>NC_137676.1:14506148-14708648 GCF_963989245.1 Nansenia antarctica | reverse complement strand
GTATACTGATGTAAGTGATGCATGACGGAGAATGTTTGTCGATTTGGATACAGAGTGCCATGTTTGCATACTGGCACAAGGCCTATGCAAACCAGGATAGATTACTCTTATATAATATGATATTACGTAGCTAATGCTTTTATCCAAAGCGACTTAAATTGCAATGAGTGCATACAGTTTTCAGTATATATGGTCCCAGTGGGAATTAAACCCCCAATCTAAATGTTGTTAGTACAATGCTCGACCAACTGAGCCACAAAGAAATCGTGTTGGGATTGTCCGTTCTGCAGTGACAAATGCAATTGGAGCCTCTCCAAGGCGCCAAATGCCAAGAGACACAAATGTTTTTACAGAACTGATGACACAAGCGAAGTTAAGTGAGGCAAAATGAGGGGAAGTGGAATTTGTGCCAAAAAACACATCAGCAACAAATACGGGGAATACATGAGTCACATTTTCACAACCATCCAACAGGCGTAACAGCTGAATAAATCGCCATCCATTTTGTACAAGCATTTGCTCTGTGGTGTTGCTAATGTTTCGGTGATGCTCTAGTGTCTACTCTAGATTATAGCAGAGTGGTTTGTTGTACACCCCATCAGACTGAAGCAACATCATCCAGTTTCAAATCAAATCAAGTGTTGGTGTACTGTACATCTCATACAACATATCAGTAAGTGATATAGTTATTATTATTTATTTTTTAAATCTAGCTCCTTATTCAACAACAATCAATTAATCAACAATACAATATAATAAAGTAATAATAAAGCAATGACAGTAGTAGTGCAAAAGTAGTGTAAAAGGGTGCAGTGTAGCAGCAGCAGCAGCAGCAGTAAATAACTGTCATAATGATACAGTGACATGGGTGCCATGGATGTAGCAGCCATAACGACAGTAGAGGTGCAAACATTCAATGAATGTACTGCAAGATGTACAGAAAGATCTGCTAATGACATATAGGTTCAAATCAGAGGGTGAGGCACATAACATAACAGTCAAATACTTGGACATTAAACATCTGATGGGATATTGGGAGGCATCAACTGTCAATAACAAGGTGTTTGGCTAACAGGTTATGGAATTTATTCAGACTGTCTGTATTAAGCAGCTATTAATTTTGTATTTATTTTTTAATAGATGTGTAAAGAGCAGTGGGTTAGGGATGCATGTTGTTTTGATGGCTCTTTTCTCCTTTGTACCAAACTGTTCCGTGCCATTAGAATAATAATAATGACCAAACAAAGTAACTGAGTGTAGAAGGTAGGGGGGGAATGATCTCAGATTGACATAGAAATAAAGTGTTTAACATTGAAGTCATGTGGAGGTCATGTGTCTCATTCTATCCTCCCTCTCTCTTTTCTATCCCCCCTCTCTCCTTTCTATCCACCCTCTATCCTTTCTATCCTCCCTCTCTCCGTCCTTGTGCGTCTCACAGGTATTATGGCTGGTTCAAACCGGTCTGGAGACCTGCGCGACGCCCAGAAGTCCATCCCCATCGGCACCATTGCAGCCATCACCACTACATCTCTAGTGTGTATCCTTTACTAGGCCAAGGACCATGGAGTGGAGCTGTCTGTGGTGTTGAAACAGTTTTCAATCTGTGTTCCAAGTGAATACATATTGTGAAACATTTTAGTACTGGTTTACTGGTTCCTGGACACAGATGAAGATTCTCCATTGATCGTGTTTTTTAAATCCAGGGCTAGGCTTGATCTGGGTCCAGGAAACGTTATGTGTAGGCTTCATTGAGCCTTTGTAGGGGTGTCTTTGTAATGTCTTTGTAGCTCAAGTGAATGTTTCTATTCGCTCAGACATTTTCTACCAGAGTATATTAGTTGTGGTTTCGGGTCTATTCCTTCACCTCGCCTCTCAGACATGTCCGCTGTGATTCTGTTTGGGGCCTGTATTGAAGGAGTGGTCCTGAGAGACAAGTGAGTCATTTGTATTCCACCCTACATCCAGCCTTATTACTTTTATTACTAACATTAGTTGCCTCATGACTACCTTCTCAAAATCAATACCCTCCCTCTAAGTATCTCTTTAATCAGTTACGGAACATTGAATCTAAAGAAGGCTTATGGAAGATAATGCATGCAAATGTTTCTTTGTTGTTTTTTTACACAACAGACAGTGGATTAGTGTGCTTGTAATTCTACAGACACTTATTGAAATGTGCAATTCATCTGTCATTGTCTTTTCCCTCAGATTTGGCGAGGGGGTCAATGGAAATCTTGTGATTGGTACACTGGCGTGGCCCTCCCCTTGGGTCATTGTGATTGGCTCCTTCTTCTCCACCTGCGGAGCAGGGCTTCAGAGTTTGACTGGAGCTCCACGCCTCCTACAAGCCATCTCTCGTGATGGCGTCATCCCTTTCCTCAAAGTGAGTACACACACGCCTAATACACACCTAATACACGCCTAATACACACACACATACAAACAGTTACATAAGCCATGCCAAGCCGTACTGGGCTTCTAATTGCATTTTACAACACGGTGCTAAAGACTGGGTTGTTAGATTAGATTAGATTAGATTTGACTTTAGTGTCATTGCACAGACTACAAGTACTGAGACAATTAAATGTAGTTTGGCATCTAACCAGATGTGCAAATAGTGGCATCATGATGTAGACAGTGCATAGTATTACAGTATAGGCTATTTCAGTGTATTTCTGAGTATAAATATATAGATAAATATAAAGCGAATATACATGATGTATAATTATGATACGTACAGTAGGTGAATGTAGACAGTGCATGGTATTACAGTATACGGTATTACAGTGGGTATAAATAAATGAATATAAAGTGAATATACATTAAATGAATATGAATACGATGTATGAATTGTATTATATGATGTATAGTTAAAAGGGTGCATATCTGGTGCCGGTCTGCTTGTACCCATGCACTAACAGGGCAGTAACAGCCACACACACACACACACACACACACACACACACACACACAATACAAACACTCCAATGAAAATAGCCCTAAAGTATTGAGCAGCTAGCAGTGATTACTAATGCATACCCTCACTATGGTCCAGGGTAAGGTTGACTTGCTCTGACGCGAGCTGTCTGTCCCCCACTGATTACATGAGGAATAGTGGCCCAGGCTGAGTAGGAGAACCTGTCTGCACAGTTTGGGACAATAGTGATTAATCACCCTGCATTGGGAGGCTAATGTGACCTGAATAGGAGATATAGCAGGGCTGAAACTCCTGCAGTCAACTTTATTTGTGTGTGTGTGTGTGTGTGTGTGTGTGTGTGTGTGTGCGTGCGTGTGTGCGTGTGTGCGTGCGTGCGTGTGTGTGTGTGCGTGCGTGCGTGCGTGCGTGCGTGCGTGCGTGCGTGTGTGTGTACGTGCACTGCATGCCTGAGTGTTTCTATTTCTGAATGTCCTGTGCTGTGTTCCTGTAGGTGTTTGGCCATGGCAAAGCCAACGGAGAGCCCACCTGGGCCCTGCTCCTCACAGCCAGTATCTGTGAGATAGGCATCATCATCGCCTCCCTGGATGCTGTTGCTCCCATCCTCTCCATGTAAGACTAGTTATCTACGTGGCTGTTACGATTGTGTTCCGTTTTAAGGATGTTGGACCCAGGTGCGGTGCAGTTCAGAACGAATGGTGACGGGAACGTGTGTGTAAAGTTTCTCTCTTTACTGAGATGGTAAGGCAGGATCAAATAAATTCGGACTTTGACTTAAATAAAGGGGATTCAGTCTCCGAAAACAGGCTGTGCAGTCATAAACACTGATAAAATGAAATAACATAAAACATAAAATAAACAATCAAGGTTCTATAAGGTCGTTTCTGACTGGCAGTATCAAGGTATCAATGAGCAAACAAAATGAAGGTACCAGGGAATAAACCACAGGCAATACTAGAATTCTTCAATGAGCAAAGCGATCAACCGACAAGGGGAACAGGGAAGTGGGACACTTAAATAGCGACATACAAACAATCACAGCTGACACAAATCAAATAATTAAGTCCAGATCGAGTGCAGAATTCCAAGTCGGCAGGAGGAGGCATCAAGGGGTCGTCAAAATGACTCCCCCAGTAACACGTGGCCTGGGGTGGTCCAGTGGGCTAGCACCATGGTCTACACTCCCCCAGTAACACGTGGCCTGGGGTGGTCCAGTGGGCTAGCACCATGGTCTACACTCCCCCAGTAACACGTGGCCTGGGGTGGTCCAGTGGGCTAGCACCATGGTCTACACTGCACACTCATGCCCATGTCTGCATGGGTTCGAATCCGTCCCATGCCCTACTGACATGCCCTCTTCGCCTTACTTTCCTGTCTATCTTCACTATCTCTATCCAATCAAATGAAAAATATCAGTGGGACTGCCCCACTCAGGAAAAAATAACCTTTAAAGACTAGTTATCTACTACTACAGTATATATGTTACGGTACATGTGGGAAGACGGTACATGTGGGAAAACTAGGGTTAGGGTTAGGTGCTAGGGTTAAGGTTAGGGTTAGGGTTAGGGATAGGATTAGGGTTAGGGTTAGACATGCCAGCATGTACCAAGTCGACGTAGCACCTAACCCTAACCCTAGTTTTCCCACATGTACTGTATTCCCACATGTACCGTAACATATACACATTCACTTAAGGGAGTCATTTCAGTCAGGTGTAGCTGAACGAGTCTCTTCTCTATACGTAGCTGTGGGCATACTGTAGCCACCACCACCCTCTCTCTCTCTCTCTGCAGGTTCTTCTTGATGTGCTACATGTTCGTCAACCTGGCCTGTGCCCTGCAGACTTTGCTAAGAACTCCCAACTGGAGACCTCGCTTCAAATTCTACCACTGGTGAGTGGCCATGTCAACATTTCTAACACTGCAGCACAAATAGGAATTGTTGTAATAGTGTGGAATAGCTGTGTTCCAGTGCACGGCCTGCTACAGTAATACCACATTTGGAATGAAGTGAGCACTGGATGCCATGAGCTAATCCTAGCCTTTGGATAATCTGAGAGTATCGCTTAGCTAAGGTTCTCAGGTGTGAAGAGACTACTGTTGTGTTTGGAACTGTATGCCATGGGGGCCAGGTAGGTTCTTGCAAGGTAGTTGGTAGTGCCAGAGCCACCATGGGCATTTGGATCCCGTCTATGGTTATATTCATCCCTCCTGGCATGAGTGCAACAACAGCAGACTGAATGAGACTTTCTGTCTCCAATCTGTGGTCGTTATTCTTTCATTGTGTCGCTCTCTCCGTCCGGCGTGAGAGTAGCAGCACTGTGCTAACAGACTGAGATTGTGACTTCCTGTCTCCCCTGCAGGGCTCTCTCCTTCTTGGGCATGAGTTTGTGTCTGTCCCTCATGTTCATCTGCTCCTGGTACTATGCCATCGTTGCCATGGTGATCGCTGGCTGCATCTACAAATATATTGAGTTCTGTGGGTGAGTGAGCTCCCAGCCCTCTGAGAATAACCTTGGACTAAATGCAGAGAAAAAGGAAAAAAAAATGTGTAATGCTGCATCAAACTGAGGGGGGTTTCAAGTGCCAGAACCTTTGACAAGCTTGGCTGGGTTGAGAGAAACGGTCTTTCTCCGTTTTTCTTGTAATTTGTCCTAATTCTGTTGGCAGCAGGCTATCAAGTCGCATTAGGTTAGTGACACTGATAAGACGTCAGGACGCTGCTTTGAGAGAATGAAAAGAAAAAACACAGGGAGCCTTCATTCATCGACCAATACCCATAGAGTCATTACACACATTAGAAATGAGAAAATACCTATCAAGAAAGTATAAATAAAACTGATGATTTGAAATTTGAGGTTTAGACACACTAGCACATCCACTATATGCTATATTAGTTCAAGTCACTCACTCTTAGAGATGGCAGGATGCTGGTGTTGTGGTTGAGCATCTCTGAGACTGTGATCTGTGACAGGGCGGAGAAGGAGTGGGGAGATGGGATTCGCGGCATCTCTCTCAGCGCTGCACGTTTCGCCCTCATGAGGTTGGAGGAGGGACCGCCGCATACCAAGAACTGGAGGTCAGTGGCCGACACCCAGACAAGTGAACATGCAATTGTTATGCTGCAATGATGCATGTATACAGCACTGTGATGCTGCAACTGCTCTCATAAGAGTTGTACATGAACAAAAGCTTTAGACAGGCGAAACGGAACATGCAAAACCAATGGTTTTAAGTCTGCCCATTGAAAGCCTTCAGTTATCATGTCTAAAAGAAGTAGAGTTCACCAAGTCACTCTTTTAGTCACTCTTTTGGCTTGGAATGTTGATATTCCCTCCTGTCAGGCCTCAGATCCTGGTCCTGGTGAGTGTGGATGCGGAGCAGAATGTGGAACAGCCCCGTCTGCTGTCCCTAACCAATCAGCTTAAAGCAGGAAAGGGACTGACCATCGTGGGCACCTCGGTGGTGGGCACCTTCCTCAAAAATCAACCCGATGCCCAGAAGGCAGACGAAGTCAGTACCACCGCTAAACATACTGTTCCAAAAACACACACACACACACAAATACAAACACAAACACACATTAAATATTTGCACAGCTCCCTCATCTCTGCTCCTGCCCCTTCACCTGTCCCCCTGTCCCCCAGGCTCTGAGGAAGCTGATGGAGACAGAGAAGGTGAAGGGTTTCTCCCAGGTGGTGATCTCCTCCAACCTACGGGACGGCACCTCCCACCTGATCCAGGTCGGGGGGCTGGGCGGCCTGAAGCACAACACCGTCCTGGTCAGCTGGCCGCGCACCTGGAAACAGCCCGAAGAGAACCTGCGCTTCAGGAACTTCATCGGTAGGCTTTTGTTTGTTGTTATTTTTCTGCTTAGGATACAGGTTCTTCCAATGAGAGTGAGAATGCTTGTCTTACACATGTTCGTGCCCTCTGCAGAGGTGGTCAGGGAGACGACCGCAGCCAGCATGGCCCTGATCGTCCCCAAGAACATCGCTTCCTATCCGTCCAATGGCGAGCGCTTCACTGAGGGTCACATTGATGTGTGGTGGATTGTCCATGATGGAGGCATGCTGATGCTGCTGCCCTTCCTCCTGCGGCAGCACAAGGTGGGCACCAACATTTCAGACATATACGCGCACACACACACACACACACACACACACTTACATACCACATGTAACAAGGACATGGACAACGTGACGACAGCAGGTTACGTTTGGCACAACTATGGACACTTTCCTAAAACAGACAGAAACCTAGCATGAAAACCACAGGAAGAAACCCTCTTCCTGTGCTTAACAAAACAGGGAGAATGCTGCTCAAAACCGGTGTGAATACTGTAGACCGGACTGGCACCAGCTTCTACCCAGAACCACCGGCTAGACCAGCACACAACTCCCTGTGCAAGGCAGACAAAGAACAAAGCAGGAGCACAGACTTACACAGAACAAACAAGGAGATCGACCAGCAGGGAGTGTCAAGAAGGGAGGACATAAATACACAAGTGCCAAACATACACAGGTGACACACATTAGTCCACAACGAGGAGAGGAACAGGGAGTGTAGTAGCGTCTCAGGCCACCAGGGGCCGCCAGAGGGAGGCACCAAGGAGTCACCAGGGAAATGATGACCCCAACCGTAACAGACACACTCACACACTAAGAAACATATTTACTAAGCATTTGACCATTTCCAGAAGGTACTGTATGACAACACATACAAGGAATTTAACAAAATGGGGAAATAATGGAGAGAATAAGACAATATGGTATAACAGGTTTGAGCAGATATTAGAAATCCCAGTGATAAAATCTTACAGAACACTTATCGAAGGTGCTGAGTGTTTCATCAAACACGCCTGTCATATTGTACGTCATTTAGCGTTTGTAAGCGGCAGAGATCAATAAACATTCCTCTGTTGTCAGGTGTGGAGGAAGTGCAAGATGCGCATCTTCACCGTGGCTCAGTTGGACGACAACAGCATCCAGATGAAGAAAGACCTGATCACCTTCCTGTATCACCTGCGTATCGATGCTGAAGTGGAGGTGGTGGAGATGGTGAGAGAAAAAGAAGAAGATATACTTTCCTTGAGGGGAAATTATTATTTTTGCACACACCCCCCCCCCCAAACCCCCTGGTGTCTAGGAGCTTACAACATAAAGGCCATTTGGCCATTTAGTTGTGGATCATTATCATATAATCATGATACAGTATAATCTAGTTAGTTTAACCTGATCCGTTCCTGTAGGGGGACCTTTTGAAGAACGCTTTTGGGTTCCATTTTGAAGCCTTTGGGTTCTTCAAAGGGTCCCCCTACAGTGAATAAAGAACTATTTTCTAAGAGTGTATTATGTTCATATATTTGGATATTGAGCATATATTTGCATTTTCATTCTCTCTCTCAGCATGACAGTGACATTTCAGCCTACACCTATGAGAAGACCTTAGTGATGGAGCAACGCTCACAGATCCTCAAACAGATGCATCTGACTAAGAACGAGATGGAGAGAGAGGTAATCCACATTATCCCATGCCTCCCCTTTTTGTAAAACCCAACTCATTGTACAATTCTATATAAGATGACTGTATGATATCACAGAGGCATAACGCCCAAGGAAATCTCCTATGGTTTATCCGACACCTTTCAACTGTTAATCAATGGTACAATGCTTGATGCAATGTCCACTTAGATCTGTTCTAGTGAACCCATAGCTGAACACAGAATGTTATTTGTATTCAGACTGCCTTTATCACATGCTCAATTCCAAACGGCAACTGGGCAAGGCATCATGGGAATTATTTATAATTACCGAGCCAGCGTTCAAATGTAATCTCTGTGACTGCACTCGGCCTTGTCTGATCTCCCTCATTAATCAAAACCCCGTGCAACAACACCAGCATCTTGGGGAGTCTTAGATAACGGGTGGAGAGTTTACTGCAGGTCTTGAGCCTGTATGATTTTACTATGATTTTTTATGATTTTTTTTACCTCTCAAGAACTCCTTATTTTGCATACTTTACTCTGCTGCAACAAACACGCTACTGCTTCAGCGATAACTACTTCAAACCTGCTTGATTTGTGTCATTGTTTACCCCTGAATTACTGAATCTATAAGACAGTGACGCATCACTTATTCTTCCAGATCCAGAGTATCACAGACTCCTCCCGCGGGTCGATCCGCCGTAAGAACCCATCTAACCTGCACACCCAGCAGAGCACCAGTGAGGACCAGGCTGGAGGAGTGTCCAGTGTGGAGGAGAAACCTGAGGAAGAGGTACAGTCATGTCCTCCTAGCTAAGCGTGTCATTAACCTGTAGTGTACACCAGGAACAGACAGGGACAACAAAACGGGCCCTGGACTTTCCAGTCTGCTACTGTCGTGTGCTGTAAGCAGTTGCATGTTCTAATTATACTGTGTTCACTTTCTCTCTTTTCCATTTCCACATAACTCAGTCACTCTATACTTGCTCCCTCCCATTGAAATGTCCTCTGGCGTGTTTTCCATTCTGTGTATTCTATTGGGGCATTTTTTTTCTCCTCAGCAGCACAGGAACAACCATCAGAACAGGATCGTACCTATTAAGGACCTTTTTTTTTTTTTCAGTGCCAATTTTGTTTTTTTATTAATCCCTGCCATGTATATTTTCTTGTTTTAGAGTTTCACCCATACTGACAGGTGTCTCTTTCTTTCCTTCACCCTCTCACGGTGTTGTACGGTTTCCCTCTCTTAGTCTATGGCTGTCTCCCATCCCAAACAGGTGCAGCTGATCCACAATAAGAACGCCACCAGTCCCACCACCACCACTCCCACGTCCCCCACCTCACCTACAGGGAGCGCTCTCACCCCAGCGTCGGAGACGCAGATGACCTGGACAGACAACGCAGACAAGGAGACTAACCAGGCAGCAGCCCGGCCAGAGGGCGTGAAGGACATCTTCAACATGAAGCCGTGAGTTTGAGTTTGAGTTTTTATTAGGACCTCTTTTAGCCAATGGCTAATCTTCCAAGAGTCCTTACATTAAAACATTACCAAAATCTGCATTTCATTACTTCATACACTTTCAGTACATGTCAATAAACCTTCTGAAACATGGCATTAAAACACATTAATACACAATACATAACAATAGCAGAAAAGCAATACATTCACTTGGTTTTGCATACATTAGTCCCCATGACCATCAAAGTGAGTGAGTCTGCTTTCATTTCCACTCTGACTCAGTCCTACGGCCTGTGTAGACTTCAGATCCACAATATCAGAGACATTAAGGACATTTTGCTGTCTGTGAATGGCAACGGTGTGTGTGGTTATAAAAGTAATTCCCGAAGTTTCAAGAAATGTCATAAACACAACACATCTCTCAAAACATTTTGACAAACATCCAAATTGTTTGCAAAGAGTCCTATTTTGATTGTCATTCTCTCTCTAACCATGCTGCAGGGAATGGGAGAGCCTGTAAGTATCAAATAACATTTTTGTTTTGTAGTAACACCAACATAATCTAGTGTCAAGTGCACATTGAGGCTTGTTTGATTCTTTGTCTGAGAGTGAAATGTGTAGGATGAGAGGGAGGTGACTGATGCACCTCCTGATTTAGATTTTGTGCAGGTATTCAATGAAAAGATAATAACAATGGTCAGGATTTATTGGAATACATGCTCACTCCCCCTCTGTCTAATTAGGAACCAATCCAATGTAAGGCGCATGCACACGGCACTGAGGCTCAACGAGGTCATCATGAAGAAGTCTAAGGAGGCCAAACTGGTTCTTCTGAACATGCCTGGGCCGCCTAAGAACCACATGGGCGAGGAAAACTGTATCCTATCTCTGATACTTGTTCAAATATCTATATTTTGTATTTTTATTCAACCTTTATTTATACAGGGAAAACACTTTTGCAGGTGCACCCCGTCCACAGTATTTTCACAATAACAAAACAACACACAAAAAATACAATAGACAGTTCAATACAGAAATCAATACATCATATAAAACCTAGGAAAAAATAAAAAAAGATATGAGAAACAATCACATCTAGGAGGCCTTGTTGATATTTAGCTATAGTATGAATTAGGCCGGTTTCACAGACAAGGCTTAAGCCTAGTCCTGGACTAAATCACACTTTCAATGTAAAATCTCCATTGAAGATGCTTTTTAGTCCAGGATTAGGCTTAAGCCTTGTCTGTGAAACTGGCCCATATACAGGTATATAGTGTGTTACATTATCGAACTGATTTAGGCTTCTACTGTGACACATTTGTATGACTTTGTATCCACTCTGACCAATCCATATTCCTTAATCCTGATTGCCTCTATCAGATATGGAGTTCCTCGAGGTCCTCACAGAGGGTCTCAACCGGGTCCTCCTAGTGCGTGGGGGTGGACGCGAGGTCATCACCATCTACTCCTGAGGGCCCAACCTTACACCCCCCCCCCCCTCCACC
The DNA here is from genome assembly GCF_963989245.1 of Nansenia antarctica. Taxonomy (NCBI): domain Eukaryota; kingdom Metazoa; phylum Chordata; class Actinopteri; order Argentiniformes; family Microstomatidae; genus Nansenia; species Nansenia antarctica. Next base: position 14,697,265 of record NC_137676.1, on the reverse strand, counting down.
TTACGTCTACATGGATCTACTACACCCCCATCACATATCAGCTCACTTTGCACTATGTACTGTAGTCAGCACTCCCACTACACAACCCTTCGGCAGCAGCTAATCCTAGTCCATTTACCCTTTACCCCTACCAGCATCATATGTGTATCTCTGTTTCTTCCATTTTCCCTGTTTACCCCATTTACATTGTTCATCAGTCAGCTGATTACTGGCTGTCCAATAGCAGATGAATTGATATGTTTTACACGAGGCATCTGAGAGTGTCAGTTCCCACTGAGGAGTGGACATATCCCAAAGACCAAGTAATCCCAACCAAACTGTCATTTAGCTAGACCAGGCATTGTCCAATCCTTTTCCTCTGTGGTCTGTTTAACTTGTTGTCTGTCAGTCTTTTCTTTTTTTAGGGATGTGGGTCACTCGAAAGAAAGCGATGATTAGCTTCATATTTCTAGTCTATTTATGTTTTACTTTATATCTATCCATTTATTTATTTCAAGAATACAGCTCATCTTCTTTGTCATCGTTGTTGTTGTTGTTGTGCGTATGTTTTTTATGTCATGTACAGTATGATGAGATGAAGGCTTTTAGGAAACGGGATGGGGTCAAGCATTCATCAGTCATCATGAACATGTCTTCCTATGGATTGTCACCTTGGGGACAAGGTCGGTTGAGGATTCTTGAGCACCCCTTCTGGAGGATGGAGGTAGCTGCATGGACATGGCAAAGAGCGAGGAGGACAGAGGAGGACATCCTTTTGGTGTCTTCACCCCGTCGATGGCATTGTTGTCCTGGGCAGAGTTATGGCTTGTGTCATAGCAGCCCCCCAGTACAACAGTGAATGTATCATATAGTAAATTGTGCAGTAAAATTGAGTCATACTCAACGATACTGTCCTAAGGGAGTCCCCCCATCACTCTTCTGCCACCTCTTCTGGATTCACTTTGTTTGATGTTCAGTTAAACGTGGGACATGCAGTTAGACGTGTTTGATATGATGCAGACACAGGTCCATTAGAAGACGCTGGATAGTTTGTATGATTTAGATTTACTGTAGGACCGCTGGCCATGAGCCTTGCCACCAAGAGCAATGCTGGCGGTTTCTCTGATGGTTGGAGGGGAGAGTTTGCTATCAGGGTTGGAGTTGGTTACACTTGAACTCAGTCAGTTCAGGAAGGAGGATGAAATTCAACTAATGAGTTGACATATCCTTATAGAGCATGATGGGGCATTTTCAATTCCTGAAAGAAATTAAAATGTTCTCCCGGATCGACTGAATTAAGAAGTTAACCTGGATTTTATACTGTGATACTCTGAGCTCAAGTTGCTCTTGTCAGGGTTGGAAGTTAAACAAACATATATTGAGAGATGTGCTACGAGATACACCATGACCTCAACCTTTGACCCCAATGCTGGCCACTGTAAATAGTGTGCATTATCCACCCGTTTGATAAGTATTACTACCAACCTCCTGCAGATACATGTTCCACTTGATCAGGGCCTACTGACAAGATTTATATGAGGCATATTTTCCTCTCTCTATTGATAATACAGTAGAATACAGTGAATCCCTAAAAGATGTGTTGATTCAAAGTAGATATGACAATAAATAACTTAAGTCCAAAAGAAACCAGATTGGGTTTCATAGTATAAACCATATGGCAACAATCTGAATATTACCACATATTTAGCTTCTGCTAGAAAAACTCACAATTGTGTGATACATTAATATTAAAGGATAAATACATCAGATTTATTTTATTTTTCATCATTTGGTTTACACTATTCAAGTATACAATTGTGAATTCTACATGTTTTGCCAAATACAGAAAGACAAATTGTGCCATATGAAAAGAAAAGAAATGTTTTGATACAAACCTGTTTTTAGTACAAAGGAAAACTCGAAAGGGTATGTGTAGTAGTTAACTGTGATAAGTATGTTTTAAGTGGAATTATACAGTGAAATGACAGCTGATTTTGAACCCAGCATTACTACCAATATTTCATACAACCTTGTACTGTAATGGGAAACATTTTCAGAATCATTTCTTTTCAGTGTGGCACAGATCTAAAGTCGACAATATCATATTAACCTCTAGGTTCTAAACATTTGCTCATGTACAACAGACAATTTTCATCAGCAGTAGATATATTTATTTGATATATATATTGTATTTGTGAAGGGAATGTCAAGAGCATAAACCCTAGACTAATACTTTAATCATATTAATTATTTTTGTATAATATAATATAGATACATATACGTATGTACATACAGGTAAACCTCATGTTTGCAAGTGTTTCGCATATCTGTTTTGTGCAATGAAGGGCACTGTAATTTATCAATATGTGGTAGAAATAGAATATATAATATACATTTTATCAAGATAAAGAATTATATTATTTTTTTGTATGAAACAGTATATTTGTTTTCAAATGAATATTATTGAAATTAATTTATTGAATAGATTGAAAAAAATAATGTATGTATATGCCACATGTATTTCTGTGATGGGTAAAGTTTAAAGATGAATATATAGATATTCTAACATTTCAAATGCTGCTATACTGATTAATGTGTATATATTGAGCCAAAAACAAAATATTTAAAGTAATGCATATCAGTAGGGGGCCGACACAGGGTAGACAGGGTTTGGGTTAATTAAATAGCAAGCAGGGTCGGTTGACACAAGTAGTTCTCAACACTGTCTTTGAAGTTCACTTATGTTTGCAAAATGTTGCTCCATGAAAGCACGAAATCATGATCATTGGAGTTGTTAATTGATTATTAACGCAGACAGGATGCTGGTTTCCTTAAAAGATTGTTTGAATTGTAAAATAATTTACAGCTGACATTAATCAACCAACATCTCCACTGAGCATCTAGCTGGAATTAATGTACTTGAAGACAAATAGAGAGATGTCCAGCTCGATCTACAGAGATCTACAGTCTGAAAGACTGTACTTCCAACTTGGTGCACCAAGTTGAATAAGAACTAGGTTGAGCCGTTGAGGGAAGATAAGATTGTGGAATCCTTCACAAGTTCACAGTCAGTAGTATTCACTGCTTATGTCTAAGGCCAGGGAGGGGAAAGGACGTCTGGTTATTACAGTTCTTATTTTATCACAATAAAGACTCAGACAGTAAACTGATTATGTGTTACACAAATACTACCTACAATCAAAAGAATATAATATTGGAAATATTTAGCTATACAGTCTATATACTGTTAATATATTTACCTGAAATACCATATGTATATACAGTAACTGGAAGTATGTCTATAATATGACTTGTCAGAAAGTTTAAGGTTGAAAACGACATATTTATATTCCTGTTTGCATGGTATTTGTGACCGTTGTTTCATATGATGTCCTTTTAGATAGAGATTGGTTAGATGTCATGGAAGTCCAGCCACACAATGTTTTCTTTTTCTTTGATGGCAGGTAATACAGTTCGTTGCTGGTTCAAAATTGTATTTGGATAGAGTAATGCAAAAACAAATCGTTCCAAATGAAATCTTGTGCGATCAAAATACTTTAAACAAGAGATATTATCGTTTACATTTGATTATTATCAATGTGCCCATTACTTTGGTTTCCTCTATGCACTGCGGTTTCCTTATGAGTTGTTGAATATATGCCTACTCACACACCCAGACAATGGGTAGGATGGGGAGTAACCAATGATGAAAGGGCACATACTTAGAGCTTTACTTTGCATTGATTATTTAATGCTAATTAATGTTGTTTACTACTGTCTGAAAGCTCTTAGTTCCTGAATGCAGATTTTGTTGAGAAAAAAACCTGTTCAGAAAATCAGATTCAGATTTTAAATAGAATACGAGTTGAAGGTTGACATTGGGAAACCTATGCAATATTTAAGTAAGTAAAACAAAGAAGGTTTCTTTGGTGCATAATTTCAATTGAGCTCAACATGATTTTGAAGTCAGCTGTTGGTAGATTTGTTAGCATTCTGCTGAACCACTATTGTTGTTGCATGGGGCTAAAGTTGATGCAACCTTATGAAGTAGTCCCATAGTTATTTATGTGTGGGGTTATTGGTTATTTTACATTTTAGTTTCAGGTGTGTTATGCAGATCATATGTTTTGCTACAGTATGGCTCTTGGCATATACGATCCCCTCAAACCTACCAACCTATTGATACACCAGCAGTGTGACTGTGGTAGTTAACATTGTCAGTAATGATCAAAGACAACAAAACCAGGGCTTCCACCATTGGCAGAGATCTGCTAGACCTGCATTTATGGGTTGATATCCATATGTTTGATGATTCCATCTCCAGAAATGGAGGGATTTTCAGCGATACAATTGCTGCAGAAAGCTGCCATCATTCAGGGGTTTCCCAAGTATCATGTCCGATATATATATACAGTATATGAACCCTTCTGTAGTGCAAAAAAAATGTCAAATAATCTATATTATTTAACACAGTGTGAAAAGGGCTCTAAAATGCATGTAACCTTATCCTATTTCATTGGGCCTTGCCTGGCGCTCAATACATTGAAGTATGTTCATCAGGAATGCACTTCTGTTTACAACCCTGTTAAATAACTTGAATAAACACCCAATTCAATTAGATAACTGCTTTCTCCATCATGTGATATTGCTGATAGGCTATATACCGTGTGTGTCAGTCCAAAAGCAGGCTCAGGCTTTTCACTGTGATCGTTCTAATGCAGATGTGCACAAGTGTGAATTGTGATTTTGTTCAGTGCATGCAAGAGTATTGTATTCCGCTGACTGCTTTTCTGTGATTTTATTTTTGATTCGTTTTTCTTCAATTAGGAAAAAATAAATTGGCCATAATATGTATTAGTGTGACATTTATTGCAGAGGCTATATGTTTTACTTTAGTGAAGTGGCCACAATGAGCATACTGTATGCTGAATAGATTTTTTTTTTTTTTTTTTTTTTTTTTTTACATCTGTATGCAATGGTTATTCATCAAGGGAACTGAAACATTGAGTATTTGTTCCCAAAAACATTGAATTTAACAAAACAAACGGTATACTACTGTAGGTTGCCTATGACAGCTGATTTCAAATGTGGGTTAGTATCACAGTAGGGAAATACAACTCTCCTCATAAAAAAATATATGAAGCACTTTTCAACCCAGGTAAAGCAAGAGTTTGATTATATCAGCTTAACATATAATAATAATACCTGTATTTGTATAGCGCTTTTTAAACAAGGTTACAAAATGCTACTAAACAAGAGAAGAGATCCTAGAAACACATCAGAGTAGGTAAAATTGCTTTACTGCTATCCCTAATTTATCATCTTCATGTTCAATAGGACAAATTATTCTCAAATAACAACTGTATTCCATATTGACCAATTCTTAATTAAGAAGGTGACATTTTGTGAGAGAAATTTTGTAGCTTTTACTGAAAACTGACTTATGTTTGTTCACTATTATAGTTCCCTCAGACTTTAGAGCCTAGTATATGCATGTAGGTGTGTTGTTTTCATGACAGTACAGTAAACCTTAAAACATAGTACCGATGTTGAAGCCTTATTTTTCAAAAGGTTGAATTTTTGTGGAACCCTCAATTACTTTATCGTCCCAAGAAGTGTGAGCACTTAATACAAGCAAGAAAAAAAAACTATATTAATATTCACGTATGATACTGTATTTATACTTGATCCATAGAAGCATTGTATTGCGTTTTTAAAAGTAGACTTTGATGTAGGCCTAAAGATAAATATATTGATTAGTCATTAGATGTTTTGTGTTCACAATTTAGAATTCCCTCTCCTAAGAACTAGAGTATGTAGAAAAAAAATGTTGGGACAAGTCAAACATGTGTGTGTGTGTGTGTGTGTGTGTGTGTGTGTGTGTGTGTGTGTGTGTGTGTGTGTGTGTGTGTGTGTGTGTGTGTGTGTGTGTGTGTGTGTGTGGTTGTGTGTGTGTGTGTGTGTGTGTGTGTGTGTGTGCGTGTGTGCCCGTGTGTGTTCAGACTTATGTATTCATGTGTTTGTTTGAGGGGACAGTGTATGCACCTGTATGGAAAAGACAAAGATGGGAAGGGACATCTGTATATAAATCACTGATTATCAAAGTAGAGTTTAGATGTTTAATTTGTGTGTCAATGCAAGTTTAATATTTTACAGATATAGAAATATGTATTCTCTATTGTGTTCAATAACAATATACAGTATAAACTGTTGTTTTACCATGTTGTTTTACCATGTCAAATGCTTATACATCTATCGCTAATGGTTTCCTGAAACCATTTTATAGATTTGTCTGCACAAAATGCAATAAATTAAAGTCATTTTATTACAACTTTGTGTTAAGATGTATTTTTTTTTACAAGGAATGTATTTTTATTTTACAAAAAAGGTTGAGGGTCTAAGTCTGTCAGGTGTAGTACATCAAGCTAGTATATGTCAATCCTTTTTCATCATTATAGTTCAGACATTACATGGTGGCTAATCATGTGAGTTTGGAGCATAAAACATGTCTCATTAACTATGCTGCCGTTTCCCTGAAAGGGATAAAAGGTCTGATAGAGCGTGACATAGTGGCCTCCTGTAAAAGTGGTGTAAAGGAGATTCACCTTTTTTCACATGGTTTTTTACATTTTACAGATTTTACAGATACTTTTATACAATTAGAGATTACAGGTGACAGGTGTCTTCCTGGAGTAACTTGGAGTAGCTAAGTGCCTTACTCAAGCGAACACTAGTGATGGTGTTCCCAGGTGGTATTTCAAGTCATGACATTCTGATCACCAGTCCCACTCATGATCCACTAGGCAACCATTACCCCTACATGGTAAACATGGTTAAATCATCACCATGTTTTGATCATGAGGGTATTATGCTGCGTATGCTACACACACACACACTCACACACACACACACACACACACACACACACACACACACACACACACACACACCAGGGGGCCAGAGACATTGTGACCTTGCAGTGTACTACAGTACTTTATTGGAGCTTGGATCATAAAATTCCAAGAACAACGCTGAACTGTGGGACGGTTTAGGAAAAAAAGGTCAAAGTAACTACTTTATTAACAGGGTTTCTCTCTAAAGGGGATGTGGCCTGCAGTATGCTTTTCAATAGGATGACAAACTCAACCAATGCCTCGATTCTTTCTCATCAAGAGGTAAGGCAATAGATCATTTAAGAGATCATGTAAAAAAAAAAAGGCAGCAGGAGAGAATCATTGCTGGACTTTTGTCTGAACGAATGGTGTTCAGCATGAAGAAGCATTCCACAAGCCTCCGGGTGAGACTGCCTGTGTTAGTGCTCGTCCTAGAGGTGGTGTTCCTGGCTCTCTATGCTACGTTTGTCACCTACGATGACCATGCTAACGCTAAACTGCAGAACAATGAGACGAACCCCATGGACAACGCACTGTACCGTGACTACCCCTTCTTTGCTGACATACAGGTGATGATATTCCTCGGCTTCGGCTGCCTCCTCGCTTTCTTTCGACTCTACGGATTCGGAGGGATGGCCTTTAACTTTCTAACGGCCACCTTTGCCATCCAGTGGGCCGTACTAGTGCAGGGTTACTTCCAGTTCAGCCATGATGGTAAGATCCACCTGGGGGTCATCAACCTGATCAACGCTGAGTTCGCCTCTGCTGTGGTGCTCATCTCTTTCGGGTCCGTGCTGGGGAAGACCAGTCCAGTGCAGTTGCTGATCATGGCTCTGCTCGAGGTCCCAGTCTTCTCCATCAATGAGTGGGCCGTGCTGAAGTACATCAGGATCACTGACGCCGCAGGCTCTATCGTCGTCCACCTGTTTGCCTGCTACTTTGGCCTGGGTGTCTCGTTTGTGCTGTACAGGCCACGCCTGAATGAGGGGCACGCCAAGGAGAGCACCAGCTACCAGTCCGATATCCTGTCTGTAATGGGGACCCTGTTCCTGTGGGTGTTCTGGCCCTCGTTCAACTCTGCCCTGACTCTGAAGGGAGACGACCAACACAGAGCCATCCTGCACACCTTCATCGCACTCAGCTCCTCGACCCTCACCGCCTTTGCGCTCTCCGCCATGCTCAACAAGAACGGCAAGATCACCATGGCCGACGTCCAGAACGTGACACTGGCCGGCGGGGTGACCGTGGGGGCCTCTGTGGACATGATGATCTCCCCTGCAGCCGCATACGCCTTAGGAATTATGGGATGCACTGCCTGCATGCTGGGGTACAAGTACCTCACCCCCTTCCTGGCCCGCCGCTTCAGGATCCAGGACCAGTGTGGTATTCATAACCTGCATGGCCTCACAGGGTTGATATCCTCTGCTGCAGGGATATGTGCCATTCTGACAGCTACAGAGGAGGTTTATGGTCCTAGTTTGTATGAGATATTTACCCATAGGGCTCCCATGGAGGGGGACCCTAAGCTTCTTGAGCTCCGGGAGCTGATCCCTGGTATGCAGCCAGGCTTAGGGCGGAGTGCTAAGGAACAGGCTCTCTACCAGGTAGCAGCTGTGTTCTCAACCATAGGAGCGGCGACACTGGGGGGTGTCTTCACTGGCTTTGTATTAAAGCTTCCATATCTTGCGTCACCCTCAGATGATCTATGCTTTGATGATGAGCTGTTTTTTGAAGTTCCACCTGACTATGACTCTCCGATTGGTATGAATAACATAAGCAGAAATGAAGATTTGGCAGCTTAACAGTGCTGGCAATGTATCTGATAGAGGTTTGACGTCGCTGACTGAATTGTAAACATTTCTATTCAATGATAGTCTGTCTTACTGTGTATTTCATCCTCTATCTATGTATTTACAGAGAGGGGGGGGGTTGTTATTATCTTAGGCCTGAATGAAACAACAATTATTAACAATTAATTATTAATGAGTATAGCAGAGAAGAAGCTTATTCCTCATGCACTCTCTCTAGTGGAGTCTATGGATAACCATGAGGGATGTCATAAGAAGAATTATTGGCACATAATAGTTCATATGGCATATGATATTTTGTGTCGGTCCATTAGGTGTTCCCTATGAAATCTAGAGATAGCACTTTTAAAAGTGCCAATAAATCTTGTAGGACACCCTTCATGGTTGAATCTCAGTTGATATGTATACTAGAAGTGTTGTCAAGTAGAGTCGTGGTAAAAATCATGTTTAGGTTTTTATTTCAGCAAAAATAAGAGAACATATTGTGATCCCATCACTTTCCATTCATGTTTTAACCATTCGTGTTATTTTGAAGGCGAAAAGTGTCTTAATGGAGCTAGTTGGAGCTCAAAGAACACAGATGTAGAGATGGCGGTGCCAGGCCAGATGTGGGCTTACATCAATATGGGTTTACATACACATTTTACAGCAATTTGACAATAATAAATGATCTGTCGATTCATAATCCTCTCTGTCAGTGCTACTCATGTTTTAATTATCAACTCCACTCCATACTTTGATACTGTGTGGGCTAATGCGAGATGTTTTAGGGCCCAGCTGCACAACCGCGGAGAGAAATGCGCTACAGAGAGTCGTGAGAACAGCACAGAAGATCACCGGCACCACCCTCCCCTCTCTGGAAGAGCTGTACAACACACGCTGTCTCAGGAAGGCCTCCAAGATCTCCAGGGACCCGACCCACCCTGGGTACGATTCGAACACTTTACCAGGCTGCCCTCGAAAAGGCGGTTCAGGACCTTGGCCGCAAGGACAAACAGACTGAAGAACAGCTTCTACCACAGGGCCGTCCAGGCCCTGAACACAGCAAAGACCTAGGTTCTGGGCCCTGGACAGTCTGGACGGATTGATGGCAGCTGCTGGACTGAAAAAATCAGGTGTAGTGCTGAGGCACAAATATGTACATTTCAAGCCTGCAAACTGCGACACTTTAAATAAATGTGCAATAACACTATTGTGCAATATGACAACCCTAGTCGTCTATCTGTACAGTATAGTATAGTGGATAGTGTACATAGCCTTTATTTATGTAAACCAGCTCCTTCCCTTCTTGTGATTTTTTTTTTCTTTACTAACACCAGGGGAGCCACCCCTCCTAAATTTCGTTGTTTGGTACCTGTACTGTAGCAATGACAATAAAGACCATTCATATAATATCTAGTAAAGAATGAGTCTGAGAGTGAAGTACGTACATGTCAGCGGTAGGTGGCGGTAAAGTACCGTTGAACGCAACGTGACAGGCTATGCGCGTGTCCGTGTGGGTAAGACAGCGCCATTTTGCGTAAAGCTCAGGAGGAGGAAGTTGTAAACTAGCTACCAGCTAGCAAAACACAACTTTGAACGTCAAAAACAGGGAATAATTACAGATAATTACTCAACTGTACACGGAAAGATATATAGAGATATCTCTCAGATGACGACTACAAATTTCGTTTTGTAGTAATCGTGCAAATAGATACAGGATAAAGGGTGTTTGAAGAGGCGGTGTTTAGCAGGCAAACCCGAGGTCAAATTGGGCCTGGTTAGCAAAGCTAGCTAACCGTTCCATAACAACAGCAGCCTGCCAGCTGGTTACTGGGCACAGAAGAAGCCAAAGCATTGACGAATCCACCGGAGTCCCACAACAACAACACGACACGACATCTTTCTCTAACGGTATGGAAACGTTACGACGTTGTCCTAAAAAATGTCCTTTGTTTTCGTCATGTTTCTGTGTAAGCCGTGGTGTGACTGTCACTGAACTAGCTACATTCGCTAGCTACAAATCATATGTGTTAACTCTGAAGAAAACCTCTTTGTGAAATACAGCACTTCCCCCTCATAGTGATTTTGCTTCTGTTTTGTCTTTCAGAAGACCATGGCAGACGATTTTGACATCGAGGCTATGCTTGAAGCTCCGTTCAGAAAGGTGGGTAGCTGGCTGGGTAAACTCTCTCATCTAGCCATTTGATTGGGGTGTCTTTTTGCATTCACTTGCTTCTTGCTTACTGTATTACCTTTGCTGCTCAGAGATCTTTGTATTGATGGTGATGATGTGTGTGTGTGATTCTGAACATGTATGAATGTGGTGTGTGATGTTGTTCAGACCTGAAACCAAAACTATGAATAAATGCCCATCTATCTCTCTTCTGTAGACTTGCCTAATGATATCTCACCTCTACTCCCCTGAATTCACCTTTGAATCCAGTGCGAACTGTGAACAAAAGTAAGGTAGTAATTGCGCAACATATTGATGTACTGTGCTGATCCCCCCCAGGACAAAAAGAGCCTCAACTTAGAACATCCAATCACCTGTTTGGTTGCAACAAGGTGAATGCAAATGGATGATAAGCGCACTTTACCTGACATGCAATGGAGGCAGTATTCACATTTTCTGTTGGCACGGTAAAGGCATTGTTCTGCCTTGTTTAATCCCAGCCTGAACGGACCTCACACCTGTCCATATGTGGGGTCAGAGTCGTTGACTGTTGACATGTTGACATGTTGGCTGTTGAAAGGATTCACTCCTACAGGAAATAAAGACATCCCCCCAGCAGCCAACATAGGGGAGCCTCAGCCCCACACACGTACAGTTGTGATGTCCGCTCAGGCTAGTTTAACCCTATAGTTTAATTGAACTTTGTCTTGCATTAGTGACTAAAAGCCTGCCTGATCAGAAATATCCCATTGCTATAACTTGTACATGTACATTTATTAGTGCCTTTTGCTTTCCTTTTGTTTGAGAAATCTTGTTGTATGGTTTTGATGTCTAGCCATGCTTTTGCCACGGTCAACAGAAGCAATTCATAATTTTGAAATATGCATACTGCCTCTCTTCCGAAGTCTGTTTTCTATTCTTCTGTTTTTTATTGTTTTCAGATTTGATATTTAGCATATAGATTTTGCTAATTTTGCATGCCTTAACATCAGTATTACATTTTATCTGTAAAATAGAAACTTCATTTCCATGATACAAGTTAAACGTAAAAAAATATCTCTAGTAGGAATAGTTACCCTTCATGAAATTAAAGCTGAAATGGCTCACCTCCATTCAGCTGGCACTGAGAAAAACAGCTAAAAACAAGGAATGGACATTTAACATGAGGCTGAACTAGTGGATTTTTTCATTTCAGTTTTTCATGGGAGTCGATATTACTAAGCAGTGTGAATCCCTGTTTGCTTCAGGGCGAGATGTGTGACAGAGGTGGCATCGAACTCTTACAGTCCAAGAACGAAAATGGGTGAAGATCACTGGACTGACACCAACCACACAGGATCTCTTTTAGTGGCTGTGGGCCATGCATGGCCTGATTGGGCTTAGGCACAGATAGTGGTATATTGGTACGACTAATCAGGAGGGGTGGGCGGGCTTGACATGACCAAACTGTTCCTATGGCTTACTGTAGCATGCAACATATAAGATGCATTACTCATAGATGTTGACTTGATGTTTGGTTGGACTGAGTACTGTACTGTGTAGTTAATATGGGGAACTGGGGGTGGAAGTGTAAAGGGGCTGTACAAGAGCCCGCTCTATTTGTCCAAACATGTCATTATTCTTAAAAAGTACTTTTACTAAATGAATATATTCTGTATTTTCTCTTGTTCCCCTCCTCCTCCTCTCTCTCCCCCCCTCCCCCCCTTTACCCTGACGACTTGAAATGTTTCCTCTACGTCCTCATGATGTTCTTCTATCGACCCTGCTTAGGATGAGATCAAGTCCTCTAATGCAAATGGACATGAGGAGCGCAGTAAGAAGTAAGTGCAGTACTGTATATGGAATGATGCGTGACATGTGTTGACTGGACTAGCTGTAATGAATGCTTAACCTGCAACAACCAGGGGTGTGCCGATATCATTATGTTCTTATCCGTTTATTAGGACTTGATTCTCGTAAATGGATGATACTTGTACAAGTCTATCAGAGCACATATTAGCGAGTGCCAGTGCCTTCTCACAAATTGCAACATTTACATCATACACATGTCCCTTTAGCTTACATACAGTTAAACTGGTCAGTTAAGTATTTATTTGGAAATGGGAAAAGAACCATCTCCAATGACGGATTATGTCATACGATCGTATCAGAAAACTTCCCGAAAGTTATTACTCCGTAATGAGTACTTGTTATGTCTGAGTACTTGGTACACAGTTGGTAAGACGATCTCTGCCATAGCTGGTGAATCAGTAGTCTCCTTGCATCCATCTTGTGATGACTTGCTCACGGATGATGTCATTATGCATCTCAGGAAAAAGAGGAGTCGGAGTAGGAGCCCGAGCTCTGACAAGCGGAGAAGCAAGAGCAAGGACAGGAAGAAGAGTGCAAAAGGAGACCGGAAAAGAAGCAAGAGTCGGGAAAAGAAACGCAGCCGCAGCAAAGAGCGTAAACACGCTCGGAGCCGCTCTCGCAGCAGGGAGCGCGCTGGCCGCTACAGAGGACGCCGCAGCCCCTTGTATGTAAAAAAAAAAAGGATCTCTGTCGCCTTTTATTAGGTCCTGTCTGTCTATTGTCTGAGAAAATCAATGTTGAGGAGTTAAATGCTGTTTGTTGATGTTGACAGAACTACTGCATTACCACATGTTGTGGCCTTTCTTTTTACTCCTGTCTATGGAGAGTTTAGATTCTTTAGGGTTATACTGTTCAGTATAACAACATTTTCACTATACAACTGTGGAAATCTCAGGTAGTCATTTAAAGGTTCCCTTACCTTCACTGTGCTGGTGTTAATGACTTCGAACTTTGTTTTGCACTCTAGTGCTGGGTCAAAATTTAATGGTGGTCCTGGAGGAAAGATGGGCTTACCACATGCCAACAAACTAAGGTTTTTATGATTAAATTATTACATTTTTCATGTGTATTATTGTTACATGTTGTATGTCTTGTAGATGGAGCATTTAACGCTTAAACAATACATTTACAGAATAAGTTTGAACAAACTTTTGAGATCCTTCTTATGTTTCAGCCGGAGGCGCTCCAGAAGCCGTAGTCCGTTCAAGAAAGACAAGAGCCCAGTGAGGTGAGGGACTTGGCTGTCTGAGTTGTTTCCTTTTTCTTGCTCGACAGTGGCTCCACTGTCTGTCACGTTCTCTTCGCTGAACTCTGAGTAAACAGACCGTCTACTGGCGATACAGACCGTCTACTGACTACAGACCGTCTACTTTGTTCTTCATCCATCAGAAGCATGCTGTTCACCCGTATCTGTGGCTAACTGTCTTTTTTCACTAATTTTAGGCAACCAATTGACAACCTAACCCCAGAAGAGAGGGATGCCCGCACTGTTTTCTGCATGCAGCTTGCAGCAAGAATCAGACCGCGAGACCTGGAGGACTTCTTCTCAGCAGTGGGAAAAGTCAGTATTGCAACTTAATAACTTGAATTTAGTTAAAAAGATTACAAGTGTTTGTAGTTTGTATGGTGCAGTTCATCAGGAACTATCAGGATAGGCAAAATATGACCATATTTCAACCTTTTTTTTTGTTTTGATTTAGGTGAGAGATGTGAGAATGATCTCAGACAGAAATTCCAGGAGGTCAAAGGGCATTGCCTACATTGAGTTTCTGGAGGCAAATTCAGTACCTCTGGCTATTGGCTTGACTGGGCAGAGGCTTCTGGGGGTTCCCATCATCGTCCAGGCCTCACAGGTCAGTGTATGATGGATTGTGTTGGATTCTGCTTTTAATTGTTCATTTGGACAAAATATCAAAATAGATTGATATCATGATCTACCTTGAAACTTAAATAAAATCAAATAAAAAATGGCATCCGCTATAACATTATTTGTGTGTTTGCACTTTGCAGGCTGAAAAGAACAGGGCCGCAGCGATGGCCAACAATCTGCAGAAAGGCAATGCTGGACCCATGCGTCTGTACGTGGGCTCCCTGCACTTCAATATCACAGAGGATATGCTGCGGGGCATCTTCGAGCCTTTTGGAAGGGTGAGTGGAGAAACATACTGTATTTCTTAAATGAACGTTAACCTGTCTTTTATTCCTCTGTATCTAACTGGATATTCTTTTTTCCAAAAACAGATTGAGAGTATACAGCTGATGATGGACAGTGAAACTGGCCGGTCCAAAGGATATGGTTTCATCTCGGTAAGTTCCAGAATAATTTGATACATAGTACATGTTCAGTTGCACCAGTATGCACCAATTGGTAAGTACTTCAGAGTAATGCTGTGTTATTCACCTCAGATTAGTAGTGACAATATCTGGTTAGCATATCGCATATGTGTTACTAACTTGGCTGACTTGTCTGTTCAGTTTGCAGACGCGGAGTGTGCTAAAAAGGCCCTGGAGCAGCTGAATGGCTTTGAGCTGGCCGGGCGGCCCATGAAGGTGGGTCACGTAACAGAACGCACAGACGCGTCCACCGCCAGTTCTTTCCTCGACAACGATGAGTTGGAGAGGACGGGCATCGACCTGGGCACCACGGGGCGCCTGCAGCTCATGGCGAGGCTGGCAGAGGGTGAGTAACAACTTTGACATCTAGGAAATGACCAACTGCCACTAACTGCCAAAGAATTCTGGAACTCTCACCACCTAAGTGTTGTGTGTGGTATTTACCTAGCAACATCATACTTTAATTGACTACAAAATGAAGCATCATAATGTATGTTGTCAATAATGCTGCCCATGGCACTCTCGAATGTTGGACAATTTATTCACTTTATTGTTATCAGACTCTATTCACCCTCGGCACTGAGTGCGTTAAAAGCATGTTATTGATTGCTGTTAATGTGAATTTTATGTTTGTGTCCCCTAGGCACTGGTTTGCAGATCCCTCCAGCAGCACAGCAGGCCCTACAGTTGTCTGGTAGCATGTCCTTTGGCAACATGTCCGCTATGTTAGGTAGGCTAATCATCTGTTTGATGCTCTGTTGGATTATGTCGATTGAACTACTCACTCACTCGTCTAAGGACACTGAGGGCCGGTTTCACAGACAAGGCTTAAGGCCTAATATTAAGTAGCCTTGAGGATGGTTCTCGAGCCTACCGGCCCTTAGGGCAGGATTCTATCTCCTGTTTCCATAGCGTGAGGCAGCTTGATGTACAAGTACAACCCCTGGACATGACGCTGGTATGTCGTTCTCGTAGGGTCTTATCCCCAATCCAACCCTTAATGCTGAGTGCCAGGCAGGGAGGCATCGGGTACCATTTTTATAGTCTTTGGTATGACTCAGCCGGGGATCGAACTCACCTCCTTACATTGAAAGTGTGATTTAGCCCAGGACGAAGCTTACGCCTTGTCTTTGAAATCGGCCCATTATCTCCTGTCTACACAGTGGAAGGAAGGGTTAATGAATTTGCATTGAAACGGGACCTTTCCTGTTACTTATAAGCAATACTTAACCAGTGTAAGGATTGGGTAAGGGTGAACAAAGTAACATTTTCTGTGGCTGAACTTAGTCTGAAGGTAGGTAACACAACTAAGCTGTCAGGTGTCCTTTGCAGGTTTGCAGGTCTTTGTCTTAGCCCTCTGCCTGCCTCTTAGCCCTGTGCCTGCTTCTTTCTCATTGTTCTCTGTAACCTATGACTGTCCACTTCCAGCAACTAATGGGTGTGTCTGCAGTGTATTAAGTCATTGGTCGAGGCCACGGCTCTACTTCATGGCCCAATCCCAATTCACCCCTTGGCCCTACATTTTAGCCCTACCCCTCGGTTTTGCGTTTTATGATAACCATCGAATTATCTTAGTTTAATGTAATTTCAATGTATTATAGACCTTTTATTTATAACAAGCATAACAAAAAAATAGCTATAATTCTGATGTCTAGCTAGCTATCTAACGCTATAACAATGTTTTAAGGTTATTTGTGCATGATAGGTCCCGCATGTTGACATATTTCCATGTTGCATTTCCCCCCTTTGATGGCATATGATGCCCCAAATTTAACTAAAGTCTAACCGCGAAGTTGTTGCACTTGTTACCGCTCCTCAAATATCAGTGCAGACTAGCAGGGTAGGAGCACAGGTTGCTAGCCTACAGAGCACCGCTATTCTGTCATGAACTGACCTGGTAATGAAGCTATTCTGTCATGAACTGACCTGGTAATGAAGCTATTCTGTCATGAACTGACCTGGTAATGAAGCTATTCTGTCATGAACTGACCTGGTAATGAAGCTATTCTGTCATGAACTGACCTGGTAATGAAGCTATTCTGTCATGAACTGACCTGGTAATGAAGCTATTCTGTCATGAACTGACCTGGTAATGAAGCTATTCTGTCATGAACTGACCTGGTAATGAAGCTATTCTGTCATGAACTGACCTGGTAATGAAGCCTTGTTCTTTTTTATTTGATGACTTGTTTGACTGATTGATAGCCCGAATCGCGAGCGTCCATACTTTTCTATGATACTACTGATGACGTATGAGGGTCTTAGAAGGGTTATCCCATTTCATAGGGGAAGATTTCAACCACTACTCCTTTCACTACTCTGTTCTGAGGGGCAAGCCAAAAAGCAAGTGGCTCTCCAAAACGAGAGGTAGAGGTGAACATGAGAAATGGGATTGGGCCCATGTGTCTGTGATTGAAGTCTTTAGAGGATGGACATTCACCCATTGTGCATGGTGTAATTCCCATAAAATAGTTTCCCCGTGTCCAGCTGAAGTACAGTCTTTAATTTCTCTTCTTCTAATCCTTAGACTTACAAGCCAGGCTGAATCCACCCCCTGAAGGTGATTGTGAAAGAGTGAAGTGCACAGCTTCTTGATTTCACATATGAATTAGGTGTTCCCTGAAGTAATTCATAGTTCAAAGTGTTCATGATTCAAACTTGGTGAAGAATCTCTCATGGCTCCAGCTCATGTCTGAAATGATTGCTCCATCTCCCATCCAGTGCCTTTCTTTACATATAGACAAACCATTTATTCCATTGACAAGATCTTAATGGATATTTATTTATTACAGTCTATTGTTAGATATTTTCTTTCTATTCTGCTTTTGTGTTTACTTTTATTTTTTTATTTTTGTTACTGAAACAATTTATTACTATTTGTAAAAAATAATAGGTCTAGTCCTCATCTGGTGAAAATTAACATTTACATGGACACATTCTCAATTAAATGAACCTATGATAATGATGCTGTCCTCTCTCTTCCAGCTTCCAACCCTGCAGTGACCCAAGCCATGAACCTCCCAACACAACCACTGGCCACACACTGCCTCCAGCTATCCAACATGTTCAACCCACAGTCGTAAGGATGTGTCATTATTTCAACTTGATAATGATGCGGCATTGTTCAGACAACAGCATTTGTTCACTGATTAACTCATGTACTGTATGCATCTGTAAACATACAATGGAAGAAAATAGAAATAGGAAAATATATTTAATTTGTCAATTGTGGGAATTATAAAGTAATGCTGTTTTGTTGTAATTGAATGCTTTCTAAGCTGTAACTATGGTGATATGAAGCTTGATTTAGATAGAAATTGGTTGTTAAGCCTTCAGCTAATAATATTATGAACAATTACCTCTGTTTTTTAGGGAAAATGATCCTGGCTGGGATGTTGAGATTCAAGATGATGTCATGGAGGAGTGCAATAAACATGGAGGAATTGTCCACATATATGTTGACAAGAACTCCCCTCAAGTAAGAACCTTTCAAAAATGCTTATGAGCTATGTGAGTTGGCATGCCAAATAAATGTAATATTCAGCAATGGTGAAATTTAACATTAGGGGATTATTATCTCTTTGTCAGTCATGCCTTCACTTTATTTTTCAACAAAGTAATCTTAATTGGAAACTTCTTAAAACATATTTACATTAATTGTTGCCTCCTTTCCCCTTGCAGGGTAACGTGTACGTGAAATGCCCCACAATCCCCACAGCCATGGCTGCCGTGAATGCACTGCATGGCCGGTGGTTTGCAGGTGTGTAGTACCATCAGGATTCTCTAGAGCTGTCTGCTTTTACACTTCAGTGTCACTCATTGGACAAGACAGGCATTAATGGGATGTGTTTTTCCTCTCTCCACAGGTAAAATGATCACTGCAGCGTATGTTCCTCTCCCAACCTACCACAACCTTTTCCCTGATTCAGTAACAGCCATCCAGCTAATGATGCCAGCACGTCGATGAGTCTGCCTAGCATGGAGCAGATGTCACAATGTCTGTTGGCTCAAGAATGTACATAACGTGTTGGAAACTCATTGAACAGCGAGACAGTCGAAACCGTTGCTGTTTCTAAGTAGCAAATTACAGCTGTTCCATTAGTCAGAAATAGGGCACTTCTGAAGGAGATTGCTTCTCTTGTAATTTAAAATAAGTTTTCAACATCCATAAAGAGCAATGCTTGATTTCTGTAACTGCACTAGCACATGACTAAATGAAATGACGTGTGCGTTTCGACATGCATTGTGTAAAGACCACAGTCAGGGGTCAAACTAAAGAGAAACTGTTTCAACCACCTGAGAAAGGGACTGGGACAGTTGGCAGTTGGAAATGGAAACTGAATGGTTTTCTCTTGATAGCTACTATGGAAAAGCAACCACTTTCTTTGGACAGTTACACCATCTTCAAACCCCCCAGTGTCGCCACTGACTGTTGTGCCCCAGTGTTGGTCTCATCCCCATCACTTTTCTTTTTCGCATTGTACATTTGAACATTCATCTTATTTGTGCTTTAGCGGGTACGTTTTGTCACTAAATGTGTTAAAGGAAAGATGCCTATAAACACCAAAAAGCTGATCTTTTTTTTTGTTGTCAACTTACGGTATTCATTGTTTTGAGAATGCATTTATAACTTTTTGTAATCAAGATTTGATTTTTTAAAACTCTTGATTAAATTTATTATCAAAGTGATTTGGGTAGTTGATAATGTGCATTTTGTCTCCTTTATGACTTGGTTCAACTGGAATGGAGAGTAATGTCAAATGAATTTGTAATAAAAGCCTGGTTTACAACAGTTGTCCTTGCTCAGAGTTGATGTGGATGCACCAGATCCTGCTCTACAGTGTTTGAATAACTTATATCCATGTTGATATGACATTAAGCTCATCATACAGTTAATGACACCATGATCGTATGATGAAGAAATGGGATTTTAAAGGTCAAGGTGTTTGTGTGCATCATATCCATGACAACGTTTTCCCAAATCACCATTCCTATCCCTCTTGTTTGGCCTAACATGTCCCATGAATACTAATTATACATTTTGAATCAACAAGTTGTCCCTGACCTTTGTGTACAACACCTAATGAGAACGGATTATGGCAGGGATAGTCTTTTAATAGCCTGTTAGTGGTCTTTGGGGTTTGTAAAATGTCACAGGATCCCTTAAGCCCATATTAGGATGTTAATCAGCAAAACACCACTGATCCCAGGTCAGGATTGATCTACAGAGAATGTACACAGGCTTAAACAACAAACATGCATCCCATGCACCGTGAGCGACACCTGACAGGCAGTGTTAGGAGTTATTTGAGAGAAACAGTAGTCCCCATCGCCCAGCCCCCAGTTGGCCCGATGAGAGATCAGTCAACCACTAGCAAATCTTCTACTTGTGATCTACTAGATGCCCTGCTTAAAATTAACATTTAAAAAATCCATTGGGGCTGATCTGCTTGATCCAGGCCTATTGCCGTAGACTGAAGACCCATCTGTTCAGGCTGCATCTTGACCTCCGGACCTCTTCATCCCCACTGCCCCCCTGTACGGTTTCTCTACTGTAAATAATAAAAGTAAGGGTTACCAGTTATCCTTCCTTCTTCTATCATTGTGACTGCCAATGTCCACTGGTCCGAGCATAGATTTGTTTTTCTTGTGATAACTGATGAATAGATGATTCACTTACTTTGGTTTAGACAGATGTACTTGTGATGGGTCGCTTTGGATAAAGGCAACTGCTGTCAAAAATGTCAATGTCACAGAACTGGGAATGGTCCCACTGCCTTCTACCACTATCACTACATAGGGATGAAGGGCAGGAACCAACGTGAGCCTGATCACCATCTCAGTGCAGACTATTTGTAGAGCAAGAGGATCAAGTGTAATTGGTCATGGGTTAATAAAAGGGCCAATGATAGATTTCAATTCGCTACCTATCTACTGTCATAGATTCTTCAGGCTACATCTTAATTGTCCCTCCTAAAGACTCTCATCCCCACTTCCCTGCTGTACAGTTTCTCTACTATAAATACATTTAAAAAGTAATTCTTCATTCTTCTAGCATTGTAACTGCCAATGGCCCCTGGTCATAACAGATAACTTGTTCTTACAATGACTGATGGATAGATGATTCACTTACTGTAAGTCGCTTTGGATAAAGGCGTAGATGCCAAAATTGTAAATACAGAAAATCTACCCCACCCTCTTCTCAGCAACATTTTGAACAATGGGGACAATGGACCTTTTCTCTGCTGGGTGTCTGACACCTCTGTCCCCCTAATCAGAGGGAAGAAATGTTTGGTAATTGTTCATAAAGTAAAGATGTATCACTCTTTCATTCAGTTCACTTTTTGCATCTGTTGAGTATGTTCAAAACAGAACAATACTGGGGGAGGGGGCTGTTTTCATCCAAGTTTAATTAGTCTGTCATTTTGGGGTTTCTTCTTGTGGGTCTTGACATTATGCTGGGCCCCCTGGGTATGCTATCTTCTATCAACAGTGACTAGGATAGGCTGTTTTTCCATCACCAGTGACTATAAGAGAGCATGCCAGCTTAGAATGTGGGTAGCTCACACCCACTCAGACAATGCTCAAATAAACTGTCTATGAGGCTATGGTTAACCTTCAACGTGAGTACTCTTACTTAATCTTTTCTTTCATGTTTCTTGTTCTTTAATGTCGTGCTTTGGAGGAGCAGGTAAATAACGTGAATGATGTTCCCAGTTGAGTGATGGATGAATGTTTTATCTATTGTGTGTGACAGCACATCACAGACTGTACAATGAGCAACACTTCTGTGACCTACCGCAAAGACTTTTTCGAGGAGTCTTTGTTCAAAAACCTCACAATGGTTTTCTTCTGGATGCTCATCTGCTACATCAATGGCGCTCTGCTCTACACATTCTTTACCAACCAGACTTTCAACAACATTCCACGATACATTCTGTATGTGCAGTTAATCATCAATGACAGCATAATGCTATCTATATCCGTGCTCTTGTTTATCTTGGGTTACACCTGTCCTTACCTCAACGTTTCCTTGTGTATCGTGCTGATTCTGATAGGCAATAATGTCCATAAGAACACTCCACTGAACTTGGCAGGCATGGCTATTGAACGCTTTGTAGCCATCTGTTATCCGTTACAACATCCTACAATCTGCACGGTAAACAGGACCTATATCTTCATCAGCTGCATTTGGATTGTAGGGGCCATACCAGGACTCGTAGATGTCATTATTGCCTTTGCTTTGAAACCTTTGTCGTATTTCTCAACTGGCAAGCTGTGCTATCAAAGTAACGCATTCAACACTGATTTCAACTACAGGAACAATTTTTCTTTCAATATGCTTTACCTGTGCTTTGTGTGGGTCACATTGATCTACACTTACATAAGAGTGATGTTTTCAGCTAAAGCTGCAGCCTCTGATCCAGCGAAGGCCAAAAAGGCCCAGACGACTATCCTACTGCATGGGGTGCAGCTGCTTCTATGTATGATGTCCTACATCGCTCCTGTCGTGGAAATATCACTCATCCTGGCCTTTCCCAATCTTCGCTCAGTCATAATGTTTTGTAGTTACCTAATAGCAAACATGTCACCCAGGCTTCTAAGCCCTCTCATATATGGTCTAAGAGATCAGAACTTTAAGAAGCACATAAAGGGATCTCTTTTTTGTAGACAGACTGATCAGTCAGTGAAACCAGCTCGGGCACCTAAATGACTCACACACAGGTAAGGTAAGGTTGACGCTTCCAGTGTGATTTAGCCCTCCGGAGTGGTCTTATTCAGTTACAGTAGGTATACACTTAACATAGACACTCACAGTACCGTAAATATATGACGGTGATGGAAGAATTTAAATATGGTGAGATCCATTTGTCAATAAGGTATCTGATAGAAGTAGCACCTGTGTAATTGTCCTTTACTCAACAAAGCAAGCTTTAATGTGTCAGTTGATTCAATGACATTTGTGACTGACTTGATATATTCTTAATTTCAGCATTTAGGAAATATATACTGGTACTGCCTAATTTGTCTCGTAGTAATTATTGGAACATTGTTAACACCCATGTCAACATAATTCCCTCATCTCTGGTTTGTTTTCACCTATTGCATTACTTTCCTTCCTTTCCATGCATCAAAGATAACCCTTATGCTCATATGTGTAGACATTTCCTGAATTTAAATATGGGCCCCTTTGACTGAATGCTACAAAATAAAACCATCTCAGTATTTTCTTTGACCATCTTCTCTCATTTCAAGTTGATGTAAATGTGTGGATTGCATTCTATGGCTTTAATCCAAGTTAATTTAATTTAAGTTAATTTAATTTAATTCCAAGTTAAAGTGGAATAACAGTAATAGAAAAAATGCGTTTTTGATACATGTCTGCTTGTATATAATATCTTTGTCATGTACAATGAGGGTCTATCTTCATGTCTTGAGGGGCAGATACAAAATAGTGTCCTGTCCTCCATGTTTGGACAGTGAAGATAAATTAGAATTTTGACCCTATACTCCAATTTGGATTCCAGATAAATTATGAAAAAATAAAAAGACCAGAATATAATCTTTTAATTGGCAAATACTTGTGATTTTCTCCAACGGGAGAGATGGTCTGAATATACCCTCAATAGGGGAGATTCTGTACCTTCTCATTATTTTATTTTAATCTTAAATCCAAATTGCTGGAGTATAGAGCCAAGCTTCCAATTTCTACCTCTTTCTACCTCTGCATAATATGTGACCATCCAATGACAACGTTAGAACAAAAACATTTCACAAATGAAACAAGACACATGCTTAATGCACAAAAAATCCCAATAGACTTTATTTGGTTTCCTTTTTTTTTAACAAAGGTAGAACAAATATTACCCATAGCAAACAGCATGGTGGTTTTACTTACTTATCGCTTAATTAAATTACCAGATTACAATCCAAAGTGCATTTTACAAACATTAGTTTTTCTTTTTTTAAGCTTTTCAAAGTTTTACTCTTTTTTTATGTTAATTTTAACTTTTTCCTCCTTCAGCGAATCCTTGCCATTGAAGTTATTCAACTTTCTAGTGTCCTGGAACAACAAAAATAAAATACTGTACATAGCAAATTGTCTGGATGAAAGTCAATCATGAATATTTTAACTGAATTATTGTAATATTCACCAGTGAAATAAAAAAGTACTCTCGCAGATTACAGGTGCATAGAAATTTAAAGAGATAAAAGTGACTAAACATAAATATTTCCTTGTGGCAGCTAATGAGAAACAACTGCTGCAGACCTGAAGGGGTTCTTTACTTCATGGGAGTGTTTTCCTTAGCCTGGTGAGCCTGCAGCACAGCCACTGCCTCCTCCACCTGGAGAGGTGGGGGGGCAGAGAGAGAGCAGAGAGTGAACAGGGAGTGAGCAGGGGGAAAGAGAGAGAGAGTGAGCAGGGGGAGAGAGAGAGAGAGCGCGAGGGGGGGGGGGGGGGGGCGAGAGGAAAAAGTGAGGGCAAAATTACCCACAGTAAAACGAATAACCCTAGACTCCACTGGCAAACTGTCATGCATGGCCTCGCCCCAAGGGATGAAGCTGAGTCGTACCTTAGAATGCAGGGACTCTGGTGACTCCAGCATGTGCAGCAGCTCCGAGTTGTCAATCTCCAACAGCATTCCAGTGATTTTACCAGCTAGGTTTGGGTGAAGGCCCTGGATCAGAGGGTAAAGTCGCTCACCTGCAAATCAGGGTAGAGGGAGGAAGAGAGAAAGAGAGAGATCATTCAGACACACTATAACTGTTCCAAAAATGCGTTCTTCCACTCTATCTAGAGTGTATACCAAGTACGGATATGCTCTAGATAGAGCGCAAGAACGCATTTTGGAACACAGCCTACATGTAAGAAGAGAAGACATGGCATGACATCAGAGAAAAGGCCATACCTAGCAGCTGCTTCTGCTCCATGAGGGGGGCAGCAGCCAGCATGGAGGCAGTGAGGGGCTCCTGCCCTCTGACATGCAGCGCTGGTTCCATCACCGTCTGGGTAACAATCTGACAAGACAGCACAACTGCAAAGTTTGAACCACTTTTGACAGACACAGAGAGAGACTTTCAACAGCAATGAAAGTCACCAC
Source organism: Nansenia antarctica (assembly GCF_963989245.1). Taxonomy (NCBI): domain Eukaryota; kingdom Metazoa; phylum Chordata; class Actinopteri; order Argentiniformes; family Microstomatidae; genus Nansenia; species Nansenia antarctica. The sequence continues at coordinate 14,672,142 of NC_137676.1, read as the reverse complement.
AAATTCAGAACTGTATCAAATTGAATACATTTCTGAAATAAATCATATTCAAATTGAATATCAAATTGCTACATATAGCAACATTTATTTTGCAAGAAAATATTACATTGTGCAACTGTTATGTATGTTGTAATGTATGTTGTGTTGACAGCACCTCCATCATGTCAAGTGGTGCAACTGGCACTGCCTCTCAGATTACCTGCTGCACTACCATTGGTGGTGGCATGATTTCATGCTGAACGTTTCTGACCCCAGAGGAGTACTTGTACTGGGTCCCTCTGATCAGGGCACTAGACACACTTGCACGGCCACCGGCCGTCTGTGTGCCGATGTTAGCTAAAGAGGGAACACTAGTTTAGAGTAATAATAATAATAATAATAATTTATTAGATTTATATAGCGCTTTTCCGAGGCTCAAAGACGCTGACAATATGGGAAAAACGGAAAACACAGAAACAACAAGCAACAGATAACATGAGCACATAGAACACAGAGTTAACGAACGGGGAAGGGGAGGTTGTATGCATGTCCATGGGGGGAGGGGGGTGGCAGGGTTAGGGGAGATGGTTAGGGGTAGGGGAGGTTGTATGCATGTCCAGGGGGGGCAGGGGTGGCAGGGATGGGGGAGATGGCTAGGGGTAGGGGAGGCTGTAGGCATGGGAGAACAGGTAGGTTTTGAGGTGGGATTTAAAAGTGAGGAGTGAGGGTGAGTCTCTGAGTGGTTGAGGGAGAGAGTTCCAGAGGCGGGGTGCGGCTCGTGAAAAGGCACGGTGACCGAAGCCTTTGAGTTTTGAGGGTGGGACAGTGAGGGGAACAATGGATGAGGATCGGAGGGTACGGGTAGGGCGGTGGGGATGAAGGAGGTCAGTCAGGTAAGGGGGGGCCAGGCTATGGAGGGCTTTGTATGTGAGGATGAGGACTTTGAATTGTATACGTTCTTTAATGGGGAGCCAGTGGAGAGAGTGGAGGACAGGAGTGATGTGGTCACGGGAGCGGGTGTTTGAGAGGAGGCGTGCAGCAGAGTTTTGGACCATCTGGAGTCTATGGAGGGAGCGGGAGGTGATGCCGGTGAGTAGGGAGTTGCAGTAGTCGAGGCGGGAGGAGATGAAGGCGTGGATGAGGGATTCAGCAGCGGGGGGGGAGAGGCAGTGTCTGATTTTTGCAATGTTACGGAGGTGGAAGTAGGATGTCTTGACAATGGAACTGACGTGGGGATCGAATGAGAGGGTGGGGTCCAGAATGAAGCCGAGGTTGCGAGCCAGGGGGGAGGGGGTGATGGTAGTGTCGTCAATGGTGAGTGTGATGGGTCCGGTTTTATTGAGGGTGGATTTGGTGCCGATGAGGATGACTTCGGTCTTTGCACTGTTCAGTTTGAGGAAGTTGTGTGTGAGCCAGGTTTTTATTGCGGAGATGCAGGTTTCGATGTGAGTGAGGGGTGGGTTCTGGGTGGAGTTTGTGGTGATGTAAATCTGTGTGTCATCGGCGTAGCAGTGGAAGTCCAGGTTGAATTGGCGGATGATCCGAGGGGGAGTGTGACCGAGGGGGAGTGTGACCGAGGGGGAGTGTGTAGCAGAGGAAGAGCAGGGGGCCGAGGACTGAGCCTTGTGGGACCCCCTGTGTGACAGAGGAGGAGGAGGAGGTGTGACCGGAGAGGGAGAAGAACTGGTGTCTGTTGGTGAGGTAGGAGGTGAGCCAGTCCAGAGTAAGTAAGCAAGTAAGTAAATTAAGTGTATAAAACCTTCTCTCAAACAATACGATTGATTGTCTGGTATAGTAAAAACAGGCATGGGGCCTGTAGGTGAGTGACGTCTGAATGTAGCCCTTACACATCCTCTGGGTGTAGTTCATGATGCGCGGGGCCTGGGTGGAGGCCTGCCTGACGGTGCTGATGGGGGTGGAAGCTCGGCGAGGAACGGCAGACCGGACAAACTGGGCCGAGTAGGGGGCTGGCATCAACACAAGAGTCAGTACAGTATATAGACAGGGTTTTATACACACACACACACACACGCAATGCTCCCACTCACCCTGTGGTCTGGGTGGCTGTGCGGCCCAACGTGGAGACGCTCTTATGCTGCTCACTGGGTTGGGGTTGTAGAAGGACCGATTTGGAGGCTGCTGGGCGCAAACCAAACATCACTGAACAGCACTCGCATAGTTAGCGACTAAACACTGGCCATGTGTGAGGAATGTTGGAAGTAAGCCTCTACCAATCCACAACTGTGATTTTAACTGTTAAGAAAACCCTTGTTATGTGGCTCCAGTGGTCTAGCACCGCGGTCTACAGTGCACACATATACATATGCCCGTGTCGGCATGGGTTCGAATCCGGCCCATGCCCTGCTGACATGCCCTCTCCTCCTTACTTTCCTGTCTATCTTCACTATCTCTTTCCAATAAAATGAAAAATATGAACGGGACTGCCCCACTCAGAAAAAAAATAACCTTGGGAATTTCTTTTTGTAATGACTACCCCACCAACTTTATGTACCTGAGGCACAGCAGACAAGTAGTAGCCTGCCTGCTGGTAGGAGTCGATGACTGGGCCGGGCATGGGCCTGACTGTGGCCAGCCTTTGCATGTACTTGTTGGTGAGAATTGCTTTGCGCTCCTCCTTCCGCTGGGCCAGTGCCACGTACAGCGGCTTGGTTGCAACGATTCGCCCGTTCATCTCCGTCACCGCTTTAGTGGCCTCCTCAGGCGATGAGAAACACACAAAACCAAAGCCCTTGCTGTGGCCCCCGTCCGTCATGACCTGTGTGAGGGCAAGGAAGATTCAAGGTTATTAGACACATTCAGGCATATTCCCAGACCTTGGGACACATCGATTTATGGCACCATAATGACCGCTCAAAGAAGGCGTCACCTTGGCGCTGGTAATGGTGCCATAGGGGGCAAATTCCTTCCGTAGCTTCTCGTCATCTAGCCCATCATCCAGGTTCTTGACATACAAATTAACTCCCTGGAATCAGCACAAGCACAAGAGGACAAAAACATGAGTACTCACAAGGGGAAATTACACACGTGGGCTTGTGTTTCGAATTCAAGTTCCTCAAATGCCATTTCTCATTTCACTCATCTTAAAAAAAAAAATACAGCTGTGGCAGGCCTCAGATAGGGTAATGAACTCAATATATTTGTAAATGTTACATTGTGTGTGTGTGTGTGTGTGTGTGTGTGTATGTATGTATGTGCGAGAGCGAGCATATGTGTGCTTCCCCACAGCACCTGATAGCGTTGGATGCGCTCCTGTTTGATCAGCTCAAACTTGCGCTTCAGCTCCCCCTGGCGTTCTAGCCTCTTCTGAGCGCGCCCCACATAGAGAACCTTCCCGTTGTGCTCCTTCCCATTCATCTCCTCGACTGCCTGAAAAAAGCATATGAAAATAGGGAGCTCAGGAACGCCATGCCATCCACATGACGTCTAAAGACACCAGTCTAATTAGCCTGTTACAGTCCACTAAAAGCCTAAATCCTTTTACAGGTCATAGTTGCATAATTCATGTGCTATATCAGAAGCCTGTTGGTTGGCTGATGTTGAGATGCATTAATCATCCTGCCATCCCATTGATGGATCACTTTCAGATCCATTCCGACTAAGAGATGGCACAAGTAATGGAGTAACTTAATAGATGTTGATGTTGAAACGCAAATAGACATCACCCTTTGTGCGTCCTCATGGTTTTCATAGTTCACAAAGCCAAACCCACGGGAGCGGCCCCTCTCGTCAATCATCACCCGCACACTGAGGGTCCTGCCTGGGGAGATAAGATAGGGTTAGGCTATGTGACAGCAGCTGGTGAAACCGGGAAAAATGGTGGATGGTGGATTCAATGAGTAATCCCCACTACTACCTAGTTAGTGTAGAGTAGTGGGGCTTACTCACCGAATCCATTGCATTGCAATGTTTTGGCTTGACTAGCGAGTGTGTCATTGATTTTCGAAATGTATTATTTTTATAAATAGAATTTCTTTCTTTTTTCTCTCTCAGAAATTTGTCATTTTTCAGAATAAAAGTCTGAAAGTGTTGATTGGTTGGCGACTTGTTCCCGGTTTTCACCAGCTGCTGTCATATATACTGTATATGGCTGTTCCTAAACACAATTACTAGTTTTCGGGCCCTGCTCTTATGACGCTCTTACCAAATTCAGAGAAGACCTCTTTGAGTTTCTCATCGTTGTACTCTTCACTGAAGTTCTTGATATAAATGTTGGTGAACTTCATGGCTTTGGCCCCGAATTCAGCCTCTCGCTCCTTCCGGGACTTAAAGTGACCAACAAAGCTGAGCACCACAGATTAGATTAGAATAAGAATAGAATTAGAATAGAATTAGATTAGCAGAGACAGATTAGAAAGAAAACAGAGGAAAATTAATTTTACACTTTTAACGATGTGATGGGAAAATTCATAAGCACTTAAAATGTATAGTAAAAACAAACAAGTAAATTCAATGTGTTCCACAAAACAAGAGATAATTGTGGGAATATGATCACTCACCTTCATGAACAGAGGGTAAGATTTTATCTAACTGACATTTTACATAGAAAACAAAGCATTATATTCTGAGTATCCATCCAAGCATGTTTTTTATGCTTTACATAAAATATCAGCTTATGCTGCTCCCTATTGACCATCACATCAAATTCTGTGAAAAAGGACAAAAAACTGTCTACCTACTGACCTAATTGTGGACAACTGACATTTTCCCCCCAGGAAACAGGCCGTTGGGTATGCAATGGCAGATTCCAACTCACTACCTGTCTCTAGGCTGAGCAAAACACATGGATAAGTCATCTGTAAAATCCTTCATTACCGTTTATAACAAAAGCAAAATCACTCCTCCCTAATCAATGCATATTTCCATTGCCCTTAGGCTTTTCCCACATAAACTCATACATTTTTAGGTTATTTGAAGACTGCTTTAACAGTATTTAAAATACTTTTTAAAATAAAAAAGCATGTCTAGAGTACAAAGCAGTTGATTTGTTTACTCACACTTTGCGGTCATTCAGCAACATTCCATTCATGGTATCTATGGCACGGTTTGCTGCCTCATGCGTCTCAAAGTGAACAAAACCATAGCCTTTAGAGCCATGTTCATCACACACGACCTGAAATAAACAGTCCGGGTGAGCATAGAAACCAATCTAATGCACATCCAATGTGACTGAAAAAAATACACATTTGGGTTTGAAACAGGATAAACTGTGTTAACGAACAAGGAATGCAACCACAAACTAATCAATAACTGTACATACAAATATTGTAACATTTTACTCAGGAGAGACAAGGAGACACAAAGTATAGGCTCAATTCTAAAACCTCACCTTACAAGACAGAATATTCCCAAAGGCTGAGAATGTATCATACAGGGCCTTGTTGTCAATTGACTCATCCATGTTCTTGATAAAAATGTTTCCCACTCCAGACTTCCGTAGTCCCGGGTCACGCTGAGACCACATTATTCTGATAGGCCGACCCTTGAGGACCTCATAGTTCATCGTATCCAGAGCACATTCCGCTAAAAATGAGAAGTAGGCCTATAACTAGACTCTTCATAGGGGTCAATAAACATAGGCTAACAATGCAAGATTTTAAAACATGCCTGTGGGTCTAACCCTGCAATCCGTTTGGGCAAAATAAATTGCAAAGGCCAAGGCCTACTTTAATGAAAGTCTACTGGTGGAAAAGTTACTGGTCTGGTGTAGTACACATTTCATCACTTGTTGTTGACATGTGTTGACATGTGGTTGCTATGGTACATATTTGGCCATTGAAATAGTGAAAAATACCACCTTTCTGTCTAAACTTTTACCCATGAATTACTGCTGCCTAGGGGATGATCCATGAATAAATGAGTACATGTGGAAACGAATAAGGAAATGTAGTCGAAATGTTCAACCTTATTGATGGAGTGTGCAAGCAGTGTATTGCTTCCACTTCAAGCCCCAAGAAGGGATGGAACATACACTATAATGTCTCTAATTCACAGAGGGCTACCATCAGTTACCATCGGCTGGCTGCTGGAAGTTGATGTAGGCATATCCTAGAGATCTGCGAGTGATGATGTCGCGGCACACACGGATGGACATGATGGGCCCAGCAGGAGAGAACTTCTGATAAAGCATGGCCTCGGTGACATCTGCGTGTAGGTCTCCTACATACAGGGAGGCCAGGGGGTATGATTGTCCAGTGGTATTCATCCTGCAGGCCCTGGGTTAGAGAGGAGAGACCATAGAAAGGTGGTGAGGCTGGCTTAGAAATTACTTTTGAATGAATGAATGAATGAATGAATGGTCTTTATTGTCATTGATATAGTACAGGTACCAAACAACGACATTTGGGAGGGGGGGCTCCCCTGGTGCTATGAAAAAAAAACTAAAAAAAAAACTAAAAACTAAAAACAAGAAGGGAAAAGAGCTGGTTTACATAAATAAAGGCTATGTACACTATCCACTATACTAATCATGAATGAAATGATAGTCACTGTCGAGTAGAGACATCCTGAAGGGCCATGGCAGTTAATTTGATGCCAACCCTAGCTTTCTGATTTGGTTTGTAACTGTAGATACTAAACAAATTAGACAGTTTAATGTTTGATTGGATGTCGGTCTACCATGACATGGTTTAATAAGCATCATGTCATGCATGTTTAAAGATCTTCACTGCTTCATCAAAGACACCAAAAACCTTGACTTCAGTGCGAGGCAGAGGGTTAAGAAGTTCAGCGAACCCGCTAAGCTAACAAGCTAACTTGGTTGCTAGCTAACCGCAACCACTCAAGCGTTCTCACCTGACACTCAGCTCTCTCAAACACTAGACATCTCAATAAAAATGCTGACCAAAACAATTTCGCGATGATAATCGTAATATAACTCGGTACTAACCTTTTTAATTGGTCAAACACGGCTTAATTTGTTTTTTGATTGACAAAGTATCGGTCTCAAACTTTGTAAATGCTTTTTGTTTTCATTTAATTATTGCCGTGAAACACCTGCCTTTTCACTCCGCGCCCATGAATATCATTACATTTGACCTATTTATAAACTTTCACGAGGGCCCCACTTTTCCTCCGCGTGAAAAAATAGTCCTTTAAAACAATTACCGTATTTTAGGTGTATTTGTGTGCTTACTAGCAAGTCAAATAATGTGAATCACAAATCCTTTGCGAAATACAATATTCAAATAATATTTACCGTTAATATAAAACATTCAACACAGTATCATACTTGTTGGGCCTTGTTGTCAATGGACTCGTCCGTGTTCTTGATGAGAAACCTTTCCCACTCCAGAAAAACCTTCGATGATTGTAAAAAAAAATACAGGTGCTGGTCATATAATAATTAGAATATAATCAAAAAGTTGATTTATTTCAGTAATTCCATTCAAAAAGTGAAACTTTTATATAACGTATACATTCATTCCACATAGACTGATATATTTCAAGTGTTTATTGCTTTTAATTTGGATGATTATCACTGACAACTAATGAAAACCCAAAATTTAGTATCTCAGAAAATTAGAATATTGTGAAAAGGTTCAATATTGAAGACCCCTGGTGCCACACTCTAATCAGCTAATTAACTAAAAACACCTGCAAACGCCTTTAAATGGTCCCTCAGTCCAGTTCTGTAGGCTACACAATCATGGGGAAGACTGCTGACCTGACAGTTGTCCAAAAGACGACCATTGACACCTTGCACAAGGAGGGCAAGACACAAAAGGTCATTGCTAAAGAGGCTGGCTGTTCACAGAGCTCTGTGTCCAAGCAAATTAATAGAGAGGCGAAGGGAAGGAAAAGATGTGGTAGAAAACAGTGTACAAGCAATAGGGATAACCGCACCCTGGAGAGGATTGTGAAACAAAGCCGATTCAAAAATGTGGGGGAGATTCACAAAGAGTGGACTGCAGCTGGAGTCAGTGCTTCAAGAACCACCACACACAGACGTATGCAAGACATGGGTTTCAGCTGTCGCATTCCTTGTGTCAAGCCACTCTTGAACAAGAGACAGCGTCAGAAGTGTCTCGCCTGGGCTAAAGACAAAAAGGACTGGACTGCTGCTGAGTGGTCCAAAGTTATGTTCTCTGATGAAAGTACATTTTGCATTTCCTTTGGAAATCAAGGTCCCAGAGTCTGGAGGAAGAGAGGAGAGGCACAGAATCCACGTTGCTTGAAGTCCAGTGTAAAGTTTCCACCGTCAATGATGGTTTGGGGTGCCATGTCATCTGCTGGTGTTGGTCCACTGTGTTTTCTGAGGTCCAGGGTCAACGCAGCCGTCTACCAGGAAGTTTTAGAGCACTTCATGCTTCCTGCTGCTGACCAACTTTATGGAGATGCAGATTTCATTTTCCAACAGGACTTGGCACCTGCACACAGTGCCAAAGATACCAGTACCTGGTTTAAGGACCATGGTATCCCTGTTCTTAATTGGCCAGCAAACTCGCCTGACCTTAGCCTGACCTTGTGAAGAGGAAGATGCGATGCGCCAGACTCAACAATGCAGAAGAGCTGAAGGCCACTATCAGAGCAACCTGGGCTCTCATAACACCTGAGCAGTGCCACAGACTGATGGACTCCATGCCACGCCGCATTGCTGCAGTAATTCAGGCATAAGGAGCCCCAACTAAGTATTGAGTGCTGTACATGCTCATACTTTCCATGTTCATACTTTTCAGTTGGCCAACATAAAAAATAAAAAAAAACTTGTTTTGTATTGGTCTTAAGTAATATTCTAATTTTCTGAGATACTGAATTTGGGGTTTTCATTAGTTGTCAGTAATAATCATCCAAATTAAAAGCAATAAACACTTGAAATATATCAGTCTGTGTGGAATGAATGTATACATTATACAAGTTTCACTTTTTGAATGGAATTACTGAAATAAATCAACTTTTTGATGATATTCTAATTATATGACCAGCACCTGTATACTCATACACATATGACACTATTAAGAATGCAGTCAAAGTTATATTAGAAAAGCAAGCAGCTAAACTCTGCGGGGCAGAGGGTTAAGAAGTTCGGCGAACCAGCTAAGCTAACAAGCTAACTTGGTTGCTAGCTAACCGCAACCACTCAAGCGTTCTCACCTGAAACCAGCTATCTCAAACACTAGACATCTCAATAAAAATGCTGACCAAAACAATTTCGCGATGATATTGTAATATAACTCGGTACTAACCTTTTTAATTGGTCAAACACGGCTTAATTAGTTTTTTGATTTACAAAGTATCGGTCTCAAACTTTGTAAATGCTTTTTGTTTTCATTTAATTATTGCCGTGAAACACCTGCCTTTTCACTCCGCGCCCATGAATATCATTACATTTGACCTATTTATAAACTTTCACGAGGGCCCCACTTTTCCTCCGCGTGAAAAAATAGTCCTTTAAAACAATTATTTTAGGTGTATTTGTGTGCTTACTAGCAAGTCAAATAATGTGAATCACAAATCCTTTGCTAAATACAATATTCAAATAATATTTACCGTTAATATAAAACATTCAACACAGTATCATACTTGTTGGGCCTTGTTGTCAATGGACTCGTCCGTGTTCTTGATGAGAAACGTTTCCCACTCCAGAAAACCCCTCGATGATTGTAAAACATATAATAATAAAGTTGAAGCCATATTGTTCCTGTAATTATCTTAAACGAAACTTTATTTCACTGAATGGTCTCTGACACTTTCCTAATATTACATGTAGTGAAACTAGGATGGACATATACAAATGTAGAATTACACCGATAACTACTATTTTTCTCCATTTATCATTACTTTATAGGTTCTAAATCTTCACAACCACGTGTGTACTGGGATATAGATCGTTACAGAGGCACAATTTAGCCAGAAAGTAAATTGAGATACTAGGCTCTGTTCAACCACAATTCAATGATCATTATAAAGCCTGAAAGATTGACTATGGAAGATGTGTCGTACTGGTGGCACCACGTGATCATTGCCAAATTCCACTCCACCCAAGAGGACATCTCCAACTCCACTCATTCAATTATTGTGCTGAATATTTAGGGATTTTAACAACTAGTCCTATTAAGAATCCTGTTCAAGCTAAGGGAAGATTATCTTCCAGTATACTGGGACAAAACTGTTTGTAGACTTATCAGTTGTGGAATAATGTCCTCAACTGTAGAGTATTATGGTGATGTATGGTATTGTGACACTGAACTTCATCCTTGGTGGTTATGGCGGTTCCCAATCTGGATCTTTACAACACAATACCTTATTGAACATGATTGTTCCATGAGAGCAGCATACTAACCTTGATTTGTACACAAGAACAGAAACTTGATTTGCTCTGAGCGTAAGTAACTTTCTAACATTTCCCTCACGGCCTAAGAGAGAATGAACTCATCCATTTGAACTGTCAAAAAGAAGCTGAGAGAAAACCAGGCACAGAATCATTGGAGAAAACAACCGCTTTAAGAGGAATATTTTTTTCAAGCAGGGTTGATACAGTGTGATAAGACATTTTCAATTAACGTCGAAAAAAGGTTCAGTTACTTTTAGGTTTTACAGAAAGATGATAGTCAAATCTTGCAAAATACATGGAACAACATTTAATTAAGCTCATACCATTTTCATTGTACTGAGTTCAAGCAGCGCTTGATCTTGAACAGTGAGTTACACCACTAGGACAATAATCCACACTTTGTTCAGAAAGAGTTCTGCCTTTCAGAAAGCCTAATACAATTCTGGTGGAATGTCTTATTATGGAGGAAATCTAACATGGCGAACTAAGGGGTCCCTTAATCAAACCTTGAGATGGTGAAATTGTGAACATGATTATAGAGCAAAACGCCCAGATGCCAGTGTCACAATACAGCCTGCCTCCTTTCTGTATGAGCTCACAGCAGAATTGCACTGTTAGTTAAATACAGGATTGTACTGTGTGTCTGAATTTCAAAAGCAAGCAATAGTGGCGTGGGGAAGAAAATGCAACACTTAGCATCACAGTGTTTGGTGAAAATTAACTGCCAGTTTAATAACCATACGATAAAACCTGCAAATACCATGACGAATCACACTAAAAAAAATGACCGTAACAAAAAAGGATGAAAAATGCACAACCAGCTAGGTGGGACAAAGGAATTAAGGAAGGACGGTTAGAATTCACAACCCCCCGCCCCCAACTCTCACGCACACATTTAATATCTTTATTTGCGTTCACATTTTACAATAAAATTCTTGAACACAAACAGTATTAGTTGCACCAGCATAGGACACTCGATAATTCAAGCTTTAAATCTGTCAATGGGTACAGGTAGCAGCGTCTCCTCCATATGTGGCGGCTACCAATTATTGCAGATATTGAGCAGAATTTTGCCACGGCCTTTGCTTTAGGCTTGGGAATTCCTGCCATCTGCAACCCCCTGACGACTAGTCTGTGGACATTACCAAGGCTTCCAAATATAAACACTAATAATTTACATTTGTACCCAAGCTGTACAATGGCATCTTTGAGTGGATGGTACTTCACAACTTTGGTAAGAAAGGCTTCTTCTAGGCTGTAGTCAAACGCGCAACCCACTTCCAAAATGATGACCTCTCTACTGTCCTCATCTACAACAATAACATCTGGTGTATTGGCTGCGACATTTGAAAAATAGTCATTATTGCACAGGTTGAACATGGTAGTTGAGACACGTGTGTGTTTATAGGTTTTAACAGAGGGTGTAACATATGAGAGCATGTCCTTAACTAGCAAGTCAACAATTCTATCATGCCTAGCGATGTACATGCCTTTATATACAAAGCAGCCATTCAGAATATGTGACAGGGATTCAGTGATTGAATTCTGATCATGGTGCAGACAGTGGGGAGAGAATGTGTTAGGGTACCACAGAGAGAGATTGAGTCTAGTTGGAAGGACCTGTAATCTAGCTTTAACTGTAAAAGTGACTATATCCTCATCTACTGCATGGTTCTTAAATATCGAGTGAGAAACAGAATGATCAGTAGTAGGGAGGCAAGCTAGCTTTCCCTGTAGTTTTAAACCAGTCTAGTGTTGTTGCTGTCTTTGGTGCTGTAACCTAACAAGGTACCTTCGTGCATGGTCTGGTGACAAATGATGTTCTGTGTCAATAACAGTAGCCCTTACTGAGGTTGAACAGTCAGTTATAAAATTCTCGGACACTGTTACAGTGTCTGAGTCAGACCTCACCCAGTTCAGGGAAACTCCAGTCCTCGCACAGAGGTCATTGAGGTCAGGCCAATCTGACCAGACCCCAAAACCAGCAGAGTGGGTGTCCATCTTGAAATTGGGCTTCCTCTTGAAGCCCAGGAAGCTGGGCTCACCCTCTCTTGCCAAGGGAACTTTGCGGCGTCTCATGTCCAGAAACAAGGAGGACCTCGCAAGTTCTCTGACGGTCTTATCAACACTGTTCAGCATGTTTAACAAGTGTGAGAGGTGTGTGGCGTTGTATATCCATTCCACGTTTGGAACACCAAACCCTCCCTCCTGTTTAGAGTGGAAAATAATGTCTCTGGTGGTACGGGAGTTCAGTCCAAACCACTTCCTCACCAGAGAGACCACTTTATCATTCAGTTCCCTCAGTGTTTTGCTTGGGAGATGGATGTTGGAGAAAAGATGTTGAATTCTGGACAGGGCGACCTGTCTGATGGCCTCCAACTTCATGAGCAGTGGAAGTGGTGAAACATCAATGAGGTCCAGCCTGGTGGTAAACTCAGTGGCTAAAGTGGCAACCTGTTCTTTCCATTCACCTGCTATATTGAACTTGTGTCCAAGGTAGGTGTACGTCTCGTGCAGGTCGTACACACGGATTGGTTCCCCTGAGTGGATGGTGAACTCAGGGTTTCTGTCCGTTTTGGATTTGTACCATCTGTTTCCCCCACTTCGCCTCTGGTACAGGACAGCACATTTAGATTGTTTAATCTCCAGACCGGACCAGTCTAGAAAAGTGTCTGTTCTGGAGAGCATGTTCTTGATGACACTCTGTTGTGTCCTGTTTATACCGCCAGTGGGCGCTAGCATGCTAGTGATGTATGCAGTGACGGAAGTGATGTATGGACTTACGGATGTCAAGAAGGAGTTGAATAAACGTGCGAAGTGAACAGCAGCTGCGTGTCTCCCGGTCTCATTCTTTCCTAACTACTTTCTTACTACAGAATACCACATTTTTGGCGACGAGGATGGCTATTTCCGTACCCTTACCTACACCGTTCATGCCTGTGCCAGGCGAACCTGCTATTTCTTTTCCTACTTGGTTGAGAATTTTTGAAAATTACATGCTCGTAATTGATGCTACCGGAGAAAAATGGCCGGAGGAAAGAAAGCGCGCGGTTCTTCTCCAGGCACTGGGGACCGAAGGACAAAGACTGTTCTACACTCTCAAGGATACGGGTGTTACCTACACTTCTGCCGTGGATGGACTGAAAAAGTACTTTGTTCCTAAGGTGAATGTGATTGCTGAACGTCACAAATTTCGACAGAGAGCTCAGGGTCCTGACGAGACGGTTAATCAGTTCCTTGCTTCATTACGCGAGCTAGCTGCAGCTTGTGAATTTGGTGCCATGGAGGAACAAATGATTCGTGATCAACTGATTGAGCGTGTTGCTAATACACGCATACGAGACAGACTTTTGCTTGAATCGGACTTGTCTCTGGACAAAGCTACTTCAATGGCCTTACAAATCGAGGCTGGACTACGGAACTCCAACGTTCTCTCTGGAGCTACAGCTTCGGTGAGAGCCATCGAGAAACAGCCGACGAGGAGGAGGTTCGACAAGGGCAAGAAGAAAGCTCCGACGACGACTGCACCTGCCACGGTCTACAGCCAGCCAGCTACAACTGGGAATCAGCGCGCCTGCTTCCGATGCGGATCCACAGGACACTTAGCTAACAAGCCTACATGCCCGGCGGTTAAGGTGACTTGCAATAAATGCGGAAAAGTTGGACATTTTTCCAAGGTGTGTAGATCGGCTCAAAAAGAGGTGCGTGAGGTAGTGGTGAATGACGTTACTGTGCTTTACATGCAGGGGGCCGTCGTGAATGATAAAATTATGTGTACTGTACGAGTTGATGCAAATTATCATTCCCATGATGTTGAGCTGATAGTGGATACAGGCTCATCCGTTTCTATTATTCCAGAGAGTACTTACCAGACACTTTTCCATACATGTGTCCTTGCTGAGCCTACAGTGAATCTGCTTACTTACTCCAGAGAGAAAATTCCTGTTAAAGGTTGCATGCATGCTACAGTTGTTCATAATGGACATTCAGTTACAGGTTCATTGATAGTGGTTGAATCAGGAAATGCATTGCTGGGACTAGACTTATTTGTAGCATTGCAGATGTGCATTGAGGGTAACAAAATTATTACTGTTAGCTCTGCTAGCTCTCCTACTGTGCTCCGAGCACCTACTGTACAGAGTACCACTCCACAGACCGAACCAGAGGTTCTAGTACAAGAGTTAGGGTGTGCAAAAGGTTTTATGCACAAAATACAGGTTAAACCAGATGCTGTGCCAGTACAGCAGAAACTGAGGAGGCTTCCGTTCTCAGTGAGGCAGGCTGTGACCGATGAGCTCGCAGATCTACAGGAAAAAGGCGTTATAGAACGCATAGACGCATCTCCATGGGTTTCCCCTATAGTTGTGACCCAGAGAAAGGGGGGAGGAAAGCCTCGCCTGTGTGTTGACCTCAGAGAACCTAATAAGGCAATCATCAGTGACTGTCATCCCTTACCGCACATGGATGAAATGTTCGCTGAGCTCCGTGGAGCCACAGTCTTTTCTACTATAGACTTAGCCTCTGCTTATCACCAGTTGCCATTGCATCCAGATAGCCGTGATTTAACTGCGTTTATCACGCATGAGGGTCTCTTTCGTTTCTGCCGAGTGCCATTTGGCCTCGCTTCTGCTCCTTCAGCTTTTCAGAAAATGATGTCGACTGTACTGACAGGCCTGCCAGGCGTACAGGCCTACCTGGATGATGTGATTTGCTACGGCGTCACACAGCAGGATCACGATGTCAGCCTACGGAGAGTGCTACATGCTCTAAAGGAAGTGGGACTTAAACTGAACATGCACAAGTGTAAGTTCAACCAGAAAGCTCTGCGCTTCCTGGGCCACACTGTGTCCAAAGATGGTCTTCATCCTGACCAAGACGGGGTCAGTGCTGTGGCGAACGCGCCTGCCCCGCACGACACATCCTCCCTGCGGTCCTTCCTAGGACTTGCATCGTGGTATAGTAAATTCATACCTGACTTCTCTACTGTAGTGGAACCGCTACGTGCTACACTCAGGGAATCTACTGACACTAAGTTTGAATGGACAGCGGATGCAGAGTCCAGTTTTACTGAGGTTAAGAGACTGATTACTGAGAGTCCTACCTTAGCATTATATGATCCTGAGTTACCTACTTATGTCACTACCGATGCTTCTAACTATGGATTGGGGGCTGTAATGAGCCAGATTCACCCAGACAATACAGAGAGAACCATAGCTTTTGCGTCCAGGACACTTTCTCCTGCAGAGAGAAAGTACTCTACCGTCGAGCGTGAGGCGCTGGCATGCGTTTGGGCGGTGGAAAGGTGGAGAACCTACCTGTGGGGACATCGTTTTGTCCTACGCACAGACCACCAAGCGTTGACAACCCTACTCACTTCCAGGGGTACGGGTCGCGCAGGTCTGAGAATAGCGAGATGGTCTGCACGTCTACTATGCTTTACTTATGATGTCACTTACCATCCAGGGAAACGTAATGTGACTGCTGACTGCTTGTCCAGACACCCTCTGCCTTCGACAGGAGAGGTGGAGGAGGAGCCAGACATGGTGGCTACTGTGTTCACAGGTTCCTCACATGCCATATCTGTGACCGAGTTCACTGCTGCCTGTGAGGCCTGTCCTGAACTGACTCAACTGAGACAGCAGATACAGAAAGGTTGGCCAAAATGCAGTAAGAATGTGACAAAGGAACTTGCTCCATATTTTAGAGTGAGAGATGAACTGGCTGTGGATGAACTACTTGTCATGAGAGGCCCCGACCGTGTGGTTGTTCCTACTACACTACGGTCTAAAGTTGTACACTTAGCTCATGAAGCGCATCAGGGAATAGTGCGTACTAAACAGAGACTACGAGAGCTATATTGGTGGCCGCAAATGGACAGATGTGTCCAGACATTAGTAGGCTCATGTGTACCCTGTCAATACAATGACAAAACAGCCAAAACTGCGCCTGCACCACTTACCCCAGTGGAACTGCCAGGTGGACCATGGGAGAAGGTGGCCATTGACATTGTTGGTCCCTTTGACTGTGCGACATGGGACTGCCGTTATGCTATTACACTCACAGACTATTACAGTAAGTGGCCAGAGGTGGCGTTTGTCTCTACTGTAACTACAGAGGCGGTTATTAGCTTCTTGACTACAGTGTTTAGTCGTGAAGGTAACCCTTCCTTCCTGGTCTCTGACAACGGATGTCAGTTTACCTCCCATGCTTTTGCAAGCTTTCTGGGAGAGAGAGAGATAAAGCACCTGCGTTCCAGTGTTTATTATCCAAGAGCCAACGGGGCTATGGAGAGATTTAATCGAGTTCTCAAAGAGTGTATTCAGACGGCTGAGAGAATGCACAAGCCATGGAAACATGCAGTAACAGAGTTCTTACTGAACTATCGCGCTACGCCGCATGCTACTACAGGAGCTACTCCCTTTGAGTTGCTGAGGAACAGAAAGATGCGTACAAAACTAAATGTCCTCCCTGTCTCACAACAAATTAAGTCACATGAGAAAGTGCAGGAGACAGTGAGACGCAAGCAACAGGAGAGTAAGGAGTACACAGACAGAATGAGGGGAGCGAAAGTGCCCATGTTCCAAGTGAATGACACCGTACGTGTCCGCAGAGCGGAGCATGTAAAAAAAGGGATCATCAAGATTCACAGAACCGCTGACAGTAGTTAGTAAAGCAGGACAGAATACATACCTGCTCAGTGATGGTCGAAAATGGAATGCATCCAAGCTTACATGCTTCCCCAAGGATGCCCTGTCTGGCACCAGTGGTGAAAAGGAGATTGAGCTAGAGGAGTTCATGGTGCCCGAGAAAGAGAATGTGTTTAATGAACCAGGTCCAAGAAGGAACCTTAGAGTCAGAAACCCACCTAGGTGGCTGGTAGACTTTGTGCCGTAGAGAACGTACTAAAAGGGTAGGATAGAACACGGTTCTAACTTAGTACAAAAAGGTCCTACAATGCAATGACAAAAGTGAATGTTCATTTCATGTTTCACTGTCATAAACTGTTTATTGTTGTTATTCATTCTGCTGATTCATTCATTTTCATTTCCTTAGTTTTCATTTTATTTCAATTGTACTGACACCAGTCTACAGAATATTGCATTCTTTGAGTACTGTAATTCCTTTAAGAAAGGGGGAAATGTTGTGTCCTGTTTATACCGCCAGTGGGCGCTAGCATGCTAGTGATGTATGCAGTGACGGAAGTGATGTATGGACTTACGGATGTCAAGAAGGAGTTGAATAAACGTGCGAAGTGAACAGCAGCTGCGTTTCTCCCGGTCTCATTCTTTCCTAACTACTTTCTTACTACAGAATACCACACACTCTCTTCACGAGACGCCAGCTGCACATCGTCGGCGTAGCCTTGTACAGGGTTGGGGGAAAGCACATTGGCTGGGGCACAGGCACACAGCCACGTAATCCACCCGTTGATGGCAAGAACAAAATTGATGGCACTCCACGGACAGCCTGTTTTAATGCCTACCTGGAGGGGAATGGGGTCTGTGAGGTGTTTTCCACAGATGACCTGTATGAAGGAAGAGCTGAAAACATCCTTAATAATGTCAATATACACCTGAGGTAGTTGGATTTCCTCTAGGGCTTTGATCATGACATTATGGGTCAGAGTTCCAAAAGCATCCCTGAAGTCAAGAAAGACAGAGTAGAGTTTGCAAGATTCATGTTTGAAGTCATCAATCCCAGTTTTCAGACAAAATACATGTTCATTCATTCCCTGTCTGTTGATGTATGCTTTCTGCTTTGGTGACAGAATGTTATTGTCCACTAGCCAGGGAAGCACACGAGACAGGATACATTTCATGAACACTTTGTAGATGGTGGGTAGGAGAAAAATATCTCTCCATGTTGATGGGTCATCAGGTATATTGTCCTTTTTTGGGATGCGATGAATCATTGCTCCTTTCCAGGACTCACGCACACACACACACACACACAGGCGCGCACGCACACACACACACACACACACACACACACACACACACACACACACACACACAAAACCAACAAAAACAGCAACATGGACTTGCTACTCAATACAACCACATTATATCACAAACAAAATGACTGAACCTGCTAACAACTGCACATTACCCTGTCGACTCACAGTGACCTGAGAGGGGTAAACTAGTTGGCCTCACAGTGACCTGAGAGGGGTAAACTAGTTGGCCTCACAGTGACCTGAGAGGGGTAAACTAGTTGGCCTCACAGTGACCTGAGAGGGGTAAACTAGTTGGCCTCACAGTGACCTGAGAAACATCATTGTACTCTTCACTGAAGTTCTTGATATAAACGTTGGTGAACTTCATGGCTTTGGCCCCGAATTCAGCCTCTCGCTCCTTCCGGGACTTAAAGTGACCAACGAGACAGATTAGAAAGAAAACAGAGGAAAATTAATTTTACACTTTTAACGATGTGATGGGAAAATTCATAAGCACTTAAAATGTATTTAAAAAACAAACAAGTAAATTCAATGTGTTCCACAAAACAAGAGATAATTGTGGGAATATGTATATGATCACTCACCTTCATGAACAGAGGGTAAGATTTTATCTAACTGACATTTTACATAGAAAACAAAACATTATATTCTGAGTATCCATCCATTTCTGGTCTCATCCCCTTCAGGTGACACTTCAGCTGGGGCCAGCCACGTTCCTGCTGAGCAACGGATCCCGCTGGCACGCCAGCCGACTGCGGACGGTGCCTGGTCCTCCTGGGCCTGCCATGGCCACACTGCTGCCAGCAGCCGGTGCAGCAGAGACAGATAGAACTGTCTCAAAGGCCTTGAGTCCTGTACTGCTAAGGGCAGCTAGGCCGCCCCAGGCTCCGCCGCAGCCACTGCCTATGTGGCCTCCACCCGCTCAGCCTCTACCTGCTGTTCCTCTTCCTCACCCTCCTCCACCTAACCCTGGCTTCCTCGCAAGGTCACAGTCCAGGGGGGAGGTCGATAGGCCACAGCGGGAACGGGCTCGCCCTGCACACCTCCAGGACTATGTCACTAAATTTCACACATAGGCCTTCAGGCCTACTCCTGTTTGACTGTTACCTTAGTTGTTTGAGTTATGGAAAGGGGGGGGAAATGTTATGTACGACAGTATGTCATTGCAGCACTTTGTTGCACTTTTTGACGTCACGTTCTGTACGTCCGTTAGAGCTTTACGACCTGTGTGTGTGTGTGTTGTCAGGATGAATGGCACTTGACAGTAAACGGAGCTCAGTTTGTATACCTGTGTGGATCTACATTTATTAGCATAACACAAACATAATAGGCCCCACTTTTCCTCCGCGTGGAAAAAATAGTCCTTTAAAACAATTATTTTAGGTGTATTTGTGTGCTTACTAGCAAGTCAAATAATGTGAATCACAAATCCTTTGCGAAATACAATATTCAAATAATATTTACCGTTAATATAAAACATTCAACACAGTATCATACAGGGGGGGCCTTGTTGTCAATGGACTCGTCCGTGTTCTTGATGAGAAACGTTTCCCACTCCAGAAAACCCTTCGATGATTGTAAAACATCTGATAATAAAGTTGAAGCCATATTGTTCCTGTAATTATCTTAAACGAAACTTTATTTCACTGAATGGTCTCTGACACTTTCCTAATATTACATGTAGTGAAACTAGGATGGACATACACAAATGTAGAATTACACCGATAACTACAATTTTTCTCCATTTATCATTACTTTATAGGTAGGTTCTAAATCTTCACAACCACGTGTGTACTGGGATATAGATCGTTACAGAGGCACAATTTAGCCAGAAAGTAAATTGAGATACTACGCTCTGTTCAACCACAATTCAATTATCATTATAAAGCCTGAAAGATTGACTATGGAAGACGTGTCGTACTGGTGGCACCACGTGATCATTGCCAAATTCCACTCCACCCAAGAGGACATCTCCAACTCCACTCATTCAATTATTGTGCTGAATATTTAGGGATTTTAACAACTAGTCCTGTTCAAGCTAAGGGAAGATTATCTTCCAATATACTGGGACAAAACTGTTTGTAGACTTATCAGTTGTGGAATAATGTCCTCAACTGTAGAGTATTATGGTGATGTATGGTATTGTGACACTGAACTTCATCCTTGGTGGTTATGGCGGTTCCCAATCTGGATCTTTACAACACAATACCTTATTGAACATGATTGTTCCATGAGAGCAGCATACTAACCTTGATTTGTACACAAGAACAGAAACTTGATTTGCTCTGAGCGTAAGTAACTTTCTAACATTTCCCTCACGGCCTAAGAGAGAATGAACTCATCCATTTGAACTGTCAAAAAGAAGCTGAGAGAAAACCAGGCACAGAATCATTGGAGAAAACAACCGCTTTAAGAGGAATATTTTTTTCAAGCAGGGTTGATACAGTGTGATAAGACATTTTCAATTAACGTCGAAAAAAGGTTCAGTTACTTTTAGGTTTTACAGAAAGATGATAGTCAAATCTTGCAAAATACATGGAACAACATTTAATTAAGCACATACAATTTTCATTGTACTGAGTTCAAGCAGCGCTTGATCTTGAACAGTGAGTTACACCACTAGGACAATAATCCACACTTTGTTCAGAAAGAGTTCTGCCTTTCAGAAAGCCTAATACAATTCTGGTGGAATGTCTTATTATGGAGGAAATCTAACATGGCGAACTAAGGGGTCCCTTAATCAAACCTTGAGATGGTGAAATTGTGAACATGATTATAGAGCAAAACGCCCAGATGCCAGTGTCACAATACAGCCTGCCTCCTTTCTGTATGAGCTCACAGCAGAATTGCACTGTTAGTTAAATGCAGGATTGTACTGTGTGTCTGAATTTCAAAAGCAAGCAATAGTGGCGTGGGGAAGAAAATGCAACACTTAGCATCACAGTGTTTGGTGAAAATTAACTGCCAGTTTAATAACCATACGATAAAACCTGCAAATACCATGACGAATCACACTAAAAAAAATGACCGTAACAAAAAAGGATGAAAAATGCACAACCAGCTAGGTGGGACAAAGGAATTAAGGAAGGACGATTAGAATTCACAACCCCCCGCCCCCAACTCTCACGCACACACACACGCACACGCACACACACAGGCGCACACACACACGCGCGCGCACACACACACACACACACACACACAAAACCAACAAAAACAGCAACATGGACTTGCTACTCAATACAACCACATTATTTCACAAACAAAATGACTGAACCTGCTAACAACTGCACATTACCCTGTCGACTCACAGTGACCTGAGAGGGGTAAACTAGTTGGCCTCACAGTGACCTGAGAGGGGTAAACTAGTTGGCCTCACAGTGACCTGAGAGGGGTAAACTAGTTGGTCAGGAGCAATTCAGGCTGCTTGTCATACAGAAGGGGGAGGGGCTGATGGAGTGGAGGGGGATGTATATAAGCTGTTTGTGTTTAAGATAAGAGTGTAGGTGGATTAACAGTGCAATTCCATTAGTTTTCCCCTTCTCCAGTCTCGCCCTCGTCTCCCTGGTTTTCCGATGTCCACAGCTGTAAAGAGAGAAGATTTCGTTAATCCATTACCCTAGATAGATGCATTTGGTGTTTTTGCCAATTCCATTAAAGAGAAACAACACTTAAGTGTTGCATAGCAACACAGTGAAATGTAGCTGGAAGCATTGTGAATCATTTTTTAATGTTGTGGGCAAGGAAGTGGTGTCAAACTACACTAGAATACTCAAGTATTAATACAAAAACGGATTAGATTATGTTGAGAAAAACAACGTACAGTGAGGTTATCCCTTAATAGTTGCATGATCAAGGTGCTGTCTTTGTAGGAATCCTCATTTAAGGTGTCAAGTTCAGCGATGGCTTCATCAAATGCCTAGGAAAAGAGAGGAACAGTAACAGTAAGAATAGAAAGCAAAACATCCACCAGCAGTTCAGGCATGTGAGGTGTCACTGTCCATCATTTGTTTTAGTTATGGCATGCGAAGTGAACTACAATAGGAGCAAGATATCAGATCTAATTAAACATTTTGTAGACTGAGGCAAAGTGCCTTCCTATAAATGCATATATGGCAAGAAAAAACATGACACAATGCCTCTATTTTCATCTTGAACTTGTTCAATAAAAATAAATAATAACCATGAAAAAACAAACAATGGTTCTGCATTCTTTCAATGGAAATCGACACTATTGATTTTTGGGGGTGAAAGACAGAGGCATGACATGGCACTTTAAGCATCGCCATCAGCTCTCACCGTCTTGGCCAGGGTGCAGGCCTTCTCAGGGTTGTTGAGGATTTCATAGTAGAAGACAGAGAAGTTGAGGGCTAAGCCGAGCCTGATGGGGTGAGTTGGCTGCATCTCCTTCTTGCTGATGTCGAAAGCATCCTGGTAGGCCTGCTGGGAGTTGTCCACTGTGGCTGTAGAAAGAAAACACATGGAAAATAAGTATCTCAAGTATGCTACGAGACCATCCATCATTCACGTGTGTATGGCAATGTCACTTTAACATGCATCTTGGATTCAGGTTAATAGACAAAAATATTGTTGTATACACGTTTTGTCCCTTTTTTATGTTATATATATATTTTATGCCAAATATAAACCTAAACTACTTCACTTACTCTTCTTGGAGTCTCCAGCTGCTACCTCAGAAAGGTATCTATAATAATCGCCTTTCATTTTAAGGTAGAACACCTTGCTTTCAGCTGCAGTCGCATTGGCAATGAGGTACTTGTCAAGAAGTCCCTGAAAAAGATAGAAGAGGTAGAGGTTGAAGTCAGTAAATGTCCAGAGGGAAATAAGAAAGAAGTTACATTTCAGAGTGAATATGAGGGTCTACATTATAGGTAGCCGTGTCTGTCTCACTATAACATAGTGAGACAGACACAGGCTACACATAATATCTATCTATCTATCTATCTATATACAGTTTCTTTTACATTTAAACTTTAAACCTAGATTTGAACACATGTTGTGGGCTTGGGAGTGACACCCTCAAACGTCCACAGCTCTTACCAGGACATCGTTGCATATGTCCTGCAGCTCGGTCTCGATCTTCTCACGGTACTCGCGGGCCATCTGCTGCTTCTTCTCGTTGCCCTCTGTCTTCTGCTCGATGCTGGAGATGACTCGCCAGGAGGACCGGCGGGCCCCCACCACGTTCTTGTAGGCCACAGAGAGCAGGTTGCGCTCCTCGTTGGAGAGCTCCCCGCCCTGCTCCGTCACTGACTTCATGGCTGCAGCCATGTCGTCATAGCGCTCGGCCTGCTCGGCCAGCTTGGCCTTCTGTACCAGGTCGTTCTTGTCCATTTTTCAGTCTGTCTGTGAAGGAAAAAAGAACAGAGATAAATGTAAAGGTGTGTCTTGTGTTATCTGAGCATATTTGGAAGCGTGTATGTTTGATTAAAACTACATGACATGGCTAGTAGTAAGCAATGTGACTGTAAACCAAGAGGTAGTGGACCACCTGATGTTAGTCTTGACCAGAAAATGTATGTTTTTATAATGCTCATAATAATTTACTGTTGTTTTTAATCTGTTCCTTTTACTTTCTTTTGCACTGTGTTGTTGATGTCTTAGTTGTTTTCATTTTTAATCTGTTATTTTGCACTGAATTGTACAGCACTTTGAGCTGCATTCATATGTATGAAAGGTGCTATATTAAAAAAGCTTATTATTATTGCTTTATCCGCAAGGATCTCTAGACAAAACGGTACAGGTGAGGGTGATATGCCAGAGAGTGATATGTCTATTTTATTTTTGCCTATTAGGATGCACTATATGTATTGCCTGAACAATTACAGCCTACTTTTCGACTGCTAAAAAGGGACAGCTGAGAGAGAAAATTGTAAAGTTTGGAACTAATGATGTCATCATATAAATAGTATACTCATCTATGTGGATATTCTAATCAATTTAAATGTATACACAAAATTAACCATTTATAATATGGGATTTCAGATCTCAGCTTACTCTCTCTTCTATATATCACCTATGTGTCCCAATTCGCTGGTACTGGGTAGGTAGTGGCAATGCCTCAGGCCTAAGGAGAGAGCCAGTACTACAGGAGGAGGTGGGTGGGGGTGGGGTGGGCGTATTAGACTATAATCAAGAATGTAGCTATTGATGAATGGAAGTCAACTAGTTATGCATAAGTTAATTACTGTCAACGTTGAGATGAGCCGTCGTACGGTTATTAAATGGAAAATCAAGAAATCAAACCTAACCTTTCGATTTTTCACTCTTCCCTCGACCCAACCCCGAGTGACTCAAATCAATAAGCTACGCTAGTAAAATGTTCGCCTCGTAACACAACCTAGACAGGTAACTAGCACCACCTATTACTGACAAAAAAAATCCAACTATTGTTATATCGATTAAACGTGAGCTAGCTAGTAAAAATAGCGCAGGGGTGTTATGTCTGCAATTTGATAGCTAGCTAGCTAGGTGGCTAGCTAGAGCTAGCCGCAAAGGCCTGTGCTCAGACCGTGCTAATGTGCTAGCAGCGGAATCACGTTAGCGCGTAGGAGCTGTCAAACAGTGCCACGGCTAGGCTAGCTGGAAAACCTACGATGGCTAGCTACCCCATCGCATGTCAATCGCAATACAGGCCAGTCAATGTCATCGTATAGCCATTAGCTAACACGACGTCACCTCACTCGAATGTGACAACTAATATTTTCAAGACAACGATTTATTTCCACTCGCTTAACACGGCCTAGGCTAAAGCAAGCTAACGCGAACAAAGTGAAACAGGCTAGCTTTAGAGATCAAGTCGTTTTCAGCTCTCAGACCAGAGAAGCGCCGTCTCGATTAGCGCAGCTAGCATGATGGGCTTGCGCAAAAATGGAATTGTGTAACATTTTTCGAGGGATCGCGTCATGTCGAACATCAAAATCGAACCCTTGAGAAGATAAGGCACTTTCCTAGATGTTTCGAGTGTACAAACTTACAAGATTTACGTAGTTTATTCCTGCTTTTTTCTCTGGACGATGCAGCCTCCGTCCTCCGTCTCGCTCCGTCTCGTCGTTCAGGGCAGTACCACTTCCGCTACATTGACACTTCTGTTTCCTCTGCTCGAGCTTCAACATGTCAACCCCTAAAAACCTGCCGCAATTATCTACAATGCATTTATTTATTTATGGAGATTATGTCAATTGTTCGACATTTCAACATAGACCTGGCTGTCATACACTAAAATGAATGTCAGCATTCAAACTATGGCCATCGATTGCACACATCTATCAAATGTATTTAAAAAATAATAATAATAATGGTGCAGAGATTGCAAAGTAATTTAATACTAGCAAGTAGGGAGTTAGCAAGCTACCAAAATCCCTCGCTAACTCACTGCCTTAAGATCGTCTTGTAGTATAACCTACTTTTAGTTAAAAGGTGTGTTTATTTAACTCGCTTGACTCGCAATTGAATTGTTTTGCAAGGGCACATTTGACTAGCTTGGTGCCCATTGACGGCGGCTAACACAGGACGAACCATCATCAGTCAGTGACAGAAGGAATTGATCACTTATAAGGCCGTTTTCAGACCAGGCTTAAGCCTAATCTTAGACTAAATAAAAAGTATCTTCAATGGAGATTTTACATTGAAATTGTAATTTAGTTCAGGAATAGGCTTTCCTGTGAAAATTTTTGTTTTGGACAAATTGTGGCCCATTTAGGTCTCGGTGGGGTCATTTTAATTTCCAAACACGCCAAAGTAGTCTCTTACTCTACCTGACAGCATAGAGGACTAGTCTATCCGGCTACACCAAAGGAGGCTTACTAAAAAATGAATATTTTAAATGGTTTCGAGGGTAGAAGGAAAAAGAACGCACCATGAGTTTACTACACTGTGTAGGTAAAATACATGTAAAACTCAATGACTCAATGCTAAATACACTGCTTTGCATGTGGAGGGGAGTGCAGTGGTATCTCCTTCCAAAGATTAATACACCAAAGAACACAAAGGGATACGCTTTACTTTGCTACACCTGGTCGGTACATTAATCAGTCTAAGTCAACATAAATCGTACTTTATCAGATCCAGTACATGCATGCTTATGTTAATTCATAAGCTGACATTCTTTAAACACCACTGGATAGATAATGCACTGCTACTGAGCAGCCAAGCTCATACATGAAAGCCAGTCTCTCTTGCCTTACCAGATATGGAGACTACAAATATAATTATTCGCTTTGAAGTGTCTTGCCACCATCAACCCACCCTACCGCCCTTTCTCAAACACCACTAGTTGTGACTTTTCAATGCAAATATTTATTTATTTATTAATTACACAAATGTACATAGGCCTTTGTGCATAGAATATTCACGTGAGATTGTTATACAACCTACACACACCTATTATACATGGTCCTGAGTTGCTATTGATCACAAAAAGGACACATACTTAACAAAATACCATCTTATGTAAAATTACATGGAAAGAAATGTGAATAATCCTAATGTGAAATCAATAATACATCAAAATGTATTATTATAGTATACATATGCCCATGTCGGCATGGGTTCGAATCCGGTCCATGCCCTGCTAACATGCCCTCTCTCCCTTCTTCTCCTGTCTGTCTTCACTATATCTGTCCAATAAATCAAAACATATTGGGACTGTATAGTGGGACTGCCCCATTCAGAAAAAATAAAAAACAACTAAAAGTGCAGTTGCCAACGAGGGAGGAGACCCAGGGAATGATTATTTTGGTGGTCTGTATGCCATCTTCCGGCTTTTCAAAACTGACCACCTGTGTCTCTTCAAGTAATAGACCAACGGCACCAGGATTGCAGACCCCATGAGTAGCTGTAGAGAAGAGATAAAGCAGCAGTATCACTTTAATCCTCAACCAATGTGGCATTCAAAAAGAAAGCTAAGTTTGTAGATTGTCTCTGCTTAAATATAATATTTGAGTACCTCACCACAGAGCCACAGACTTTCAGTCCCATGTCTTTCCTCTGATCGTGCTCAGGCTCAGATGCCCACTTAAGAAAGGTGCAGACGTCCTTGGTCACTTGGCTCATAGTGGCTGAGGTCCCTGTGGAGAGAGGCAGAAGAATACCTTTAAATCCAGGCTGTGTTCATGCTGGGTAGGGGGGGGGGGCAGATGGGGTGGTAGCGGAGTTATGGATTGACGCATGTTTTGTCGACGGGGGGAGTAGCAGAGTTTTGAATTGACGGCTGAAAAGTGTGGCCCCCTGAAGTACTTACATTTGGATAGCGAGTACGGATAATAATACTGAGTACTTAATACCGTCACATTTCTAACAATGACTTTGAAAGCATGTTTTATTTTCATCAGCTGTTCCTCACCTTCTGACTGTAACAATTGAAATATGCGACAGGGTCTGGTGTTTTGGTCCCCAAGACGGGGAGTTATTTTTGCACATTAACATTCATTACCTGGCACTGATAATGTAGCTAGGGGGTAAGGCTCCATTGTTTGCTGTTCGGGCAGCCTCTGGGTTTGAGTCTGGCTTGGGGAAGTAGTCTGGTCAGTGAACATCTCTCCAGTCCCATCAGGGCCATTTTCAGCCACCACATTAATTAAACTGCGAATGTATGTATTTATCTGAATTTCCTTATTAGTAAGTGCTCTAATAGCAGTTGATGAACTATATATTGTTGATTCTGTTTTAGAATGTGTGCTTTGGTCACACATTCCGTTTGCCCTCACCTCCTCTGCCAGCACCTTGGCTTCAGCCTGTGTGCATTGGCCTTGAGACTCCTACAAGGTTTCGGAAGGCCAGGTATTCCATACTATGACAGGCAGAACACAACTGCTCGTACACCTGATATCCACGTCGGATACTGTTGGTTAGATAATAAAGAACAGAGGGACAGGTTAAGGCAGGTGCTTATACAGTAGTGTCATTTGAATGTACTTGTGTAAAGTGTAAAGATAATTTCAAGTCATGTTTA
The DNA here is from genome assembly GCF_963989245.1 of Nansenia antarctica. Lineage (NCBI taxonomy): Eukaryota > Metazoa > Chordata > Actinopteri > Argentiniformes > Microstomatidae > Nansenia > Nansenia antarctica. The sequence continues at coordinate 14,643,942 of NC_137676.1, read as the reverse complement.
CAAAAGGGTATTTTATATTTGCATCTTGTGTAGGCCTACATAGAAACGTGACTAACCATGGCAGAACATTGAAAATTGTGATTGAACATGAAGAAAGAGGACAGATGCAGGTACAACTGACCTGGCATGATCAAGAGATGAGAGCATGCCATTGTGACTCCATGGGTAGGATGGTGGGTGAAGCTCCAGGTCTGAGGCTTTCACAGACTGATGAAGCATCAAAAGCCATGCTGGCACCTCATGTGGTCAACACACCCAGTGATGACAAAGCTTCTTTCCTCTGGACAGACTTGCAAATTACATGTTGTTTGACTATGGTAAAGGTGAGGGACAAGCAAGTTTACAGCTTAATACAATTGTTTATCAAGTGTAACAGCGTCGCCTTTCGTTACTTTTGTAAATCTGACTTGTATATTCACCTACATCTACACAGGGATATACAGGGTCTGTGTAGTAGGCGACTTTGGCTACAGAGAGAAGACAATCAGACTCATTCTTTACTGCCTAGCTAGTAATGTGTAGCAATAACTCCTCTCAACACTGAATGGGACTCTCTTACCATCCCAGCTAGCTGCTGCTGCTGCTGCTGCTGCTACTGCTACTGCTACTGCTACTACTACTACTACTACTACTACTACTACTACTACTACTACTACTACTACTACTACTACTACTACTACTACTACTACTACTACTACTACTACTACTACTACTACTACTACTACTACTACTACTACTACTACTACTACTACTACTACTACTACTACTACTACTACTACTACTACTACTACTACTACTACTACTACTACTACTACTACTACTACTACTACTACTACTACTACTACTACTACTACTACTACTACTACTACTACTACTACTACTAGATGGTTAGATGACCGTACAAAATTCGATGAGCGTACCTTGCCAAGAAAGAACAGTTCGTGCTTATTGATTGATCGGCTTACCTGAGTAATGACGACATTCTTCGATTTCAGCAGAGTTCTACCACTACAGCACACAACTATTCTAAGAGCCGCCATGCTGGCAACCGGCTTGATGATCTTACTTGTCAAACAACAATCAACAGTCACCACCAGGTGGTGCCCAAGGTCAGTGTGATACAACCATCCTTCTTTTGTAACTGACATGTGAAAAGTACCAAACCAAAGACAGCACCCTCTTTACTTACTTTTCCCCCCCAACAATATGTTTATTGAGTTTTTGAAAAAGATAAAACAAATCCTCTTTACTTACTTTACATTACTTGTACTTACATTCTGGCATGGACCTCTTCTTAAGTAAAATAAATCAATAAAAAAAGAGTATATTGTAGCCTACAGGACAAATCATGTTTGTATTTCGTTTCAAATGTACAGTTCTTTTCTGTGTTAGATAACATTTTGTGTGTTTACTCAAACAGCCCTCCCTCACCTTTGTACCAATTTAATTTGCTTCAGTCATATATCTTATGAGGTGTCAGCCATCATTCTGATCCAGATTAAACTGGACCCTGGTGACCTAAATATCCTGCTGTCTGATTACCTTTAGCCTTATCTACACACCTAATCTTACATAATTTGCGATGGCAGGTATCTATCATTCATAACCAAACGTCCTTCAATCAATTGGACTTCTTCCCAGTCCACCATTTAGATGCACATTTTAATATAGTTTAATAGACAATAGAGTAGACCATCAGAAAACATTTTCTTAAGTGTAATTTATTACTAATGCAAGTTACTACATGCCTTGTAGTAATATAAATCTGTAAAACGTTGTTTCAGAGCAGCACATCATTTACAGACCTCATGACGGAACACATGACAAAACATGTAAAGCTCATCTATGACAGTAACAAATAAGTTGGGTTTAGGCAGTAATAATGACATCTTTAATGTTATAATAATTACATCGCAAAGGGTGGGGTGGGGCAAAACTGATACAGATCTGCTTAGGGAAAGCTCTGCACTTATCATGACTTATCAGACTCTTATCATGTTATATGCTTTGGAGGGACTTGATTTTCTGATTTGAAGTTCTTCCTTGCAGCTAGCCGGCCATATTGTCTGACAGGTTTGCATTGTTGGGCACCAGAGGAGTAGAGGACGCAGGTGGATCCATCTTCTCCTATCCGATATGACACCTCATACGGATCAATCCACATGGTCAGTTCACTGGGCAGTAGGGAGAACAGCTGTTCTTGAGAGAGTCCGATGGCGCAAGCTGCTTTGCCAATCAAGGGGTCCATTTTGTTGATTTGGTTGATCCTGATGCACCTGTATCCCGAGCCTCTGCATGGAGCCTGGGGGAACCAGTGGTGTCGGCAGTGTGCTGTAAGAGATGGAAAGGGAGATTAAAACCTTAGACCCAAACTAAATGCATTCTGAAATAAACTCTCCACATGATCATGTAATATCAGATACAACTTGGGTTTGTTTGTGTTTTATTGGGAGGAAGGATGAGCTACATACTGTTATTCCATAAACATTGGTTTGCTTTTGATTTACTCTTTACACACCTCCTAAAGCTTCCTCCAGGGAATGGCTGAAGTGTTTCAGTTGGTCTTCAGACAGCTGTCCAGTTGCTCTTAGAAATCTGGTAACAAAGCTGGCAGCTGTTGCGACTTCAGTTTTCATTTTTAAAACCAAGGTACTAACTTGAATGGCAAAACGAGGGAGTTGGCTCTTTATCCTAAATATCAACGACAACCAGTTGGCCTCTTTTTTCCAGTTGTAAAAAGTAGATTGTAGCTGTAAAACAGGAGCCACAGTAACTCACCGAATTCAATCAGATAATGAATGTACTGTTAGGTGTATATAATATAACCCTCTCTTTGCTGGTAAAGATTCTTTGGTGTCACAAAGCCACATCTGCCAATCATCAAATGATGCGTAAATGACGTCACAAAGCTTATTTCTCTATGGTGATGCAGTGCAGCGCATGCGCTGTAGCAACTGGAATATTCCGTTTACATGTTAATTGGCATATTTCCGTAGTTCGGCGGGACAATAGTTGTTTGTTAACTATAGTAATTTTAATGTTAGTAGCTTGGTTGTGGTCATTGAGCGGGCGTTAACCCACAGCTAAACCATAACGCTTGTCAGAGCAACGCATCCGGGTACTTTGTCCTCCCGTCATGTCCACGCCCCTTTTTGGGTCAATGCAAATTTCTGGTCTTTGCTACTTTAATCCGATAAAATAAGAAAACCGTATTGCCCAAATCCGATGGCCAGTTAGGCAAACTATGATATAGTGTCATTGGCGATCAATGACAATAATATTATAATTTAGTGATCCTGTTGTTTGTTATATCAAGTCGGCTTTTTGGTCATTTGCGCGACATGAGAATTGCTGACATGCGGACCTTTTCAGACCGTGACACAATTGTTCCCATCTGTAAGAGTTAGAGTGTCTGGAAAAAAAAACATCTGTAGAAGCAAACTAATAAGCAACAATTTCCTCTTTTATTAAAAACTGACAAATGTAGCAACAACAAGAAAATGTGTCTGTGAATGTGAGGTTTGGTTTTAAGACACTGAGCTGCAGAGGACACCACAGGCTGGCTCCCTTGAGTATTAGTGGATTCTATTAGACATGCTGACTTACAGTCCCTTCATGAAAAACAGGCGAGCAGTGCCATAAGGAAAGATTGTTCCACACAAATAGCCAGAGTTTACATTATTCTTACAGCATGTTCCAGAGGGAAAATAGAAGCAATGACTAGTCTCTAGGGAGTGATGCTACTTCATCATTTCAAAATGATTATTAAGTAGTTGCACAAGCTAATATATAATGTCAATGAATGTAATTGAAACGACCTGTTCTTGGCAGTCGGTACTGCACTCTCTCCACTAGAGTGAAGTAAGACAGAGTAATTGGTCAGGATGAAAGCCGTCACAGGGTTTGGGGCTTGGAATTACAAGTCTCCAATTATCATTGACAAACCAGACAAACATCTAATATTTGGTTGAAAGTATTAATGATTTGTTATTACAGCAATGAACCATTTCTACATTATTTTTGGTTTGTTTTTTAAATGTGACAGACACTCCTAAAATGTCAGCACATTTCAACTTATAAGAACAAATTGTCCTGTGTACCAGATCTTTACGAAGACTCCCCTGAAACCTTCTTTATATATATAAAGCAGACTTCAGTGAAAGCACAACTCCCTCTGTTTAAGTAATCAAATCATATCCTTTAACACATGGAGGCCAAGGTTCTGAGCAGCGAATGAATGGAGAATACATTATGGAAAATGTCTGTCATTGATTACATAAAAAATAACAGATAGTAAGAGCAGCTACTATATCTACTGTATATACCAATACAATTATTTTTCAAACACAATGTACATACAGTACTGTGCATCTCCTTCAAATACTGTACATATTTCAGTAACAAGTTGAGAATATGATGAATATAGTTTGATGAATTAATGAGGGACTAATGATAGCTGTACAACATGGGTGGTAAACACAGTCCTATAAATGCATTTTAACAGTATTTTATAATATCTCACTTAACTCATTCCATATGGAAAATTGAGGCATGGAAACAAGAGAGGCAGCCAGAAGTGGACCCTGCGTATCTTCACAAGGAAAATGAAGTGCACTCAGTTAAATTGGACTAGGAAGAAAACTGTTAAAGTTCTCAGGACGAGGAATGTTTTTCATTTGGAAATACTGAAAGAAGATGTACCGTTTCTTATTTACAACTTCTTATTTACAATGTGTTATTCTGAACACAACTTTCTCAATTTGTTAGGCTAACCATTTGTTAACATATATCATTATAATACTATAAAGCTATGCATTCATCTCCATGTTGGCTGCCCTCATATTATCGCTGAACATCCTCCAAAATAAACATGTTTACCTGAAATAGGGGTAAGGGGTACCTGCTGTACAGAGAAATCAACAGTCAGTAAAAAGGATTAAAAGATGACCTGGAGAGTTTGAAAAACAAAATCACAAGTTACCAGAGGATTGAACTGGAATAAAGTGGTGTTTTCAACTTTAAAAAGGAGGTCTTAGTAAGAAGAATTTCCCCTTGTTCATTGCTTGCTTTGGCATTAGTTTTTATAATCACTTCATGCAAAAGAGTTCTGTCCAAAATTCCAGTAATCATATCCCACTGCTCTTTGCTTTTAATTTCCCATTCTCTCCACTCTGTCCACACCAGTTAGTATTTTCCCAGATAAATAGTTTTCATTTTTAAAAGCCAACTTTTTTTTCCATAAACTTTTTCCATCGTTTCCTGACACACACAAGGGTGTTGTCAGTCCATCCAAAAGGGACAAAGGTCTTCTATTCGTTTAAAGTGAACCTTTTCTTAATGCAGGGCTTTCATACGAATGCAGGTGTCTGTGCTGCTCTAACAATTCTGGTATACTAACACCAAATAGAAGCCAAACTCAACATCTGACATTTTATAATCTCAGTTGTTCTCAGGTGATAAAAATGTAAATAGCATGTTGGCCCCTAGATACCATGACAGTTAAATCTTGTTTTTGATGTTTTGTAAATGGGCTACAGTTTGACACGAAATGTACGAAATAACCTCCACTGCCCATTTCCATGGTATAAGCTGTCACATAGTTGAGATGAGACAGCTGCCTTGACAGCAAATATTGGGTTAAGGTTTGTTTCCTAGTCTCACTCAATAGTCCACTGGCAACTTCTCTTAAATACTGGATGGAAAATCCACCCTCTGCTCACAGATCCCAGCCCAGTAGACACTACACTGTCTCTCTCTCTCTCTCCTCCAGACAGCACAGACACAATGATGGACCTGAAGACTTTGGCTTTCACAATTATTCTGGTACCATGGATGCTCTCTTATGCAGCAAGAAGTGGATACATGGAAGCAAAGAAACCTAAGGTAAAATATCCATAAGTTTTCTGAGGTGCAGTTACAGTACTCCCTGAATATTTTCTGTAAAGCAAAGATGCAGAAAACCAGCATTTTAATACATTATTTTAATTGTGTGCAGTGTTTCCTTGGATCATACAAAGATCTAAAGATATGGATATTCTTACCAGAAATTGAAATACAATTAGGTGGTTTACAGTGCACATGCTTAGAACAACATAATGTTTAGTACAGCCTATGAAAGTTGACATTACATTCTCATCTTAGCAAAACAATTGAGTCCCACTTGTCAAGTGCCAAGTAACAATAATTTTAGATCCAGTGCACACAACGTTTATTTTAAAAATATTTATCAGCACACAGTTAATGACACTAAATGTTTGTGTGAAAGTAATGATCCAGCTGGTGTCTCCTAACTTGTGAGGTGATCTGAACCCTTCTCTTTATTTAATAATTCCACAGAAAGAGGTTGTGACCATTCCAGACTATGACACTGCAGGAGACTCAGACAAACGTCTGGCAGCAGGTCCTAATGATGAAGGTGGTATTGTTTATTTAAAAGCTATTTATCAAGCACTTCTTGTTTATTAAGACCATATGCATTTTCTTCTACCTTTAGTGAATGTTGTAAACAAATATCCACTGAGTGAGAAATACTTTTCTTACATGTAGGAGTTGCTTTCTTCATAAGAAAAAAAAAGAAAAAAAAAGATGCATAGATTAAAGTTGTGGGAGAAATGCATTTAAAGAAACAATCTATTATTTTCAGAGCTCCCAACGTGCCTCCTCTGTGTGTGTCTGACCAAGTCTGTGTACTGTGAGGAAGTCTCCCCTGAGATGACAGTAGTTCCACCACTGCCCAAGGAGACTGCCTATCTCTATGCACGATACAACAAAATCACCAAAATAACAAATAAAGACTTTGCCGACCTTGGTAATCCACTACTTTATGACTCTTCATAGTATAAAATAGCATGGAATCATAAATAGCATGCTGTTAATGACGTACCTCTATTTGAAGTCTTAAGGGGCATTTTTAAACGACCAGAATTCTGATATTTTCCACTTTAGTTTCTTACACCTCTTGCTGCTTAATTAACATGATTCTATATTGTTTTAATATTTTACAGCTACTTTGAAACGAATCGATCTGACAGGGAACCTCATTTCTGAGATAGAGGACGGTGCTTTCTCCAAACTCACTGAGCTGGAGGAGCTCACACTGGCAGAGAACAGACTGGGGAAACTGCCCATGTTACCTGCCAAACTCACATCGTTCAATGCCAACTACAACCGTCTGAAAACCAGGGGTGTAAAGTCAAGCACTTTTAAGGTAAGCCAGGAAGTCAGCCCAAAATCCTTGAATTATTTTACAGTCTGAGTAATGGTTGCCATAAATGTCCATTTAATTTCAACTAAGTTTACAGGCTAAAATGCAGGCCTGAAATAACCTTTAGAATGTAAAGGGAAAGAAATCAGTGAAAATCTTATTTCTCATCACAGAAACTCTCCAAACTGTCATATCTGTACCTTGGGAACAATGAACTGGAGGCGATCCCACAACTTCCAGAGAGTCTTCGCATAGTGCACCTAAACGTCTGTTAACAATCATCACTACCACATTACAGCAAAACCCCTTTTTTTGTCAAATATATATCAACCACAATTTGTAGTCTGAATGCTTGTTAAGTTTCAGTAAGCAAAGACTTGACGTTTAGATCAAATAAATTCCAGGAGGAAGAATGAGCAACATTGTAAACATGTCGTTTCTAACTAAAGTCTTCTTGTGCCCTCCCCTGGCAGAACAACAACATAACCACTGTATCGGACGAGACCTTCTGCAAAGGCAACAACACACACTACATCAGAGCCAACATGGAGGAGGTGCGACTGGATGGCAACCCACTGATGCTGGCTAAGCACCCCAACAGCTTCATCTGCCTGAGGGCTCTGCCAATTGGACCATACCACTGATCCACAGGGACACAGAGAGCACCACAACAACGTAGTGGCAGGTTCAAGTAATGGGATGAATGTAATATACAAGTCAATTCATGATGTATAACAGGAGGGCCTTTAAAGGGGCCCAATTATGACTGTGTTAGGGTAAAACATATTTGTTTTTTTCTCAATGTCATGATTAGTTACAAATACTTACTTAAAGAGGAAGTATGCCATTGCATGAGTCATAATCATGCACATTACTGTTTTTGATGTTTAACTTGTACTTATCGTTTTAGCAGCAACACCGTCACATTGCATATGCACATATCACATTGCATATGCATTACATCGCTGCATAATCAACTCTAAACCATGCAAATATATTAAGATGAGTAAATGTACATAAAGTGTAATCTGATTTTGCACATCCATTTTCTGTATCAGTTATATTTGAAGTAGTATAAAAACATTGCAAGAAATAATTTCATCTCATGTATCTGCTGTTTTTCATAATTAATTAAAACTGATTCAAATTATTCAAACTGCTCAAGACACATTCACTGAGTCATCTCAACTTTATTAGACAGCCATTTTGTTATGATTACTCTTTAACCTTATAAAAGGTTAAAGGCTTGGAAATGTTGACAGTAGGACAGAGTAATGTGTTACTCAGTTGTTACCCCTCTATCAAAACCAACTGGCTAAAGCAGCCTGAGGACAGCGAAGAGGAGAGCAGTACAGAAATCACTGAACACAAAGTATTTCCAAGTTTTCAGTCTTTTGGAAACCATCCAGTTTTGCATCAAGTCCATTCAAATGCAAGTGTACAGTATGTGCCTTGTAGTCCATCCATAGGCATTCACTTGGCGGCGGCTGGCTCAGTAAGAACTATCAATCCATCATCGATCTTCTGCTGGTATCCCCTCTCTGATTGTTTCCTCCGGTAGACATCATCTGTAGAAAAAGAAATGATGATGAAGTAAACATCAACACAGACATTAGAACACTGACAGACTATCACAGGTAGATCGGGTCAATGGCCATTTCAATTCAGGATATAGCTTCTCAATTGTTTACAAATGTCTCTTGTAAAGTATTTGAATAGAAAGTACAGTAGGCCTAAAGGGAGTTAGCCAGCTTTTGTGTCGTGACAAGGATATATGATTATATCACAGTCCTGCTGCGGTTCTCTGATTATAGATGAAGAAGATCCAATATCTTAGTCACAGGAGAGGGGCTAGTCTACAAACATTATGGACCATTAGCTCTGCAGTAGTGGAACGCTGTATGGTTTAAAGCTAGCTAATGATTTTGAATGAATGAATGAATGAATGAATGGTCTTTATTGTCATTGATATAGTACAGGTACCAAACAACAAAATTTGGGAGGGGGGGGGCTCCCCTGGTGCTAGGAAAAAAAAACTAAAAACAAGAAGGGAAAAGAGCTGGTTTACATAAATAAAGGCTATGTACACTATCCACTATACTATACTATACAAATAAAACACTGTGCTGTACTCTATGTTATGCTATACCTATTCTAACATTTCCTATCTCTGAACCTTATGTACCTTATGTTTTGTTGTATTGTTTTTTTTTACATACCTTATGTTTTGTTGTATTGTTCTTCCCATGATGGATGTACGTTTATCTTGTAGATAGTAATAGTTATTTGTCTGTATTATCATGTAGATAGTACTAGTTCTTTTCTTATGTCTGTCTTACATGTAACGATGAATTGAAAATCAAGGACCCCAATTGAAATAAGCCAGTGGCTTTCTTGGGTTTTTATCCTCTTAGTTTGACCTTGTATGTAATATGTACTTCCATGTACCTACTTCTGCAAACATTCTAAAAGTTTTCAATCAATCAATCAATGTACCCGAGGGTTGTCATATTGCACATTCATTTAAAGTGTCGCAGTTTGCAGGTTTGAAATGTTCACAGTTGTGTTTTTTTGCGATGAAGTCTGTCGGAAATAATCAGATACTTACAGAATGTCTCCCGTCCCATCCGCACATTGATCATAATCCACTCCATCACACCTCCGATACAGAAGAAGACGGGTAGAAACCTGTATGTCCCAAAGCGACGTCTGCCCGGCACGAGACTCAGGATGTACTTTATATTTTGGCTTTTCTGAAACATGTCTGTCGTCTGTTCATTTAGCTAGCACGCACGTTTGCATATTGATAAAGCGAAGGCTGTTGTATAACTATGTGTTTACTGAAGCGTTGACTTGACAATCCTGAAGCTTATTTTGTTTCATATAGAGCGGACCTTGCTTGTCCTTCGGACATGACGTCAGAAAATGGCGTTCAGAACGTCGTACGTAACGTGACATGTTGAACGATTTTCATTGGACGACGTCAAAGCCATACCAAAGATATTCAACCACTACAAATAACCATGCAGCAGCATGCTCATTGAAAACTGGATGCTTACGGTAGATCTACAGTCAGAAATGATTATAAGCATTTTCAAATAAAATCCATTCCCACTCTCATAAAAAAGCACCACAAGATACCGCATTTCATATAGGTATTGCACAGACTCAGAGTATCCACCCCTACCAGTGTTAACTGTAAAATAAAGTGCTACCAAAACACATACAACCTTGCTAAGCACACTTGCTAAATATCAGCCTATTCTAAGACATTTGCACATGCTGATCAAGCTGGCAATGAAATTGCTTTAACCTTTGCCTATAATCATAGGCAAGGCCCCTGCCTGCAGACAGGTTTCTAATCTCCATAGACAATACCACTTGAGTGTAAGGAACAGGTGGTGTTGGGTGAACCTGCACTCATTAATTGCTGTAGGAGGAAATAATACTTCCTCTGCACCTGGTACTCCCCTTGTGCATGAAACACGTGACAAAAATATCTACTCCACTTCTGGCAGATGAACATTTTCTAGATTGTGTGTGTGTGTGTGTGTGTGTGTGTGTGTGTGTGTGTGTGTGTGTGTGTGTGTGTGTGTGCGTGTGTGTGTGTGTGTGTGTGTGTGTGTGTGTGTATGTATGTATATATATATATATATATATATATATATATATATATATAATAGAGTATAATAACAAAATATACGAAACGAAAATATATTTAAAAAGAGATAAAACCATCAAATTCTATACATTCAAGGTAACAAAACAATTTGTACATATACACTCAAGATATACATTTAAGAGATGTTGCACAGGAGTTGGATAGTACCTGGGCAGTACGCACCACCCTTCCCAGTGCCGCAGCTGCCATACCAGGTGGTGAAGCAGCACGTCCGGAGGGTTTCTATGGTGCCACGTAGAAGTCTTTGAGGATTTGAGGCCTCAAGACAAATTCCTTTAGACGCCTGATGCCGTACAATCGCTGTAGGGCCTTCTTTACAATGCTTTTGATTTGGCTGGTCAAATTCTTTATGAATGTTTACCCCTAGATATTTGAATTTGTCTACTGTCTCTACCTCTGAGTTGTTGATGGTGATTGTAAACACCTGCCTGTAATCAACAAAGACCTTCTTGGAAGGAGGTGGTTGTCCTTGCACCAGAGCCTTAGAGATAAGGGCCAAGGTTGAGCACATGAGTTATAGTCATATCTGCATTCCAACTAGTGGGAACTCACCAAACAAGAAATAATAGAAATCCAAATCAGGAGGAGAAAATGGAACTGGATAGGTCACACACTCAGAAGACACAAATCACAAAGCAGGCTCTAACATGGAACTCACAAGGCAGGAAGACCTAGAACCACCTGGAGAAGAACCACAGAACAGGAGATGAAGGCGGAAGGGCTGTCATGGCAACAACTGGATCGGAGAGCACAAGAACGGAGAGCATAGAGGGGTTTCATTTTTGGCCTAGGCTCCCTAGGGAATTTAAAGGCCTATGTATGTAAGTACATACCAAAAGGGGCACACCAGACAAGAAAAGGCCCATTTTTTTTCTTTCTAACTGTTGTTTCAGTTAGTTAAATCATTACCGTGAACAAGGTATAGTACAATCAAAACTTGTGGGGTAAGTAATTGTGAAGTAGTACGTAATGGTTAATAGAAGCATTAACATGAAAATACAATACAAGTGATTATACATGAATAATAAGAACTGATTATTTATTTCAAAATGTGTTCCACACATCCAACTTCCACACGTTACACGTTGATATGGTGGCCTATTTACAGTAGGTGGTCAGTCTAGACACCTCTCTGTAGCCTACAATATTGTTAGTAGCTGGTACTGTTGGTCGTTATTGTGCTATGAGAGTGCTACTATTGTTTTTGTTCCCACTACCACCCCAGGCCAGCACCCTGCTTTGGTTCTGCTCTATATGTAACTATCTGGAGGTTGATGTAATATGCAGTACATGTATGTGTTGTAGTTGTTTATAACTCCCAGACAGACAGCTCTTAAAATAGAGGAGCATTCCAAATATACCAAACCTAATTGTATAACCATTTTATATTCAATAAATAGTCCAACTAAGACATGAGTGTTCCTGACTGAACTGTATTTATGGACTGCTGATCATTGATTTGACAAAAGAATCAACTGCTTTTACAACTTACTATTACATTTCAGGCCATTTATTTGTTTCTAAAAACAAGGCATTACTTATTGAGCTATGTTAAATCTGGTATCAAACTCTCATAGCAGTTCAATAGTGACTAAATAGTACACATTTCAATAGTAAGCAAATATTGTTGAATTGTACACTTCCTCTTAAAGCATTTATTTGATTACTTATCTATGATCAATAATGCACTATACAAATATAATGAATCATCTTTTGTCATTTTCAGCCTAGTATTTCAGCACAAAGGATATTTTGAAGAGCTTTCCTGATGCAGACATGGCACACCCTATGACACACTGATGCAGGCAGGTATTGTTTTCCTCAGTTCCCTGGGGAGGTTCTATAATCAACAGCCTAAACAATACCTCAGAAAAAGAGTGCAGAAATAGGCTCAGTGAAAACAGCTGAGGATGATCTTCCTGCCATGCTACAGGACACTTATTTTGGGCTGATTTATTGGACCTAGAAAGCATGGTTCTAGACTAAAAAAGCATCTTTAAAACCGTGCCCAAAAAAGAAAACCACTGCCGTTGAACAAGATTAGGATTTTATTTCCAAGATTCTCATTTTATTTCAAGTGCTCAGAAATGCATTTGTTTGCTGCTAGCTTCCATGCGTGTGACTGTCATGACCAACACTATGATTAGGCTACTTGGTTTAGCAACAGCCTATGAACTGATAATAAAATAGGTATTTCAACATAATTCGGACTTCATGGATGTATACAGGCTCATAAATAATAATAAAAAACAAGACAACGAGGTGGTCAAAACCCTTTATTTTACAAGTTTGAATGGTAATTGCCAACACACAAAGATCATAACAGGTTATCAACACATGTTCCCAGAATTTACTTCGTTGAGAAGATAAATTCAATGGGGATCATAACAAAAAGTAATACAAAAAAAGTTTTTTTAAATAGTAGATATAAATGTAAAAGGAAATGATGTAACAAAACAGCAATCCTTGACTCTTTGTAAATGTTACAGTGCCTAAGAGAAATGTTGTTAAATAACGTTTGAGCCATGTCAAACATGTAACAGTTATGACAAAAATAACTAGTTATATCTGTTGGAATTTCATTGGTGATTTGACAAGACTGATTGAGAGGCACCTAAAGGATGCTTGGCATGACATGAAAATCAAACAAATATAAATAAAAGAAATCTAATAAATAAATCAAATTTTGTCAGTGTTTGTCTCGAGAACAGAAAGATCAAGGGTAGATCAAATAAGTGGAGCCAACTGGCAGAACCTGCTTCAGACAATTAAAAAAACATAAATTTCAAAGAGGTGAAAATGAATCAGTGAATCGGCCTAAATGTCAGACAGCGTAACATTTGAACTCTAAAGGCTTTTATGTACAATATTTGTTTTCCATTTCAAATTTTTATTTTATTTAAGCTATTGCCCTAATTAAATGCAGTTTATAACTACAGTAAGTGGGTAACAAATGTAAATTTTGCATTGGAAAGAAAATGAAAACCACCTTTCTCACACTGACTCAAATAACTTGCTAAAAGGCCCCAATAATCCAAAGTGATGCATATAAAATATCTGTAATACTATCGCAAGTGGATGCTGCATAGTTAAACATGACATGGCTTCACTCACTGTCAGATCTTTGTATCATTTATACAACATATTAGAGTGCCATTTCACAGTGGTCCAAAAACATACAATTGTATTGAAAAATATAGGCCTACTGTAGGACAACGGGTACAGATGATACAAAGACTTCATTCATGCCTCATCATTACTCTTCCACATTCCGATCCCTGTATCAGTCAAGACACTTATTTTGTGCGGTGAACATCACAGCGACAGCACGCACATGCAGGTTCGTCCTCGACAACATCAGAAGGATACAGCCATTCCTAACCAGAGAAGCAGCTCAACTTCTGTTCCAGAGACTGGTCATCTCCCGCCTTGACTATTGCAACGCACTCCTGGCTGGGCTTCCCACTTCCACCATCAGACCTCTGCAGCTCATCCAGAATGCTGCCACCCGTCTGGTGTTCAACCTCCCCAAATTCTCCCATGTCGCACCCTTCCACCGCTGTCAGGACTGCAGAGTTCCACCCATCACTTCAGGCTACACCATAACTCCCTCTTGAAACCTCCCCATCCCCCATTCTCTACTGTACAAAAATTCTTCTTTTAGCATTATGACTGCCAATGGCCCCTGGCCCGGGCATGGATTACTTTTCTTGCGGTGTCTGATGGATAAAGAATTAACTTACCAACTTAGACAAATGCAGTGTTTCCTCTATATGCATTTATTCGTGGCGGGCCGAATGAATTTCCTCCGCCACTAATTGATTCAGACAGTCCACTTTGATTCAGGCTGCGCAGAAAGGCAGCAAGTTATTATTTACATTTACATTTTAGGCATTTAGCAGACGCCTTATTCCAAAGCGACTTACAATCAATACATTTGAATACTAAGCATGTGAATCAGCAGTCCACTATTCGTTGCAGGAAGAGTACTCTAGCTCAGGCCCGGGGCCACTGATAGAAGGAAAAACCTTCTCCCTATTATCGCCTTCTACTAAAACGTTTATTTTTTTTATTTTTTTATTTTTACTGGAGAAACTGAGAAACAGTACAAGGGGGGCAGTAGAAGTTCTTAGGGACACAGTAAAGGGGAAAGCGGGTGTCTTTAGGAGACGTAGTGGTGAGGGTCGGAAGATGTCTCAGGAGGAGCAGTTAAGATGTAACCTGAAGAGATGGGTCTTCAGTCTACGACGGAAGATGGGTAGTGACTCTGCCGTTCTGACAGTCGTGGGGAGCTCATTCCACCAGCGGGGAGCCAGTGTTGTGGGGAGCTCATTCCACCAGCGGGGAGCCAGTGTTGTGAAGAGACGTGATCGGGCAGCCCGACTGCTGTGTAGAGGAGGTGGGGCCAGTCGGCCAGCCGAGGTGGAGGAACGGAGTGAGCGGGCAGGGGTTTGGGGGGTTACCATTTCCTTCAGGTAGGCAGGGGCTGTCCCTTTAGCTGCCTGGTATGCAAGCACCAGGGTCTTGAATCTGATGCGAGCTGCTATTATTATTATTATTATGACCGGAGAACAGAAAAAAAGCAGATTGAAGCTAGATTTAGGCCGCTTCCAGACCAACATTTCGTTACGATTTAGGGCGTAGTTATTTACAATATGTTACAATGTTGCAATTAACCTCGTCGTTTGTGTTCGCACTGCAATCGAGACTGAATCGCTCTCGACAGGCGCGCGGCGACGCGCTTTCAAAACAGTTTTGTGATTGGTCCGAATTTCGCGGGACATTTGGATTTCAGGAAATCCCTCTCCTCACTCTCTCAGCCCGTCGCCCGTCCCTTTAATCCTGTATCCTAATCGAAAATGCAACATCATCAGCGACGACTGTGGGTTATTGCATTTACTGCTGTTCTCTGGTTCATGTTCTTATACCAGTGCTCAGTATAGAGTATTTTAAATGAACATTCGTAATGTATGTCTCTGATGTTCATGGTCAATTAAATCAGCCTATTTTGTGAAACAAATAATGTTCCCGCTAATGGGTTAACAGAGCATTCTCGCACCTAATGTGCAAGCACCTAGCTTCGAACTATTCATAGCAATAAGCGCGGGGCAAAAATAATCTATTGCCTCTAAAATCACCACGAACAGAACGGCGGAGGTACGGGTAAGCAGGGCTCATGTTGGTGTCCTCAAAGGTAAGAGTTGGTTTTCTTTAACTCAACTGATAGCATTACCTTGCTGTTGTTGTTTACCGAATGCTCCATCTGACTGTCACACTGTGATTTTACTTGTGTAAACAGTTAATGAGTAATGTTAGCCGGTTTTGTGCGTGTACTGTCATGTAGGCCTACTTCGTATTGATCTTTCTCTGTGTGTGTGTGTAATGCGCGTTCCGCATGTTCCGCTGCAGCTGTAGGATTTCAAACCTTTATTTAAAACTTGATAGGCACTGAGGTCACCCTCATTTACAGTGACGTCGAGTGTACAATAGAATAGTGATCATTAATATAGATGGGCAAACAAACAGTGAGCAAGACAGGATTAAAGGAAAAAAAAGAAAAAACTAAAAACAATTGCAATTATTAGAATACAGTTTTTGCACCAGGAGTTTAAAGGTAGAGGCAGAGGGGAGGACCTCCAACCGGAGAGTTTGCTGCAGAGTGTTCCATGTATTAGGGGCATCAATAAAAAAGGCTGTTTTACCCAGGTCTGAAGGCGCATACGGAACCCGAAAAGAAAGCCAACTATTAGATCTGGTCACATAAGTAGCAAGACTCCAGTCTAATAATGATGAGATATAAGGAGGAAGCTTGCCACAGATGGCCTTGAAAACAAACAAGTTCCAGTGGTAACTGCGCCTCAGAGAAAGAGAGGGCCAGCCAACCTTGTCATAAAGTATGCAGTGGTGAGTGTCATAACTGTCCCCGGTAATAAACCTTAGAGCTGAGTGATAAACTGAGTCCAATTGTTTCAATGTAGATGAAGCTGCATGCCTATAGATAACATCACCGTAATCTAATATGGACAGGAATACTGCCTCGACAACTCTCTTCCTACAAAGCAAGGGGAAGCTAGACCGATTACGGTAAAGAAAGCCCACCTTTTGCCGAAGTTTGGAGGCGAGGCCGTCGACATGCGTTTTGAATGACAGCTTCTCATCCAACCACAGCCCAAGATATTTGTAGTCGGTAACTCTCTCAATGGAGGAGCCGTCAACTGTGGATATAAGAAGCTTTGTAAGGTCCACATTTCTAGCCCTAGTAAACAACATGAATTTCGTTTTCTTCGAGTTGAGGACTAGCTTATGCCTCGAGAGGGCGTCTTGCAGTGAGTTAAAGGCTAGCTGCAAGTTGATAGTAGCAGGATATATGTGTGGTGGCCTGGGAAAACCCGTCGGATGTCGCTGGCGTTCGTTTGTGGCAAAGAGCAAAAATAGATGGAAATCGCGATTTTGGCGATTTTGATATTATGTGGTATTCTAGTACTTTGAACTCCATACTACATTATGGTGAATAAACATTTTAAGAAAACAAAAGAGAAAGTACTTATTTTTATGTTTTTGTGGTGGGTAGTTTGCTAGCGAAACAACGTCACGTTGAACGTGTCTCATTCTCAGTTAAGCAACGCACGCACACATGAGCGAAAGGAGAGACGATACTTCCACCTGTGTTATTGCCAGTTTACTGATGCTCACAATAAGCATTAAGTAATAACATCTTAACTAGAAGACACACAAATGGATCCGTCCCTCGCATACCGACAAGGCGAGCAGACTAACACCGCATCACAACCAGACAAACGAGACCGGCCGATCTGCATAGGCTCCTCCCCCGACCCGGAGGAGAAAGGGGTAGTAATGACCTTTCACTTTTTTTGACATGATACATTAAAATGCTCATAACTTTTTAAAATAAAGGGCTATCTCAGTCATTCAACCAGTTATGAATAGCTGAGAACTTCTAATTTATGGAAATATAAAAAAATGAAAATGTCAAAATGCCACCATGTGAAGGGTTTTCCCAGGCCACCACACATATTGGTATTTGATCACCTTCTATATAAAATCACCTGCTCGGCTTTAATGACTTAACCGCTATTTAAGAAATTATAATTGTTGCCACCCTCTAGTTTTTGGTGAAACTACGTCTTTGTTTTGAGCGCCAGTGCGCGTTTTATGCGCGTGCACGAGATTTTTTTTTTTGCGAAAGACAACCGCTCCGCCACTAATGTGAAAAATCCTGGAGGAAACACTGAAATGTATTTGTTGTAAGTCGCTTTGGATAAAGGCGTCTGCTAAATGCCAAAAATGTAAAAGAAAAATGTATGTCCTGTAGGCATGTGTAATGTTAAGACAAAACAAATCAAGCCATTTTTGGGATATACAGCGGATTGGGATATTTTGGTATTCTTAGGTTCTTCTACCGAAAATATACTAACATTGGGAGGGATTGTTCACCCAATTTACAAAAATTACAGCCGTTCCTGTTTCAATAACTTTAGATTGCGACTTAGAGCATTTTATAACAAAAAACCAATCCCTTTCAAATTTACTTTAGAGGTGCAGCATAACATTTTGCTGCCCTCTGTGGCCACACTGAAAATAAACCCCCAAATATATTAAATACTAAATAATATACTATGTTCATGTTTAAATAAAGATTGAATATGTTTTTATGGTGGCAAATATGTGCATATCCTTAAAAATTACGAGTCCATAAAGGTCAGTGCAAGACATGGACACAATCATTTGATATTTAGATTTAAGAGACCAAAACTACACTGTTCAATGTTCCATTTCTCCCACTGGATCTCCCGTTCCTCTTGCTACCAATTTTGATTTCAAGCGTATTTAGAGGTTTTTAAAGCTAAATTCTAGCATTCTGCTCCTTAAAGATGATCTAGGCATTAAAACAAGTTCTAAAACACAGGACTGTTAGAAAATAAAGGTGGATTGAAGCCTGTCCTGTGCATGTATTGAGTTCAAAGAAAATTCACAACTAAGTAATATTGGAATGAGGGTGAACAATCCCATTAGATAAAATGTTCCCTCTCCACAGCATATCTCCAAACGTCACACCACAATCTGGCCTAGTTGAGATCAGTTTATGAAAAAATCAGTCAGAATATGAATTTGCTGTTGGCTAACCAATTGGGACAGAAATTCACATGGGGTAGGCAATTAATGGTTGAATCTCAATGACGGGTGACAGGTTAACTCTCAGAATCTTCTGGGCTTTCCTTCTCACCTCCTCGTCTGTAATAGTGGCATCAACCATAATCACCTTAAAACTTAAAAGGTTGTTCTGGCTCAGTCTGTGGTCCTCCTGCTTTTTGACCATCCATACCCCATTTCTGGGCTTTTTCACACAGAGTTTATCCTCAACCTCCTCAGCCCTTTTCCTTTTCAGATCCCTCCACCAAGGCATTCCATTACTTTCCTTCAAGACCCGGCCATTTTGCAGTACTTCAGGTGCAGGTACTCCGATGAGGGCCAAATCCTTAATGACTGGGCAGGACACAAAGTGCACTTTCCGTAGAGAAACAGTTTTTGGTGAGTGTCCAACACCTTCTGAATGCTGTGTTGGTGTCCCTGATAGAAATGGAGGGCGGTGTGAGCTTGGCACTGTTAGCCCTCCTGTCCACACACCCGTGTGAAACTGCAGTCTCGCTGTGTGCCCTGTAGAGGGTCCACTGATGTTTGTCAGATGTATGCATGACTGCATCTGGGTAGGCCCTTGCGTCAATGCCTGTGGTCTGGAGAGGAAAGTCCGCTTAAGAGACTCCTTTGACAGATTTGTTAAAAGAATCGTAGGTTGATTCTTCAGAACAACTTTCGCTGCTGCACTTAACAATGCATAATTGATGTCAGTGGGTTTTCTACCCTTCCTTTTTCTATACTTCTGAGGCTTTGGGGCTGCAATGTCCAGAGTGCGATGTATCTTTACCACAGCCTTGGGTACTGAGGTGCAAGACCTATAGCCATAAACATCCTTGCTTTTCAGTATAGTGGGTTTGTGCCCCTCACCTATTAGTCCCTCAATGAAAGAGCCCAGTTCCTTCTCAGAGTTGAAAAGTTCTTTCGACATGGGACTGAACACCTTTAGGGTCTCCAAAAGAGTAGCATGGCCAGCTGAGTTGATTCGCGACCATGACTGGACAACTTTCTCTGTGGCCTCCTCACAATTCATGGCATATACCATGTGTCATGAGTCGTAGACTCCAATCAGAGATCAGCCCTGTGTGGGAAAGAAAAGAACATTCTTTTAACATACAAAAATAAGTATGGTAACTTTTTGTAAATCCTTGGTAAATAAGAAAATATGGATGTAAAATCTGAGGGTTTACTACAGACAACCAGTCAACTAGATCTAATAATACCTCAGTATTACCTGTACTTTGGTTTCACCATTTAGAACACTTTTATCCATGGTCCCCCCCCATTTCATGGCACAAACGATTTTGGGACAATTGGTTTGACAGGTGTTTCTGGTTAGTCAGGTGTGTTTCATCACATAAATTGTGAGAGAGCTGTCAATGTCTAGTATACATTTTTTTCCTGATTCTAGGCTTTGCATTTACCTGTGGAGTCTGCAACTGAACCGTTGCACCCCTAGTGGCCATGCTCAACGTATCGCATACCTCATACGACTTTCTCTTTGCTCAATGTCTACACACCATAACTTTTTTATCGACCACCCTTCTTCTATCATTGAGCTTTAGAGTAAAACAAAGCACGCAACTGTCGAATGTGCGTTTGCATGTCATTCCTTTCCCACAAACTCAGTACAGTATCAGTGTTTCCTCTACATGCATTTCATCGTGGCGGGCCGCCACGATGGAATTTCCTCCGCCACCATTCAGATTTCTCCCAAAAAAAAAAAAAAAATTAGGCCGCTTTTCAGACCTTCACAGCGCTAGACACACCCACAAGCGCGAAGCGACGCGCTTGCAAAACTGTTTTGTGATTGGTCGAATACATCTAGGCTGCGTCTAGTCTACAAACTACGATCCTCCACTCCTATCACCGTGGACACAGCAAGGAGCGAATTCCCGGGTAGAAATATTTCCTCTCCCCGCTGTCAGCGGTAAGCGGTACTTTCCTCCAGCAGCGGTAAATGAGGCACCCTTTGCGGCTTAATAACTTTGGTTCTCCGGGGGTTACGGTAAAAATTCCAACGTGTCCGGAAAGAGTCGTGGGAGACGATTTTTTTATTGACAACGGAATTACATGCTGGAAAAACATGCAGACACAGACAATAAGAGACACACGGGAGAAGTACAGGAAAACATTTTATTTTTTTGGGCCATCCTCGAGTTTTGGCTGAAATTACGTCGTTGTTTTGAGCGCGCGTGCGCGTTTCATGCGCGTGCACGCGAAAAAATCAGCGCTACCCGCCACCATTGTCAAAATTCCTGGAGGAAACACCGTACTCAAAACACCAGGTGACCTTGTAAGTGTGATGCCCCGAAATCGTATCTTTCATGTTTACCCCAGGTGGCTGTCACTAGGTCTGCTTCGCAGCGTACTAGAAAGTCATAACAGGAAGTCTCAAGTTTCCCTAACTCGGAGAGAGACTATGTGCATTCTACTGTGGTTGGTTTGGTGTACTCTCGCCTGCAAATCTGTAAATGGACAAAATAAAGATTGCTCTTTGTTTCTGATTATGTGAACCACTGGACTAGATGGCTGGTGGAGACAGGCATGTGCTATCTATATTTACATGTATTTTCATGTGGCTGATACAATGACAGTGCTCTTTGATTTTCTATTTGTCAATGGTGATAAATGCCCTTCTCTCTTTCAGCTCGGAACACTTAATTACAGGTGAATGAGAATGCCTGGTGGACGTACTGAAGATATCGCATGTCCCCTGTTGATAACACTTCATTGTAAATTCCTATGCTATTGTAATGTATAGTATAGGCCAATAGGCTTCTCCAATCGATGATTATCCCTGATAATCAATTGTAATATTTAAGGAGGAAAAACAGCAATGGCCAGCTATGTGGCCAAAGGAACGAGGCCAAAGGAAGTTCATCATTTACATATGTGAGCCCCGTGGCCTAAGATTATTGGTGTTTTACGTGGCCATATGAGTGGTCAATATTGTTGTGTGATCATGGAAATGTATAAAAGTTGTGATCTGGACCTTGTTCTGGAGATGTTCCATGGAGCAACTCGGCTTTTGTTGTTTTGAATAAAAGTCTATGGGAAAACCAACAGCTCCGGTTTCTAGCATTTTATTTTAAAGTGTTTTTGCAATGTTTTCTACAACATTTTCAAGTCAGGCTTTATGGGCACTAAACTCCTATATGTCTTTTGACACACATAGCGTTAGACTTATGGTATAACTTCCATTTGTTCACTACAGTTTGTTTATTTTGTATGTTTCGTTGACTATTAAATTGTTTAAAATGCTGATACTCTACGGATTAATACGCCGGATTAAAAAGCCCAACGGGCAGGCCGTAGTTTGCCCGTGCCTGCTTTAACACGTAGAATCCTTTATGTTATATACATTAGCTTAGGAACGGATGCCAACCTTTTCCTAGGCTATGTATCTTAGAGCTGGGGTGGTTAGGAAGTCAGGGCTTTCTGTCGTTTATTATTTTGGCATCGTTCAGCGTCCACTTGGTTTCCTTGTGACGTGTTCTTTTGTAATTTAATAAATTCCTTAATTTTTTGTCCGCCTCTGTAGTGTTTTTTCTGGTTGAGACCGCACCCACGCTCCACAGTATAACTACAACATGTTAGACTCTGGTTACCTAGATTAAAGGGTCGTAACAATCACACAGTCGTTGCTTTTGAACACGTCCTAAAACCAAAAAAAGTATTTAGTGATCCAGAACTGTTGTTGTTTGTTATATTGAGTGGGCACTTCAACACTTAGCATAGCATACTAGCATACTACTCATACTAGATATGACGTAGATTTGAGTATGCGAGAGCATTCACACTGTACAGTATGCAAGCTTTGAGTATGTGAGAAATGTAGTATATACTATATTTTCTGAATTATTTAAGTATAATAAGACTGGACACTTCTGGGGTACTGATTACCCAAACTGCATTGCGCGTCCAGGGTTGCCAAATGGGGCGGGTTACCGCCGAACGGGCTACTTGATTTTGAGGTTATAGACAGGGGTGCACATAACTTTTTGGGGCCAGTGCTCAGAGGAGCACCTAGGGATGCTGCTTGGTGCTCCCCGAGCTCGCGAGTCACGACCCGTCCCACAGGATGGATGAAAAAGGGATACATGGATAACTTATATTAGCAAAACGACATTTATTCATAAATAAAGATGAACGAACAAATGATTGTGTGCAAAACAAAATAAACAAATGCAAAATCAAATGACTGCTCTTTAAGCATGAAAGTCTGTCAGACTCCTTTAAACACACTGAAATCAACTGACATCTCTTTAAGCACTAACTGAATGTCTGTTCTTTAAACACAATGAAATCAACTGACATCTCTTTAAGCACTAACTGAATGTCTGTTCTTTAAACACAATGAAATCAACTGACATCTCTTTAAGCACTGCTCTGTTCTGTAAACACTGAAATCAACTTTTCAACAAAAAGTTACAGCCTAAGCATTTACTTATGCTTAATCATCATCACTGCTCTCTTGACTGCTGTAAGTTATCACTGTCCTCAATTTCAACCATGGTAGAGGATGTTGTAGGGCAGGCCATCACTTTAAATAGCTCGTTATTTTGATTGTGCAACAAAGTCTTTTATTTTTTCTTCTAATAGAATTCCCAACCATATTCCCTGGGTCAGGGGTCTAGGTGCGATAATGAAGCTGTAAAACAAACGTCTGAACGTTTGAAAGCTTCAGAGAAAAGAAACGTGAAGTCCCTTGGTGTTGTTTTTCCTTTTAGCGACGAGTCGTTCGGGACTGAATTTTCACGTGTCGGCGTGATAACCGTGATAACCGTGATAACCGTGCGATACGCGATACGCGAAATGAAAGTACGAGTTACGATACTTTCCGAATGTTTTCGTGAGGGGAGTCGCCGTGGTCGTCGTGATGGATACTCGTCGGGCCTTCGGCTGAGGGGACGGCAAATAGTTACTTACTTGGTGGGGCTTGCTTCTTGGACCCAGCTGTTGGTGCGCAAAAGCGCCTTCATGCGGCTGATCTGCCGCGCAGCACGCATTTTGGCGACGCATGCGCACTGGCGCACCAGTTATGTGCACCCCTGGTTATAGAAAGTTTAGGCTGTAAATTGTCAATCCTGTGCGCTTTCAGCCTCGTCAAACTGCGTCATACAAACTTGTCATACAGCTGTTGTTTACATTGTCCGATAGCCTGGGGACCGAAAGCTTGCAATAAACATAGTTTTTTGCACAGATTTGAGTGTGCAGATGCTGCTTTTGTGTACTCTATTTGATACTCTTCAGCTGCAGCACCCCAGCTAAGTCTGATCACGGATGAGTAGGGGTGTAACGGATCACCCATCTCACGGATCGGATCGTGTCACGGTTTTTGAGTCACGGATCGGATCTAATTCGGATCAACACAAAACATTTTTGTTTTTATAAAAACGTCTTTTTCCTTGAATTCTGTAAAAACACCACTTTTACTATGTGACAAAAACCAACAACATTCAAGATGTCAAAACTGGTAATATATAGGGATGCTCCGATCTGGATTTTTGGGGCCGATACCGATCACCGATTTGTTTCCTCAAGATCAACCGATACCGATACCGATTTTTTTTAAAATACATAACTGACTGGATAGCCTAAATATGTTTTGCTTTTTAGACAAAAGTTTTGATCCATTAGGCACCAAGCAAACGCAGACCCATTTTTATGGCATAGTAAAGGTCTGGCCTATCACCCAGTTAGGGCCTGAAGCCCAAGTCAGTCGATATGGCTGTATAAAAGACATCATAAACGTGGCCTTCATGGTTTACATACTGTTACGTCCTCCTATGTTTTCTGTTCAGTTATCTGTCTTCCCCAGGAAAAAAAAAAAAAAAAGAAAAACGGTTTTTGCGATCGGCCATTTTTGCCGATCACCGATCGAGTCATTTGGAGTGAAATCGGCCGATTTAAATCGGTGGCCGATAAATCGGAGCATCCCTAGTAATATATATATATATACATACATATATATAATATATATAACATTCTACACTCAAACATTACATATTATACTGAAATACACATAGGAGACAATGATAGGAGAGAGGGAGGAGGCGCCTGGTTGCAGCAGTGAGTCACTGGGCTCTTTAAAGCAGATGAATAAACATGTTTTATGCCACTTTTAACTAAATAATAAAGTGAACCCTTATTTTGAACATGGTATGAAAAAAATGCCTACATTATCAGAAGTTGTCGAGCTACCTTTTTCGTGCCTCCCGTCATAGTTGACAGAGAAGCCAAAGTGCTCCCATACATGGGATTTAAATGACGAGGGAGGCATTTCGAGTTCTTCTCCGCCGAACAACGTAACTAGCTCGCCATGATACACTTGGGCCGCGTTCGTAAATTCGCTTTGAGAGCGCCGGAGCGCACACTGGGTCCGACGTCATAAAGGGACCAAGTAATTTGATTGGACAAGAGGCGTTCCTTGAACGCTGATCAGATTCCAGAGCGAATTTACGAACGCAGCCTTGTTGTTGTGGATCCCCAGCTTCACGTGTAGTGAGCAAACAACAGATTCTTTTTTTCCCGCATTATCAACCTATCATTGCGCTTTAGAGTAAAACAAAACTGTCGCGTCTATCTTTTCATGGCAACTCTACATTGTGATTTACAAGAGATATTAACTAATATTAAGTAATATTATTACTTGTTAACATTTTGCAATTGATCCGCGGTACACGTGTGCCGAACCGTGGAGGGCGATCCGTACGGATCACGGATTATCCTACGGATGGGCGGTGGCATTTTCACTATACTGGGAATTAACATGTTGAAATGCATTCTTAGACAAGGCTACGTCGTCATGATTACAAATATGCCACTTGAAGTGCATGAAATCCAAGTTTATTCATGTCTTACACACATGTTCGCCTAGTATTTGACTGCTTGTAGCCCAATCACGAATGATCCCAGTATTGTAGCTTCAGACGGACAAGTTGGTTGTAGTGCTTGCTGCAGCAAGCCCACGATATGTTATTGCTCATAATTTATTTTAATCAACTGCTAAGACAACAATATAGTAAGCTAGTTACTTGAGCTAGCTAAAGATATTGGCCCCCCAAATCATTTTACAACTTGTTGTAATTATGTTACGATGTTTCTGTCGAACTCTGTAAATTCGCTCTGAGAGCGCCGGAGCGCACACTGGGTTCAACGTCATAAAGGGACCAGGTAATTTGATTGGATAGGCCTATAACTTATAAGAAGAAATAAGAAGCGCCAGACAATCGTTTTTCTCTAAGATCATTAACAATAATATCAATAATGCCTGCATCCTTTTCAAAACTGTGACAAACTGTGACCAACAAATCCCCCAATGCCCATTGCTCAGGAATAAATGCAATGAGCTTGCATCCTTTTTTAACAATAAAATAGAAACCATTAGACATGGCATTAGCCCTTCTGTGTCAGCATGCCAAACATATCTCCACTAACACCCCCAAATAACACCCCCGACATAACAACCATGGCACAATTTAACACCATCGACTACAAGACTCGACAAAATCATGTCACGTCTTGACACCTGTGCCCTTGATGTCCTGCCAACAAGCTTTTAAAAAAATCTTATTTAGCTGCGTGGCAGACCTGTGAAATAATACAAATAATCAAAACTTCCCTTTCAACTGGAGTTTTCCCTGTTATCAAGCCTTTACTAAAAAAGAACAGCCTAGACCCATTTGTATTGAATAAGTACAGTCCCATATCAAATCTTTCCAGTATAAGAAAAATAACTGAAATAGCTACCCACGAACAACATAGCAATTATTTGACCCTGAATGATCTCTTTGATGGCTTTCAAACAGGCTTTCATAGCACATAGCACTGAAACGACTCTTATTAAGGTCCTTAATGACATTCGTTTTGTCAACACCGTCAAATCTGAAAGATCTCAGTTTTAGTACTACTAAACCGTAGAGCTGCCTTTGACCACAACATTCTAATAGATAGACTAAAAACCTGGTAACCTAGGACTTTCAGGCACTGCCTTAAACTGGTTTAAAACCTATCTACAGGAGAGAAGCTATTATGTCTCCATTGGCAACTTTGTATCCGACCAAATTAAAATGACATGTGGGGTTACAGAAATTTGCCTACCACAACTAGGCGGATGACACTCAAATCTACATAGCCCTCTCACGGAACGACTAAAGTCCCATCGACAATCTCTAATTAGGCTATATTGAACAAATAAACACCTGGATGACACAAAACCTCCTCCAATTCAGGGCTTGACATTAAGCTTTTTTCAGGTACTTATCCTTCGGACAAGTGAACTTATGTTTTACTTGTCAGGGAACTGAAGTTACTTGTCCAAATAGGACGGCGCACGTGTGTGTGTGTGTGTGTGTGTGTGTGTGTGTGTGTGTCTTTCTACTAAAACACTACAAGCCAGTAATATTACATTCCAATTCCAACAATTACTCTGGATCTACGTGCACGCCAGAGAACGTTCGATTTCAAAGCTTAAAGTAAAGTGGTCATGACACCTAATTAATGTGTGCTTTGCCAGCATTAATGTTTTGACTCAAAGGCATGATTTGCCAGATTCTCTAGGTATGATTGTTTTAATTTTTTGTTATTTAATGAAGTTGAATTAGTTTTTTCTTGCCCGACGTAGTGTGACAATTTACCCGCTGATGGGGCAAATTGTCACAAATGCACACTGTCTATTTAACGGTCTACAGCTCCGTACTGAAATAAGATATGAAGATATAATTAATATAAAATATGTGCCCAAGACTACTTCTTTCATTTGGTATGACATTTATACCATTGTGATGTATTGTGCCCAGTAAATGTTAGACAGCGTGTGACAACATACCCTGCGCTCCTGTAGTCAGTGGACAGATTCTTTGACGAGACAGCATGTAAGGCAGCATACATTGGCAGAACAATGGCAATGGTGCTGGTATTTTGATATTTTGCGTCTCCCTGCTTTTCCTGGCACCTGGCCAGTTTTAGGTGCTTGAAGGAACATTGTGCTTGCTGGCTTAACACTGCGAGCGCGACGTTTTTTCACCTACTTTTAGCGCGACGAGGTGTCGAATCACACGACCACTCTTCACAATGGGGGAGTGTGTACTGAGGCACAAAGATCGCTGGATGGCGATGTCACACAAGAAGAGAAAATGACAAGATCACTACCTCTAAAAATGCATAAAGTTCCTATGTGCAGAGAAGCGGGGTAATTATTAGCGCAATCTGATATGAAGCTTGAAAACTAACTATGGAACAAATGTAAATATAAATGATATACTGTATATGGAGAGGAGATTGATTTAGACTGCGGGAGCTATACTAACAAATGAAAGTTGATTATCATTATTAAAAAAGAATAGTAATAAATATCGCAATATTGTGTCATCATAATTATGAGCTTCACAGTGATAGTCTGTTTATTTGTTGTGAACTTCGCCGGTAACGTCAGCCTGTCAGCCCCTGCAACTGCTCACAGGGGTTGTTATATGTGATTATATGGAATGGCTGAATATGTTCATTCTTTTTATTTTGATTACATTATATAATTGTATTTGGTATAATGACAAATAAACTTGAATGATCTCACAGTACCTGCACGGAGCGTTCATGTGCCGCAACCTGCTAGTTAGTTTCACCTATATTAGTGAAAAGAGCTGAATGAAAATACACGAAAGAAAGAGTACAGAATAATAAATCATTCAGAATGTTATTGGTTTTAATATTTCACAATCTGCCAGAATAAGCACGCTCCCTCGCACGCCCAGCCCATCAATTTTGATGCCGCTAATGTGTGTAATGAAAAGTGTGACAATGTTGAAATACATGATGTCATAATCAAAATATAAAACCTGATTGGATAAAATAAGATTCTGTTGTGATTGTGTTGACATTGTTGTGATGTCAAAAGAAATCTTGGTTATGTAATGTGTAAAGTGGAGAGGAGATTGACCGGGACTGCGGGAGTTTTCATTACTAACGAATGATGGTTGATTATTATTATACAAAAATAATAGTAATAAATATAGCAATATTGTGTTATTATAATTATGAGCTTCAGAGATGCACAAGCCTGTCGTGTTTATTTGTCGTGAACTTCATGCCGGCCGTAACATCAGCCTGTCAGCCCTGGCGACTGCTGTAAGCTTGTAAACTTTGAAACCCGCTTGGCTCCCCTCTGCCCCTAAACTCTTTCACCTCTGTGGGAGGTGTGGGGGGATGGTTTGAAGGGCTTGCTGGATGAATTGGCATCCTTTGTTTGTTGATCGGAAACGATCAAAAAGCGATCATTGAGAATACGATGACCCTCCCCATGCATCAACCATTACATCAAGTGATTGTAACTCACTTTAGAAACTAGTTCTTAGCCTACACGTTAATTTGTCAAATACATGCTCTGCGTGTTTCTATTTGTGATGATTAATAAATAATCTGTTGGTCAAAGATAAACTGATAAATGAAAGGGAGCAACAGAGGAATCTAAGGCCTACCGGCATTTGGAAAAGTAGTACAAATATCCATCTGACATATATACAAATACTTATCATATGTACATTTTGTGATATAAACACAGCTGCTTTGCATCGCGCATAGCCCGCAGCTGTATTTGGAACACGAGTTGCCTCCCTGGAACAAGACAGGCGTGCGAGACTGATACACACCACACACGTCCCGCTCAGGTTCTATAGATAGCGCAGCGGCAGCGAAATACACTATCAATATCTTATTATCAATGATCAATATACTGGTGGCCTGAGGTGGTCCAGTGGTCTAGCACCGTGGTCGTGCACACATATGTCGGCCTTCTTCTCCTTACTTTCCTGTCTGTCTTCACTATATCAGTCCAATCAAATGAAAACTATGAGTGGGACTGCCCCACTCAGAAAAAACATTATACAACAACATTATATACAAAAAACACAATACAATATTATAAATATAAATTTGTTATTATTACATTATCAAATGTAGCCCGCAGCGCAGAGCGCATATGTCTTATTGAGTCATCTGTATTTGGAACACGAGTTGACTAGCTGGAACGAGACAGGCGCGCGAGACTGATACACACCACACCTCTGCCATATCATACATTGGTCCCACATGTATTTACCATCATATTTTTCAATATAAAACGGTATGATATGGCAGATATATGGTACATTGCAGTCGCCCGTCCCGCTCCAGTTCTAGTAGATCGCCGACATACATTTACAGGGCTTAAAGTGGGAAATAATCCTGTGCCTGAAACGTTTTCTTGGGGAGGGGGGTCACAGTTTGAGATATTGGGAGAGCGGGTACAGAAGACAGCTTCTTGTCTCAATGTTTAAATGCATTAATACTATTTTATAGTCAATACAAAATACATGTCTCAATGTTTAAATGCAATACTGTTTTATAGTCAATACAAAATATATGTCTCAATGTTAAAATGCATTAATACTGTTTTATACTCAATACAAAATAACATAATATATTTAGATGTCTTTAAAAGAACAAACTGATTAAATCACTTAAGGCCAAACTGATTAAATCACTTAAGGCCAAACTGATTGCATCACTTATTAAGCCACTATCACTATAACAATAGATCAATAGATCTACATCAAGTAGAATACTGATGACTAGTGACCAGTCAAGACCATTGGACTCCAGGATATCTTTTGAGCTCCTGCATGAGGGCTGATGAGTTGGCGATGTTTACTTTCCTGTTGACTAGGTGTTGTGTTGTTACTTTGGCCAGATCATCATAAAAAAATCGAACAAGGACATTGAGGATTTTGTCCATGTTAAGATTAGTAGCTTCGTCGATATTAATTGAAAACGTTGCTTTTTTAAGCTTTTCACTCAGCCGTTTTTTCAATTCCGGGACAAAGGCCATGTGTGTTTAAATAGCTGGCGTGCTGGTTGGAAACGGACAGCTTTGTCAGTGCATTTTTGTCTTCTGATAGCTTCTTGCACAAATCGACGAGTGGCTGAGCCATTGTGAAAGACAGATCATGTTCAGCTATAAACGCACACACTCGGATCTTTTGCTCGCAAACACGGTCGGTCATTGAAGATGAAGTGGTAGGCTACCTGTAGCCGTCGCAACATTGTTGTATGAGCAAGGTTTAAGAAACTTGGCTTCCATTTTAATAGACTCTTACTAAAGTTAGCGAGATAGCGGGCTGCTAAAAGCGAACGTCTCTCCAAGCTAACATTACACTCATTCAAACTTCTTAAGGCCCGCCCCACTACTCTGCCTCCGATTGGCTAGAAGTCGTTGGTTGGCTTGAGCAATGTGATACCATTGGTAGGCGGAACTGTCTCTTTGCTGAAGATGACTCTTTAAATTACGATGTAAACAAATAGCATGTGATTTTATTTTATTGCTCAAAATTCCCCCGCGCCGGAAATCCGGCACCGTGCCGGAGAACTTTAAGCCCTGCATTTATTTGATGTAGCCTACACATTTCACAGCAAGAGAATTCCGATTTGTGGCAAGAGACAGTTTATTCACCCAACAATTGTTTGTTCACTGCACATTATAACATGAACACAGTGAGGATTCAAACAAACAAAATAATTAATACACTCTGCAATTGGTTACTACAACGTTGCCAAAATCTAATGTTCGAAAACGAATCTACAAATATTAATCTGCGTATCTATGTAGGCTACAACCGCCTTGCCTGTTGTGTATTATTATCATTGCCGACACAGGTCTAATCATAACTGAACATCTGATAATAAGGTTACAGTCTCGCTCAAACTGTAGCGAGATTAGGAGGAGACTACTAATTGTAAATAGTAGGCTAATCCACAATTATGGTTATTACTGGTGGCCTGAGGTGGTCCAGTGGTCTAGCACCGTGGTCTACAGTGATATACAAAAAATACATTATATAGGCCTACAATATTATAAATATCCGTTCGTTATATAGCTAATATTCGTTGATGAGTACAGGCATAATCAAACGTAGGCTACTGCAATTACTTTGCTGCGGTAGCTATGCATGCACCACACAACTTGATAGGTACATACTGTGCAGTGTATCATTCATAACTGTACATAGGCTACACATATCATAATATCTTATCACTATTAGGGATGCTCCGATTTATCGGCCACCGATTTAAATCGGCCGATTTCACTCCAAATGACTCGATCGGTGATCTGCAAAAATGGCCGATCGCAAAAAACGTATTTTTATTTATTTTTTCCTGGGGAAGACAGATAACTGAACAGAAAACATAGGAGGACGTAACAGTATGTAAACCATGAAGGCCACGTTTATGATGTCTTTTATACAGCCATATCGACTGACTTGGGCCCTAACTGGGTGATAGGCCAGACCTTTACTATGCCATAAAAATGGGTCTGCGTTTGCTTGGTGCCTAATGGATCAAAACTTTTGTCTAAAAAGCAAAAAATATGTAGGCTATCCAGTAGGGCTGGGTTCAAAAAATCGATTTCCCGATTCTGAATCGATCTTCATTAAATGAGCGATTTATCGATTCATAAGTCCCGAGATCGATCTTTCATGTTTTTTTTTTTGTGAGATCTCGTGGCCAGATCTCGCGATACAAGAATTTATCACGCAACGCACGTGAGGTCTCAACACTAAAATCTAAAAACATGGCGACGGCACGGACACTCAAGTCACCACCCGGCTTAAAGTCAGATGTCTGGGTGCATTTTGGATTCAAAACATTTGACGATAGAGATGAGCTGGACAAAAGCAAAGTCATATGTAAGCTGTGCGCAGTGGAAGTTAAATTTAGTGGAAACACCACAAATCTACGGAACCACTTATTGAGGCATCACCCTGACGTGAAACACGGAACAGCGGAGCCGAAACAGACCTCGCTGATAAAGACGTTTGGTTGCAAATTGCAATCAAATTCTCCCCGTGCCCAACAAATTACAGAGGCTGTAGCACATTTTATTTGCAAGGATATACGCCCGTACAGCGTTGTTGAAAATGCTGGCTTTCGAAAACTCGTCACTGTATTAGAACCACGCTACGTGTTACCGACACGCAAACAATTGAGTGAAGTGATAGTCCCAGACATGTACGCGCAGGTGAAACGTGATATCGCAACTTCACTTCAGCAAGCAGAGAGAGTTGCCATAACGTGTGACAGCTGGACATCCAGAGCAATGGATTCGTACCTGACAATCACTTGCCACTATATCAATGATGACTGGAGTCTCACGTCTCATGTTCTTCAGACTAGGGCAGTTGAAACCAGCCACACTGCAAGTAATCTAGCTGACCTGTTGTCCGAGGCGATACAAGATTGGGAGCTTACAAACAAAGATCCAGTCATCATAACGGACAATGCTGCAAATATGGTCCGCGCTGTGCATTTGATGGAGCGATTGCACATTGGCTGTTTTGCGCACACGCTCAATTTAGCTTCACAAGCAGCTCTCAAAATCACAGCTGTCGCGCGCTTGCTTGGCCGCGTGAGGCGTATCACGTCATTTTTCCATCGCAGTACTACGGCAAACCACACGCTCAAAGAGAAACAACGGATGCTGGAGCTGCCTGCTCATAAGCTTGTGATTGACGTGGTGACCCGGTGGAACAGCGCTCTGGACATGCTGGAACGCTTCCTGGAGCAGCAACCAGCCATCTCAGCAACTCTGATGTCACCTGAAGTGCGCAGGAACGAAAGCGATCTCTGCACTCTTGACAGAGGCTGACATAACGGTCGCAGAAGATGTGGTGAAAGCTCTTGGGCCGATGAAGGCAGCCACACTGGTGATGTCTGAAGAGAACTCCCCGACTGTCTCCGTTATTGCGCCTCTCCAGGCACAGCTACTGGAGAAGATGAGCAGTGACCCCCACGACTCCACAGTGATTAAGGACCTCAAGACTGCTATATACAACAACTTCAATTCAAGGTATGCTCAGGCCTACTTAACGTCACTGTGTGTGTGTGTGTGTGTGTGTGTGTGTGTGTGTGTGTGTGTGGTAAGTAACCTTGAGTTATGAAATGAATACAGTGGGTCTCTAAAAGGCTACTTAATTTGTAACCCCTGTGTAAAATTAGAATTTTACATGCTAAAATATTAGGAGTTGTATTAAGAAAATACATGGTGTGCGTGAGTCAGTCAGTCTGTGCATGCATGTAACTGTATGCATGCATGTGTAATGTAATGTAATGAAATGTGTTTTAAGTTAAAACAAATTAAATCTCTTTTAAGATATGCAGCCCAGAAGGACAAGCTGTATGTAACATCAGCATTAGATCCTCGCTTCAAGGCCCTGCCCTTCTTATCTGATGAGGTCCGAGACGACACATTCGATAGATTGATGACTGAAGCTGCTGGCCTGGAGCAAGCAGAGGCATCTAATGTAAGTTGACATGTAGAAATAACTTATTGTTACTGTATACTACAGTATTTTAATAATCATTCATCAATTATTAATCAATTATGTTTCTTCCTGACTATTTTCATCTTTCCAACAGCAAGAATCTGATGGTGATGGAGCTGAGGATGAGGAGGCTGCGCAGCAGGAAGACAACACCCTTTGTCCTCCTGTTAAAGTGGCTTATGCCCCTTCTCCATCAAAGAGGTCAAAGGAATCCTCTGCACTGATGTCTCTCCTTGGATCAGCCTACACCCCAAAAGCCATAGTAGTACCACAGAAATCTCTGGCTGAGAAGGCAAAGGAAGAAGTGAAAAGATACAGGGAAGTAAAACCTGTTCCACTCTCTGAAAACCCCCTGGCCTGGTGGAAGGTGCATGCAGGGGAGTATCCCCTTTTGGCACGCCAAGCAAAGCGGTCTCTGTGTGTCCCCGCGACCAGTGTCGCTTCTGAGAGAGTTTTCTCAACCGCTGGTGATATCGTTACTGCACAGAGAAGCTGCCTCACTCCGCAACATGTAGATCAGCTCCTTTTTTTGCAGAAGAATCTTTCAATCTCCAAAAAGTGAGAAAGCAGTAATGAAGGGCTTTAGTTTCATGGACATTATGGTTTACAATGTGTGTTTTTGTTCCCCAAAATACCCTCATCTATTGCACTATTTTCGTTTGAGTTTTGCATTTTTATTTTGTATATATAAACCCCTCAAAAAACGTTCGGAAACGCTTTTTTTGTTGATTATTACCGGTAGGCTATGTTTGTAGCCCCTTTATTTACATCGGCTGCAGTAAAGCAAAGCACGTTAAAAAGCACTTTTTGTAGTTGCAAAATGTTGGTCAATGATGTTCATATGTTCCAATAAAATGTGTTCCAATAAAAAGTACATTCATGTAACTGCTTTGGAGTCAATTCATTGATATGTTTAACAATGCTACATGTTATAGGGTTCCTTGAACCATTTATAGCATTAATTCTGAGAATCTCTTTCATATTCAAGCAAAAAATGTATATTTTAACTAGATCGAATCGGAATCGAATCGAATCGAATCGAATCGTGAATCGAATCGAATCGTGAGCTCACTGAGCTGGTGAATCGGAATCGAATCGTTTTGGGAAATCAGTGGCGATACCCAGCCCTACTATCCAGTCAGTAGGCCTACAGTTATGTATTTTTAAAAAATCGGTATCGGTTGATCTTGAGGAAAAAAATCGGTGATCGGTATCGGCCCCAAAAATCCAGATCGGAGCATCCCTAATCACTATTGCATGGAACTTGGGTAAACCCGCTGTGAAAAAAAAACCTCAGCTCCAACAAATCTGAAGGGATTGGGAGACATACTGTACAGTTTATCATTTTCATAACTGTCTGTACATATACATATCTTATGTATCCCTATTTCTATATATAGCCTATATATAAACACATTATGTTACAAGTATCAGTCTTATCCACTGTATCTAATTCAGCACTGAAGCCTGAAGATTGAGCACAGTGTGTGTCCCCTTGCTACCTCTACATTTACATTTACATTTTTGGCATTTAGCAGACGCCTTATTCCAAAGCGACTTACAATCAATACATTTGAATACTAAGCATGTGAATCAGCAGTCCACCATTCGTTGCAGGAAGAGTACTCTAGCTCGGGCCGGGGGCCACTGATAGAAGGAAAAACCTTCTCCCTATTATCGCCTTCTACGATATAAAAGAGAATTGCAGCCTTGGAGAAAAAGATGGCAGCTGAATACCAAGGCAAATACACAGAAACACACAGAAATACTGCAAAATTGCTTTATATTAGGGATGCACCGAAATGAAAATTCTTGGCCGAGGCCGAAGCCGAATTTAAGGAAACACTTGGCCGAATACCGAATACCGAATGTGTATCGGCAGTTTTTAATTTTATCATTGCATAAACTAAATACATTTAGCTTTTTATTCATGCTTCTCAAAGAAAGAAATTGAGATTGAAAAAAAATAACTTTTATATATAACTTATTATAACTAATTATCGTGGGATTTAATCTCTACTGCTTTCCAGGGTTCAAGTTAATGATATTCATGATTTGTCTCTACATAGGCTTCAGAAAGTATTTAGACCCCTTCACTTTTTTCACATTTTTGAATAGATTTGCCATCAATCCACACACAGTACCCCATAATCTAAGTAAAAACGTTTTTTAATGTTTGCAAATGTATTCAAATGTAAATACAGAAATACCTCATGTACATAAGTATTCAGACCCTTTGTCACTCTTAAAATTAGGTCAAATGCTAAATGTCTTCAACAAGTCATTCAACAAGTTGAATTGAGTCCACCTGAGTGTAAGGATAATAGTTCATGTTATTTCAGAATGAATATCTTTTGTTTTTATAGTCTCTGGTTTGCATAGAAACCACCGCATGATACAGCTGCATGTCATAAACTCGTGTAGAACAGCTGGGAGTCTGAATATGTTTTCAACAAGGCAACAACTCTGCTTCTCACTCCAATTTTAAATTGAGCTACGACTGCTAAGCTAACTAGCTAGATGAGTGTAAGGTTGCGTTCGTAAAGTCTCTCTGAGAGCGCTGGAGCGCACACTGGTCCCGACGTCATAGAGAAACCGAGTCATTTGATTGGACGAGAGGCATTCCACGAGTGCTGATCGGATTTCCTGAGTGAATTTACGAACGCAGCCAGTTTTGAAAGCGTGTCGCCTCGCGCCTGTTGAGAGTTATATTTAATTGTATTGCGTCATCAAAACACGCCCACTATTCGGTGGTAAACATTCGGTGTTTTCACACATTCGGCCGAATACCGAATGTGCTTTATTTTGCGATATTCGGCCGAATACATTCGGTGGCCGAATGTTCGGTGCATCCCTACTTTATATTAACTCGATTTTGAAAATGTAAAGATGCTGGGTGGTAGAACGCACATATCTAGGAAAAGTCATGAAAGGAGGGTCCTGAAATTTGATCAAGTGCAAAGGTAGAATTTTTTGTAGTACTTGTTGATCAAATGACACCTCACGGCTGCCGTAGTGTTAATCAATGATCAGAAGTTTTCTCTTTGTGTCCAGTCCACCATACGCGTTTCGTTATTGTTTATGACCCGTCCCACAGGATTGTACATCTTGTAAATGTGAATCGTGCTCCTTATGGGAAGGCTGTGCTTGACGCTTCCATGGGGGCGCTGCGTTGGAACGGTGTATTCATAGCGGCATAATAGCGATTTTTTTGTTATGCTTGTTGTAAATAAAAGTTCTATGATGCATTGAAATTACATTAAACTAAGATAATACGATGGTTATCATAGTTTTTCTAATCTTTATTAATAAGTAATTACAGAAAAGGTAAATGACATTTCTGTCATGGCTTCCGCAATTTGGCCTACGAGCGAGTCGGAATCATGTCGGAATCATGTGCTACCAAGCGGACCAATCACAGTGCTTATGGTCTGCGTAGGCACTACCGCGTAGTTACATTTTTGGAGAGGTGCGCGTCAACCTACGGCGTAGCCTGCTGCGTAGGCGCAGAAGTATAAATTGGGCTTAACTCGAGAAAGTTTTTTTTTTTAAACTAGCCTACTTATCACGGGAAACCTGAAT
This sequence comes from Nansenia antarctica, assembly GCF_963989245.1. Classification (NCBI taxonomy): domain Eukaryota; kingdom Metazoa; phylum Chordata; class Actinopteri; order Argentiniformes; family Microstomatidae; genus Nansenia; species Nansenia antarctica. The sequence goes on along the minus strand of NC_137676.1, from coordinate 14,605,964 downwards.
TTAAAAAAAGTATTAAAGTATCCGTATCAGTTTCTAACTACAACAATCTGAGATGGTGTCATGGCTTGTCAATTTGACATTGTAATAAATACATCTGTTAAAATAAAATGTCCTCCTAATATTAGCGCCCCCTATCCGTTATCTAGGGTATCACCCCTTTCTGGATAGCAACGAAGCTTTTGATGTCATTCCAAAGCCAACTAGCTATTTATATTAATCCCAGGGAAAAGCCAAATCTTAAAATACATCTGATACAAACAAAGGGCCCTGCCCCCGTTAGACTATTTGTGTTGATTACCTAGCTAGCTAGCACGTCTGAAAGGGGGAGGAAAGTCGTAACAAGTAGGGCAATCGACATAGCCTAGCTTTGTTCACCAACTAGCCAGCCCTAGAGGCAGCATTAATTTTGAGGCCATACTTACTACATACGCAAACACAGGCACACACACGTCTTGCCCTGACTGAGAAACTTGATAACAATGGAACGACGCTATAGCAACTACTTTGTAAAATGCTCAAAGCTAGTACAGCTGATCGATCTGGCTTACTATGTCATTTTTATTGTATTTATCTAGCGAACACAACTGTTATTGTTACATCGTTCATTCTGTACCTTTTTGTGACGCGAACCGTTACTCCCGGCACAGCACAACGGCAGTGAGAAGTCCGATAATGAAACGCCAACAGCTGCACACTGTCTTCACTCGGCCGTCACTCTCTGTGTAGTTAAATGGCAACTGGACTCGATCCTTCGCATGATAACTAGCTTGGATTTCTATGAAGTCAGGTCGCTGCCAAGTAAAATGGCCACCGACAGAAGAAGTACTGCTCCCTACTGTGGGGGGTGATCAGCTGAAAAGGAAGACGGGCGGGGGGAGAGCCAACATCGAGGTAAACACGCCCAGTGAATAATATCCGCGTCTATAAGAGGGCAAGAAGGCGTAGCCTTCAAAACAGTCTCAAAGATAGGGAGTGCACGATTTGTAAAGCTGGCGGATTCGGAGGATGAGCTCACCGCCGACATCAAGACGGCGAATATCGTCAGATGGGGGAAATGTTAGTCAGACATATATCAGAAATAAGACATGGCGTTTCGGTAACTCATGGCGGACAGGTTTATAGAACTGTCTCATTTGCTGTTGATCTTAGGACCCCTAGCCTTTAATCAATGATCAGAAGTGTTCTCTTTGTGTCCAGTCCACCATACGCGTTTCGTTATTGTTTTGTTTACGACCCGTCCCCTCAGAGGCGAACACGCCTGAGTGGTCCCGGGTGGCCGTGAGGGTGAAGTCTAGTGATGACCGTGGAGACAAAGCCGCCCATACGGGCGAGAAAGGCATCCGTCTCTGGTGAGGCAGCCGGAGGGCGGGGCTTGTAGGCGTGGATATGAAATTAAAAGGGTTGGACGAACGTGAAGGAGGCATAACTGGAAAATGGTATTGCTAGCTAGCTAGCAAGTTTTGAGAGGATGGGGGAGAATACGGGGAAAATAGACCTACAGCTAGCCTGCAGGGTATGGGTTGTGCGCCATAGGAGGGGAATGAAATGGATGTCAGGTAAAATATGTTTACAGGTTAATAATGAAATGATGATCTCCACATTAATCCAGATGGAAAAAGTGAACTAGCAGAATTGCAGTTCCCATCTCCAGTGGTGGAAAGTAAGTATTTGTATTATTGAAAGTCTGTCAGTGAATGTGGAGGAGAGAAGGGTCCCCAAACTTCCCTCGCCATAGAGATTCTCAGCTTTTATTTGATGGTATATATTTTATTTGATTCTACTCTCCAGGAGGACTGTGTCATGGCCAAAATGCACATAAGGCGTCAACCTCGCACGTGTGAGTTCTCTTTCATAGTATTCGTTTCGTATCTCACTATGGGAACGCCCCCTGCGTGACCTCATCAGAAACTGAATTACACTGCGCCAGCCCATTGGCTGGCCCAGGCGACGCTTGTGTCACGAGGGACGGGACCCTCCGTAAGGCGTACACACGGCGTCTGTCGTCATTCAAAAACCTTTTCTCGCTTCTCACTGGAGCTGACAACAACTGTGCGGGTGGCTAGAGCTAAACAGTCCACAGATACGAGCGACCAAACTGCACTTCGTTGACGTTCACAGGAGTAGAAATACTTCTGTTGAAGAGTAGGAATACTCTGACTCGGGGTAGCGATACCCCGTGTTACGATTCGAGTAGCAATACTCGCCTTGCTCGGAACGAAAAAAGTAGCGATACTCCTCGTTCTGAACGACGCGAGTAGCAATACTCCCTGTTCTGCGAGTAGGAATACTCCGAACGGTTACGGGTAGCAATACCCAGTGTGAGAGTCAAAAAGTAGAAATAACGTTATCTCTATAACGCACTGCTAGCGGGTAGATAGTAATATCCCTCCCCTGGCCCCTCTGTTTCCCTTGATAGCTGACAAGCTAACGGGTGAAGTAGCGAGGCCTGCTAGCAGCTAGCCTACAACCCTTAGCCAGAAATGGCTAACGTTGAGGCTAGCGGACCTAGCACAGCCGAGACTAGCCGGAAGACCTGCTCGTGCAGCAAGTCAATGGCTAGCTGGGACACTCACTCTAAGTGTGCAGTGTGTCTGGGATTAACCCACGCCCGGGCCGCTGTTATCTCTACCGATGAGTGTATCCACTGTGCAGTGTTCCCCAAGAAACTTCTCCGCCGACTGTCTAGCCTGTCGGGAGAAGATCCGCTTCTGTGTAAGGCAGCCGAAACGCTGCCATCACAGTCTAACGCGGACATGTCTCCAGGTTTACCGACACCATGCTGGGCGGACTTAGTGCCACATAGCCCTGACATCGGTTTCCCGGTACTGGATGACAAGGGGATTGACAGCTTTACCGCTGCTCGCTATGAGAGAGACTCGGACAATGATGAGGGAGGGTCGCGTGACTCAGACCTCATTTTGTCCACCGATGATGAGGAAGACTCCTCATTATCAATCGGTAGGCGCGGAGCTGGAAAGCCCCCCACGCCTGACGGAGGTAACCAACCCTCCGCCCCGTCTCTCATGGACTGCGACATGCAGGACATGTGCAAGCGAGCAGCGGAAAGGCTGAATATCCCCTGGCCCGTCGCCCAAACCGAAACTGCTATGTCACGCTTTGACGGCAAAAGACTGCAGACGGCGGCTAAGACGGGGAAACAAGTTATGCCGTTCTTCCCCGAGCTACTCGATGAGATAGCAGTTACGTGGAAAGAACGGCCATTCAGCGAGAAACACCCAATAATTGGGGGTTCTCGACTGGATTGTGAGGGGATGGACTCCCTCGGCATCCGCCACATCCCACCGGTCGAGCCGGTGGTGGCGCGCCACCTGCACCCGAAGACCCCCGTATCTTCGGCTGCCCCGTCCCTACCCTCCAAGTCGGACCGCTTCCAGGCTAGCCTTACAGACAAGTGCTACAAAGCAGCGGCACTGACAGCGAGGGCTCTCAATGCCTCCGCACTCCTATCGGCCTACCAGGCTGAGCTGGAGGAGGATATGATCGCTAACCCAGACAATATGCCTACCCTATGGGAGGAAATCTGCGTTATAACGGATCACATCCTCCGTCTCCACAAGATGGCCATTCAAGCCACGGGTAAATCCATGGCTCTCATGGTACTGCAGGAGAGGGCGCGTTGGCTCGGTCTCACCAACCTGTCGGCGAAGGAGAGAGAAGAAATTCTCGACACCCCTATCGTACCGCAGGGTCTCTTCGGTGCAGCAGTCACCTCAATGCAGAAGAAATGTGAGGAGAAAAAGAGAGAGGATGAGGCTATGGAGCTGTGCCTTCCGAGAAGAGCGCAGCCCGCAGCGCCCGTGACCCAGCCACGGCAGTCATATGCGCAGGCTATCTCTCGCCCGGCCCCTGCTTTCAAGATCCCCAGAGCGGCTAGACAGCAGGCAGCGCCAGGCACCCAGAGGTCCCAGGAAACCATGGGCCAGAAAACAGGCTCCCCGGGACAGACCTCAGGCGTCCCCGCCCCCTCCCCCGGCCGCCGCGTCGGCGAGGAAGAAGAAGCGGGTGATCTGACAGCCTCTCCTCGGGAGGAGAGCGAGTCCAGTCGGACAGAGCAAGTTCGGTACGACATGTTCCATACAAAGTGCAAGACCACGGTCGGCGTCCGTGTTCACACGCCTTCCGGGGGAAAGCTGAGAGACTGTTCATACTGCAAAGTTGTTTGTCACTCAAGCACGTTAATGCACAATGTATTAAAAATGTCCCGACAAGCGCATCCAGGCAGAGTGCCAAGGGCGTTGTTAATTACGGAGATTTGTGTGCTTTGAAATATGGACATGGTTATAAAAATTAAGGTCTTTGGGCTGCTTAAAACTGTGGTTAAACAGGGGCTATAAAAGGTTTTATGGTGGGCCTGAGTGAACAAGGTGGGGGTGAAGAGGGCAGCCAGGAGGGATGAATGAATCGACAAGGCAGAGGGGGGTAGGGATAGATGGCACCTTTGTACAGGGTCAGAGGGAGGTCCGAGGTCAGGACAGGGTAATTAGGATAATTATAGCAGAGACCAGAGGGAGAATCAGTTCAGAAGATAGCAATTTAGGACCATGTAGGGGAAACAGCAGTGTCAGGGTTTTTTAGTAGGAGGGGTGGGGGTAGAAGGGCATTGTAAAACAGGATGTCAACAGGTGATAAGCCAGAGAAAAAACAGATGCAGTTAAGGCGAGTTAGACACTCAGAACCATATATGGAAATCATCAATAGGGGAAGTGACTTGTAACTTGAGGATAAAAGGAGGGTGTGGTGAACAGGAGGGACTCCATTCTGTGTCGCTCCACCCCCATTCAGAGAAATACTGTACTCTCGAGCTCAGGGCGAACGAGCCAATATTCTCCAGGAGGAAATCTCCATTCTAAGGGAGAAAGGAGCTATAACAGTTGTACCTCTCGAGGAGACCCACAGAGGTTTCTACTCGAAGTATTTTCTGGTCCCAAAGAAAGGGGGGGGCATGAGGGCTATTCTAGACCTCCGTGTCTTGAATCAGCATCTCAGAAAATACAAATTCAGGATGTTGACACACTCTTCCCTGCTAAGTTTCATACGAGCAGGGGATTGGTTCACATCAATCGACCTGAAGGACGCTTATTTCCACATTCCGATATATCCTCCACACAGGAAATATCAGAGATTCGCTTTCCAAGGGATAGCGTACGAATATGTGGTCCTTCCCTTCGGCCTGTCGCTAAGCCCAAGGGTGTTTGTAAAATGCACCGAGGCAGCAGTGGCCCCTCTCAGACAGAGGGGTATCAGAGTGGCCACATATACGTATCGACGACTGGTTAGTGGCAGCCACCAACCGCGAGGAGGCGGCGCGTCACACAGCGGTCATTTCGAAACACCTAACGAGTCTGGGGTTCCGAATAAACATGGAAAAGAGCATGGTGACACCCTCCCAACGCATCGCGTTTATAGGGCTTGCACTGGACTCTATCCGAGCCAAGGCGTTTTTGTCTCCAGAAAGAGTGGAGACGATGCGCGCGACTATAGCGCTGTTTCGCAGGGGCAACATAGTTACCCTCAAACAATGCCAGAGGTTGTTAGGCTTGATGGCCTCCGCTGTGGTGGCCATACCCCTGGGGCGCCTGTACATGAGAGGCATCCAGCGCTGGGTGGCCTCTCTAGGCCTGGACCCCCACCGCGACGGTCACCGTCGTGTGAGGGTCTCCAGGGATTGCTCACTGGCTCTGCACCAGTGGAAGGACCCAGGTTTCATAACACAGGGTGTTTCTATGAGACCTGGCCTGAACAGAAAAGTAATCACCACGGACACCTCTCTGAGAGGCTGGGGTGCCACTTTCGAAGGGAGAACGATAAACGGAGGTTGGGACCCGCACTTACGTTCTACCCATATAAACGGCCTGGAACTGCTAGCTGTTCACTTGGCTCTGAAACATTTCCTCCCGTGGTTGAGAGGACATCATGTTTTGGTGAGGACAGACAACTCCACGGTCGTTGCCTATGTAAACAGACAGGGGGGACTGAGGTCCCACCAGTTACACACTATGGCACACAGACTGATAGTGTGGAGCTGTGCACACATGCGGTCGCTGAGAGCAACCCATGTACCGGGCATTCTGAACTACGGAGCAGATTTGTTGTCCAGGGGCAACCCACTGTACGCAGACTGGAGACTTCACCCCGAAGTAGTGAAACAGATTGGGTCACGATTCGGTCAAGCGACCGTGCGGCAGAGAACGCCCAGTGTCCCCTGTTCTTCTCTCTGCGCGATCGGGGAGCCCCGCTGGGAGTGGACGCATTAGCGCACGAGTGGCCGAGGACCCTCCTGTATGCGTTCCCACCGGTGGCACTCATTCCCCCGACTCTGGCCGGAGTGAGGGAAGGAGATCTGTCCATGGTGCTGATAGCCCCGCGTTGGCCGGGAAAGCACTGGTTGGCGGAGATTTTTCATCTCCTATCCGGTCCGCCATGGCAACTACCGCTGCGCAGGGACCTGCTGACCCAGGCGCGGGAGGAGATATTCCATCCCCACCCAGAGAGATTGTCTCTGTGGGCCTGGCCCGTGAAGGGATCAACCTTGCACTAGTGGGTCTTCCCCAAGGGGTGATCGACACTATTCAGTGCGCCAGAGCCTCATCAACTAGAAAGTTGTATGGGCATAAGTGGCGTGTGTTCGAGACTTGGTGCTCAGGGTCACACGCTGTCCCTTTTCAGTGTTCTGTGACAGTTATTCTGTCATTTCTACAGGACTTGATTGAGAAGGGTAAGGCTTTCTCAACCGTTAAGGTCTATTTGGCAGCTATTTCGACTTGTCATATTGGCCTGGGTGGAAAGTCGATAAGCCAGCACCCGTTGGTGTGCCAGTTTATGAAAGGGGCCCGAAGGAAATTGCCTACGTCTAGGCCGTTAGCTCCTTCATGGGACCTCCCTATGGTACTAGATGCTCTCTCCTGCCCACCGTTCGAACCGCTGGAACAGGTGGAGGTGAAAGTGTTAACGCTAAAGACGGTCCTATTGCTTGCTTTGGCTTCGGCTAAGCGCATAGGTGAAGTCCATGCGCTCTCGGTGCACCGAGAGTGTACAAAGTTCTCCCCAGGGGACTCTAGGGTCAGTCTGATGCCTAACCCAGCCTTTATTCCGAAGGTTATAGGCTCTTGCACCCCTATAGAGTTGGCTGCCTTCTATCCCCCGCCTTTTACCTCGGAAGAGCACAGGCGGTTGCATACTTTATGTCCTGTCCGCGCGCTGCGTGTTTACATAGACAGGACTCAGGGTTGCAGGAAAGGTGACCAGTTGTTTGTATCCTGGGCGAATCCACACACGGGAAAGCCAGTGTCGAAACAGCGCCTTTCCCATTGGGTAGTGGCGGCTATTGCCTTGGCTTACTCTAGTAAGGGTCTACAGCCCCCCGCGGGCTTACGTGCACACTCTACTAGAGGTTTGGCGACCTCCTGGGCACTCTTTAAAGGGGTGTCTATTCAGGAGGTGTGTGCGGCGGCGTGCTGGGCTTCGCCCCACACGTTCGCTAGATTTTATAGGTTGGATGTTACGGCTCCAACGCTATCACACTCAGTCCTCAGTTTGGGTTCCTCTTAGGACGTACCTGTAGTTCCTAGAGTGTGAGGGTCCATTCTGGGACAGTTGTCGTTTTACAGGCAGGTCTGGCAATACGGGAGTAAGTATATTCCCATAGTGAGATACGAAACGAATACTATGAAAGAGAACTTTAGGTTATTTACATAACCCCGGTTCTCTGAGTAGTATTCGTGAGTATCTCACCGGACCACCCTCCTTGCTTTAGAAGCGAGAAAGAGGTTGCTTGTTTTGAATGACGACAGAGGCTGTGTGTACGCCTTATATAGGCGGAGGGTCCCGTCCCTCGTGACACAAGCGTTGCCTGGGCCAGCCAATGGGCTGGCGCAGTGTAATTCAGTTTCTGATGAGGTCACGCAGGGGGCGTTCCCATAGTGAGATACTCACGAATACTACTCAGAGAACCGGGGTTATGTAAATAACCTAAAGTTTCATTTCGGCACCCATGTTTACGGGTTAGAGCAGCCATGCTGCCGCGGCTCACTCGCTAGACAGTCATGTCAAAGTCAAATACACAGGGGGCCAAAATTAAAAAAATGGTACAAGTGGAGGGCCGGGCTGGTTCAATGTTTATTAAAACTCGCAATTATTGCACATATTGAACCAATACCAATAACACAGCCTAATATTGCACTTAACATTAATCATTAAATTAGCCTAAGTAAAACATAAATAAAATCAGTTGCAATATTTTCTCAAGGCTCTTTCAGTAATAAATTGAAAACGTAAACAGCTAAATCAAATTTTCCTTCAAAGCTCAATGGCAAGATAAATGCAAAAATGAAACAGCATGCATTAAAAACAAATCAGTGTGCTGCTCTGATCCTCACCAATGACTGTCTTTTATAATAAAATTAGAAAAGTTAGTGCAAACTTGCTGACATACTCGGCGTTTCATTAGAGCAAAAGGCAGGGCTCGAAATTGCGACTGTTTTGGTCGCATTTGCGAGTGAATATTTCTGTGCGACTTGGAAATACATTCAATAGCACCAGTGCGACTAAATACTGAACTACTCTCATGCGCAGTGTACATACAACTCTTCTACCTTCTGTAGCCTTTGTTCTGTGTTCATATTCTTGTATTTGTCTTTCTGTGCGTCTGTGTGTTTCGTTGATGTTTCATAGTGCCTTCTTAAGTTATATTCTTTCATAACAGACACGCTGTCTCCACACACAAGACACATAGGCTTTCCTTTTACTTCTTTTCTTACTTTTTGCCTCCCACCTGTCTTGAAACCCCCTGTTTTCAGCGTCTACCTTTCTTTTTGCCATTTTGGGGGAGAGGGAGATGCAAATTGACGGCGATGTTTAGGACTCCACTAAAATGCTCTGAAGTTCAAAAATGCAAATCAAAATGAGTGAAACACTTAAACGAAGATCACAAAACCCACTTTGAGAAAATTAAAAAACAATGCAACAAACTATGCAATCAGGTACCGTATTTTCCGGACTATAAGTCGCGGTTTTTTTCATACTTTGGCTGGTCCTGCGACTTATAGTCAGGTGCGACTTATATATCAATAATTCATAATCTCTGACTGACATGAACTGACATACGGTAATCTCTGACTGACATGAACCAAGGAGTAACTTCCGCTAGCGCCTCATACACAATAGAATAGCCATTATACTTGACAATGTGGACATTAAACACGACAATGTGGACATTAAACATGATGTTATGGACCTTGTACACAATGTTATGGACGTTATAAACGATATTAAAGTCATTTATTCCTTCCAGAGACTGTTCTATGTTGCTAAGTTACCCCCGCGAGGCTATTTTGCTACTTCCGCTAGCGCCACATACGCGATAGAATAGCCATTATACTCGACAATGTGGACATTAAACACGACAATGTGGACATTAAACATGATATTATGGACCTTATACACGATATTATGAACGTTATACACGATATTAAAGTCATTTATTACCTTTCAGAGGCTGTTCAATGTTGCATTGTTTGTAGGCCGCCCTTCATCCTAACTACTTCCGTTTTTCACCAAGCTATCTTTGTCATGGCCTTATACACGATAAATAGTCGTTACACTCGACAATGTGGACATTAAGCACTATATTATGAACGTTATACACGATATTAAAGTCATTTATTACCTTTCAGAGGCTGTTCCATCCTGTTTGCTTGCTCCCGCGACGCCATTTTGCTAACCTTCGTTAGCAACGCGCTAGCTAGCCCTGGCTTTACACTCGATAATTTAAGTATTTCTAACCTTTCAGAAGAAGTTTTAACGTGAATTATGTCCTTCCTGGGCTTACAAATCCTCTCATGTCTCTTCACAGTGCCAGACTAGAGTCAAGCTCAACAGGGTCTTCTTTCCCCGCTGATTCCGCCAAGCCCGTTCCCTTGAACCATGCGACTTATAGTCCAGTGCGACTTATATGTGGTTTTTGCCTCTTCATGACCCATTTTTGGCCTGCTGCGACTTATACTCGGGTGCGACTTATAGTCCGGAAAATACGGTAATTACCATGACCAAATCTGCTAAGAAAGAATACCTCGATAACAAAATCGAAGAAAACTTAAACAAACCACGTGACCTTTGGAAGCTACTTAATAGCCAACTAGGTTGCAGTCAAAAACTCAAAACCAGGTCTACAAACATCAGCATAAAATCTGGAGATTCTCTCCTTACAGACAAGCTGGATGTGGCTAAGTGCTTAAACACTTTCTTTACAACCATAGCCACTAAATTAGTTAACAATCTACCACCCCACTCAGGGCGTTATGGTGTAGAGCACATCCGTGCGTTCTACAATAAACTGGGTGTACGCAAAGATGATTTTAAACTCTCCATGGTGTCAAACGATGAGGTGTTTAAAAAGCTGGGCGCTCTACACTCAGAAAAGGCCACGGGCCATGACAATATTCCAGCCAGATTTCTAAAAGACTCAGCTGCCTCCATTACCCCAATCATCACCCACATAATAAACCTCTCCATCAAACAGGGACACGTCCCCCTTGACTTTAAAATAGCAAGGGTAACCCCACTGTATAAAAAAGGAAGCAAATTAGACCCAGGCAACTACCGACCTGTTTCTATTCTTAATTCCATCTCGAAACTTATGGAAAAAATAGTTTATGAACAGGTTGATAGGTACCTTACCGAAAAAAATCTGATGTATGAATTTCAATCAGGATTCAGAACATCCCATTCCACTGACACATGCCTTCTCTATTTGAACGACCACATCAACCATGAGGTGGACTCGGGCAAGTACTGCGGCATGGTCATGCTGGACCTCCAGAAGGCCTTCGACACAGTAGATCACCACATATTGTTAGATAAACTGAAAGCAATTGGGTTCGATAGAACATCGGTGAGCTGGATGCAATCCTACTTAGAGGGGAGGGAACAGGTGGTTAGTGTGAACGGAACACTGTCCCCCCCCCTCCCAGTGACCTGCGGCGTTCCACAAGGAAGCATATTGGGACCTTTACTGTTCCTAATATATGTGAATGACATGTCATCAGCATGTGATTGCAATTTGTTCCTGTTCGCGGATGACTCGGCTCTGCTGGTCTCTGACAGGGACATATTGCAGGTGGAAAAAGCGCTAAGCACTGAACTGAGTAGAATCTGCATCTGGCTAGCTGACAATAAACTATCAATACACCTAGGTAAAACTGAAACCATCCTATACGGATCCCCATCTAAACTCAGAAAGGCTGAAAATTTTAAAATAAAAGTGGGTAACATTAATATCACAAGAAAAGAGGATATTACATACCTGGGCTCCATCTTAGAGGCAAATCTTTCCGGAGATAAAATGGCAGCAAAAGTAATCAAAAAAGTGAACCATAGAACTAGATTCTTGTACAGGATATCCTCACTTGTCAGTAAAAACACACTGAGGACCCTATCAGGAGCTCTCATTCAATGTCACTTCGACTATGCCGTAACATCATGGTACTATAGAACCACAAAGGCCCATAAAACAAGACTCCAGACAGCCCAAAATAAACTGGTTAGGCTTCTGCTAGGCCTCAACCCTAGGACACATCTAACCGCTGCTCATTTTTTGAGCCTTGATTGGCTACGAGTAGTTGACAGAGTGCAGCAGCTTGCACTGGGCCTGGTCTTCAAGATACGCTACACCACAAAGACACCCAAGTACCTGTCAACATACTTCCAAAAAGTGAACAACGTCCACACATACAACACCAGAGGAAGCTCCACGAACCACGTTCAACCGCGTTGCACCACAAACAAGGGGTTAAACTCGTTTGCAAACTATGCAGTAAAAATGTGGAACGCCCTTCCTATAATCGTAAAGGAGTGCAAAACACTGCCCACCTTCAAAACCACTCTCAAAAAACATTTACAGGAGGCTGCAATCCGTAACTGGGCCCTCTAAATCAAAAATCAGATTAAAAGACCCGAACTACCCACTGTACATACTTTGTGTTTTGTCCGCCGCCCCCACCTGTGGTGTATGTCCCCACCTGTCCTACCCGCTGTACATACCTTATGTTTTGTTGTATTGTTCTTCCCATGATGGATGTATGTTTATCTTGTAGATAGTAATAGTTATTTGTCTGTATTATCTTGTAGATAGTACTAGTTTTTTTTGTCTGTCTTACATGTAACGATGAATTGAGAATCAAGGACCCCAATTGAAATAAGCCAGTGGCTTTCTTGGGTTTTTATCCTTTTAGTTGACCTTGTATGTAATATGTACTTTCATGTACCTACTTCTGCAAATCTTCTAATAAAGTTTTCAATCAATCAATCAAACTGTGACTGTGCTGCTGCTGCTCATGACTAGTACTGAAGTGAAGAGAAGACGCGGGGTCGCGCTCGCTCGCGGGCACTCGGTACGCGCCAATGCACTCGCAGTGCATCTTGGGACTTGTAGTATTATGGTGCTGCGGGCACAGAATACTGCGGGCCGGTTTTAATAGTAATTAAATATCATCCCGCGGGCAAGAGAGAACTCATTCACGGGCCTGATCTGGCCCGCGGGCCTTGACTTTGACACATGTGCGCTAGAGAGTCTGAGGCTCGCCTATTTTCTCCGCGTGCTGCCCGCCTGAAAATTATCATACCAACAATACACTACAGTTTCAATGTCTACATCTGTAAATATGTCTACTTCTTTTTTTAAATCAACACTTCCGCTATATGTTTCAAAGCAGAAGCCCTACGTAGGCTATAATAATATTTTTGTTAATATGTTAAAAGAACATCAGGTGAAGGGCAGTATTTTTCTGGTGATCTCTCTCTCTCTCTGTTCGGTAGTTTGGTATTCTCTTGCCACGGCAACAATGTGACAGATACATTTCCATATTGCTTATGTTGCGATCAAAGTCATGTGAAATGACATGTCATTGGCAGGTTTGCTAAATATGGACTTTGGGCATTACATCTGATTTCAACCGACATGGCACAATTTAGTGATGAGATAATCTTTTCCCCATAAGCTTCTGGTGCTTCCCTAGGTCACAATGACCCTCACCCTGTTTATAAATGACATATCACAAAGCCATGTCTACTGTGACATTGTCTATGTCAGACTGGATATTGAAGTGCTGGCATAGGTGTGTTCTGTTTCAATAACTTGTTTGCCCAATATTCATCCACACAAGGCTTCATTTCTGTGAAGTATTAGCCTATAGTTCATATGTAGATCATATTTTATTTATTTTTTATATTATGTACGTTTTAGTGTTGAAGAGCCCACTCGATATAACAAACAACAGTTTTAGGATCACTAAATACTTAGGCTATAACTTGTGAATTGGATTCACTGTGTGCTGGAGGCTACTGGCTAAGTGATACATGGCTTGTAAACGAACTTATGTTTTAGGACATGTGCAAAAGCAAGGACTGAGTTATCATCTAATTATGTGTAGTTGTGTATTTTTAGCATGTTAATGTGTTATGATATTCTATTTTTCTGTACTGATTTTATACTTTTATAACTAATGTTAAAGATAAGTCTATTTTTCTATGCTGTATTATAACTAAACAATATTATAGTGTCAGCATAGTCAGCAGGATCACAAAAGGTCATCAGGCTATATGAGGCTCATAGCTCATATCGAAACAGGAACTAGCCTAAGTCTTGTTTCTTGCAATGTGTCAGGAAACTGCTCACTAAACAGCTGACCACCAAACAATACCTATGCTTTTGCAAGCTTTTTGATAAGAACATCTTGACCTAGGTCAGGGGTCGGCAACCTGCGGCTCTTTTGCCCATCTTCAGTGGCTCCCTGTGGCTTTGACCACACATTATATGCAAATTAACAACGATTATTTATTTTTTACGCCGCTGTCTCTCTCCTTGAACTACAACTCCCTGCTTACGCTGTAAATGTTGTACGAGGGCCAATTGGATTCGGATATGTTGGCACATGACTAATATTTAGCATTTTGACTGGACCCAACATGAGACTGGATGTGAAGTTTTTTTTTCAAGAGTAGACCTATATCCACAGAGATTGACAAAGTACTGCGGCAGGCAAAGCAAGAAACTATCTACATTGTCTACAACTTTGTGGCTAGATTTATATACGGACATCAGCGACGCACATCGATGAACGGGAGCTTCCCGGTGAGAGCTATTTCGCCTACTTTTAAATGCAAAAAGCGGCTTGTCTTTAGCTCAAACCGTCTCCGAATTATGAACTTTTAAAGAAGTTATGATATTTGGGAGCGCCGGCGCTCCTGTGGGTCTGAGAGGGTTTAACTTAAAATAGTGAAAAGAGGATGAGGGAGGCTAGTTTTCATTTGGTACTGTAGTCTAGAGTCTGTAGATTTGTCTCTAGATTTGTCTCTAATTACAAAATTATCCATATTTTTTCTCATGCTTGTATAGCCAGATAAAAGTATCAACCCCCAACGCACCAGAATGCACAAAATTGCCAGACACATTTTTAAGATTTTTTTTTTTTTTGGTCCAATATGGCGCTTTCAACATTTTGGGTTGCCGACCCCTGACCTAGGTCATGATCCCAGAGAATGGGTGTGATGATCAAATAATTGGCCAATCAGTGTTTTAGGACCCACGTAGATACACCCAAAAGGAAATTACAAATGTACTGTATAAAAATGACTGTAATCCATAATTCCGGGCTCACTCTGACAACTATCCTTGCTGATACTGTCTCTGTGAGACCAGCGCGAGGCCAGCGCCCCATTGTACTCTGCCTGTGATCTTCAATAAACAACCAAGTGTGAAATAGATCATATCCTCTCCAGTCTTCTTCCAGAGCTGTTCAACTAAAGTACTGGGGCTCTACAAATGTTCTGTCAGAAAGTTAAACATGCAGTTACAGTAGATGTTCATAGAAATGTTCCTTGCTAGCATGCTAGCTACTAGCAGCTGTTTTGCATGTGTTTTGATTCATGATGATCATCTTCTTCAACTATTTTATAATCTGGGAAAAACTGAAAAATGACATTGTCCTACTTGAGGATTTTTTCACCAGACCCTGTCACACTATCTGTGAGGTAGTACATAATCATTAATAATAGCAGCATTAACTTGGAAATAAAATACAAGTGATAAGACGCATATAATAAGAAAAGGTCATTTCTTTCATTTACTTCGACAACTGCAAGGTGCAAACAACCACTAGTTATCTTCAAAAATGACAGTCAGGTTAAAAAAACTCAAAAGCCTGCAGAGGTCTGAATAATAATAATAATAATAATAATAATAATAATAATAATAACTTTTTGTATAGCGCCTTTGATAAAACCCAAGGACGCTTTACAATTCTAGGGGAAATGGGCAGACAGACAAAACAGAAAATAAACAAAGCAAAACAGAAACAGTGACTAGGGGCCAAAGGCCTTGGTGAACAGATGTGTTTTAAAGGATTTGAAGGAGTCCAGGGTGGGGGCGTTGCGGATCACTATGGGGAGAGAGTTCCAGAGGGTAGGTGCAGCCACGCTGAAGGCTCTGTCCCCAAAGGTCCGTAGGTTGGTGTGGGGGGTGGACAGCAGGCCCATGTCTGCGGACCGCAGGGAAGGGGTATGTTCCGGGAAGGGGTATGTTGGGAGAGGAGGTCAGTTAGGTACTGGGGGGCACAGGCGTGGAGGGATTTGTAGGTGAGGAGGAGGATTTTGTAAGTGATGCGGGACTTGACCGGAAGCCAGTGGAGGTGAATGAGGGTGGGGGTGATGTGCTGCCAGGGCTTGGTGTGGGTGAGGACCCTGGCAGCTGAGTTCTGCACATACTGGAGCCTGTCCAGGGCTTTGCTGGGAACCCCGAACAGGACTCCATTGCAGTAATCCAGACGGGAGGTGATGAAGGCGTGGATGAGGGTTTCGGCCACGGAGTTGGTGAGGGAATGTCGTAATCTGGCGATATTTCTGACCTGAAAAAAGGTGGATTTGGTGACATTTTATGTGGGACTGGAAGGAGAGGGTGGAGTCAAGGATGATGCCCAGGTTTCCGACATCGGAGGAAAAAAGGTTGTGGACAGATGAGTATTATCTTAGTATATTAGTATATATTTTAGCAAATATTCTGTCATATCCTTTCAGGGGATAACACTATCTTTTTATTTTTATTTTTTTAGATTTTATCCCCTTTTTCACCCAATTTGGTAGCCAATTGAACCCAACCTAGCATCCAATTATCCCCTGCCTATTGCGAAGGATCCGCCGCACGACCCCGTGGCCGGCAGTCCCAGAAGAGGCCGCCAGGCAGACTAGCTGACTGGCTCCTCGAGCCCAGCACCTGTTATTCCGGCACCCCGGGGGCGCTGTTGCGCGACGGATCCTTGTCCGGAAATACTCCTATACCGCCCTCGGGAGCGGCCGCCCAATATGCCGCTCCCTGTGTGTGCCCCAGCCATATCCGGATCTGGCGAGCTGGGATACGAACCCAGTCCCCGGTGGGCAGCATGCACTAGTGGCCAGTGCTTAGACCGCTACACCACCGCGGGCGGGATAACACTATCTTAATGAAACTTTGATATAACTTAAAGTAGTCAGTGTGCTGCTTGAATAACAGTATAGATTTATTGTCCATTGAAAATTACTCAGCTGTTAATGTCTAAACAGCTGGCAACAAAAGTGAGTACACCCCATAGTGCTGAGGCACAAACATGTACATTTCAAGCCTGCAAACTGTGACACTTTAAATAACGTGAAAAAATACTATTGTGCAATATGACAACCCTAGTTGACTATCTGTGCAGTATAGTACAGTGGATTGTGTACATAGCCTTTATTTATGTAAACCAGCTCCTTACCTTCTTGTGATTTTATTCTTTTTCTAAAAGTTTTTTTTTTTTTCCTTTCCTAACACCAGGGGAGCCACCCCTCCTAAATTTCGTTGTTTGGTACCTGTACTGTAGCAATGACAATAAAGTCCATTCATTCATTCATTCATTCATTCATTCATTCATTCATTCATTCATTCATTCATTCATAGTGAACATGTCTAAATTGTGCCCAAAATGTCAATATTTTGTGTGACCACCATTGTTATCTAGCACTGCTTTAACCCTCCTGGGCATGGAATTCACCAGAGCTGCACAGGTTGCTTCTGGAATCTTCTTCCACTCCTCCATGACGACATCACGGAGCCCACGGATGTTGGACACCTTGCACTCCTCCACCTTCCTCTTGAGGATGCCCCACATGTGCTCAATTGGGTTTAGGTCTGGAGACATACTTGGTCAGTCCATCACCTTAACCTTCAGCTTCTTCAGCAAGGCCGTTGTCATCTTGGAGGTGTGTTTAGGGTCATTATCATGTTGGAAAACTGCCCTAAAAAACTGCCCAGTTTCCGAAGAGAGGGGATCATGCTCTGCTGCAGGATGTCACAGTATATATTGGAATTCATGTGTCCCTCAATGAAATGCAGCTCCCCAGTGCCGGCAGCACTCATGCAGCCCCAGACCATGATGCTGCCACCACCATGCTTGACTGTAGGCAAAACACATTTGTCTTGGTACTCCTCACCAGGGTGCCGCCACACACACCATCTGACCCAAACAGGTTTATTTTGGTCTCATCAGACCACAGGACATGGTTCCAGTAACTCATGTTCTTGGATTCATTGTCTTCAGCAAACTGTTTGCGGGCTTTCTTATGCATCGGTTTCAGAAGAGGCTTCTGTCTGGGGTGACAGCCATACAAACCGATTTGATGCAGTGTGCGGCGTATGGTCTGGGCACTGACAGGCTGACATCCCACTTCTGCAACCTCTGCAGCAATGCTGGAAGCACTCGCACGTCTATTTTTGGAAACCAACCTCTGGATATGACGCTGAGCACGTGGACTCAACTTCTTTGGTCGACCCTGGCGAGGCCTGTTCCGAGTGGAACCTGTCCTGGAAAACCGCTGTATGATCTTAGCCACTGTGCTGCAACTCATTTTCAGGGTGTTGGCAATCTTCTTATAGCCAAGGCCATCTTTGTGAAGCGCAATAATCCTTTTTTTCAGCCGCTCAGAGAGTTCCTCGCCATGAGGTGCCATGTTGTCCAGCATTCAGAGAAATTTAACAGCCCTGCTTATCATTTACACCTGAATCCGTGTAACACTAACGAGTCACATGAATGAATGAATAAATGAATGGTCTTTATTGTCATTGATATAGTACAGGTACCAAACAACGACTGAAAAATATAGATATAAAACTTGACTGGTGGATAGTCCAAATCACTGTGGGTAGTCCAGTTAGAACTATGATGTCCCTTTATGCGTACCGGTAGATACAATAACCAGGCCAGGTTACTATCAAAGGCTTTAATGAATGCGTGAACTTGTGGTTCTGCAAAGACAACAGAATGCAACTGTAAGAACATTACACAGACTCCACTGAACATACATATATACACATATACCTATGCCACATGCTATCTACCCTATAACACATATACATATATACATATACATCACAGCACATCAAACATACACCTAGCATACGTACAGCATATGGGCAGTAGTGCGCACGCGCCAGTCATAACATCACGCAATCTCCCCAACCGACAAACATTCAACATCTAATACACATTTATCTACCTCACAGAACTACTCTCAATGCTGAGGAAACACGGAGGATTACTCACTTTATCGTGGACGCACAACTCATGATACATAACAAACTTAACTAAACTCTACTGGGTTAACTAAACTAAAAGGTATTCGCAACTTTCTCCGCTCGTAATTCCTGCTCAACCTGCCAGTATTCTTTCTCCGCTCGTACTTCCTGGTCCCGCCCTCTGCTGGCCAGTGATTGGCCGCTTTGACCACTCAATCCTCCACAGCCTTTTTAACAGCCGCCCCCAAATTCACAGAGCGAATTTGAACATCCGAAAAGGCCTGAGGGTCCAGATAAGCAGCGACGATCACTCTTCTTCAGGAAGGGCAGGGAGACTGACGAGCCTCACCACAGGCCGGGTGTACGTTCTGTCCTTTACTAGCACGTCAGCTGACCGGACTCGGCCGTCGACTCCAGGGAAGACTTTGGTGACCTTTCCTACAGGCCAGAGGGCACGGGGTAGCTGGTTGTCGATGATCATGACTACGTCCCCCACTTGCAGATCCGCTGCCTCAGTCCGCCATTTCTGACGGGCTTGGAGTCCTGGAAGGTAGTACTTAAGAAAGCGTTTCCAAAAGTGGTCAGCCAATGTCTGGCTATGTCGCCATCTTCTGCGACCTAGGGTCTCGGGACCCTCATAAACGACCTGCGGTAGGGATGCATCCCGCCGCCCCATGAGGAGACAGTTGGGGGTGATGGGATCAGGGTCCGCCACGTCTGATGAGGTGTACCCGAGAGGCTTTGCATTGAGGATCCCCTCAACCTCGATGAGAACTGTGTGCAGCACCTCCTCAGTGACTGTCTGGGCTCCTATGGTGACTTGGAGCGAAGCTTTGAGAGAACGAATCTCTCTCTCCCAACAACCCCCAAAATGTGGTGATCCGGGTGGGTTGAAGATGAACCGGATCTGCTGACTAGAGAGTTGATCCTGGAGCTCGGGCTGGAGGGCTGCGAAGGATTGCTGAAGCTCTCTGTCTCCTCCTCTGAAGTTTGTGCCTTGATCGCACAGGATTTCGTGAGGCTTTCCCCGTCTGGCGATGAAACGTCTCAGGGCCATCAGGAATGAGTCAGCATCTATACTGGTGAGAAGATCGACATGGACTGCCCGGGTGGTCATACATTTGAACAGTATTCCCCACCTCTTCTCATTCCTGCGCCCGATCTTAATGAGGTATGGCCCGAAGCAATCAACACCTGTAGAGTAGAAGACTGGCTTGAAGACGCGCTGCCTTGCTGGGGGAAGGTCAGCCATCTTGGGTGGGTCAGGACGCCCTCTCCACTTCCTACACTCAACACACTTCCTCTGGTGTCGACGCACTGCCTCCCGTCCGCGTAACACCCAGTATCGTCTCCTGATGTCTGCAAACACCCTCTCCGGCCCAGGATGATGTAGCTTGTCATCATAATCCTGTATAATCAACCTAGTAAGGGGATGCTGAGAGTCAAGGACAATCGGGTGAATTGCGTCTGATGCGAGGTCGCTGCTGCGGCGGAGACGTCCACCCACTCTGATGAGTCCTGTAACCTCGTCGAGCTCTGGGGCAAGTGCCATGAGGCGGCTGGATTTTGCCACCGGTTTACCGGCCTTCAGCTGGGCTACCTCATCCGCAAAGGAGTCTCTCTGTGCCTGTTGCAGGGCTTCCAGTTCGGCAACAGCGTAGGCGTCAGCTGTCAGGGGAGTTGACGGGTCCGCCGCCCCATGAAACTGGCGGGCAGCGACTTCCAGGTAGTCACGCAGGGTCTGTTGTTGCTGTAGATCTGGTCGGGATGAAACTGAGATTGTCAGCACAGCAACAGCAGGTCTCGTCTCGTGGTCGGGCTCGTTGCCGGGTGAACACGGCTTCTCAGGCCACGCCGTTGGTGGCAGTTTCAGGAATGCTGGGCCATGGGTCCACCTGCAGCCATCACTCAGGTCTTGGAGGGCGAGTCCTCGCGTGAGGTCGTCAGCTGGGTTGTCTCCTGATGGCACGTATCGCCATGTGGCAGACCCTGCTAGTTCTTGAATCTCCGCCACTCTAGTGCCCACAAAAACTTTGTAGCGACACGATTCTGACAACAACCATGTGAGAACAGTCAGTGAGTCAGACCATAACATGCAGCTACGGATGGGGAGGGTCAACTCGGTGGTGATGACCTTGAGGAGCTGTGCGCCAGTGAGAGCCGCACACAGCTCTAAACGAGGAATGGATTGCTGTTTCTTGGGAGCAACGCGGGACCGTGCAGTGAGGAAGGAGACCTCTATGTTGCCCTCCGGATTCTCAGTCCGGAGATAGGCCACGGATCCATATGCTTGCTCTGAGGCATCACAGAACACATGGATGTCTCTCACACTGCTGGGGTGGTCCATCTCAGGGTTGGAGTAGCACCTGGGCAGTGTTATCTTTGGCAGGAGTCCCAGCTCGGTCTCCCAGATGTGCCATGCACGCAGCAACTCCTCAGGTAACTGCGGGTCATCCCACTCTCTTTTCTTGTCCCACAAGCGCTGCACAATGACTTTGGCTCTGATTGTGTACGGTACTATGTAGCCAAGAGGGTCATATTGGCTGGCTAAGACTTTGTAGATGTTCCGCATGGTGACCACTGAACAGTCAACTGGGCGATGCTTGTAAGCGAGAGTGTCGGATTGGCAGTGCCACTGCAGACCGAGGGCAGGCTCCTGGACCTCTGGCTGACCTTGGCTGAGCCATAGCTCACAGCTGTCTGACCTGGCTTCGGAGGGGAGGTGGTCGATGATGAATGGGTCATTACTTGCCCACTGCCTCAACTCAAATCCTCCTTCGGCCAGGAGATGGCGCAGTTTGTCTACTAAAACCCTGGCTTCTTCTCTTGAGCTGAGGCTATGTAGACAGTTGTCCACGTAGAATGACCTCATTATGGCCACTCGGACATCCTCCTCTGGCTGGCTATGATCAATCACATGCTTCTGCAATGCGAACGTCGCACAGCAGGGAATGCAGGCTGTTCCAAAGGGGAGAACTTGCCACTCGTACACGCTTGGCGGGCTGTCTCGCTTCAGGTCTCTCCAGAGAAACTGCAGCAGTGGTCTGTCCGTCGGGAGCAGCCGCACTTGGTGGAACATCCCGCGGATGTCGCTGCTGAAGGCAATGGAGTGCTCTCTGAAACGCAGCAGCACAGCCAGAAGTGAGGGGCCTATGGCAGGGCCTGGAAGTAGGAGCTCGTTGAGGTTGTGGCCTTGATATGGAAAGGAGCAATTATACACCACCCGGTTCTTTCCATTGTGTTGGACTATATGGTGTGGTATATACCATGCCTCTTCTGTCTTCTCCACCTGATGTGGCTCCAATTTCACAGCGTAGCCTGCCTCTTCTAATTTGTGAATCTCTGCCTGGTAAGTAGCGGCTAGTTCCGGAGCTTTAGCCAACCGTTTCTCAATTCCCCTCAGCTGCGGCAGCACAGCTTCCGGTGAGGCATGTAGCTGTGGCATGGTTTTGACTCGAAGTAGGGGTGTGGCGTAGCGCTCAATGCCATTGATGTTCACTCTCACCGTCTGCTCTTGAAGGAGGTGCACGGCTTCCTGGTCTTGACGCGATCTCACGGCCAACTTCTCACTACGATACGGCAGCACGTCCATCTGCCACAACTTCTCCACGTGAGCGGACAGGTCTGTCGGGGATGATGTGGAGGTGAAGAGACACTGTGGCTGGTCGCGACCAAGATTGATGTCTTGAGCTGGGCCTTGCAGAGTCCATCCCAGCCGTGTTCTCACAGCAGCTGGTCCACCAGGCGGGGGAGGGGGGGCTCCCCTGGTGCTAGGAAAAAAAAAACTAAAAACAAGAAGGGAAAAGAGCTGGTTTACATAAATAAAGGCTATGTACACTATCCACTATACTATACTATACAAATAAAACACTGTGCTGTACTCTATGCTATGCTATACCTATTCTAACATTTCCTATTCTCTGAACCTTATGTACCCTAGGGTTGTCATATTGCACATAGTGTTATTGCACATTCATTTAAAGTGTCGCAGTTTGCAGGTTTGAAATGTACACAGTTGTGTTTCAGTATTACACTTGATTTCAATCTAGTAGCTGCCATCAATTTGTCTAGATTGTCCAGGGCCTAGAACCTAGGTCTTTGCTGTGTTCAGGGCCTGAATGGCCCTGGGGTAGAAGCTGAGCTTCAGTGTTCCCAGGGTGGCACACACATGACACCCACATGACACCAGGGCGGGAAAACAACATCATTGGGCACAATTAGGACATGTTCACTATGGGGTGTACTCACTTTTGTTGCCAGCTGTTTAGACATTAACAGCTGTGTACTGAGTAATTTTCAAAGGACAATAAATCTATACTGTTATTCAAGCAGCACACTGACTACTTTAAGTTATATCAAAGTTTCAGTAGGATAATGTTATCCCCTGAAAGGATATAACAGAATATTTGCAAAAATCTAAAGGGTGTACTCACTTTTGAGATATACTGTATAATTGCCACTAGAATTGGCTAATTTGTCTTAATTGATGATTGTAAAAAGTGTTCCTCTGTGGCTCAGGTGGTAGAGCATGGTGCTAACAATGCATAGGTTGTGGGTTGATTCCTGCAGGGACCATACTGAAAAATGTATGCACTCACTATAATGTAAGTTGCTTTGGATAAACACGTCAGCTAAATGGCATATATATTTTTGTAACTGCTGACAGCAGAATGTATTCTGAAGTGTACAAAAAACATCTTGTCTGCTTGAGTGCAAGCAAATGCCGCCAAATTCATTGGATGGTGTAGGATATTTTCATAGGTACTTGGTTGAAATAGATCACGAGTAAAGCTTGTGAGTTACAGACAATTTATTTAAGCAAAGTTACATACAGTTTACAGCATTCCTAC
This sequence comes from Nansenia antarctica, assembly GCF_963989245.1. Lineage (NCBI taxonomy): Eukaryota > Metazoa > Chordata > Actinopteri > Argentiniformes > Microstomatidae > Nansenia > Nansenia antarctica. The sequence goes on along the minus strand of NC_137676.1, from coordinate 14,582,519 downwards.
TCTGTGATGTTATAGAGGGGTCTGCGGGTCAGCAGGGGGAAAACAGAGAGAGCTGTCTTTAGCTTACACATTTTATACCCCCAAGGATATGGTAATACAATACACATAATGTAGTCCTATCACCTTACTCAGGACAGGTTAGGGTGTGAAAAGAGGGATAGTATCCCTCAGGTCACAGGAAGGGAGGCCATCTTGACCATGTGTTCTAGGACAATGGAGTGGGGCCATCTTTGACCATCTGCTCTCTAGGACAAAGGAATGCTAATTCATAAAAACCCCCAAACCCCCATTGTTAGGAATCTTAGAGACAATGAAAAAGGCAGAACCGTTACAGGCTATACACATCTATGAACGTGTGTGCAATAAGACAGATATCTACACAGGTTCTTAACACAGGTCTATGTGTGTGTGTGTGTGTGTGTGTGTGTGAAAATATACCACAATGGCGTTACATCATAAAGTAAGACAATGACCCGAAACACTTACTTTTATACTTACTTTTAGCTGCATTTAATAGCCTACTAACTTGGTCCACAAGTGAGCATTGAATGGTTTCCAAAATGGTATGTAGGTTAAACAAAGCTCCATCCACAGAGGAGGCTGCAGAATAAAGTACAGTATCATCTGCATACACTAAGTGCAGTTAACAGTCATTAACTAAGGAATGCTAGTGTCGGCATTGCAATGAACGCGTCATGGCATTTGAAAGACCTGATTAAATACACGGACACATTTTGGCAGGCGGACACTATTTGGCATGACAGAGCCAATATCATTTATATACGGTGTAAACAGTAACAGACCTAAAATTTAACCCTGAGGCACTCCATTTGTGATCTCTACAGATTACAGATGACTGAACATTGTATTTGGCCTCAAACAAGCATTCTGATTGATCAAAACCAATTGAAGACAGTCTACTGACTGACAGTAAATAGTCCACTGTGTCGAAAGCTTTTGATAAATCAATAAACAGGGCAGCACAATGCTGCTTTTTATCTAGGGCATAAACAATATCATTGATTAAAAAGGGATGTAGCTGAAATAGTACTCTGTCCTGGCCTAAAGCCTGATTGAAGCCTATGTTATGATCATATTCTGGGACCCATACGGAAATGTATGTGAGCTAACTAGCTGCAATCATATTTGTTGAAGAGTTTTCAGACATTCCAGGCAGTTGAACAAGCTCATGTTGTATTTATGACTTTGCCAAAGTCACCAAATGGGAGTTTCCGAGTGGGACAAGAATGCACCAAGCATTCTATTCTAGTGAGCAGTTATAACATACAGCACTAAGCAAGAAACAAACAAACACATGTGAGAGCATGCTTTAAAACTCTGTGAACAACGCAAGATACATAGTTTTACTCCAACAAATACAAAATCTTTAGGCATACCCATTACCCAAACAAATTACTGAAACCATGATGACAAAATGTGTTGATTTGACTGGACAGCCCCACTACATCACTGGTGACGTGATGTCATCTAAAAATGTTGAGATAATAATGCGGCTACACTTAATTAAGCAATAATGCTAGACAGGTCTTGATTTATTGTTAATATTGTCATGGGTAGGGGTAAGGCACAAAATGCAGCGGTGTGCCTTACCAAGTGACAATATTGACGATCACGGCCTGGAAGACATTATTGCTTTTATGAAACAAATCTGAAAATTGTGACACGAAAACAATGCTTTAAATATCTATTACTTGATAGATTGTGACGGTTTCTCCCCTGCACTGAGAAAAAATGTTCCCCGTTGCCAAGGGAACATCATTAAGATTACTACTGTGGTGTAGGAATACCATAACAAATGATTTAACCATAGCATTATCGTTAATATCTCATGGCTTCGAATGCCTCTCGGCCAATCACAATGCTTGTTATTTTCATCAACCTGTTGTATAAGTGTTATGATGCGTTTTTGTGTGACTATAATGCCAATTTTGTATGCCTATCAAATATTGCAATATTCATTGTTTAACCTTAAACATACTTTAAGTGTGCCCACTCTCAGTAGTAAACAACATTCTTAGGAGCAGGCATATACCATATCAAGTAACAGTGAGACCAGTTTAACTCTAAGGACATAGTAGGAGCCTTACACCAGTGGTCAGCAGAGCAGAACAGCATGAACACAGGATAGCCATGTATGGGAACTAATGTCAGTATTGTAAGTTACGAGGTAAAGCTATTTCCCTCTCTGAGAACGGTATATAAGCTGTAACAAACATCAGTACTTGGCTTGGCATCTCTTTATGCCACAGCCAGGCTCGGCACCAGCCGCAGCCAAGCTCGACATCTCCTATGTCGTAGCCATGCTTGAAACTTGGACTTAACAGAGCATGCTGCCTTGGAAACATCTGTACAAAAGAATGCAACCCAGATCTGCCTAATACAATGATTACAATTCAACCTTCTCTCTGAGTCATCAATATATCATTTCCGGCCACCTGACCAAGAAAGATCTCCATATATCAATAAGAAAGGTTATGCAACATTGCCTATATATTTTGCACAGAGTGTAGGTCATAATGACAGTATCTAAATGCATTGTTCACCTTCCAGATGATAATAAACATCTATATGTACAAGGGGGTATTCCATCAACGTCACTAAAGTAAAATCCAGGCTTATTTTGATAAGTCTCGTGAGAGGTCTCAAAATAAGGCTGGATGTTTTTATAAATCTCACAGGATTTATCTAAATAAGCCTGAATTGTCGTTTAGCGATGTTGATGGAATACCAGGGGGGATCTACAGATAATTAATACAGACAGGTTAGTGGTATTTTTTATTGTATTACTCAGTGTCAAAAATGGTATGGAATGGAACATTTTATTTGATTTTCACATTAAACATTTTCTTTAACAATCTTGCACCATAATTCTCTCTGCCCACAATAAAATAGGTATTTCAATAGCTGTGGGTTCAGAACAACTGTTGCTTACATGTACCATTTTAATTCAGGACTATTTAAATTAACCATTATTTTCATTATGGTTGAGAAATCTCTATACAACACCAATGGATTCTTTCTTTATCTTATTCTTTACTTTTCAGTCTTACTTTGATCCCATCAGGTCAATATTTTGTAAGTTCAGATTCAGAATCATGAATATGAAAACCGCATGGAAATTATAGGCTACCATTAACAATAAGTGTAGCATAGTCAGTCTTCTACTTTGTGAGCTGGTCTGCAGAATGTCCAGTGATGTTCCACAGTGTTCTCATTGGCCCGCTCGCTCATGTGATGCACCCGAGTGTTCCGAATGGTAAAGCCCTGCTTCATGATGTAGTCCATGAGGTGAACCCTGAGGGCCACCTCCTGGTGGTAGTCACATGGTCCAAAGGTGAAGGACATCTGACAGTCTCTGGTGTCCATCATGTGTTTAATCCACTTGGTGAAGTTGTTTGAGATGCCCTCCAGCAGGGCACGGACATTGGTCGTTATGGTTAGCTGTGTGATGATCACAGCCACTGGGTTTGAGTACTTGGAGAGCTTCCGTGTGCTAGCCAGCTCCACCACCTGCTCAAAGATGTCCACAGGGTAGAGCGGCTTGGGGTCGCTGAGGCAGTGGATCAAAGGCTCAATTTGGTAAAAGTCGGCCTCTTTCCTCAAGAGGTCAGTCTCTGTGAAGTCCACGGGCAGGGTGAGCTCTGACGTTCGCAGGAAGTTCAGCACATAGCGGAAGAGGGTCCCGTCGCGGTCTATGAAGTAATTCCCCTGGGCATCCCGCGTCGTGGGGAAATCTCCACGGAACATGGCGCCCAGCATTGACTCTGGGTAGCGCTGTAGGGTGGATAAGGAGGTGGTGTACAAGCTGCCTCCCACATTCAAGGTAACTGTGTTAGTCATCTGCGGAGAGAGAGGATGCATGACAAAAAGCTTATAAGCAATGACGACGTTTAAGATAAGAGAGTGACACAAACTAGTGTTGTGTAGCTAGAGGGAATAACTAATAATGCAACCCAAATACAAAGTTCTGTGTATTTAAAATGCTAGTTTGGTACAATCGACATCGCCATTTCCATGGCAACATCCCCAACCAGATTATTTGAATGCTACTTTTGAATAATCGACATGCTCATTTCCTTGGGAACCACCTCAACCACTTATGAATCAATACCGAGTTCTGAGGCAGCCTTTGCCTGTTTGTTATCCTGTGTCACTTACCCTATGGCCCCAGTCTCCATTATCCATTTGTAAACAGAGAAGCCCCACTTCAAGGTCAGTCACCCAGAAAGGTGGGCTGGGGTGGGGATATTAGCTGACACTAGTTGGTATATCTTCAATATCACCTGTGCAAACAAGTCACAGCCAGATGAGTTGTCATCAAGATTGACGTGTAAGAATCAGCCAGTCTGTAAAGTGGCGTAGCTTCTTAAATTAGCTTGTTATACCTCAATGGTTTGCTCATTGGGTCCCTGAACTGCACCTGTCACCCCACCCAAGGTGCGTTTCGAGGTAGCCTGTTCGTTACCCTGTGCCACCCCCACTGGTCTATCATCAATGTTTGTTGCTGTCCTGTTGTTTACTTTGCCTACTGTATGTTGTATGTATCGTCTCTGTTGCACTTGAAGCATGAAAGTACCATGCCCTAGACAAGTTTCCCCTGGGGGACAATAAAGTATAATCAATCAATCAATCAATCTATCGGAAACGTTCACTTTCATTTTTCTTCGGCGAAAGTGAAAGACCAAACATTCCAGACCGACAGTCAGCCTACACAACCAGCTTTTAGATGGCTACCCACCATCAGATTCTTGCAAACATCAGAATGTATCATTACTGAAAGTGACTTTCAGACAGATCAATGTATCTTTGTGGACAGACTAAAGTCTATTCTCCCTCCATTGCCCAGCCTGAGCTGCTCTGTCTGACTGCAGCAAATCATCTCTCGGGTTTATGACTGCATGATGAACATGATGTGTTTTGGGTGCAGATTGAATAACACCCCCCCCCACAACACCTCCATAGCTAGGTTATACCCCAGGGCGTAGGACCCGAGAAAGCCAACCAACTAGCTAACTAACGGTTTTGCTAAGTTCGGTTATTTTCAGATGCGTTGCTACAAAGCTACATGGCTAACGATGCTAGCTTCAAGCGGAATGTCTCGGACACGTCCCTTTAACTCGCTGGCGTATTTCACTGCAATTTAAGACAGAACATGTAAATAAGAACCTTATTCGACCTTACCAAATCTCTCCGTTTACTGGTTTCAATTGAATGAGGATACAGCAAGCTTCGATAGCAACCCGAGCAAAACTATGCTGATAGCCAGGCAAAAGGGTGATAGTGTTGAATGGGGCTAGATCTACGCATGGACAACCAAGTTATTGTGCAGAGTTGAAACTGACCGTAAAACCGTATTTTGCAGAGTGGTGGTCTGTAACAGTCAGCCACCCACCACTAGACTTCACAATTGATCAAATACATTCGTTTTTGGAAATAAACACTCATACTCCAGTCACTTATATTTATTTTGGCAATTCATTTATTGTGTGTGGTGTGAAGCACAAACATTAAGCTTCCATTCAGCTTCTGTTCATCATAACAGCAGTTAGATGAAGATAAAATAGTGTGCTTTAATGAAATATTCATGTCGTGGTGTGTATTATAAATAAAGCATTTGCACAATAGGGAGAACATGTTGACCAAGTCCTAGGTTAAATTGCTACCTTGCAAATTGGGAAAGAGAGCTTAAGAATAAGCGTCTTATTGTATTAACAAAACAGGAAATAAACAAAAACCTAAATCCAACTAATTCCATAAAGCCTTGTTTTTTTTTCAGGTGCTTTTCTTTGTGCTGCCACTAGTGCCTTGCTGGGAGATGATGAACTCCACGATAAGCTTGGCTGTCCTGCGAGGCCTCTCCATCACCACAGAGTGGCCGCAGTTCTCCAGCAGGTCCACCCTGCATGCAGACAAAGTCTCCGCCACCACTGCAGCTCCAGAGACATCCACCACCTGAAGGACGGAGAGCGATTCATGATTTACGATCAGCTTTTGTTATCTCCTATACTATGATCAAAGTAAGAAAACAAGAGCAGAGAGGAAGTGACTCTTCATTGTTGTTGTTTACATTATTCACCTTCAGGCCTTTATTTAAAAAACCTGTAACATTTGTTGTGCCTGAATCAGAATTCCTGCCAACATTGTAGATTTAGGTTAACTCACTGTACCTGGTCCTGTTTACCCCATATGACTTGCAATGGGGCAGTGATCAGATGCAAATGTTCCTGCAAGGCATACTTGGAACTCTCACCCATAATCTTCGCGAATACTGGAGAGATAAACAGAGATTTTACCAATCTAGCAGGAAGCTGAATACCAGTAGTCATATTCTGACAGTAAAAGGTGTTAATACAACTTGCAGGTGCATTTAATGTCAGACCGACCTTCTTGATAAAAGTCATTGTGTGGAAGCCGTACATCCACCAGTCCTTGAAGAATCTAAACCATAAAAGCATGAAGAAATCCCCCCCCCAAAGAAACCCTACTTCTTATTAACACATTCCATGCAACCATTTTATGAAGGAATAATAAGACAGTCTAAATAAGCAGCGCAGTAATGTTCTCAGAGTACACATTGCATAGACCATGGGCAACTCCACCTGTTGGGGGATCTTAAAGCGGACGTGAGAGCAAAGTCTAAGCATGTCCTCCATCTCCTCTGGTGTGGACGGGATCAGTGGGATGCCGAGAGCATAATGGCTGTGCTCCAAGTCCTGCAGATGGTTGTCAAATTTGGTCTCACAGGGGTACCTTATACCTATGGGTTAAAAGATCAATGTTTTCTTTCTGATCAAAGACCAAACATAAATAGGATTATCAATATTTATAGTAAGCACAGTGCCAGATTTAAATTTTCCATCCTCTGCTTTATTTATATAATTCATTCTGACTCTCTCTCTGTCACAAAACGACTGGCACACACACACACACACACACACACACACACACACACACACACACACACACACACTGGGTTATGCGTTGGGCATGACTGACCAGCCGGACAGATGAGAGTGAGGCTGCAAATGTCTGCAGGGTAACAGGCTGCATACACCCCCGCTACGTTGCCCCCCATGGAGGTTCCAACCAGATGGAAGGGTTTCCTGTTCAGCCGTATGGTCTCCACAAACTACAAGAGAGGGAAACAGATAGATTGATTATTCCTTTCAAACATATTGTTGTACTTTTGCAATTAAAAGTTGTAGGTACAATTCTATACATTGACAGCTCATGTACTCATTACATTTCATAATTGTTGTGCATTGCATGAGAGTATTTCCCTTATGGCAACAGGAGCAAGATCTATAGTACCTGGTGTATCCTCCTGACTTGGCCCCGGATGGAGTAATCATCTGTGTTGGTGCGTGTGGTCCCCTCATGGCCAGGCATATCCATACACAGTATGTGCAAGTGTTTTGGAAGATACTGAACAGCACAGGCACATGTTACCAACCCTCAATTGATCCCTTTACAGGTATCAATAAGCCATGGGTTAGAATTAGAGCTCGAATTAGAACTAAAACATCATACAACATCATGGGCTATTTGCTCATTTCAAAGTGTCTGCAACAGGCTGGGTAGTGTAGTCTAGACCCCCTTACCTTGACCACAGTGAGCCAGGAGTCTTTGTGAGCAGAGAAGCCATGCAGCATGAGGATGGATGGTCGGATCCCTGGCTTCCCTCTGTAGGAGTAACAGAACCGGTAACCACCACAGTCTGCATAGCGCACCTGCAGGCCCAGGGTTCTTCTCCAGTACCTGCAGTATAGTGTGACAAAACAATGGAAGTGTGTCAGAAGGTAGAGTCTAATGATCGCAATGACGTCTAATGATCGCAAGGTCAGTGGTTCGATCCCCGGCTCCTCCTGCCGAGGTGTCCTTGGGCAAGACACTGAATCCCAAATTGCTCCCAATGAGCGGGGCGGCTCCTTGCATGGTGGCTTGCCGCCATTGGTGTGTGAATGTATGTGTGAATGAGTGAATGAGAGGCCATTGTCCATTTACCATTTCATTTCTCTCAAACACTTCCAATAGCTTGGCAATGTCTTAAAACAAGAAGCAACCTATGCTCCATGGTGGAAAACACAGTTTTCAAGATGAATAGGGGGGAGCGGAATAACAGGGTAGAATGGCAAGCAGGGCAGGGTGGCGCAGGGCAGGGTGGCACAGGGCAGGACAGGTAGGCAGACTGGCAGGGCAGGCAGGCAGAAATTGGGACGTGGCACTATTTAACAGAGAGAGCGCTATTAGTCAAATACAAAATATTGAGTAAGCGATGCGGCTGATTTGTAGAAACAACAACTGATCTGGTGATATGGCAGAGATGAAGTAGATGGAAGCTGGGGTTTAAATACTGCATGGTGATGAGATGATGAACTGCAGGTGTGTAGACAGAGCAGTTGGAGTGGATGACGTGAACTGGATAGCTGGAGTCTGGGGCCACGCCCACACACATACACACACAGACACACACATACATACACACACACACACACAGACACAGACACAGACACAGACACACAGGAGAGACCACGATGCCACACCTCAAATACCAGCCCTGGATCCAATTTCAACCTATTGTTCAAAATCAAACCTAACCCTAACCCTTGGTATGAGGAGCAATAAAAGCAGAACAACTCAAACCTCAGCCTTTTTGTTACTATCAGGTTAGGGTTCCAAACCTTAACCCATCGGGGGTAAGAGCCGAGGGCATAGGGAGGTGTTGTTCAAGGCGCTCCTAAGACTAGTGATTAGGGGAAATGTATAAGAGGAAGTATACTTTTCATCTCTGACCCTATTTCTCCTTGTGATAGAACTATAGTTATGAGACCTTCAGGCATTGACCTGGCTCTAGACCACCTACGGTTAGTAAGCAGACTCAGCAGTACAGGATAATAAAATTGTATCCATCATCCCTCAAGTATGGATACGTTATACACAGTAGGAAAGAAACCAGACCTTCATACCTTGTTTTGCATTTTGTGAAATGCCTATTTCAGTCAATACCTTTTTATTCACACACAAGCCTACATGTTTTACAATTAGATAGCTTTTTCCTTTGCCTTGGATAGCAGTTGCTGCTGGTCTAAGTGATCACTGACTAATTTGTCTGTTTGATGTTTGAGTATAAGATCTGCAGTAACCTTTCGTACAATGTAAATCGCTAAGAGACGTATTCTCTGAGGTAAAGCAAGACTGCGAACACCCTTTTATACTTATTCCTTGTCACACACATGAAGGTTACATAAGTTCAGACAGGACACTTTAAGTCGAATGTCAGGTGACCGACAGACGGATTCACACGTATGAAATCATCACATGTTGAATGAATGGTCTTTCAGGGCTCGACAGTGCGACCATTTCACTCGCAATTGCGACTAAAAATACATCTGTGCGACTAGAGAAATAAATTCACGAGCACACTGTGCGAGTACAGATTTTTTTTTATTTTTTTTTAATTCTAAAAATAAATCTGCGCGAACCGTGTGGCCACTGGCCACATTTTAAGCCATCAGCCAGCCCGCTACGACCACGGGAAGTCATGTTAAAAGTGAAGTTACTTCTGTTAAACTGGCGCTAAGCTAACATCGCTAATCGCTAACTCCCTCCTGGGCCTTAAAGAGACAAGCGCCCTTTTCTCATCTCAAGCTTCATTAGCTTCATTAGCTCACCACATCTACAGATTTGGTCCCACACACTCCAGATTTGAACCCAAGGTTACAACCAGGGTTAACTACCCAGGGTAGAAAGTAGAAAGCTCTCAGACCTTCAGAACCCATTGAAAGTAGTGGAGGTACTCCAGAAGTCCAAATGCATCTCTAACCCTAGGAAACCCTAGGAAGCAAGTTGCCTAATGGCATGAAAATGCAACATGTTGTACTTGAGTGTGGCAGAGAGGTGGGACCCCCGGGGATGGTGGTGTGCTAACAGCTAGCCACCGCAGAGGCACCGTGCTGGGCTGGCCACCTCCACATGTCACCACCCCGGGCAGCATGGGGCTGGGGACTGGTCATCTGGATGTGGGGTAGTTTAATACCCCTAGATGTGGAGTTGTCTGGCCACCGTGTGTGACTGATGTAGCCTGACCCAGCAGCAGGGAGGTGGGCAGCATGGAGACAGACCTCTGCATGGCCTGGCTGGGCTGCTAGCTGACAGACCTAGCCCTAAAGCCTGGCTGGGCTGCTAGCTGCTAGCTGACAGGCATGACATGGATGAATGAATGAACATGCTGCTAACCAGGAGAACTTGACACAGCTAGTTACCATAATACAATGCCATCAACTCTGCGTCTAGTAGGGCTGTAGGCATGGGCCAATGTGTGATTTTGGTGCAAAAATTGCAAAATCACTAATAAAAATGTGTTATATTAACAATTTTCACTGTGCTCCTAAATTTCTTTGTGTGCCCCTAAATTTTTTCATTTAGGAGCACATGTGCTCCTAGTGAAAAAGGTTAGCGTAGAGCCCTGTCTTTATTGTCATTGCTATAGTACAGGTACCAAACAACGAAATTTGGGATGTTCAGCGACAAGGTTTAAAAGAGCCGAGTTATGCAACACTTCACCATCGTTAAACAGCGTAACGCCACTGGCTATGAAAGTTTGACTTGTTTGACCCACTGCCCCAGCCTCCACCCACATGGTCAGTCGCTCTGTATTTACCTGTCTACGGGGGGTTTCATGAGCTTCCTGCCAAGTTATGTCATTGTATTTTATGTCATTAAACTTCAGGCAGGGAACTATACAGAGCCATCCAATTACACCAAACTTAATGTGTTACCATTTTTCATTCAACAATATTAAACCAACGTTAGGTCCCCTGACTGAACTCTAAATCACATCCAAAACACAGTTTCCTGTTGATTCCTTCAACCATAGTCTTTAGGGCTGACAGATGACCTGACAGATGACAGATGACCCTTCTCTAAATCGTAACTAAAACCAAATGGTAGACTACATCAGTAGAATGTATTATAAGTAGAAAAGTACAAGCTTTATTTCTTTTAACAAAATGTGGTGTGCACAGCAGCGCGATATCTGTAAACACACAATCTGTAGACTCTCCGCTAAAATGGGATTGAGAATTTCCAACCTAACCAATCTAAAAACTTCTAAATCCACCAAAAACCAGCCCATCTGGCAACCCTGTCTCCGCTGCATCAGAGTCTACTTGTTGTGCAAAATTGGCCAGGGTTAGTCAAATCCTTTGTTGGACATCTCGTTTCTTAAGTCCTGGTATATTGTGGCATTTCTTTACTGTTTGCCATCTGGTCTAGGAATACCCAGGGAGACGCAGACAGCAGAAGTAGAATAGAATAGTAGAATAGAAAAAGAAACCGCTATAACCATGCTGAATTATGTACCTGTATGATGCACTGACAGCCTGTGACTGTGAACCTGGCCGGACACTGCCCTTCTGCCTGAGTTTGAGTATGATGCTGCCCAAATAAATGTTATTGTTTAGTGCTGTACGCTTTCGTGGTATTATATTGTGTGAATTATCATCTGTATGTTGTTTTTCTTTCACTCGACTAACCGCCGAGATAATACTTGAGACATGTACTTCCGGAAACATACATTTTTTATTGGATTTTTTTTTACAATATCGGACCGACAGTCCCACATATAGCGGCTATAATGTCCGAATAGAGAATCTACCACCACCTAAAGAATGCTTATTGTACTTGTATCCATGTTGAGAGTGAATGACACAGGGACAGACAATCAGGCATGCCAGCTGCAGTAACACTGGCCTCCACAGTGGTGCTGCTAGCAACAGGTGCATCAACGACGTTTGTCCCTGACCCAGTGCTAATCGCATCCCTACCCGCGTCTCAGAAGCTGCATTGGGTAAAAGAAAATATGACATTTTTCGAAGTTTCGCTGAATTTTGTTCCTTTTTATAGGAAAGTCCCCGTTTTTGCGCACCGCTGAGGTATTTTCGCTTGCTCATTTTCCTTGTGTCTCGCTGCCTACGTGTGACGTCAAAGTCATGTTGCTATTGGATACGGCTAACTATGTATATATTTTAAAATATAGGCCTATATATTAAAATTAAGGTTGACACAATGAAGGGCCACTTATTTTCTTTGTTTTATATTTTTTTAAATAAAAAAATAAAAAAGTTTGGATCCAATGTTAGGGGGCCCCCTAGTGGCTGGGGCCCCCCCGCGGTGCGTCGCTTGCGGGCCCGTCCGCTACGCCACTGCTCATGAGGTCTTCAGCAGGTAACTGGATAAGGGCTTAACTTCCCTATTTCCTTGTGATTCACAAGGTCGTCAGTGGTGGCGTGCATGTTCTTCCCCCTGAATCATTCCAGTCCTCTGTCTTTGGCAACAATGCAAGATTATGCGTTGCTCTTCTGGAGTAAGGGTCATACCCAGTTCATCATTCACGACACCTCTCAATGTATTATTTGTGTTTTTGAAGGGTTTGTAATTCTCCTAATTACCCTGATGAAAGACTGCATAGGTCACTGTTCAGCTCTCCCTCTAGTTAGCTGAATGGTGAATCTTCTGCTTGCTCCGGCAGTACGGGTGAAATGATGAGACTTGACACAATTCGATTTGATTTCCTTCTTCCTCTATTAAACAGATTGTAAAACTGAAAACACATTGATCCATTAGTACATGTAAATAATTAACAGTGAACGAACTAACAGAAAAGATTCAACAAACTACACAATCATTCAGAGCTCAACTTACCAACTCCCATCTCGCTCTATACCAGTGGTTCCCAAACTTTTTCAATCAGGCCCCCCTTGGGTAATTGGACATATTTTCGAGCCCCCCCTAACCCGGTTCCCACCTAGATTGATATAATTAATTGTATAAAGTTGTAAAAACATTACATTTTCTCTTCTAATAATAACAAGACACATACAGTATATCCAACTATAGTTTTATATTTTATTATGGTTTGAAAAGGAACATAAGTGCTTGGCAAATGATCCTGTGCCACTGAAATATTCAACATATCAACATTAACTAATTTCTACTGCATCACTATTCTTACTCCTCACATTTCTATCACAATTACGATCAATGACTTGTGTGTGCTTGCTTTGCCTTGCAAATCTTCTCAAAGCGGGGTTGTTGTTTTGAGACTGCCACTCTCAGTTCATTCTCAATGTTCAACTTCGACCTGTATTTGCTTTTGATAGCAGCAACAGCAGACAAGCCTATCTCACACAGGTACGATGTTGCAAAAGGCAGCAGTATTCCCACAGCTTTCTGTCCAATGAGAGGGTAGTCCTTCTCCACTCCAATCCAAAACCCAGCCAAAGTCGTGGATGTGAACTGCAGCCTCATGGTTGACTCTGAAGTCATGTCGATGTACTGTTCCTCTTCCGCAGTGCTGAACATGGCAGGTGGTGGTGCAACAAATGGATCTCTAATCCAGTCGTATTTGGCACTGTCATCCACAGAGAAGTATTTCTGGAAGCTTTGTTTCAGGGCTGAGATGTGCTCTCTCATACATGGAACCACTGTGCTCTGCAGCTCATTGGTCTCGATGAATGCCTTCAGATTCCCAAATGAGTCGATGTCCCCCTGTTCAAGTCTCCTGCCCCACATGTCCAGTTTCCGTGTGAAAGATTGTATCCTGTCTGCCAGATGTGGAAGGTGTGTGTTGTTGCCCTGCAACTGTAGATTCAATTCATTGAGCTTCTCAAACATGTCGCTTAGGTAGGCCAATTTCATGAGGAAGTCTTCATCATTAAACTTGCTGGCAAGTTCGTTCCCTTCCTCCTCCAAGTAGATTCGGATCTCATCTTTCAGCGATAGCACCCTGGACAGCACCTTTCCGCGAGAGAGCCAACGCGACTCGCTGTGAAATAGCACGGCTGTGTGCTCGGAGCCCATCTCCTCGCACAAAGCGGAAAAAATGCGAGCTTTCAGTGGTCTTGTTTTTATGTAATTGACGGTGGTGATAACATGAGACAAAACGTCATTCAACTCTGGACTCAGCTGCTTTGACGCGAGTGCCTCCCTGTGTATTATGCAGTGAGTCCACACTGCTTTCGGTGCAACGCGCTTGATGAGCGTCTGGAGCCCTCCCCGTTTTCCTGCCATGGCCTGGGCACCGTCGGTGCATATCCCCACACAGTCCTCCCATTTCAGATCGGCTTCACTCAGGTATTTGTCTATGATTTTGAACAGTTCATCAGCTGTTGCTCTGTTTGGGACATAGTTGCAAAATAGCAAATCCTCGCTCAAACCCTCCGCATCAATGTATCTGACATACGCTATTAACAGACAGTCCTTGTTACTATCTGTGGCCTCGTCTACCTGGAGCGCAAAGCGTTGGTCTTTTATTTTCTCAACAAGCTGCTCTTTCATGTCTTCTGAGATGTCATTGATGCGTCTCGCAATAGTGTTGTTTGACAGGGGGATAGCTTTGAGTTTTTGGGCTGTTGCCTCGTCTATCATATGTGAAACCATATCTATTGCAGCAGGGAGTATTAACTCCTCAGCGATGGTGTGTGGTTTTTTAGACTGGGCGATACGATATGCCACTTTGTAGGAGGCAAGTTGAGCATTAGACGTAACAGATGCTGTTTTAACGAAACGGCTCTGCTGACCACGGTATTCTTGGAGTTTTCTCTTGAAGAAATCGAGGGGCTTCTTCACATCAGTCGGGTGTGTGGTCTCCAAGTGACGTTTCAACTTGCTAGGCTTCATGCTTTCTGCCGCTAAAGTTTTGAGACAGAGGACACACAGTGGTCGTTCCTCCGCACCGACCACATTAGACGTGAAGCCCAGGGAGCAGTGGCGGCTGGTGCTAAAATGTTTGGGTGGGGCACAGGTTATGGGGGCATGCTCCACGGGGAAGAATATCAACTTTAAAATCTGGATTTACAGTCAATTTTAGCATGAGAATAGCTCTACCCCCCTGTACAGACCTCGCCATCCCCTCTACCCCCCTGTACAGACCTCTTCATCCCCTCTACCCCCCTGTACAGACCTCTTCATCCCCTCTACCCACCTCTACAGACCTCTTCATCCCCTCTACCCACCTCTACAGACCCCTTCATCCCCTCTACCCACCTCTACAGACCTCTTCATCCCCTCTACCCACCTCTACAGACCTCTCCATCCCCTCTACCCCCCTGTACAGACCTCTCCATCCCCTCTACCCCCTGTACAGACCTCTCCATCCCCTCTACCCCCTGTACAGACCTCTCCATCCCCTCTACCCTCCTCTACAGACCTCTCCATCCCCTCTACCCTCCTCTACAGACCTCTTCATCCCCTCTACCCCCCTGTACAGACCTCTTCATCCCCTCTACCCCCCTGTACAGACCTCTTCATACCCTCTACCCCCCTGTACAGACCTCTTCATCCCCTCTACCCCCCTGTACAGACCTCTTCATCCCCTCTACCCCTCTGTACAGACCTCTTCATCCCCTCTACCCCTCTGTACAGACCTCTTCATCCCCTGTACAGACCTCTTCATCCCCTCTACCCCCCTGTACATACCTCTTCATCCCCTCTACCCCCCCTGTACAGACCTCTTCATCCCCTCTACCCCCCTGTACAGACCTCTTCATCCCCTCTACCCCCCTGTACAGACCTCTTCATCCCCTCTACCCCCCTGTACAGACCTCTTCATCCCCTCTACCCCCCTGTACAGACCTCTCCATCCCCTCTACCCCCTGTACAGACCTCTCCATCCCCTCTACCCCCTGTACAGACCTCTTCATCACCTCTACCCCCCTGTACAGACCTCTTCATCACCTCTACCCCCCCTGTACAGACCTCTTCATCACCTCTACCCCCCCAGTTTTCTCTACAGTTTCTACACGTCAACGTGTACCGAAACACTTGTTTCCAACGTGGTCCTACGTTTCTCCTACACCAAGACACATACAAAGAGCATAGAAACATACAAAGAGCATAGAAACATACAAAGAGCATAGAAGATACAATCAGAATACAGTCTGCCATTCCTTCTCCCAGCATCGATTTGGTTTTCCTATCATGACTGAAGGACAGATGATTCACTTACTTACACAAGTTTGACTTCGGTAATAGGTCCAGTTGCAATATCATCAAGTTGTGAACAAAAGATGCCTCCTTCTAATCCATTTGTTCAATTTGTTTACAAAGTCCGGTAGTGGAAAGCAGAACAACGCATTTGTTACTTCACATCCCGCTAGCCATGTTTTCTTCTCATACCAACCCCTCGTAAATCCTCGGTTATACGATTTTCCAATTTTCCCTGCCTTTGTATAAACTTGCTTTATAATTAAATTTGGTCTGGGTGGTCCTAATTCCTTTACTGTTAATTTCTCCTGGTTGCTACGACGGCTGAACGGTGTTTCTTTTAAAGATTCAACCGCAGGTGAACGAACGTGATCTGAAATGTAGGTTAAAGCTACGCCGGCCGTATGACATGACGTAAGCACGTACGATTCTTTGTGCATGTCCCAAAACCCCATAGACAAATGACCGAATGGCCTGAAGTTACCAAAATAGATTTTACATGCAAGTCTACGAGAACAGCCTAGTGCAATTTCGAGTAGACTGAAAGTTGCCCTGAAAGGGGCGGGACTTGAAGCTGATTGGAACATACTCCACAGAACACTAGCTGATTGGACTATGATATACTCCACAGAACACTAGCTGATTGGACTATGATATTCAGAAGCAACACTGTCTAGAAGTCATAGAAAAAAAATCTCTCTCTTCTCCCTTTGGTGGGGCATTGTCCAATTGCCCCTAATGAACCAGCCTCCCCTGCCAGGGAGAGGTATGTATCGTCATACTTTCTTGACTTTGGCTTTGGGACGTTTGTCATGGGCTCCTTCGCTTTTCGTTTAGCTTCTGGCTCTTTCATAAACTTATCCATTGTTGTTGTTGCTGCTAGATAGCTGGAGGAGGGAGTGCGCGCGTCAATGACGTGAATGGAGCGCGCGTCAATGACGTGAATGGAGCCCCCTCGCTGCCTCTTTGTTACAGTTTATGGCCTGCGCTCCATTCAGGTTCTCATTTTTATCATCCAACGCCCACAACACCCCTGATGGTAACCTTAAGCAAGCAGTGTTTGTTTACAGCTCTTGTGTGTGCATTTTTTTCCCCTCCCATTATTTCTGCGCCCCCCCTGCAGTACCCCCGCGCCCCACTAGGGGGTCGCGACCCACAGTTTGGGAAACGCTGCTCTATACTGTCATTCTGATTTCCCTGCCACCCAGATTACCTCCATTAAGCCCGCCCCCATTTCTATCTAAGCCAATCACTCTCTGCATGCATACTTTTACCCAATCACAATCAAACAAATAAAATAACCCCCAAATGAACTACCCTCCCATGGATTAGCCAAACAGTCACATATAATTGACAGTATGCAAATATCTTTCCACAGCTAAACCTGATTTTTACTACCAATCTACTCAGCAACACATCTAGAATATGAATGAAGTGTGTTTCAACCATGAGAGGTGTCATACAAAGTGTTTATGGAATTTTACTGTGGCCATACAGCGAACAGTGCCGCATTTAGATTGCATAGGGCACATATAGGGGAGGCCTGCTAGCTAGGCTAAAGAGAAGCCCGGATAAACCTGCTTTGCCGAGTATTTTCCTATCCAACGTCAGGTCTCTGGCTAACAAGATGGACGAATTGAGACTGCAGGTCGCTACTAACAACACCGTGGGAGATAGCTGTGTGATTATTCTCACGGAGACCTGGCTAAATGACACCATCTTGGACTCCGCGGTCGGTTTGGAAGGAAGGACTTTACACCGGGCGGACAGGACGCTGCTTAGTGAGAAGACGCGTGGAGGCGGCCTCATTATATCTACGAAGGACAGCTGGTGCTTAAACACAAAAACTGTAAGTAGCCACTGCTCCCCAGACCTGGAATACTTGACTGTTAAATGCCGACCCACATACCTCCCGAGGGAATTCAACGCAGTGTACATTACATGTGTTTACATTCCGCCTCACGCGGTTGGTAGCTTAGCATTGGCGCGGCTATATGACGTCATCAGTAGTGGACTGAGCGCGGACCCTCAAGCCGTACACATCATCGCGGAAGATTTCAATCATGCTGACCTGAAGGTAGTACTACCGAAGTTCTATCAGCATGTTAAATGTGCAACAAGAGGAGAAAAAACACTGGATAAGGTATACACCAACATCAAGCTTGCTTACAAGGCTAGACCGCTAGCTCATCTAGGCATGTCTGACCATGTGTCAATCCTCCTGATCCCAGCCTACACTCCCATGAGGAAAAGTGCTCCCATCACCACTAAGACTGTCAGAACCTGGCCAGCAGGGTCCGCTCCACTGCAGATCTGCCTGAATGACACCTCATGGCAGGAATATGAGCATGAGGACCTGGAACAGTTCACGTCGTCGGTTCTGAACCACATAGTGAACTGCACCAACTCAGCCACCGTGGACAAACGGGTCCGGGTCTACCCCAACACGAAGCCATGGATGACTGGGAAGGTCCAAAAACTGATCAAGGAGAGGGACAACGCCTTCGCAGGGAAGGGCACACTGCTGTACAGCACCACCAGGGCTAACCTAAAGCGCGGCATCCGGGAGGCCAAGGCAGACCACAGAGAGAAGATTGAGGAATGCTTCCTGAGCAACGACTCCAGGCGGGTGTGGCAGGGGGTTCAGCACATGACAAACTTCAGAGCCAACAGGCTCACAGCCGCAGAGGACGACCCCCTGCTGGCGGAAAAGCTGAACTCCTTCTACGCCCGGTTCGACGAGGGGCGAACGGAGGTAACCACAACACAAACACCACTCTCTCCAGCTCTCAGCAGCCTCACCCTCACAGAGCATGAAGTGAGACGCGTGCTGAAGGCGGTGGACCCCAGGAAAGCCTCAGGGCCGGATGGCGTCCTGGGACGGGTGCTGAGGGACTGCGCCGACCAGCTGGCCGGGGTTTTCACCAACATCTTCAACCAGTCCCTGTCCCAGGCCACCATCCCACCCGGCCTGAAAACCTCAACTATCATCCCAGTCCCGAAGAAAAGCACGGTGAGCTGCCTAAACGACTACCGCCCGGTGGCACTCACACCAATCATCATGAAGTGCTTCGAGAAACTAGTCCGGGCCCACATAGTCACACGCCTCCCGCCCAACCTGGATCCATACCAGTTCGCCTACAGAGCCCACAGGTCCACAGCGGACGCCATCGCGACGACTCTCCACTCCACTCTATCCCACCTGGAGAGGGGAAACAGCTACGCGAGACTGCTCTTTGTGGACTTCAGCTCTGCCTTCAACACCATCCTTCCAGACAGGCTAGTGACCAAACTACTAGACCTGGGACTATCACACTCTATATGTGCATGGATCAAGGACTTCCTGTCCGACCGCCCCCAGAGGGTGCGGGTGGGCTCCCACACCTCCACAGCCCTCAGACTCAGCACTGGGTCCCCCCAGGGCTGCGTGCTAAGCCCCATCCTCTACAACCTCTACACCTACGACTTCACCCCCGTCCACCCCAGCAACTCCATCGTAAAGTTTGCAGACGACACCACCGTGGTGGGCTGCATCTCGGGGGGGGACGAGACGGCGTACAGGGATGAGGTAGAGCAGCTGAGCAAGCTGTGCAAGGTTAACAACCTGCTGCTGAACCAGTCAAAGACCCAGGAAATCATCGTGGACTTCAGGAGGAAAAAATCTGAGGTCCAGCCCCTGCTCATCGACGGAGGGAGCGTGGAGAGAGTCTCAACCCTCCGATTCCTGGGGGTGCACATACAGGATGACCTGTCCTGGAAGAACAACACAGCAGCCATCATCAAGAAGGCACAACAGCGGCTCTTCTTCCTGAGAGTCCTCAGGAAAGACCACATCGGACAGGAGATGCTGGTGGCCTTCTACCGCTGCGCAGTGGAGAGCATCCTCACCTACTGCATCTGCAACTGGTTCTCCAGCTGCACAGCCGCAGATAGGAATGCGCTACAGAGAGTCATGAGAACGGCTCAGAAGATCACCGGCGCCCCCCTCCCCTCTCTGGAAGAGCTGTACAACACACGCTGCCTCAGGAAGGCCTCCAAGATCTCCAGAGACCCATCCCACCCTGGGTACGAACACTTTGCTCGGCTGCCCTCGAACAGGCGGTACAGGACCATGTTCGCAAGGACAAACAGACTGAAGCTCAGCTTCTACCCCAGGGCCATCCAGGCCCTGAACACAGCAAAGACCTAGGTTCTGGGCCCTGGACAGTCTGGACGGATTGATGGCAGCTGCTGGATTGAAATCAGGTGTAGTGCTGAGGCACAAATGTGTACATTTCAAGCCTGCAAACTGCGACACTTTAAATGAATGTGCAATAACACTATGTGCAATATGACAACCCTAGGGTACATAAGGTTGCAGAGAATAGGAAATGTTAGAATAGGTATAGCATAGCATAGAGTACAGCACAGTGTTTTATTTGTATAGTATAGTATAGTGGATAGTGTACATAGCCTTTATTTATGTAAACCAGCTCCTTTCCCTTCTTGTTTTTTAGTTTTTTTTTCTTTCCTAGCACCAGGGGAGCCCCCCCCTCCCAAATGTCGTTGTTTGGTACCTGTACTATATCAATGACAATAAAGACCATTCATTCATTCATTCATATAAAAGACTGTACACAAATATTTTTCCAAGGCTTAACTAGATTTTTAGTACCAGTACTCAGCAATACTTCTAGAATCTAACTCAAGAGACCTCTGGTCTCTGGATGAATATTTGTGTCTCATTGACTTTTTATGAGTATGCCATTTTAGCTGTATCTCTGATATACTCTTTTAAAAAACAGACCTCTAGCTCTATCCAAACTCCCAATCCTGCCAGAGAGCTATTATGTATTGTCCCTTACACAAATAACACTCAACACCTGTCTGCTAAACCTATCTAGTTTGATGTGGGCTTCCCTTATCTAAGGCTTATGAGGAGATACCGTGTGACCTATGAGGTTACATAGAGGCCCTATGAAGTTACATTGAGTCCCTACTGAAGTTACACAGAAGTCATACTGGTTACATGGAGTCCCCTCATATTACACGGACGCCCTAAAATCTTCATTACAGATGGTGAAGATTCGCTTTTATAGGAATAAATCCTCTGACAGATGTTCCAAGACATGGGTCCATTTCTGGATTGTTTTAATGGAAACTGAGAACTAAGTCAATCTCATTCTTTGTATAGATCTGTACTTTTAGGTAGTGTTACCTGATCTGTACTCTTATGCAGAAAGCCACACACATCCTTCCCCTGAACAAACCCGAGTCTGGTGTAGCACAGGATGTGGTTGTGGTGTTAAATAGGCTAGAATCAGTCTGTCTGAATTTGGTGTGTCACTGCTGTGTGTGGCCATTTCGTGAGCTTAGAATTAGGTTCTATCTCCGTTTAGGGTAGTTCAGAGATATTGAGCGTCAAAGTTTTTACATTCCATTATGTTTTGTGAGATGGAACCTTTGTATTTTATGAATTACTAACTCAAAAATGTCAACATTTTAAAAATAACACCACACAGGCATTAATAAACACTTAATGGATCAGATTATGTAAAAAACTCAATTTTGACAAAAATGGAGATAGAACCTTATAATTCTAACGTCACGATTTAGCTGAGGCTTTTATCCAAAGCGACTTACAACACCCTCTCTCTCTCTCTCTGATTTCCACAACTCTCACATGTAAGGCACTTTACAGAGCACATTATTGCAGATGACAAATACACACAAGTGAAGGTTTTATGACACCCCCACAAGCCTTACCAGAAATATACTTTGATGAGGCCTGAGGGCCACAGGAGAAAGAAGGCCACGAAAACCAAAATGGGAATGGCCAACGTTCCGCCAGCGATGATGAACAAGTTCACCACATCCAGATCCGCGGCCATGGCTTACCTGATGGAAATCACAACAGGCACACACACACACACACACACACACACACACACAGGTAAACCTCTGGTGTATTATGTAGTGAGGGTTTAAGGACAACTCAACAAAGAACTACTAATTCTGAAGGCTATGAATGGAAGCATTCTAGGGTACTGGTCTCCGGATCATCATGTTTGACATTCATTTCATTTTAATTTCACAGTGAATATGTGTCATATTGATGTTGACAGAGGAGGAGGGTCTAGAGGAGGGTGAATAGAGGAGGGTGTATATTTTTATGTAGTGGGGGTTTGAGGAGGGTATACAGTATGTCATCATTTTCTGTAGAAGTAGAACAACCAGTAGAACTGGACATTTTGAAGGTCATGGGTGTATATTTTAGTATGCTTCCATTCATAGCCTTCACTTACCAGCTCATCTCACACACACACACACGCACGCACGCACGCACGCACGCACGCACGCACACACACACACACACACACACACACACACACACGCACACACACACACACACACACACACACACACACACACACACCAATTTATTTCTTTTCTCCAATGTTTCTTTTATTTCTCTTAATTTAAATGTGATTGTGCATGATGCATTTTTGTCAGACACATACACATCAAACCCCTCAAACCCACAAGAATGGTAGTTGCAGTATTTCTTAATTTGGTAAAACTAAGACCTTTACATGTCATTGTGGATTAGGGCAGGATTTTCTGATTTGACCTTCATTAGCCCGTGAGCATAACATGGTGGGGGATGGACAAGAGAGGATATGGTCAATGTGAAGCCAAGTGTCCAGTACATCACTCTAGTAGCCTACTAATGCATGAATGCACTGCCCACCAACCAATCAGTTGATGGAATTTTCTAAGGCATCATTATTAACGACTATGTTAATCTTCTACTGTATATGTGGTCTGCTGTGGCTCAGTTGGCAGAGGATGATACTAAGAACACTTAGGTTGTGGGTTAGTTTCCCGCTGGGACCATATATACTGACAATGTACACTCACTGACACTGAACACTTTATTAGGAACACTATACTAATATTGGGTAGGGCCTCCCTTTGCTCTGAAAACAGGCTCAATTCTTTGGGGCATTGATTCCAAAAGATGCATGAAACCAATTTGAGACGACTTTTGCTTTTATGACATGGTGGTGCATTATCATGCTGGAAGTAGCCATTAGTAGATGGGTACATTGTGGCCATGAAGGGATCATGGTCAGCAACAATACGCAAATAGGCTGTGGCATCGAAGCGATGATTGATTGGTAAACGGACCCAAAGTGTGCCAAGAAAACATTCCCCCACACCATTACACCACCTGAATGAATGAGAAGGACGTGTACAGGTGTTTCTAATAAAGTGTTCCGTGAGTGTAGCCTATGTATGCACTCACTGCAATGTAAGTCTCTTTGGATAAAAGCGTCGTCGGCTAAATGGCATATAATAGTAGCCTATATACTACGAATCTCCATATAATACGCTATAGTCACAGCAAATAACACGATTTATTACTGCGACTTTTCCAAAACCATGCCAGTAACGCAAGTGTTGAATAGCAATCCACGTCCGCAGTTCAGAAGTTTGTATACGTTTGGAAAATATAAATATAAATATTTATTACAATGTAGTCTACTACAAACTAAATTATATTATTTCAAGCACAGTCTTGTTATGTGGCTGGAATGATGGGGTCACTTACTTGTTCTGATGATAATGTGTTAATCCCCTGGAGTAGCCTAACTATCTGTCATGGGATGAAGTAGGATGGAGGTCTAGTAGATGTCAATCAGATGTATTGATCTGTCCAACAACATGGATAGCTTTTTGTCCAGTTTATATCCGTGGAATTTATATATTTGCCTTGTTCTTCTCCCAAATGTTGAAATAAAGTTAGCCTGTATTTGAGTTTATTTAAATCCTGGAAATCCTTGCAGATCACAACTATCTGCCTAACGTGATTGATTTGTTGTTTAGAATTAGAAAAACCGGGACACTAAATAATTAGGTCAATATTTTAAAGAGGACGCGCTTCCCTTAGTAATGCAATTTTACAATAAACCCATCTTTCCGACTTTTAATAGGCTACTTGACAGTTATCATCAAGTTTCATTCGTCAAATGGCATTGACGGTAATTACCCAAAAGACACGGTATGATCAGTTTGGGTATACTCTACTTTTTTATTTTTAACATGCCTCGTTTCTGTCCACTTGTGGTGCAGTGATGCAATAATAGCCAAATAGGAGTTATTTTGAAGTTATCTTAATACATTTATTATACAGTATAAAACATATAGCCTACAGTATAGACTACAGTAGCACAAAGGTCTTAGGGTAACAGCAGATAAAGAGACCAATACATTTATGGAAAATATTACTGTACATCACTTAGGAATGAAGGAATTCTAAAGACATTTAAGGTACATATAGGGAATTTCCATGATAAACGTTATAATCTACAGTTCATGAACACCTTCATCCTTCCTTATGTGTAGAACAAATACGCCCTCCTTAATTCAGTCATCTCTCATCTGACAATATTGGATAGTAAAAGATGCAGTATGGTGCTGAAAACTATACTTTCGAATATCCAATCCCGACAGGTCAGTGATCACACTAAGAAGGCAATAGAGCAAAGAAAGGGACATTCAAGAGGCATCTGGATCAGATTTTCTTCTCCTTTCTCTTTTCTCCCCCCTCTCTCTCCTCTCAGGATAACGGCTTATAGGCTGAACCTGAGCCAGACACCTTCATGCTACAATGACATGGAAAGGAGACCCTGGGATATGGTCCTCTCCCCACTTCACTGCTAATATGTAGCTGCCCCTCTCTTTTACGATGTAGCTGACTTCATAACGATTGTCGCCAAGGTGTTTGATTGACACCTCCTCGCAAGGGACGGTAGGACCATGCATACCCACCAGGAGCAGGTTTGTACCTGAGAGAAAAGACAAGATCAGTCTGAAGGTTACGTGGATGTTGTAGGGTGTCACAGAGAGAGCAAACATAAATATGTTGTTATCACTGTGTAAGTACTTTATTTTTTTAAATTATTTTTTTAAATTTACAATAGAGAAAGTGCACAGGGGGGTAGAGGGGATGAAGAGGTCTTTAGGAGGGACAGTTAAGATGTACATGTAGCCTCAAGAGATGGGTCTTCAATCTACGGCGGAAGATAGGAAGTGACTCTGCACTCCTCAGCAGTGGGAAGCTCGTTCCACCAGCGGGGCACCAGGACAGTGAAAAGCTGTGACTGAGTAGCACAACTGCTGCATCCATGTAGAGGCGGCGGTGCCAGGTGGCCATCCGAGGTGGAAGAGCAGAGTGATCGGGCAGGGGTTTGGAGGTTGACCATTGCTTGCAAGTAGGGAGGGGCTGTTCCCTTTGCCACCTGATAGCGAGCATCAGGGTCTTGAATCTGATGCAAGCTGCTACCGGGAGCCAGTGAAGGGAGTTGACATGGCAGAGTTCAATGAGAAGGGACAGCAATGTGTTCAGCTGTGATTGAACCACATCTAGCCAAGCCTTGTGACTGACTCTCTTGTGGACACGAAAAGAAGAACGGGAGAATTTGGGGAGACACCAGGTGGGAGCAGCATGCTGGATGAGCTGCAGTGGTCTGATGGCGGAGGCAGGGAGCTCGGCCAAGAGCGTGTTGCAGTAGTCAAGGCGGGAGATCACAAGTGTCTGGACCAAGAATTGTGCTGCTTCTCTTGTGAGGAATGGATGTATCGTTCTGATCTAGGAAGATTCTACAGTGGGTTTGCTAGGGGTAGTAGCAGTGCTGGAGAGAGGTAGAGAGCAAGAGCTGCTGATGTCATCAACCTTCTTTTCAAAGTAGGTGAGAAAGACAGGGAGGGAGCGGTGGAAGGAGGTGGGTTGAGGTGGGTTGAGAAAAATGTGGAGAACAGTTTCCTTGGGTCAGAGGCAGAGGATTGGATTTTGCACTGGTAGTAAGAAGATTTAGCAGCTGAAGCAGAGGAGGTGTAGTTTTTTTTTTTTTTTTGTAAGTATTTTTTTCTGAGTGCCACTCATATTTTTCATTTTATTGGACAGTTTTAAGACAGACAGGAAAGTAAGGGAGAGAGGGCATGTCAGCAGGGCATGGGCCAGATTCTAACCCATGCCGACATGAGCATATATGGGCACTGTAGACCGCGGTGCTAGACCACTGGACCACCCCAGGCCACAGAGGAGGTGTAGTTAAGGAGGAGAGAGAGATAAGGTTTTAGGTCATCAAGGAGGCCGGTTTTTCTCCATTTCCTCTCAGCTGCCCTGCGCCCTATTGTACACATTTGTAGGGATTCAGACAGCCAAGGAGCATGTGGAGAGGATTGTGCTGGCCTTGAGGTCAGTGGACAGAGAGAATTGAAGGATAAGGAAAGAATGGACGGGAGGGTTGAGGAGGCTGCATCAGTGGATAGAAGGGAGAAGGATTTAACAGAGGGTAGGGAGAATAAGAGGAAGAGAGAGCATGAGGGAGAAGGTATGCAGGTTGCAACGTCTCTAAGAAGTGGCCAAGCTGACCTGAGGGACGATAAATAACAACAATGTGAAGTTTGACAGGGGAGGTGACAGAAACAGTAATCGAGAGAACTCTGCGAGAACCAGGAAGTGGAGGGAAATGAAGCAGACGTAGGCTGAGATAGTCTCTGCTTTCCGGACAGCTGACAGGCAGTTCCAAAGTCCTCCCTTGACAGTGAGGTCATGGTCAGTTGAGCGTGGTGGGTAGATACGATGGAATGGTTGTGAGCTGAGGTGTAGCGTCTATGTGTCCTCCTGAGGGATGAAATAACAGGAATGGGGAGAAAGCACATTGTAATATTTGCCAGTATAGACATATATGGTTTGTAGGAAAAACAAGATGTGGCACTCAGTCCGCTCAGAGTAATAAAAAAAGAATCAATTTGTGCGTGTGGAGGTTGAGGTTGTCCAAACAGAGGGATACAGAGTGATACAATCTTGTGTCTCTGTCCCAACTTCTTGTTTCTAGAGACTCACCAGCTTTACTACAGTCGACAGTGAAGACATTTCTCTTCCCTACAATGGCTGCTCTCAGGCCTGGGCCACTAGAGGCATCAGACAGGAAGGAGGGCCACAATGGGGACGTCTTGCAGCCATCTGATAATCCCCTCAGATGATGACCTGCAATAGGTCAAACACTTTAATGAAACAGTTACTACTGAGTAAAGAATCAAGCACTCAATAGTAAAAATGATTAAAGCACTCATTGGGATGTATTGAATCAAAGCTCCCTGGCTCCCTGTCAGTCATAGAATAGACTTTAAGATCCTTTTACTAGTTTATAAATCACTTCACTGTGATGCACCCAATTACATGGTGGACATGCTCATAAGATACACACCAGCTAGACCCCTACGGTCTAGTGGCACGGAACTTTTAATAGTGCCAGAGGCTAGGACAAAGAGATTTGGAGGATCAGCTTTTAGCATATATGCTCCTAGATTGTGGAACACCCTACCTGAGGGCCTGAGGTTGTCTAAAACTCAGGACATTTTTAAGCGTGACCTCAAAACCTACTTATTCAATGTCGCCTTTTGATACTAAGGGAGACATTGGACATTATAGAACTAGGATCACTAGGCCATTACACCATACTCGTGTTTTTGAGATTTGTATTGACAGGAAAATGGACCCGGGTGCTGATGAGGCACTGTCAGCTCCAAATAGCACCTAGAGCAGTACTGGAACCGGTACAAGGGTGTACCAGGACCACCATCAGGTTGTATTGCTGTCATCTTTACTGTCTCTATTGTGTTGTTGCATCATAACTGTGCTTAAGTTTCTCTTTTGGCAGGACCTGTGACCATACTGGATGCAGAACGATGCAAATACAACACAAAATTTATGGACAGTGTGTACGCCGATAATATGCAAGGAATTTTTCCTGGATACATGGTGTACAGGTTTTTGCCCTTGCTTGCTTGCTTTGTGCCGGTGGTCCTGGCCTCCCCTGGGGGACCGCTGGGTACTGGTAAGCAAACTGGCTAGTAGTCGCTCTATTGGTAGAGGGCTGCAAGGGAATTTTTCCTGGCTACATAGTATACAGGTTTTTTTACTTTTGCCTGCTCGCGGCTCTGTCAGTATTGATTGATTGATTGACTGATTGACTGAACATTTTCATTGTGTGAAGCGCATTGAGTTGCATCTTGTAAGAAATGCGCTATACAAATCAAATTTGATTTGATTTGATTTGAAAGCAATAGCCTATAGTGAGGCAATTAAATGAATATACTGTACAGTGCCCTGTGAAGTATGTTTTCTTCTTTAGGCTCTACACTCCAACATTTGAAATCAAGCAATTACAATGAGGTTAAAGTAGAGATTTTCAGCTATTATTTGATGGTATTTATATTGTTTTTATCATTCAGAAATTACAACACTTTTAGGCATAGTCCTCCTGTTTCAAGGGAACCCAAAGGTGATGGGACAGATTTATGAAATGTCCAAGATACGCACTCATGTTTAGTATTTTGTAATGATGATGATTTCAGGCATGAAGAAGACTTAAGAGAGGAATAACTTGGGTGCTCAATTGAAGGGTTAATATAGATCTTTATTAAAGTCAGGTCAATCTGGATCAATCTCTATACCACATGGAAAGTGGAGCAGATGTGAATGACCAAAAACATAGAATAGATGGAACCTTTATACTACGAGGTAAACAGGATGTTGGCCGAAGTGCATCCATCACATGACAGGCCCATGACTAGATAACCTAAGTTACATAAGACTGTGTCATGAGACTGTGTCATGACTGTGTCATACATCCCAAGAAGGACCAGATAGAAACACTTCATATTGTATTTGGTCGATAATCCTTTGCATGAAATAACTGCCTGTATTTTAGCTTCACTGTCCCATTACTTAATCAGGGCGCTGTATTTAATGTCTAAATCCAGTAACAGTTTATCAGTTTAATTACCTCTACGTATTTGCGAAAGTAGTAAACTACCATAACACAACCTTGCTGATTGATACCTGCTGCTTTGGTCTGTCCATCCTCCACTGCATCATCTGCAGGGGCATACACTGGCACCAGGAATGGACTATCCCCAACATGCTCATCATTGAACTTGACTGACACCTCATAGTCACCTACAGGAACCATATCAATTTCAGTTTCCATAATGACACTACACACTGCTATGAGGGGAATTACTATTCAAAAGAGGTTCAGCATGTACAGTACAATGAAATAATGGCAAACAAATAACAGCATATTTAAAGCCATTATGGTATGCATGTTACATAATAGGCAGTGGGTCTGTACCTGGTTTCTGTGCAATGTAGGAGATCCCACAGGAACCATCTCCCCTGTCCTCAAAGCAGAGCTCAGCCCTGCTGGGACCCTCCATTGTCACTGACAGATTACCTGTCAGTACCTTCACGAAGAAGGCCCAGAAGAGGATGTTCTTCCTCCGGCAGCTGAGGAAATTCAGGCTGCCGAGGTCCATGATGGTCCAGTTTTACACGGCCATCATAGAGTCCATCCTCACCCACTCCATCATCACCTGGTTCCCTGCTGCAACGACCAAGGACAAGGCCAAGTTGCGGCGGGTGTTACGTTCAGCAGAGAGGGTGATCGGCTGTCCCTTGCCCTCCCTCAACTCCTTGCATGACACCAGGGCTCTGAGGAGGGCAAGAAAGATCATGGCCGACCCCTTCCACCCCGGCCACGGCCTCCTCACCCTGCTTCCCTCTGGAAGAAGGTTGCGGCTGCCTAAGGCACTGAAGGCCCGCCACAGGCTCAGTTTCTACCCCTCAGCCGCCAGGCTGCTAAATGACTCTGGCTTCCCCCTCCCCCCCGCCCCCAAGTCTGCCCAGGACTGAATATGCACTGGACTCACTGTAAAAACTCTGCACTGCACTTTATATATGTTGCACTATCCAATGCACTGTTGTCTGTCCTGTGTTGTCCTGTTTTTTGCATTTGTTTTTGTATACACGTGAAAAAAGTATAAACGCACTTACTGTAATGCCGAAGCAAATTCCTATATGTGTATGCATAATGGCAATAAACGTTATCTGAATCTGAATCTGAATCTGTACTAGCCTCTCGAGCCCAGATACTGAAACCAGCTGCACAGAAGAACACAAACATAAAGTACATGGGTGCACACACACAATGATGTACAGTCAAATGAAATAATGGCAAACAAATAACAGTATATTTAAAGCCATCATGGTATGGGAAATTAGCTGCACAGAAGAACAAAAGCATAAAGTACATGGGTGCACACACAAGCAATGATGCATGCTCTTGCACATGCAGATGGAACATAATAGTTGTACTTTACCTGGGACACTTGCTTTAGCACTCTGCAGCCCCAGTCCCCACGCCTGAACCTTCTCTGGTCCACCCTCCCCAAGCGGGCCCACGGTATATTGGTAAGGACTTCCTGGGGTTTGCTGACCTCTGTACCTCACACTAACAGCGTGGACACCTGTCTCACTGGGCAGCACGAAGCTCACAGAGTAGGTGTAATTCCCTTCTGTGGTGACTTCCTCTGTGACTCCTGAGGGACTGGACACCTGTGCCGATATGTGCTGGGAGTCGAGACCTGCACAACGGTAGACAACGCTTACACAGGTTGGTTCAGTGACCAATTAGAAAAAGATACTTTTTCACTAGAGTATTTTTCAATGTAGTTAACATTATCATGAAGAGCAGTAAACGGCTGTGAGAGATATACACACACACCCAATACACAATACAATACTTTTGATTGATTGATTGAAAACCTTTATTGTCCCCAATGGGGAAATTTTGTTGTCAAACAGCTCAGTTAGGGCAGAAAACATTCAGTACAGAAAACAGAAAAACATTCAATAAAATACATAAAACAGTGCAGGCTCAATAAGTAAAAAGTTCCAAAAGTTCCATCTCCAGGTCTCCCCCACCCTGCAGGGCCTGGTTGTAGAGTCGGAGTGCAGCTGGAATAAAGGACTGTCCAAATCTTTTTGTACTTTGACGGGGGAGAACAAATCTGTGGCTGAACTTGCTCCTCATCCCTGCCAGCTCGCAGTACATCGGGTGGGAGGGATTGGCCAGCATGGCCGCCAGTTTTTTCCCCATCCAATACAAGCTCTCTGTCTAGATGTGATGGATGCCTGTATAGCTGGCGGATGTAGAAATTGGAGGATGGGCTCATTGTAATGCATGGAATGGAATGAGAAATGGTATCAAACATGTTTGTTTGTTCCTTCCTTGCATTTGATGCCATTCCTCTTTCCATTCCTTGCATTACAATGACCCCGTCCTCCGATCTACCTCTACTAGCCTCCAATGCTGTACTGTATCTATACTATAAAATAAAATATGAATATACTGTATATCTGTCTTGTACTGATAAAATGTGTATGTTTTACATGTAACAGACCAGAAGGCTCCTCTACCTGGTATTTTGAGGTTAATCCCACATACGTTCCCTATACAGGCAATGGTGGCAGCTTGGTAGTGGGTGATGCTCTCTGTCACATGGCCATTCTGTGTCACCTCCGCTGTGAATGGGCTCCCTGGTGAAAACAAAAAACATCATTAAAATGCAGTTTTGATGAACATAAAACTGATGGTAGTTTGGTTGAATGTGTTGGAAGGGGTTTAAAAAATTATGAATGTCAATATACAGTGCCCTGTCTAGGTAATGGGACAGTTACGCGTTTCTTCTTCTTTTGGCTCTATACAACGCTTGGATTGTATCATGTAGATTATTTTTAACAAGGAATTGTGAATGTGGGTCATTAGCTGAAAGGTCATCTGTTTGTCCTATTTTCTAAGTTTGTCCACAGCTACCAGGCACATGATCCTCTGCAAATTTCAAGGGCACACAATTAGAGATGTTCCCTGGTGGGATTTGAACTCATGACCTTCTGATCACCAGTCCAACTCACTATATACTAGGCCACTACTACCCCACAATCACTACCCGGCAACCACTACCCCACTCACCTATGTGGCTGTCAGGCTGCCTCTTGAGCAGACAGGACAGGTCCAGGCCCGAGGGGGACATGATGCTGGCTGTGAGCTGGCTGATGTCCTCCTCTGTGATGTCCAAGGTGAAGTCAGCTGCTGTGCCCAGCCTCACTTGGGACGTCCGGGGGCGTACACTGCTCCCAGCCTCTTTATAGGGACAGGTGGCAGGTGAGACACGTGGGGTGAGGTGTGGTGATGGCCGAGAAATGTGACAGCAGCTGGTGAAAGCAGCAACCAAACAAAATGTTCTGATTTTTATTCAGAAAAATGTAAATAAATGTCAACGTTGTTGAAAATCAAAGACACTAGTCAAGCAAAAATATTGCAATGCAATGGATTTGGTGAGTAATACCCACTACTCTACACTAACTAGGTCCATTGCAGTGCAATATTTTGGCCTGACTAGCGAGTGATTTTACATTGATTTTGAACAACATTGAAATGTATTTACATTTTTCAG
This sequence comes from Nansenia antarctica, assembly GCF_963989245.1. Taxonomy (NCBI): domain Eukaryota; kingdom Metazoa; phylum Chordata; class Actinopteri; order Argentiniformes; family Microstomatidae; genus Nansenia; species Nansenia antarctica. The sequence goes on along the minus strand of NC_137676.1, from coordinate 14,550,164 downwards.
AATGAAAGTCTGAACATTTGGTCGTTGCCGACTTGTTCCCGCTTTCACCAGCTGCTGTCACAAATACCAAAAAGCACATTTGGCACTCAAGCACATTTGTTTTCATGCCTGGTAGTCCTTGGGCCAAACCCCCAAATTGAACATTTCACTACCAAATTCTGGGCAAATCCTAGATGTGATTTTCTTATTCCTATACATCCCTAGATTATGTTTTGATATGATAGACCTTTTGGATTGGCAGCTTATTAGTAGTTATCACCAGACCCGTCACCAGGGCCCAGTCTTAGGGTGGGCCAATGAACTGCATGGGGGGGCACAATTATTATTAACTATTTTATATAATCCGATATGCTATGGTATTCGTCATGCAACACTGACATGCATAGTAGGTTGCAGAGGCTAAATTGGACACGTAGCCTACCGATGAAGACTAGACCTAAAATTATCAGAATGCAGCAAATAACATAACAATAAACACAGGCGAAGCTGGTTTATTACAAGGCCTTGTCGATAGGGATGCTCCGATCTGGATTTTTGGGGCCGATACCGATCACCGATTTTTTTCCTCAAGATCAACCGATACCGATGCCGATTTTTTTTTTTATACATAACTGTAGGCCTACTGACTGGATAGCCTACATATTTTTTGCTTTTTAGACAAAAGTTTTGATCCATTAGGCACCAAGCAAACGCAGACCCATTTTTATGGCATAGTAAAGGTCTGGCCTATCACCCAGTTAGGGCCTTTTGATTGATTGATTGAAAACTTTATTAGAAGATTTGCAGAAGTAGGTACATGAAAGTACATATTACATACAAGGTCAACTAACAGGATAAAAACCCAAGAAAGCCAATGGCTTATTTCAATTGGGGTCCTTCATTCTCAATTCATCGCCTGAAGCCCAAGTCAGTCGATATGGCTGTATAAAAGACATCATAAACGTGGCCTTCATGGTTTACATACTGTTACGTCCTCCTATGTTTTCTGTTCAGTTATCTGTCTTCCCCAGGAAAAAAAAAAAAAAAAGGAAAAAAAAGATCGTTTTTTGCGATCGGCCATTTTTGCCGATCACCGATCGAGTCATTTGGAGTGAAATCGGCCGATTTAAATCGGTGGCCGATAAATCGGAGCATCCCTACTTGTCGACCCGAGTAGGCCTAAGCTAAAATTATTTGAATGCAAGTTACTTTATAGCGTGGAGAGGCCAAGTTGTGCATTACAATGCGCACAGGTCAATAATTGGCACCAACCCGGCACACTTACAAGAACAAGAATTAAATAAATGCCAGGGATAGCCTACGTAACTAAAATTAGGAGACTGGCACGCAATCAGTGCACTTCCAAAAGGGATACAGTATGACCGACCGATCGTCTGATCATCACATTAAAACCACCCATCTACAGCAAATAGGATCAGCCAGATCCTCATCATTGAACACGTTATACACAAAGCACATTAAATATAGCATAACCGTGCAAACAGCTCATCTCTCCAGTTGAAAAAGCTGTCGAGAATACAACTAGCAAAACATCACCACGGCGTGTGCTCACACGGACACACACACACACACACACACACCCGGCTCAGAAAAGAAGGAGGCGGCGTTTTTCAGTGCTGAATCTCCTCATCAGTAAGTCCTTCCACTCAGTGGAGCCCCTAGACTTTTGGGGGCCCTAAGCAAACAACATTATGGAGGCCTCTGGTAAGGGTCTTAGGCGGGTGACGATGTGGACATGTTTAAATGTATTTATTTCCCTGACACTAAAATATAATACGGTTTTACGAAGTTCGCGCATATGCGCGCGCTCGTGTGTGTGTAAGTAAAAAAAACTGTCTGAAAGACTAGCGTCTCATTTACAAAGGAGCCCTGGCCAAGACAGCCACAATACAACAATTACATTTGACATAATAAAAGCACATAAAAACATGCAAAGCACATTACATAAAAACAGTAAAAACAGTACATGACCACAGGTACAGTAGCACACCTAGTACACATTGCGACATACTGGACCACAAGTAGCATACAAATTACATGCAACATGGAGCATGTAAATGATGCATGTAAATGCATGTAAATGATGGATCTTATCATGAATCATTTTTAAAGGCTTTAATATAGGCTACATGATGTATTAACTATTTATATTTTGTACCCAGATGTCAAATAAATACGTAACAAATGAATAGTTAACGGGGCAGTTAAAAAAAACTGCCCCGCTGAACCAATGAGAAGGACGGGGGGGCGGTGCTTCCCATCGGTCCGGCCTATCAGTGTCCTAGATTTGCCGCTCGCTCCGGGCGGCACATAGAATCCGTTCTATGGATAAAGGTCTCCAGACGTTTGGAGCGAGAGCAAAGCGGAAGTGGAAACGGCTGGCACCGCGAGACTAGCCAGCTATCAAAAAACTACAATTCATCAGAGCAATTGCGCGTCATCTCCCTGTCATCAGAATGATCACGCCCCTTTTTGGGTGATAGAAGGGGAGAAGTTTGACTGGCGGTCAATGGGAATTTCTGGTCTTCGCTACTTTAATCCGATAAAATAAGAAAACCGTAGTGCTTTTTAGATATTAGGAGCCCAAATCCGATGGCCAGTTAGGCAAACTATATTATAGTGTCGTTGCCGATCAATGATCGACGTCGCTATATAGAGAAAATAATGAAATAGGGGTTGATTCATCAGAGCAGTCATATGTCATCTCCCTGTCATCAGGGATTTGTAGTTCTTCATTTGATTTGCCGTGTAAATCCCCAGACTGCCCAAATCCGATTGCCAGTCAGGCAAACAATTATATAGTGTCGTTGCCGATCAATGATCGACGTCGTTATATGGAGAACATTTATGAAATAGGCAATGAATGTGTGTCCTTTCAGTCTGCCTCCATGAACCACCCGACCCAAAGGCCTGAGGTGTTGTAGGAGGTATGAATATGATTTAGGGGGTATTTAGTATAACAGGCTAATGGGTTTATTGTGAGTTTACTTTGATTGTTTGTTTATTGCCTAGATCACCGTATTGAGAAGTCATATGGTTATGGGGGGTGATATTGCAAGGTAATTTAAGCACCTGCGCACCTTGCATGGTGGTAGTGGAGAGAGAGGGGAGCGATGTATTTTTGTTGACTGCATTATACGCATATTCTATACGCATTGTTTGTTATTTTTCTGGTTTTGATCGCTTATGGATTATTTTTGTACTTCGCCAAGTTTGACTGTTCTATTCAATAAATGTCCAATGTGACAATTGCCCTCCTCCACCGGCCCTAGTTTTGGATCTAGCTTGCTGTTCATTATTTTCATGATAAAACGTCATAACATCTTCATATACACCATACAGTAGACACTGAACAGTAGACATAAGACATGTTCATAAATGTTTATCTTATATGTGTATATGTTTGTGAATATGTGAATATGTTTTCTGTTTTTTTGCACCTTCGGAAGAGCCACTACAATTTCATTGTATAGGCAACTGTACAACGACAATAAAGTATATTCTATTCTATTCTATACAGGATAAATACTGATTAACAGCAGGCTACTTTGGCAAATGCCCATTGAACAGATTTATTTATTATCCTATCTTAAGAAAACTAATGTAACACTCCCATCTGGAGAAAAAAAAAAATGTGGAAAAAAATTTGGAGGCCCTTTTTGTTTGGTGGCCCCAAGCAATTGCCTTGGTTGCCTCTATGGACGGGGCGCCTCTGCTTCCACTCATCCTTGAACTTGTGGGTGAGGTCCTTTTCGAAGGCAAGCTGAATCAGTTGAGCCTTGCGCTTGTGCAACATGCTGCGCCAATGCTCAGAGAAAACATTTTTAAGTGTTGAAAAATACTTTTCACAAGTCGCGGTAGACGCTCCCAAAGTTAGGGCGAGTGTATAAGCTTGGATGACAGTTGGCATGGCCTGGAGTGCTGAGTGGAATGTATACTGAGAATATTGGCTATTGTCCATTGTCCATCTTTGGGGGGAAACGAGGTGTCCTCCATCTTCTTTACCAGGAACCCACCACGAGCCACAGCATATTCAGATTCAACCACTTCAGTTCGAGCTAATCTTAGGAGAGGAGTGACCTTCGATGGATCCATGAAATCCTCGGCCTCTGGGTTTAAAGCAGCCAGCGCACCAATGAGCTTGCAGCTGCGCTCTCCAAAACGCGCATCCATCTCTCCTTGCACAGCATCAATAACACTGTAAAACACTCTCAGGAACTCTGTCTTTTCGCCAGTGTCCCTCTGTGACTGTCCAACCGTTCCTTCAACTACAAATGCACCAAAGCTCTTGTTAATTGTGCGTCTTCTCTTAGTTGGACAGCTGGGACCAGCCTCGTCAGTGGCTGAGGCTGGAGGAGAGCAGAGGTCCCAGAGCGCAGTAAACTCATCCTCTGTGCGCAGTGATTTTATGCATTCAGATGCACTGTTCACAAGAGTAACCGCAGTGAACAGGTCCATGTTCTCACTTTGTAGCAGTCTGTTTGGTGGCTCGAAAAGTAACAAAACTTTCATCGGGGGGCTAGCAAGGCTAGTAGTAGCCCCCTAGCCCTAACAGTTGGGCTAGTAGGACTTACCTCACTAGTGGTAGCCGTCGGGGTGCTAGTGTCAGGCTGCCCACAGTCGCTAATGCTGGTGCTACGTATGTCCATCGGGGTTGGGTGCAGCTGCTAAAGCTTTATCCATCAAAAAGCGCAGATTTCACTCAACTGCTCAGTGCTCGCCTCACACAACTGAAATGGCGGGAGCAGCAGCGTGCGTAACGTGCAACTTTCAACTTTCAACTTTCAAATGATTGGTTGTCACTAGAATCCCGTCCAACAAAATGAAAAACACACTATTGTTTCTCAATTTTAATGTCTTCATTTAACATAAAATATGTTTTTTTTTTTTTTTTTTTAATATCTGGCTGCCAGTTGGGGGGGGCACCAGCACGTCTGTGGGGGGGCCTGGCCCCCTGAGGCCCGCCCATAGTGACGGGCCTGGTTATCACCTCGTAAAGGTACGGAGTGCTTTTTTCAAAACCCGAGTTTTGCCTAGAAAAGTCCCCTGCCATATCCTGCTCCCCTTCGCATGATTCGCGCCTAGCTGTGGTGTGGTTGTGATAGAGACATGAGCCTTTTCATGTTCTTTATGCGCCTGAGTCTCCTAAACACGTAGAGACCAACCCCGAGTCGATCAATGATTCCTACGATGAGCTATGGTAACTTTACCGCACCTACCCCCTACCGATGAATGCCTACTTTTTGCGGTTTTCCGGAGGTATTGTGCGGTAGGTGCGGGAAAGTTACCATAGCTCAGCGTAAGAAGCTCTGATCGACTCGGGGTTGGTCTCTACGTGTTCAGGAGACCCAGGCGCATAAATCTAACCTGGCTCATGTCTCTATCACAAGCACAGCCCGAGCTATGCGCGACTGACGTGAAGGGGAGCAAAATATGGCAGGGGACTTGTGGACCCGAATGCAGGACACTGAGGCGGAGTCAGATGAAAGGTCAAACCCATGGATGGGTACATTTATTGTTTTCTGAATTTGTATGTTTAAATATACAAATGATACATTATCTACTTAAAATATGCATTAATTTACATAGTTTTCCAGAATAAAAATCTAAAACAAAGTGCTTAAAACAAATAAAGTGTGTGTTTACCTCCTCAAATAAATTAACTTAGCCCCAGCCAGATCCATATTTAGAGGTAAGTTACCTCAGGTAACTTTAGCTAGCAAGCTAGTTTAGAGTTAGTGGTAATGTATAGCTGGTTAGATAACGAAGCGACCTTGGGTTCCCTGAAAGGTGCTATATAAATGCAAGTTATTATTATTATTATTATTATTATTATTATTATTATAACTAGCTAGCTAGTTTTTTCTACCATAAATCATCTCCTGAAGCCACAACCATCTCCCACTACTGAGGCTACAGAGCAGCGATGTAACAGCTTCATTGACTTTTTCAGATCCAAGGTCAACAACATTCGCTCTCTGATGCCCAGCTCTTCCTCTCTGTCTCCCTCTGCTACCAACCCCTCGCCTGGGAGTTTGCCATCTCTCCCATGTTTCACAGAGGTTCAACAGAGCCACATTATGGAAATCCTTAGAGGAATGAAATCATGCACTTGCGCCCTGGACCCCATTCCCACTGCTCTGCTCAAGTCATACACCAACCTTGCCTTCCTGTCCAAGGTGCTAGTGAAGGAAGTTGCTTCCCAACTCCAGGATCACCTCAAACACAACAACCTGTTTGAAAGATTTCAGTCAGGCTTTCGCTCAGCCCACAGTATAGAAACGGCTATGCTAAGGGTGACGAATGAACTGCTAATGACATCCTCCTGGACCTGACAGCAGCATTTGACATGGTGGATCACACTATCCTCCTAGAGCGCCTCTACACCACCATTGGACTCTCAGACTCTGCACTGAAGTGGTTTCAGTCCTATCTCTCTGGCAGGACTGAATACGTCTCACTGGGAGGATGCAAGTCCAGACTTCTCCCTGTTACCTGTGGTGTTCCACAGGGGTCGGTTCTCGGCCCCATCCTCTTCATCACCTACATGCTCCCCCTCGGTCGTGTCATCACCAGATATGGGATGTCTTTCCATTGTTATGCTGATGACACACAGCTCTACATTAAAACTGCCCCAAGCCCCTCTGCAGCCATGTCATGTCTCACCACCTGTCTTGAGGAGATAAAGGCATGGATGAACAACAACTTCCTTCAGTTAAACAGTAACAAATCCGAAGCTCTTCTTGTTGGCACCCCACACCAGGTTCAGTCTTCGCCCATATCACAGCTCCCCTTCGAGGGTCAAGTCATCCCCTTCTCCTCCTCAGTCTCAAATCTGGGGGTTAGGTTTGACCCTCACCTGACCTTCAGTGACCATATAAAACACCTGTGCAAAACCTCCTTCTATCATCTCAGAAATATTTCCAAACTCCGTCCCACTCTAACCCTGTCAGATGCAGAGAACTTGTCCATGCCTTTGACTACTGCAATCCGCTCTTCATCGGGATTCCTGGCAAAAGCATACAGAAGCTGCCATACATCCAGAACAGCGCTGCCAGGATCCTGATGAGAGTCCACAAATACAAGCACATAACCCCCGTTCTACACTCACTACACTGGCTCCCTGTCTCATTCAGGGTTGACTACAAAGTCCTTCTTCTCATCCACAAATGCATCAACGGACACGCACCTCCCTATCTACAAGAACTCATCACTCCACAAACCTCCACCCGCACCCTCAGGTCTTCAAACAGTTTGGTCCTCCAGGTCCCCAATACCAGGCTCCGCACCATGGGGGACCGAGCCTTCTGTTCGGCTCCGCCGTGCCTGTGGAACAGCCTTCCTAGCCAGCTAAGGGCAGTACAGAGCCTGTGGAACAGCCTTCCTAGCCAGCTAAGGGCAGTACAGAGCCTGTGGAACAGCCTTCCTAGCCAGCTAAGGGCAGTACAGAGCCTGTGGAACAGCCTTCCTAGCCAGCTAAGGGCAGTACAGAGCCTGTGGAACAGCCTTCCTAGCCAGCTAAGGGCAGTACAGAGCCTGTGGAACAGCCTTCCTAGCCAGCTAAGGGCAGTACAGAGCCTGTGGAACAGCCTTCCTAGCCAGCTAAGGGCAGTACAGAGCCTGGACTCTTTTAAGACAGGCCTTTGACTGTTGAACTGTGTTCATTTTTGTGATTTATTTTGAGATTCTTTTGAATGAAAAGTGCAATACAAATAAAATGCATTATTATTATAGTTAATAACACTTTAGTTAGATAGCTAAACTAGCAAAGTAGCCTGTTGTGTACCCAGGCTTGAGACAGGGTTTTATATTGTAGTAATATTAATGTAACTTAATTTACATTAAATTTACAGAAGATTCCTTGTTTGTAGCCCAGCCCCTCTGTTGTAATGAGATCTGCCCCAATTACTGCACCCTGACAATATTTTAGTTTAGAATAAGGTTGGTAATTTAATGTCAAACTAGATGTATTCCTCTATTTCAGAGACCCACATCATCAGCAGTAAGTGTAAGTTATGATCAACACCAACATCAACATCAACACCAACAGCAACATCAACACCGGACTCTACACCACCCCCCCCTCCCCGTTCGCTGACTCTCTGTTCCATGTTACTTGTTGTGGTTGCTTGTTGTTTTTTGTGTCTCCCCGTGTGTGTCCTATATTGTCAGCGTCTTTGAGCCCTGGAAAAGCGCTATATAAATTAAATTAATTATTATTATTATTATTAAGTCTAATGATGGATCCAACTTCAGGTGAATGCAGCAGCAACCTGCCAAGAAAGCGGCATGGACAGCATCATCCACTGCTCTGATGATGGACAGCATCATCCACTGCTCTGATCATGGACAGCATCATCCACTGCTCTGATCATGGACAGCATCATCCACTGCTCTGATGATGGACAGCATCATCCACTGCTCTGATCATGGACAGCATCATCCACTGCTCTGTCATGGACAGCATCATCCACTGCTCTGATGATGGACAGCATCATCCACTGCTCTGATCATGGACAGCATCATCCACTGCTCTGATGATGGACAGCATCATCCACTGCTCTGATGATGGACAGCATCATCCACTGCTCTGATGATGGACAGCATCATCCACTGCTCTGTCATGGACAGCATCATCCACTGCTCTGATCATGGACAGCATCATCCACTGCTCTGATCATGGACAGCATCACCCACTGCTCTGATCATGGACAGCATCATCCACTGCTCTGATGATGACTCCAACTCAAACCTGGTGTCACCCCAAAACCTGGACTTATGGAGAACTTTGTTGAGGGCGGCAGAAATCAGAAAACATCTCCCAATTTTGGACCACACCTACCACCGGACTCCATACACCTACAGCTTTCACTGCCTTGTGGGCTAAATAAATGTAACTGTTCATCTGCCTCCGCCTCAGTGTCCTGCATTCGGGTCCACTCCCGTACAGAACGTAGGCTAACACACATTTTAAATGACAGCAGTCCATACTTTAAGAGGGGATAAGGTATTAAACTACCAACAACAAGGTCCAACAAGGTCTATCACATCAAATAATAATCTAGGGATGTATAGTAATTAATTACTGTCTTTATCCAATCTGTGGTCCAAATGTTCTTTAAAGATATGCAAATTAACTCATATTTTAAGTAGATAATACATCATTTGCATATTTAAACAGAACATTTCTGAAAACTTGTAATACAAAAAATGATTGTCTCAATGTAAGTAATCAACTGGGGAAGTTTCATGGTGATATCTATTAGGTAACATGTTTTACCCATCAAAAAGTCCCCGGCCATATTCTGCTCCCCTTCGCGTCAGTCGCGCATAGCTCGGGCTGTGCTTGTGATAGAGACATGAGCCAGGTTTGCTTTATGCGCCTGGGTCTCCTGAACACGTAGAGACCAACCCCGAGTCGATCAGAGCTTCCTACGCTGAGCTATGGTAACTTTCCCGCACCTACCGCACAATACCTCCGGAAAACCGCAAAAATTAGGCATTCATCGGTAGGGGGTAGGTGCGGTAAAGTTACCATAGCTCATCGTAGGAATCATTGATCGACTCGGGGTTGGTCTCTACGTGTTTAGGAGACTCAGGCGCATAATGAACATGAAAAGGCTCATGTCTCTATCACAACCACAGCACAGCTAGGCGCGAATCATACGAAGGGGAGCAAGATATGGCAGGGGACTTTTCTAGGCAAAACTCGGGTTTTGAAAAAAGCACTCCGTACCTTTACGAGGTGATAACTACTAATAAGCTGCCAATCCAAAAGGTCTATCATATCAAAACATAATCTAGGGATGTATAGGAATAAGAAAATCACATCTAGGATTTGCCCAGAATTTGGTAGTGAAAAATGGTTTGGCCCAAGGACTATGGGGGTAGAGGTGTTTGTGCCATGCAACATCTGCACTAGGGTGCCACTTAGAATGACAACTGTTTAGGGAATATGGATACACACATGACAGCAATGATAACAAATCTACTGAAAGTCTCCCCAGGCCTCAGGGTCGCATTCATGAGCAGTTTTGTTCCTCTCCATTTGTCCAGTTTGTAATGACAACCTGAATTAATTGAAAATCAGACAGCCTATAAAACAAAGATATGAATTCCCAAATTACATGAACTATTATCCTTGCATTAACTTTGACTGCCAGCCATGTTCAGAGCGGAGAGCTCCACACTGCCAGACTTTTGGGGCATTTTCGCTGAACTTTGAAGACCCACCAAATATTGACTTTTCGGACTACATAAACATTGAACATATCTACCAAAACTTTAGACTCTCTTCTTTCATCAGAAAAAGAAAGTTTGTTTCTAGCCTCTTTGAGTGTTTAGAAATCGGCCGTAGAACATAGGGTGGTTTCAGCAAAAACACCTGATTTTGACCCATAAACAGAGAAAACGAGCTTTTTCTGCAATGCTCCGCGCCGCGTTTGGCACATACCTTTGATTGATTGATTGAAAACTTTATTAGAAGATTTGCAGAAGTAGGTACATGAAAGTACATATTACATACAAGGTCAACTAACAGGATAAAAACCCAAGAAAGCCACTGGCTTATTTCAATTGGGGTCCTTGATTCTCAATTCATCGTTACATGTAAGACAGACAAAAAAACTAGTACTATCTACAAGATAATACAGACAAATAACTATTACTATCTACAAGATAAACATACATCCATCATGGGAAGAACAATACAACAAAACATAAGGTATGTACAGCGGGTAGGACAGGTGGGGACATACACCACAGGTGGGGGCGGGGGACAAAACACAAAGTATGTACAGTGGGTAGTTCGGGTCTTTTAATCTGATTTTTGATTTAGAGGGTCCAGTTACGGATTGCAGCCTCCTGTAAATGTTTTTTGAGAGTGGTTTTGAAGGTGGGCAGTGTTTTGCACTCCTTTAAGATTATAGGAAGGGCGTTCCACATTTTTACTGCATAGTTTGCAAACGAGTTTAACCCCTTGTTTGTGGTGCAACGCGGTTGAACGTGGTTCGTGGAGCTTCCTCTGGTGTTGTATGTGTGGACGTTGTTCACTTTTTGGAAGTATGTTGACAGGTACTTGGGTGTCTTTGTGGTGTAGCGTATCTTGAAGACCAGGCCCAGTGCAAGCTGCTGCACTCTGTCAACTACTCGTAGCCAATCAAGGCTCAAAAAATGAGCAGCGGTTAGATGTGTCCTAGGGTTGAGGCCTAGCAGAAGCCTAACCAGTTTATTTTGGGCTGTCTGGAGTCTTGTTTTATGGGCCTTTGTGGTTCTATAGTACCATGATGTTACGGTATAGTCGAATTGACATTGAATGAGAGCTCCTGATAGGGTCCTCAGTGTGTTTTTACTGACAAGTGAGGATATCCTGTACAAGAATCTAGTTCTATGGTTCACTTTTTTGATTACTTTTGCTGCCATTTTATCTCCGGAAAGATTTGCCTCTAAGATGGAGCCCAGGTATGTAATATCCTCTTTTCTTGTGATATTAATGTTACCCACTTTTATTTTAAAATGTTCAGCCTTTCTGAGTTTAGATGGGGATCCGTTTCCGTACCCTGATCCGTTTCGCCATTACTACAACCCACAGCAAGCCACTTCCTTCTCCAGGCTTTTATCGAACTACTGCCCCCATCTGGGACCGAAATACATTACACCCAAGTCTGAAATTCACTCGCTAGGTGTAGAACATGTCAATAACGCGATCCCCGCGATTTTTTTTTCTTTTTTCTATAAGACGCCAATTGGCGTCTTTGGCAGTCAACGTTACTATTCTATAAGACGCCAATTGGCGTCTTTGGCAGTCAATGAGTTAAGATGGACTGAGTGATTTGTTGATGGTAGTTTCGCATTTTAGCTCATTTGTGTCATTGTGTCATTTGTGTCGATTGAATACTTATGTACATTTTAATAAATTAAAAGTGTTTTCACTTTGTCATTCTGGGGGTATTTTGTGTGGATTGGTGGCAAATTCTTTTAATTGAATCCAATTTAATTTAAATTCACTCTATAACACAACAAAATGTGGTAAAAAAAAGTATTTCTTCTTTGTCAGCTAAATCCTCCTGTGTACCTGAAGTTAGCTTGCTTCTAGAAGTTGTAGACAAGCCTAGCTATACTTTTGGGAGCCAGACTTCCAGGAGCCAAGAACAAGACTCCTGAGTCTAAAAGGAGTTTACGACCCACAGCTGTCATCTATCTTCTCTGTGGGTACTACTATAAAGATGGGTAACATGCACTCAGTCATTGCTCGTTCATGTTTGAATACTGATGTGTACAACTTGTATGAGACCAGATCTGCATACATTGTCTTGATTCAACTTTCCATTGAACAGCAACTTTCTTCTACACCCACGTGGCTTTTATACTTCAATATCAGAAATCATCATTACACTGATGCTGCTCTTTTTAATGTGTCTGTTTTACTGTTTCTATTTCTATTTCGTTTTTTATTTGCATATCTGTTTTATCTATTTGTAAAGTACTTTGAAGGTTGTTTTAAGAAGGTGCTAGACAAATACAGTTTATTATTATTATTATTATTATTATTATTATTATTAATATTATTATTATAAGCTAAATGTCACAACAATATGGATCACTGAATGGCAGATACGGCTTCTTACCAGCAACCCTTGCACTAAAGGGACTGCCTGTGATGTGGTCATTGTTGTGTCGCACCAGGATGCTGTAGTCACCAGGCACGGTGGGCAGGTAGGTCACACCAGGATGCTGTAGTCACTCACCAGGCACGGTGGGCAGGTAGGTCACACCAGGATGCTGTGGTCACCAGGCACGGTGGGCAGGTAGGTCACACCAGGATGCTGTGGTCACCAGGCACGGTGGGCAGGTAGGTCACGGTGCAGGTACCATCTCTGTTGCTCAGGCAGCGAATCTTCGCTTTAGATGGACCCTGAAGGGCAATGTCCAGTTCACCTGGTTATCAAAGCAAGGGTATAACATCTTTTTAAAATGGGCTAGTTTACTAGCAACTAGGTTAATTATTGTTAATGTGTTAAAGCATCAGAATCATACAAATTATAAACACAATGATGTTATTTATTGGCTTGGTGTGTAGTGTAGTTGTTCTTTGCTAATATAGTTGTTCTTTGCTGTCTCTTCCTACTGTGGGAGCTCTTACCTAGAGCTGAGTCTTTGTTGAAGATGGTGAAGGCTGCAATCTTGTTGGCAATGGCATAGACTAGGCCTGGACCATGTGCCATCTGGTCAGTGTTGCTGGCATTGTTCACATAGAACTGGAGAGGGCTCTCTGAAATGCAGGTTTTGGTCACAAACGGAATTTTCTTTGCCTATGACTTTGCAAGTTCAAATCACTGTTGTTACTAAATTTACGCTATTATATAATCAAGGTTACTTAAATTGAGAGGGCTGTGAGCTTATTCACACACAGTCTTACCCGAGACAGCAGTGCCGTAGACCCTGATGTGCATCTGATGCAGGCCTTCCTCAGTAGGATCATACAACAGAGTGACCGTGCCATCTCTGTTGTCAATGACCTCCACTTGGGCCGTACTCCCTGACGGCATGCTCACTTCACCTGAGGAAAATGTTTTTTTAGAGCAACTGATTAAAACAACAATAGGCTCTTGTACAGTACATATGTCAGGTAAATAAAATCAAAATTATGTTAATGTGAAGGTAAACAATGTAGACGCAGGGGTTAGATTCTCACCAATGATCTCTTCCTGTGTCAAGCCAGAGGCCATAACAATGTCAAACGGCATTAGTCCGGTGGAGTTCACACTGCTTAGGGGAATGTAAGAGCCATGTGCTATCTGTAGAGAGAAGGATAAATGAGGGTAAAGGCCAATGCACACGGCGTGCGATTTTATCGCACAACAACATTCGATTCTCAATTCTTTGAATTATTTCAATTGGTGTGAATGGAGAATCGAATGTTGTCGTGCGATAATATCGCATCGCACGCCGTGTGCATTGTCTCATTCAAAACAATGGAATCGAATTCGGCGGTGCGCCAAAATCGGGGCCGTGTGCATTGGCCTTAAGAGACTGATAATGACAGTTTTGTCTAGTGGAGTTTCAATAAAGATCTAGAAAAACTCAGTGTACTGTGGTAGAAGGGGCTAGATGGATGGTGGGAGGCTCCACCATCCATCATCATTTGGAGTCTCCACTTCCGTTCCTTTTCATATTAGCCAGTGAAAGGGGCTTTACTGAAGCTGCGCACCTTTCCTCCTCTCCAATGAGAAGAGATTCCATACCATCTCTGGAGGCCATCTCCATCTTCCAGTTGGACTGCTGCCCAAAACATCCTGAGTCCAAGTCATCGTCTGGTGCCTGGCCACACACACACACACACAAGAGATAGAACACACACAATAGAACACGATGAATTTCATTAAAGAGACACACACAGGAACAGATTTCCAGTGTTATATATTCCTATGTTATAACTTACTGTTTTTTGCTATTTAAAAAAGGGGAAATGCATATGAATAATGAATGACTTTCTCACCATGATCTGAAAGGGACTGGTGAATAGAATCTCCCCTCCAAAACCTGCTGATATGATGTAGTTCCCTGGCTGAGAGGCAGTATAGCAGATCACGAAGGTCCCATCCTCCTTCTCAATAACATCCGCCTCCACCTCAATCCCATCTGGGGTCAGCACGAAACACAAGACCTTCCCCAGCCCGGCAGACAGTGTGTTCACCACGAAGCAAATCTCCTCCCCAGCACAGATGACAGAACCTAACCCAGGACCTGGGAGATGGGGTTCCAAGGTGTCCAGGTCATTTAAAGGGTGCAAATAGGTAGCTTAATAATTAATCAACGTAAAGCTATTTCAAACCTGTTGAAAACCAGTCGGGCTATACAGTCCATTACCCATTTATTATTAGCTTATCAATTGATTTAGAACCAGTGAAAGGACACTCTAGTGGAGATTTGAATTGGAGGGTGAATTTTCAAAACGAAGAGGAGGGTTATGGGAAGGGTTGTAGTCATTGAGGATTACACAAAAAAAAAAAAAACTTCTTTAGTACAAGAGAGATCATAAAGAATCCATTGTCGGCTTCAGATAACTATACCTGTAACTATACAGGTATAGTATACATACTATAAGTATACTATACCTGTAACTATACACTTGTCAGCATCCCCAGTTGTGATGGCCCTGACATGGTAGGGTGAAGTGGGGATCTCGTCACCACCATATTGAATCCTAATCTGGTAGTCGCCCCCTTTGCCAGGGACATAGGACACCAGGTGGGTCCCATCCTGATTATCATGGATGCTGGGTCTTTTTGATCTCCCCTCTGGATCCTGAAATTAAACAGTGAACAAAAATATGTTGATGAATTATATATAATGTTGATGAACAAGTAGGAAGACAATCTCATAGATATGGGGAGGAATGTTTGACTCTTCAATTCTATACTTTAACTATGTGCAACTTTGTGGTCCTCTGTGGCTCAGTTGCTAGAGCATTGCGCTAACATCACTAGGTTGTGGGATCCATTCCCTCTGGGAACATATATACCGAAAAATGCATGCATGCACTCACTGCAATGTAAGTCAGCTCAATGGCATATATTATATATTAGGGAGAGTCAAACATGTGATTTCTACGTATGTTGAAAGAAACATAGGTTTTTGCCCTCATGTCATAACTTAGTTATAGTTACTTATCCCAAAAAGTAACTGAGTTAGTAACTGAATTACTTCATTATAAAAGTAACTAGTTACTAGGGAAAGTAACTATTGCGTTACTTTTTAAAGTAAACATTTAACAATATGAAGTGCTTTTAAATCTTTGTAGTGTAAATTAAATAAATCAAACTGTCACACAACTTCAGACAACTGGTAGACAGACTGTAACTTCAAGTATTTTCAACACAACAAAAGTAAACAGTTAAACAATATGAAGTGCTTTTAAAGTAGTACTGAAAAAATAAGACATGAATTTCTTGGACAAATCCAACTTTAGCTCCTAAACATTCATTCATTCATTCATCTATCCATCCGTACACTCCTTCCTAACACTCATCCATCCATGCATGCATTCATTCATCCAGCCAACCCAGTCATCTAACCATCCTAGCCAATATGAAGTGTTGACACTGAACTATGGTTGGCTTATGGTTAGCTTACCATGAAATGTTCTCTACCATAGCCAATCATGATCACTTAAGCGGTTGTCTCGCCCCTCCCCTCCCCAACAAACAAACAAAAAACACCGTTGCAGCTGTGACTTAGGTCGGATGACAATGAGAAGCTTCAGTAGTAACTAGTAACGCGCCCCATTGAATTACCGGTAACGGTAACGGCGTTATAACGATGGAAATAGTAATTAATTAGATTGCCCGTTACTGAAAAAAGTAACGCCGTTAGTAACACCGTTTATTTTAACACCGTTATTCACATCACTGCTGATAATTGACCCTCCCCTGCTCCTGTGGCTACGATGGTGAATTGTGCCGGCAGGCTGGCAGGTAGACTAGGCATCAGGCCTGGTCCACTGGCACAAACTGTACTGGCATCATGAGAGGACAGCACATGGAAGGCACTGGTCACAAATTTAAATATTAAAATGGATGCAAAAACAATATCTCTGAAATGTAAATTTAATCAAATATTCCTCTGAAAGATCTCCAATATCTTACCTACAAAACTCATCTTCATTTGCATATTTGATCATCAAAGAGTGAGAACCCTGCATGGAGGGGGAGTAGGCCACTGAGTATGTCCCATCCCCGTTGTCTATCACCTCCGCAAGCTCCATCTTCCCTAAAAAGATATAAGCAAAAATAAATGTATCCACAAAGTCCATAGCCACAGAATGATTCATAAGCAGAACCACTCACCGTTCAACATCAGCAGAGCAACAGACGCTGGAGCCTCTCCAGTCTTACTACAGTCAATGGAGAAGGTCTGAGGGACTTTGGCACAGACTCCTGACTCCAAGCCTGGTCCAAAGACCTTCAACTTGTTGGCATCATTAGTGGGCAGCACTTGGAACTGTATTGGACTGTCAAACGTTCAACATAGAAGATGAAAGACAAAGTGAACTAACCACCAAATTCCAGATTTATAACAGAACATGTGCTCTTGAACCCCCCTTAAAATGTCTTACCTACCTGCAGAACTCATCTGCATCAGCATATTTTACCACCACGGAATGGCCTCCCTCCATGGAAGGGGAGTAGGTTAATGAGTATGTCCCATCACTGTTGTTTTTCACCTTCACAACTTCTATCTTACCTACAAATATAAAAACATGGTGAAACCCAACAACAAAAATGAAGGAGAATGAATGAACTGGGCAGGATTATGAAAGACACAAACAATGAATCTATGTCAGTTGATAATTGCAGAAAACATACACCCACCCATTGGTGTCATAACAGCTACAGACTCTGGGGCCTCTCCAGTCTTACTACAGTCAATGGTCAAGGTCTGAGGTCTATTTTGGCACAAGCTCCTGACTCAAAGCCTGGTCGAGATACTTTCATCTGGTTACTGTCATTTGTTGGTAACACTTGGAAACTAAACGGGCTGAAACAAAATAACACAATTGAGGTTAAAACATGGCAGAGTATCTAACACGGACCTGAGTAGTATATACACTGTCCTTTTCTTTGATCTCACATTTGATTGATCTTTTATGACCCTTGATCTTTGATGTCTAAATGAGGTAATACATGTTTTTGCTCTAAGGGCCTGTTTGTTGAGCAGCTGTCGTAAAAGATCAATCAAATGTGAGATCAAAGAAAAGGCCAGTGTATATACTACTGACCTGACCACAGAATGACATAATAATCCAGGTCTCCACCTCACAAACAAGACAACATGGAGAAGTGTTTTACTGTACCGGCAAACCTCATCTTCATCTGCATATTTCACTATTAAAGAGTGAGACCCCTCCATAGAAGGGGAGTAAGACACTTGTTTTCATCACTGAGTAACACTTGGAAGCTGGAGAGACTGGAATATAGTGAATATGTGCATAGAGAAAAGCACATGGTAGTTAGTATGAATGAATGAATGAATGGTCTTTATTGTCATTGCTACAGTACAGGTACCAAACAACGAAATTTGGGAGGGGTGGCTCCCCTGGTGCTAGGAAAGAAAAAAAAACTAAAAAAACTAAAAAAACAAGAAACTAAAAAAACAAGAAGGGAAAGGAGCTGGTTTACATAAATAAAGGCTATGTACACTATCCACTATACTATACTGTACAGATAGACGACTAGGGTTGTCATATTGCACATAGTGTTATTGCACATTCATTAAAAGTGTCGCAGTTTGCAGGCTTGAAATGTACATATTTGTGCCTCAGCACTACACCTGATTTTTTCAATCCAGCAGCTGCCATCAATCCGTCCAGACTGTCCAGGGCCCAGAACCTAGGTCTTTGCTGTGTTCAGGGCCTGGCTGGCCCTGGGGTAGAAGCTGTGCTTCAGTCTGTTTGTCCTTGCGGCCATGGTCCTGTACCGCCTTTTCGAGGGCAGCCGGGCAAAGTGTTCGTAGTATCAGGGATGTTTCCAAAAATGTTATTTCCAATTCATGACAATTCATTCACATTTTATGTTTTGAACATTGGGGTCAATACCTGCAAAACGTATCTTCATCAGCATACTTAACTATGACAGAGTGAGCACCATGCATGGAAGGGGAGTAGGCCACTGAGTATGTCCCATCCTCATTGTCTGTCACCTCCACAACCTCCATCTTACCTGGTTATATGAAATTAGATCTATAAACAAATACATATGCATACAATATGAAAATGTGCAGCTTTATGAGAAATCATTAGAGGTTAATAATAGCAATACACCCACCCATTGGTGTCATAACAGCCACAGACTCTGGGGCCTCTCCTGTCTTACTACAGTCAATGGTGAAGGTCTGAGGTATCTGAGCACAAACTCCTGACTCCAAGCCTGGAGCAGAGACCTTCAACTTCTTGGCTTCATTAGTGGGCAGCACTTCTGTAGCAGGTTCGTGCACAGAGGGAGACGGACAACAGTACTGGCGGGTATAAGAACGGGCGGAGCCCAGTTTATTTCACACACACTGGGCTTGGTCAATGTCTCTTAAACTGAGCCTCGCTCAGGGGAGTTCTTCGCCGTGCACTCGCCTCTCTCGCCCGACCCTTTCGGTCGCGGCTGGCTCGCAGGGCTTTTCGCCACTCTCTCTCCCAGACTCTCTCTCGCCCGTTCTCCTTCTCCTCTCCGGTCTCCTTCACCGTCTCTCTCCTCCACCTGACTGAACTCCCGGGGGAAACAAAGCAACACATTAAGAGGGCGCTTTGATGAGGACCTAATTGGCATAAGCCGGTGCCAATTACGCCCCCATCCCCTTCACCAACCGTCCTGTGGCTCCCCCTGCAGGTCGGAACGCGCCATGTTCCCCACACACCCCCACCACCAGATTAAGGCCGGGCGTGCCCGGCCACCAGCCTACTCCCCGCCCCCTGAACGGGAGAGGAAGTCGGCCACGACCATCTGCGCCCCCGGCCTATGCACCACCGTAAAATTGAAGGGCTGCAGCGCGAGGTACCAGCGTGTGATCCTCGCGTTAGAGTCCTTCATACGGTGGAGCCACTGGAGGGGAGCATGGTCGGAGTAGAGGGTGAACGCGTGCCCCAGCAGGTAGTACCGGAGGGCGCCGACCGCCCACCGGATGGCCAGGCACTCCTTCTCCACCGTGCTGTACCTGCCCTCTCGCTCCGATGCGGCTCAGGTACAGCACTGGATGGTCGGCTCCCTCCACCTGCTGGGTCAGCACCGCTCCCAGCCCCCTATCCGATGCGTCCGTCTGCAGGGAAAAAGGGATGTTAAAATCGGGAGCATACAGGACAGTTATACCACAGAGAGCAGCTTTAATACCTTCAAACGCCACCTGGCACGGCTCCGACCACTGGACCGGGTCTGGGGCACCCTTCCGGGTGAGGTCGGTCAGGGGGCTGGCCAGCTCCGAAAACCCCGGCACGAACTGCCGGTAATAGCCCGCCAGTCCCAGGAACCGCCTCACTTCCTTCCGGGTCGGCCCCGGGGAGCGGCCATCGGCCTCTCACGCCGTGTCCCCGCCACGGGTCCGGTCCGGGCAGCCCCCCCCCCCCTGGCGGCGGGGAGCTGGGACCGGGACCGCGGCGGGTCCCGCCACCCCCAGGTCTGGAGAGGGCAGGTGGTTCTCGGCCAGCCCGATGGCGGTGGTGAGGTTGGCGGGCCGGTGGTAGGCTACCCAGGCAGCGGTCCGCGCCGGCAGGCCCCCCACGAACCTCTCCAGGGCGACCTGCTCCACCACCTCCGCCGCCGATCTCTCCTCGGGCTGCAGCCACCGCCGCGCCTGGTCCAGCACCCGCTGGCCGTACAGAAACGGCCTCCCGACGGCCTCCAGGGTCAGGGCACGGAACCGGCGCCGGTGCTCTTCCGGGCTCAGCCCGAGCCGGTCCCGGATGGCCCTGACCACTGTCGGGTAGTCGGCCTGGCTGGCCGCCGGGAGACTAGCCAGCGCGAGCTGCGCCTCCCCGATCAGCAGGGGCCGGAGCTGGTAGGCCCACTCGTCCTCTGGCCACCCGCTGCTCCGGGCCACCCCCTCGAACGTCTCGAGGTAAGCCTCCGGGTCGTCCCCCTCCGTCATCCGCTGCATCCGGACTCGGGTCCCACCGCCTGCCACACCGTAGTCCCCGTTCCCCTCCCGGCCGCGGATGATGGCCCGGAGGTCCGCCTGGTCCTCGGCCTGGGCGCGGGCCATGTCCATCAGAGCGTCATGGCTGACCCGCGCCATTGCCGCCTGCTGCTCTTGCAGCTGTGCCAGGTGGGCGAGTACATGTCCTAGGGGCGACTCCATGCCCCCGCCTGTCCGTTATTGGGTGTTGGGTCCGCCTCTCCTCTGTGCCTCACGTCGGGCGCCACTGTAGCAGGTTCGTGCACAGAGGGAGACGGACAACAGTACTGGCGGGTATAAGAACGGGCGGAGCCCAGTTTATTTCACACACACTGGGCTTGGTCAATGTCTCTTAAGCTGAGCCTCGCTCAGGGGAGTTCTTCGCCGTGCACTCGCCTCTCTCGCCCGACCCTTTCGGTCGCGGCTGGCTCGCAGGGCTTTTCGCCACTCTCTCTCCCAGACTCTCTCTCGCCCGTTCTCCTTCTCCTCTCCGGTCTCCTTCACTGTCTCTCTCCTCCACCTGACTGAACTCCCGGGGGAAACAAAGCAACACATTAAGAGGGCGCTTTGATGAGGACCTAATTGGCATCAGCCGGTGCCAATTACGCCCCCATCCCCTTCACCAACCGTCCTGTGGCTCCCCCTGCAGGTCGGAACGCGCCATGTTCCCCACAACTTCAAAGTTAGAGAGACTGGAATACAGTGAATATGCATGTCACCATAGAAACATATACAGTACAGGTGTGTGGTTATTGTAAGGGAAGAAATGGTATTTCCCAATACCCTTTGAGTTCTTACCTGCAAAACTCATCTCCATCAGCATATTTAACCATGACAGAGTGAGCACCCTGCAGGGAGGGAGAGTAGGCCACTGAGTATGTCCCATCCCCCATATCTGCTACCTCTACAAGCTCCATCTTACCTGGATATGACATGAAAAGCCTGATTATAAGTATGTGAAACTACAGTATGCAGGTTTTACAAGATATCAACAAAAGAGTTCGCTTGAGGTTAGCTGATGTGATCAGGAAAACAGCAAGCTCTATCTGCTTTATACGTCAGCTCAAAATCATATACTTACCACTCTGGGTCATAACCGCCACAGACTCTGGAGCAGGTACTCCCAACTTTCTGCTGTAATCAGTTGACAACACTTGGAATTGGAATGGACTGAAAAAGGCATAGAGAAGAAATGGTATGCCAGTCAATCAAGTCAGTGTGAATTCAAACTACCAAACAAAAATGGCAAACTAACTAGCCTTTTTAAAATGCTGACTAAAGACTTTACCTGCAAAACTCATCTTCATTTGCATATTTGACCATCAGGGAATGAGCCCCCTCTATAGAAGGAGAGTAGGCCACTGAGTATGTGCCATCACCATTGTCTATCACCTCTACAAGCTCCATCTTACCTGGGTATATGTCATGTACAACACAGCATTAAAAAATGGCAAAATGTAAAGCTTTACATGTTACCTTCCCAGTTTGCAAGAAATCATCTGAAATATATATACTCATTACTTACCATTAGGTGTCATAACAGCCACAGACTCTGGCGCTTCTCCTGTCTTACTACAGTCAATGGTGAAGGTCTGGGTGTCTGAGCACAAACTCCTGACTCCAAGCCTGGTCCAGAGACCGTCAACTTGTTGCCTTCATTAGTGGGCAGCACTTGGAATTGGATGGGACTATCAAAAATCAAAAATCTCTGTCAAGAGGTGATCAACCAAACACTCCAGATTTATGGTATATAATGTATTTTTGAAGCCCTTAAAATACTGTATATACATTTACCTGCCAAAATCATCTTCATCAGCATATTTGACAACCAAAGAGTGAGAACCCTCTATGGAGGGAGAGTAGGCCACTGAGTATGTCCCGTCCTCATTGTCTATCACCTCTACAAGCTCCATCTTACCTGGTTAGATTAACAACACATTGGAGAAGTAATCTCCACTCAAAATAGGAAAGATATGGTAGAAAATCAAGAATTCAATGGACATTCATTAATTGGCTTAAAAGCCATAATTACTCACCACTAGGTGTCATAACAGCCACAGACTCGGGGGCTTCTCCTGTCTTACGACAGTCAATGGTGAAAGTCTGAGGTATCTGAGCACAAACTCCTGACTCCAAGCCTGGAGTAGAAACGTTCAACTTGTTGGCTTCATTAGTGGGTTTCGTTTCACGTACTTGAAGTTGAAGGGACTACAACATAATGGAACATGATGGAACATGAATAAGAAATTCAGACTGTGCTCCTAAAACAAGACTACCTGAAAACAAAATGCATATGGAACTGATCTTTGAGTGAGCATGTATATTCTACAGTAGCTTACAAAGCTTTCGTACCTGTAAAACCCATCTTCATCAGTATATTTCACCACCAAAGAGTGAGGCCCCTCCATAGAAGGAGAGTAGGCCACGGAGTATGTCCCATCACCATTGTCTGTCACCTGCGCAAGCTCCATCTTACCTGGTTAAACAATATATATTCAATAATTCCATCCACTGTTATAAAACCAAGCAGATATCTTCGGCCCAAAAATCCATATACCTACCACTTGGTGTCATAACAGCCACAGACTCTGGAGCCTCTCCTTTCTTACTACAGTCAATGGTGAAGGTCTGAGGGACTTTGGCACAGACGTCTGACTCCAAGCTTAGACCAGACACCTTCAACCGGTTGGCTTAATGAGTTGGAAGCACTTGGAACTGTATTGGACTGCAATGAATACAATCGAAAGAAATGAAACATTGAAGTTGAATGAAGTTCAAGTTCATGCTTATAATAGGCTGATACCTGATATGTCAAAAGATTCCGCAGATGTGTTACCTGGAAAATACCTCCTCGGATGCATATTTGACCACCAGGGAATGAGCGCCCTCCATAGAAGGAGAGTAGACCACTGAGTATGTTCCATCAGCATTGTTTGTCACTTCCGCAAGCTCCATCTTACCTGGTCAGTCGAATGAGAAAATAATTATGTATTCATTTGTGGAAAACTTGATTTGTGGAGAGATAAGAGATAAATAATCATGACATTATTTTAACTCACCACTAGGTGTCATAACAGCCACAGACTCTGGGGCCTCTCCTGTCTTACTACAGTCAATGGTGAAAGTCTGAGGTATCTGAGCACAAACTCCTGACTCCAAGCCTGGAGCAGATACTTTAACCTCCCTGGCATCACAGGCATCCTTCACAGGTACGTTGAAAGGGCTTCCTGATTGATGAATGCAAACAAAATGTGATAATTGTCTGAAAATATCACCACCAAATATAACATTCTAAACATTTATCGATCTAATTTGTATTATGAATTCTCCTGAAGTTTATTGGAAGAACACAGAAAGGGCATCAAAGGGTGATCAAAAGGTCATGAGTTTAAATCCCATCTGGGAACACCATCAGTAATATGCCCTTGAGTATGGCCCAATTACTCCAGGGAGACTGTCTCTGTAATCTATAATTATAAGTCACTTTGGATAAAAGCGTCTGCTAAATGATTCAAATATAAATGTAAACACAAACCACTAGCATATTCCCAGTTAATGGAGGCTTGCCTAGAATGTGCTCTCCTCCATAGGTGATGGTGATGTCATAGAGCCCTGCGACACTGGGCATATACCGTACATCATAGCAGCCATCTTGATTCTCTGTGCAGGAAACCGTAGCATCTGAAGGGCCTTCCACAGTAATGGCCAAACCTCCTGCTCCAGCACCCCTGTGAATAAGACAGAAGAGTTTTTAGGACAGAACAGTCTTAAACTACTGTGCTTATCATATAACTGTCCCCAATCTAGGCTTTTCAGAGTAGTTGTAACAAAGGAGTCAGAGAAATAAGAAACCGTGAAAATAAGGTAATGTAATTGTATTGTGAGGTATTGTAACCCCTAACACGAGGCTGTCTCACCTGGTTGTAATAATAAAGCGGTTGCACTGCCCTGTCAGGCCCTGAAGGAGTCCTATGCCATTGGCAAAGACTCTGGCTGGGTCATATTCTCCCTCAAAACTAGTCACATCTCCTGTTTGAGGATACGTTATTCAGTACATCATAAAGACAACATTGCCTCCGGTGGATAACCTACTGAGTATACTCCCTTTACTGCTGCTACGAGAACTCACACTTATGTTTTACTGTATTTCATGTTATTGCTGTTGATTTTAGCTATTATCCTTTTTACATTCTATTGTTGATGTTGATTGATGTTGTAGAGCTGCTCTCTGCCTCAGGCATTCCATTGCATTGTATACATGTATTCAAAAGTAATGACAGATAAACGAGACTTGACTCAACAAGAAAAACAAGTTTACTCCACCTTCTCGGGCAGCTCCAGTCCCACGCACTTTCACCTGGCTGGTGTAACCAGCTGGATCCACCACCACCTCAGAGGGGAAGTTGGCTACTATTTCCCCTCTGTACTTCAGCCGGAGAGTCTATACCCCAGAGGTGAGGGGCACGTAGACCACTGTATAGGTGCCATCTTAGTTTTCCCTCACCGTGGTCTTGGCCCTGGTGCCCAAGTGAGACACTGCTTCTGCAGACAACTCCCTCAGCCCAGCCAAGGCACAGTCTATATTCACAACACACGGCTCCCCGACCTTACCCTTCCTCAGCCCTGGCCCCGACACCACCACCTTGGAAGGGTCTAGAGGCCTCTGGATGTCACTGTCAACTCTGACTCTGCAAGGGGTCACCTAAAACAAAACAAAAACGTTTTACACAAAAAGAAAGGCAAGACTCTAAAAATATTTTATATACAGTATGTGTAGTACGGTATGGTTCATGTTCCATTTATTCTTATTGAAGGACAATTATCATCTCTTAAATTAAAAAAATTATCTTGTTACTAAATGTGTTTGAGCATTTCAGTGTTCTATTCTACTCTGCTATTTTCTATTCTATCATCCTTGTAAATGGTCCCCTGTGGCTCAGTTGGTAGAGCATGGCGCTGACAATGTTTGGTTGGAGGGTCAATTCCCGCTGGGACCATATATACAGAGAAATGTATTCACTCACTGCAATATAAGTCGCTTTGGATAAAAGCTGAATGGCATTTAAGAATGAAAAAATAGACGTCAAACTGTAAGAGGACTTACTCTGTAAGGACTGCCAGGGACACTGAGTCCTCCCCAGGTGACAGAGATGGTGAGTGTTCCCAGGACGGTTGGTGTGTAGTAGCAGGTGTAGAGACCAGTCTCTGTACGAATCACTTCCACGATGACAGGGTCGCCATCAATACTCTATGGGAATTTGAGGAAGGATATACGTATATTTAAGTATATTTTAGTATACATCTTTCGGTGTTTTTTCTTTACAGTACATAAGCTGTATACTATTGTAATAATACTGGCACCTAATAACACCTAAGTACTATATTGTGGTATGATATTACAACTTATAACAGTTCCTGGGGTAAAGTGGATCATATCATTTGTAGAATGAGGCCCTGTTCAGAGGCCTATCTATGCAGTATTCCTGCTGTATGCTTCAGTGTCTCTTACTTGAGCAAGGATGCCCAATAATCCATCACCAGCATCACCGGTATCCACTGTGAACTCTGTTGTGTTGTTCACAACACAGGCATTCTGACTCACGCCTGGTCCAAACACCTTCACCTGAAAACATCAGAATACACACTGATCTCAAACCATTTGAAATGTGTCATATATTAACCGTTTTCTGTAAATGTGAGGTTATGAAGTTTACTTCTAATTCATGAAATGGCTCATATGCATGTATGCAGGTCTAAACTCAATATCCAGAGAGAAAATAATAGTTTTGAATTGGGGCTGTGTAAATACATAGTATGTACAACTATTTAACTATTATAATACTTGACTTATTTTACTTGACTTTATTCTATTTTTGTTGATTTTGTATCTTGCTGCAATGCCAATGCCAAAGAACCTAAGCCAAAGAATTGTACTCTTGTGTACCTGTACGTTGGATGTAATAAAATAAATTCGGATTCGGATTCGGATCTACAATACTGCATAATAAAATCCAAATCAGCCTAAAGCGCTAAAGACTTCTGCATCGCTGGACAAACACAGATGACCCAGATACAAACTAGAGCAGAACAAACTGACACGGCTACGCTGCCGAGGGAGGTGCTTGCCTTGTGTGGGTGGCATTTCTTCTTATTGGGGATGATGTAGGACATGAAGGGGCTGTCCTCAATCTCCTCCTCGTCACACGTCACATGCACAGCGTATTCCCCTGCTTCTGTGGGCCAGAGCCTCACATCACACCATCCATCACCCTGGTCGTCACACTCAACCCTGGCCTGAGAGGGACCCTCGATGGCAAAGCCTGTGAATCAATCCAATTTTCGATCAATCAAATGTATTTGTGTAGCAGTTTTTACATAGACAAATGTCACAAAGTGCATCATAACAAAAACAACACAAACAATACAATACTAATACAAACCATAGACCCCCAAAAGTAACCTAAGGAAAAAAACTATATAAAAATTTGAAAAATATAAAAGAAAAAAGAAAAACTCCCATGCCACTGTGCCCTATGTGAACAGAGTTGTGCGTACATGTCTGAAGCTTGTTTTCATTCATCTATTTCTACCATCAAAACAAACGTAATGTTACTAACATAACATCCAAAAAACTCTCTCCTTCAGTTTGTATGTGATCTCACTATCAAACAGCCAATCAAACTTACCCAACATCCCTGCGTCAGCACTGGTCGATTCCACCACAAAGTCAGCTGACCTTCCCACCATGCCTCCTTGCAGTCCAGGGCCCCACGCCCGGACCATCTGGGGGCCCGCTCTCATACTGACCCCGACCTCAAACGGACTGCCAGATACAGAGAGAAGCTGAGCTGAAAGGGCTCAAAGCACAAATGGCGCCTACAGTTTTACTGTACCACATTCATTGATTCATACATCAAATGTATGAATCATGGACCAAGTCTGTACTTCACAGTAACTCTCCCTCTCTGCTTTCTCTCTCTCTCTCTCGAGACATTATTGTTGTTTCTTTCTCTGATCTCTCTCCCTGTTACATTACACAGAGTGCTCACCTCTTGACAATGTGCTTCCCCGCCCATGTGACATCCACTGTATGGTTGCCAACAGTGTTTGGGTGATACTGAAAGTCATGTATATCACCAATGGCCTCTCTCTCTTTGACAGGTACATCGAAGCCATCTGCCCCCCCAAAATACACAAACATAATAGTGATTTAGCATTATCCTTAATTCACCGTAGGGATGTTCACACACAAAAAAACAGCATATCCAATGCCTTTCAGCAGAGAGAATGAATTGCAGGCTGCAACATAAACTAATACCCACTTAAACAATCACTGCATGTTTAAAAGTAGTAGGACAACATGCTCAGCCGCAACAGGTAATGTACAGTACATGAGTGAGATGAG
The DNA here is from genome assembly GCF_963989245.1 of Nansenia antarctica. Taxonomy (NCBI): domain Eukaryota; kingdom Metazoa; phylum Chordata; class Actinopteri; order Argentiniformes; family Microstomatidae; genus Nansenia; species Nansenia antarctica. The sequence goes on along the minus strand of NC_137676.1, from coordinate 14,522,104 downwards.
GCCAGTAGGTAAACTGAGAGAGAATTTATAGAGAGAAGAAGAGAGTATTAATCATCACTCACCAGGTCCTTTAACATGCACCTCCAGATCCCCAGGTCCAGCGTTACTGGTGTCCACCTTAAAGTCAGCCACCTGCCCAACCCTCACACCCTTAGGCTGCAGCCCACGACCACTGGCCCTGGACGCCTTCGGCTTGGTTACTGAAACATACAATGTCCAAATAAGGACTAGGACCCTATCTTTGGAGTGTAAAAACATAGATAGATAGACAGTGCCAGCCTGCCTATTAGGCAACTCCTAGGGCAAAAATGGCTTCAACCGGTGGCTGTTGGAGACAGTTAGACAGATGTAATCAAGCAATATCTCACTGCGGTGACTTGACCAAAAAAAGGATACAGTTGATATGATTTTGTTTCACTTTGTGTTTACAATAGAGAGTCAAAGCAGAAACAACCCTGATTAGGGTTGAAGGGTTAAAAGTACCCACGTAAGAGTTAACAGAGTTGACTGTTTCTCCTATGAGCACTTTTTTGATACTCAAAAGTGTAAGTCCATGACATCATCAAGGACCAACCAGCGTCAAGTCAAAGAACCACACCATGTTATATTACATTAAAAGCAGAGACACACCTGATTTAGGCTTGAGGGGGGCTCCAGGCTTCAGTTGAGCTTTGGGGAACATAGACAGGTAGGTCATGATGGACTGCTCGTCCACCCAAGGGTCAATAATCTCCTCTGGGGCAATGACCTGAGCACAAAATAGTCCATGTGACGCAATGACACAATGTGGCATTTGTGGCAGGCCTCATCCCCTACAGACCTGCCACTCTCCTTTCTCTAGGGCAGGGACGTGGCGACACAGATCGCCATCGCAACCAAAATAACGTAAATATCATTCTACCCTGTTTTGTTCTGCAAATGAGTTCCTGTTTTCAAACCACATTTCCCTCTAGGGGTAAGAAAGCGGAAGGTAGCCTAGAGGTTAATGAGGCTGTCCAGCAATCAGTAGGTTGTTCATTCGATCCCTCTGTACCCAGAGCTCTGTTCTCCATAGAGGTGTGCATGTGTTGTCTCTAATTACAAACAGTGATTGATTGATTGATTGTTTGATTGACATGATTTTGGGTTTTGGCTTTTAAAGATTGATTGACTTGTCTAGCCAGTATGTCACCTGTGGCACTCCCAGCCACTCATCAGCCTGGTGCATGGCTTCTCTGGCATTGTCCACACGGTGAATTTCATCCCAGCTCTCCCAGTCAGGGCACAGGCCTACCGGCAGACAGGCAGAAGCCATGAGAGACACATACAGTGAAGGAAATTAAAGATCAGCCACTGTAAGCCTATATACAGTAGCAAATGGCAGGTATATCCCAACCAAGCCTGAAACGTGTCTCACTTAGTATGAGTGTGATAGATGGTCTCCTATCTCCTATAATCTCAGTAGTTCACCTGGGGCCAGTCCATCCACCAGTGCTCCCAGTGCCTTGCCATTTTGCCAGTCCTGGCTGAAGTTGGTGATGGGCAGCTTGGGCACTTTGTCCTGGATCCAGCCTAGCAGCCTGAGTTCAGGGGTCTGTTTCTTAGCCTTATCCTGGCCCCCTTCCTCCAGCAAAGGAGAGGAGATAGAGTAATGCAGGATCAGGGTCCACACCAACCCTAGAATCAGCTTCATGTTCCCATCCACTATGGCCTTACTGTCTGTGAGGGAGACAGCACTTGAATGAATGCACTTATTCTATGTGCTTTGGAAAATGTTATAATGACTTAAATCCAACCATAAATGTTCACAAGATATGGGGAAGTCTCACATTACTTCATAAGATTTATCTCTGAGACAGTCTCCACAGGGTGTTTAAAATTAAGTTATGACAACGTTACGGATTACATTTGGATGACAATCCGCTGTTGATGTAACATAAGTGTAGTGATGCAGGGTTTTTGTTTGGAAAAACAAAACTCACCAGATATGTTGATCACAAAAAAAAATAACATTACCTCTCTCACCTATAGACACCAGCTTGATGTTCTCCTGCTCCAGGAACTCCAGTGCCACTGACACGTTATCTAGCCTCATCTGTCTGAAGGCGGGCCGTGTGTGGTATTTCCTGAACATCTTCTTCTGGCTCAGGACCTCCAGCAGGGCGATGAGGGTCAGACCATCCTTCAGGTCAAACTGGAGGTCATCTATAACCGTGTTCACACACCTCAGGTGCTCATTGCACCACTGTGTGAAGGTGTTCTTCTGGATCTTCTTCCACGGTACATCGTCCGACAGGTTACAACATTGTCCAGCCAGAGAGACCTGCCTCTCAATGGAAGACATTTTGCACTAGCTGCTACTTGCCTCCCCTGCCTTGGTTGTTTAAAATCGGATCTGCAGGTCCCGTGTAGTGCTAGGGAGCTTTTAAAGAAGGGCGAGGCGTGGAATATGAGAACCCATAACCTCACAGAGTTCATGTGTTTCTTCTAGAGGGGAGGGAAACCGTTAACACCACCAAGGAGTACAATACACACAGGGAGAGCAGTCCTGCTGACATATCTATGCAATGTCATCATCATCATCATCATCATCATCATCATCATCATCATCATAGCGTCTTTTTATGGAGAGGGACTTGCACAAGAAACTTGTTTGGATGACTTCAATGGGATGGAGGTCAGTGAGACTATCCCTGAGCCTCAGGGGGTAAAGCTGATCCCCGCCTGGGGGCTGGATGGCTAATTTCCAGCCCTGACTTCATCACTTCACCCCCTGCCTGTGTTGACATGATTCATGATGTGCACCAGGAAATGACTTTTACTATGACATGTATTCTTTTGATGGCCTAGCCATGTGTCCTTATGTTCCTGTATAGGAACGAGTAAGCATGAGTCATCGAGATGGATTGCATGACCGCATTGAGGTGTGTGTGTGTGAGTGTGATACAGAAACAATAGATTCCCTTAAACATGTAAGGGTTAAGGGTACTTTTCTGTTTCTCCAATGAGCACTTATTTGATAATCAAAAGTGATATCCATGACATCATTTGGAACAACCAGCAGAGTCAAAGAACCACAGCATGTTAGATTACATAATAACTGCTACAATGAAACCAGCTCCTCTACTTCCTGTGCCATACATTTGAATATATGCAATTGCCCTTCTGTGTTCCATAGTCTGTCTTTGACCCTAGAAACTCAGGACAATGTTGAGACACACCAGAGTGATTGCCCTGCTATTGTTCACTCTGGTGCCATCATTCCTTACCTTGTGTTATACCGTAAGGAAGGGAGGGCCAGATTCCCCCATACCCTTCATCCCTCTTCATCTCCCTCAAAGTACAATACCACACCCCTTGTTAGTGATTGGTTTGACCTCAACTGTGGGCGGATTTGTAATCTAAGTGGATAAAAAGAGATGTGACCAGGTATCTCAACTTTCCTGAGGACCTTTCACTGTCAGGCTTGTCTGACATGCTTGTAAACTGTTCTCCTTTTGCAAAAGTAAATTAAATACCTTTTCCTATGCAATTTGAAATGAAGCAGGCTGCCTTTTTTTGATTCTATATTGTGATATTTTCACGACAATACACATTATCATAGAGCACTTGGAGCAGTTGGAGTTGACTGCTGTATGACAAGGCATTGTATCCACACATGAGAATCATTATCACTGAAGATGTTTAATTGAAGTCACACTTACATTTTAGAGCATGAAAGTTATACTTTGAACTCAAACTATATTATCACTTTCTTCACTTTCTATATTATTCACTTCAAAATACATGTTGCACAATTATTCACATGGGAATAAGCAATGTTTGAATTGTGTAACAGCCTATTTCACAAATAAGTTATTCTGATGACAAAATGTATCACAGAGAACTTAAACACATGCACTCACAGATCTTAACATAACTACCCCTTCAAGATTAATATAAGCATTAACATCCCGTACCATACAATCCCATAGCTCATTTTTGTAGTAGTTTTCTTTAAGTCTAGCTTACAACCAACATGAATGACTAGGTATATCATTTATGTGAAGATTTAGTTCAATTATTCATGTCTATCATTAACAACAGAACTCTAAAAACAAAGTGCACAAGGCATGACTCCGACAGGATGTGTTTAGGGCAGTTGGACCTCCAGATCAGGAAGTCTTTCTGCAGTATTATTTATACAGTAAGAGTGTACGGTATGTATCTTTACATTCATTACTGGGTCCTAATGTGAAACATGTAAGAAACCAAAAGGCTTGTTTCTGCTGAGCTTCTGCAATGATAAACTTCGGAAGATTGAACTTCCCCCTTCAATTTTGCATATATTTGACATTCATTTTCCCCCGCATTTCTCTCTCTTCTAAAATATAGCATTTTTAACAATTAAACAAGTACAGCAGGCGTTGGGTTTCAGAGGTTTAGTGTGCAGAAGTCTGACCATATGTACATACTCATATTGTGTCTGTGGTGTGTGTGTGTCTGTGTGTGTGTGTTACTCTCAGGTCCTGGAGAACACAGCAGCAGTCACAGCCACTACCAAGGCAACTGCAGGCACCCAGATGATCCAGCCTCTCTGACAAAAAGACACAAACAGAAACACAGACATCAGCACCATCTGGTAGGCTGCTCTAGTCCCTAAACAACCCCTGATTGGTTGGTCAAGGTAGTGACAGAAACAACACTGTCATGGAACCTTGTGGAATGCACAGAAAACAATGATAGAGGGTTAAAAAAACTGAAACAAAGAAAAACGGCATCTTCAATTAGAAAAAGTCAAATCAGAGCCCATCTAAAAAGAGAGATTTGTTAGATAGCCGTGATCCAAGCAAGAATGTTAGATGCTGCACACTGTATGATTCGAAAGGTTAGCTCTGTCATGTGGAGACGACCCCCCCCCCCCCCCCCCCCCCCCCCCCGAGTATTTCTGGGGAATGAGGAGAGACTGGATTTGGGGCATGCAGTGTGCTGAAAGAGACGGACGATGATGGATGTAGGCCGGGTTGACTGGACAGGAGTACGGTGTACCTTTCTACCACAAGGCGCCGAAGCACCAATACAGCAATGCCAGGATAAGGCCGATGATTATGGCTTGGACAGGCAGCAATAGGGAGGTCTACAGGAGGGAAGGGATATCACAATAATCAAACTCAAAAGGGACAGAGTTGGGTAGAGGGGAATTTGGTCAACTCATCAGATGTTATTGGTAAATAAATACTGTACATAAATCTACACATTAATTACCGCCCTGCAGGTGTACGACGAACACCCAAGGGGAAAGAGGATGGGAAGGAGGAGGCAGGTGTGGTGTGATAAAGATGCTACTGTGAATCCACGATTCACGTTTCATCACGAAAATGAATTAGGGTTTCATCTCTCCTTCTCGTAGCTTTTTAGGACAAGCAGTCCTCAGGCTCCCAGTTTACAGTGAGAGCGATCACTAGAGATGTTGATGGCTCATTACTGGCTGAACCAAATTCAGGTTTTAAGTGAGTACGTTTTATCCCAACCCATTACCGTACTTTAAGTCCTTTTTCAAACGTTTAGAAAACTTTTAGAAAACATAGATATTTTGGTGTGTGTACATTATGAATTTGTTGAAGATGATCATGTAATACTGATCCCTCCCGGCTGGCAGTATTGTATGGTCAGGCTGGATGGGGTAGTACTTACTTTGGTTCCTTTCTCTTGCAGCGCCTTCAGGTCCACTTTACTCTCCTCAAGCTCATCTGCAATCGACTGCTTTTCCTGCTCGGTTCTCATGTATTTCTCCTTAAGGTCCGCCAGCTCAGTCTGGATCTCCTCATACTGCATAGAGAACAGCAGACCAGTTATACATACATATCAGGCCCTAAAAAATACATTGAAGAAAATCCAACCCCAACCCTAATCCCAACTCCAACTCCACTTGAACTGAAGAACCTTATCATTTTCACAAATGATTGATAAGTAAATGCTTTATCAACACTGATCCCTGAGAGGTCATCCTGCTCATGCCCAGTCCTCCTCTGGGCCCACCTCTCTCTGTAGGTCCTTGGTGCGCCTGTCAGCCTGGTCCAGCTGGGCCTGCAGTTTGGTGTTGTCTTGCTGGTGCTGCTCCTGCAGGCTCTCCAGCCTCCTCTCCAGCTCCCCCTGGGAGAGTTCCAGGGCCTTCAGGCTGCTGCTCAACTCAGCACTCTGGGCACGAGACCTGGGAGAGAGGAGGTGGGGGGGGGGGGGGGGGGGGGTGGATATAGAGCAGTGTTATGCAGTGTGTGCATTATCAATATTAATGACATATCCAGTCATGTTCAAATCTCAGTGTCAGCATAAACGTGTTGTTCTGTATTAGAGTGTTATAGGCCATGGTGCTAGATCACTGGACCACTCCAGGCCACTGCATTAGAGTGCTATGAGGATTAGGAAGACCGAATGTGTTTGTGTCATGTGAGAAAGAGAGAGGTGGAGAGACAGAGAGAGAGAGAGGGGGGAAAGAGAGAGAGAGAGAGAGAGAGAGAGAGAGAGGGAGAGAGAGAGAGAGAGAGAGAGAGAGAGAGAGAGAGAGCGAGAGGGAGGGAGGGAGGGGGAGGGGGAGGGGGAGGGGGAGGGGGAGAGAGACCGAGAGGGAGGGGGAGAGTGAGAGAGAAATTGTGGAGTCATTGTGGCCGTTTTTAGACTGGAGTATATGTACGGTATTGTAGATCACTGAGTTCTTGACTGAGTTTCTATGTGGACTGACCTATCCAAATCCTTCTGTAACTGCTGTTGTTTCTTCAGCATCCCCTCTTTCTCTGCGCGCAGGGTGGCACATTCGCCCTGTAACTTCCCCTTCTCTTTCTTCTGGGCCTTGAGCACCTCCTCCTTTTCAGCCCTGAGGGCAGCACACTCACTCTGCAGGCTGGCCTTCTCCTTCTGGTGCTTGTTCAACACTTCCTGTTTCTCAGAGCGCAGAGTTGAACACTCCCTCTGAAGGCTGGTACACTCCCTCTGCATAGACTCCATTTCACCTGCTGTAGAAACCAGACAGGTTGCTTATAGCAGTACCACAAGTACCAGTACCACAGTAACATGTTTTTGCGAGCACAACTCGCTGGGGAGTTCAATCATATGCCTCACCTCAGAGTTAACCTGCATGGATAGTCGTGGGTGAGGTTCTAAGCAACAAACATTAAACCAACCCAACGTGAACTAATCTAGATCAGTGATGCAATGATAAAGGTCTGCTCATATATGATTACTGTATTTACTGTGATGGTTAACTAAATCAATAAAACCCAATCAATGTGACCTATATGACTGCCCTACAGCCAAACAGATTGGTCATTAGCAGGCTAATCTTTCACTGTTGAGGCATGGATGGATGGATGGATGGATGTGTGTGTGTGTGTGTGTGTGTGTGTGTGTGTATATATATATATATATATACAGTATATATATACATACACATATATACACATACTGTTACTACTTTATTTTATGTTTACATTTTTACTTCTTACACTATATCGTTGATGTTAATTGATGTTGTAGAGCTGCTCTGACTTAAGCATTTTCTGCATTGAATACTTGTATATGACGTAATGTTAAATACACTTGATCTTGGTTTGTCAAAGCTGACATCAAAGAACAGATTGCATAGGTACACACTGATTATGGACGTATGTATGTAACTAACACATCACAAGATGATTACATCTTGAGGACATAGTGTACCTTTATACAGTGAAGTGCTGTGTATAATATATGCTTTGAACATGAACAAAACAATGACCATTGACACAGCACGGTGTATATCAATAGGTTGGGCAGGTTACATTTGTAATTCATGCATCTCTGTCCTGTGTAGGCTATGGTACCTTGTGATTCTGCAGCCTTCTGCCACTGCTTGCTCTGCTGCTGCAGATCTCCCTGCAGGCTGCCAATCTCACGCTCATACTTGCTGGCTGTCTGACGCCATTTCTCCAGCTCCTTGGAGACAGTTGCTAGGTTACCCTGGACGGTGGTGACCTCCCTCTGTCGATCAGCAGTAGCTGCCTCCAGGGCTCGACGCAGCGACTTCACCTCCTCACGGGCGCCTTGCAGTTCATCCTGTGAGCTCATGGTGGCGCCGTCATTCTGCGTCTTGACGACCCCCTGTTCATCCTGTAGCTTCCGTAGCTGGCCTGCTCACACAGAACACAGTTGTTGAGGAGGGATATCATTTTTTTTTTAAACTTTTTTTTTGGGGGGGGGGGGGGGGGGGGGGCAGTCTTATATTTTTCTTTTTTTTCATTGAATAGAGATAGTGAAGAAAGACAGGAAATTAAAGAGGAGAGGGTATGTTAGTAGGGCATAGGCCGGATTCAAACACATGCCAACATTGGCATATGTGTGCACTGTAGGCGATGGAGCTAGACCACCCCAGGCCATGAGGAGGGATATTTCACTTTCAATTTTCACACTCAAGACAGACTCATAATCATGCAAAGATTATTTCTATAGAGAGTGAACAACCACAAAACTGGCACATACATGCACAAACACAGCTCTTCCCACACACATTCCTGGGCATAGTGTCACCCAGCCCATAACTAATTGGGGGGGGGGGAGAGTGCACCCACCCTGGAGGAGCTTCATCTGTTTTGTAGACTCATCAGCTTGCTGCTTGTTTGATCTTTTCTCCTCCTCCAGAAGGCCTGCGATGTGTGACATGACAAAAACATTTGTTTATGTGTGTGTACACAGAACGTGTGTACAGTGTGTTTGTTTTTAATTTCTTTGACACAGTACTATATACACAGTGCTGTGTGAGTGTCCTCAGGCCACATAGATCAAAGTACCTTGCAGTTCCCTGCATTTGAGTTTCCCTGTGTTAGAAAGCTCTCGGGCCTCTCGCAGTTCTTCATTCAAACGCTGGATGACTTTCTCCGAGTCACTGGAGGCCATGTTAGAACGGTTCAGGTCATCTGAGGGAGGAATGGAGATGAATCTGTCAAAGGTGTGACTAATAATTGTATGTGATTAACCAAGAACTGTGATTGGATAATTGATCATTGACTCTGTGTGTGTTTATGTTTCCCTGTTTCAGTGTGGCTGCCTACAGGAAGTGGTGCTGTCCAGAGGCATGGAGGGGCTTATTTGAAAGAGCAGAGCAGAGCAGAGCAGGTTTTGGTGAAAGCACATGGCCAGAAATGTTTGAACTCTGTTGCTAGATCTTAAGAAGATGTACACCTGGGTCAGAATATGCCAGCATGAAAGGCAGGCTGCCATATTCTGACCCCCTCCCTCAAAATGCTCCCTGTTCCAACTACAAACATATGCTTTCTAGCAGTGGTGTAGGTGACTGAAGTGGGTAGTCTATACTATATTATAAAAGCAAACATTCTGAAATTGTTCGGTTTTTACATCAGTGGTGGATAAGAAGTGCAGTGAGCAAAACATGTAGGTTAACCACAATACATGTGAGGGGGGATAAATAATATAATACATAAACGTATTACTTGTAAACTATTATATATTCTAAGTGCTCTCGTAGTGTATTATCGTATTTGCTGAGTGGTAGAAACTGTAGAAACACTCATCTTGTCGAAAGAACAGCGCAGATCACCGGCCAATCAGATAGCGCCTTATAATCAGCTAATGAATATTACGAGTTACGAATCGAGACGGCAAATCAGGGAAATGTTTGTCTCAAAAATACATACGTAAATCCAAGCAGAGCAAAACACGGTTCACAAGGGGTGAAAGTGGTTTGAGTTTCTTACAGGAACTATAGGCTACTACCCCAACCTTCATCGTTTCATATTGTTCTCCTCCTGCCCCCAGCTTCATGCATCCCTGAACACACACATCGTGGTGTTGGTGTCGAAATTAGAAACACTTTAGGGCTGCCATGTTTCACCAAAAGTTTGGAGTGAGAGTTTTTGGTGGTGGAGCGACCCAAAACTGTGCACGTTTTGGTAGCGGCGGCCCCTCTCTCCCACACAATTATTTGTGCTAGTTTCCTGCAATTTTAAACCAGCACAAGAAATGAAAATAATTGGAACATTTGATAAAACAAGAGAAATTCAGATAATATATCTTAAGTCTTAATAAACAAATACAGTAGCCTACAGAGTCTAAAACAAAATTGGGCCTCATCAAGTGAACTCAACCCCTTGGTCAGCAGCAGAAAGACCCTTGGTCATCATCTTATATACAGTGCATAGATGGCTATCATGTTATACAGTACATACCAGGGTTTTTCCTGGGTCAGAATCAAGCCTTGGAGGTTGATGTTGTGCGCGCGCAGTGCGCCCAAATTTTCTTTGAGGGACCCCCAATTGTTGTATTTGTATTGTAAATTGTAATTATTATTATTAATAATAATAATAATAATACGATGCGATTTGAAAGTACCAGTAGGCTACCAGATACGTATGCATATATTTTGCTACCAGGGTTGCCAGCTGGAATTCACAATTTCCAGCCCAACCAGTCTAAAAGCTGCCGAATCCACCCGTCCAGTGTGACCAAAAGTAGCCCAATCTGGCAACACGGCTTGCTTACGGAAGCATAGTGGACTAAATTCAAATGTTAATGCAATTTGAGATTGCATTTGCATGTTCCACTTTTGCATGCATTCTTTCAGACAATATTCAAATTCAAATGCAATTCTAATGAGCGGATGTGTTTCCTAGAACATATAAATGCAATTGCTAATCACATTATTGCATTACAATTTGAATATTGACTCAAATAACGCAGGCAAAATGGCAAATGAATATGCTATTTTGGGATTGCATAGTCATTTTCACATTAGAATGAAAATGTGAATTTTGTCAGCTACAAAGCGGATGTGTTTACTAGAACATGTAAATGCAATTGCGTATCACATTATTGCATTACAATTTGAATATTGACTCAAATAATGCAGGCAAAAGTGGCAAATGAATATGCTATTTTGGGATTGCATAGTAATTTTCACATTAGAATGAACTTTTGAATGTTGTCAGCTACAAAGCAGCGCATGACTTTGAAAATTAAATGTCAAATGGCTTTGCATTATCATTTTAATATTGACAGCGAATGTCAGTTACATGAAAATGAAAATGCAAATCATTAGAATTGCATTTGAATTTGAATATTGTCTGAAAGAATGCATGCAAAAGTGGAACATACAAATGCAATCTCAAATTGCATTAACATTTGAATTAGGTCCAATATTATGCTTCCATACGGCGCGACTGTAATCCCGGTCGGACTGTCTCAGTGCCCAGTGCTGCCCACCCAACCACGTCGCGTCGCGTCGGGTCTACTGTAAAGCGGGTTAACATGTCCTTTTCAAAGGTATTAAAATAGACGCAACGAAACATAACGTCAGCCATGTGTTTCCTTGTTGGAAATTATGGATCGTGAATCGTGATTGCTTCTGCACTCTGCAGCAATCGGATTTTGATTAACAGGCAGCTGCATCTCTTCCCCCAACGGCGTTCCGGCACAGAAAGTCTTGCCGGAACGCCGCACCGGACCGTTCCGGCCCACGGTTCACGAATGGAGAGATATCTGCGGGTCGATAGCAAAACACGCTTGCGTGGATCTGTTCACGCTGGTAGCAAACACGGTTGCGTATTATACTTTCGTACGTGTGTATTTATGATATAAATCTATCTCCACAAATACCTGCTGAATGGCTTCCCATACCTGGGTAAGGATATAAGCAGACCAGCCACGCAGTCCCTCGGAGAGAATGAGTAGACTTTGAATCATATCATTGTAATTGCTAGGCAACGACATAAACAATGCAATGCCGCGTAGAGGCATTTTTGGTACCGTTGCCTATAGCGGTTATAATGCATTTTTATATGTGGGTCGATTTGACGTCGTGGCGGTTATACAGTAGGTATAAATGCCTGTATTTTTTATTTAGATGTATCTATACCATATTTAATAATAGGAAGTGCAACACAACACCATTTTAGGAAAAGTCAAAGACGGGGGGGGACTTCAATATTTTATTAAAACATAGTTATGTACAATTGAAAACCCCACTTGGGTCAAATTGACGTCATGGCGGTTCTAGTGTTAACTAGTTTTAACAGAAACATTTATTTATATAAAAACATTTACTGATTTGAAAAGAAAACCTGAGAACATTTATAAAACTACTTACAATGAATAAGAAACTGGCCTTATTACGTAACTGTAAGTGACTGACAATTGTCCTTTCTTTTATTCTGCTTCATGCTGCCTGCTCAACCCAGACCTTGTGACAAAGTGTTCGGCCATGGTCGAGGGCACATTAAACTGGGCAGTGTGAGGGAGTAAGGTGAAGAGTCTACGTGAGAACTGTAAGCATTAAATGATGATGGATATGTGTAGTTGTAATGTACTCCATATGATGAAAGCTCCATCTATGAGTTGCCATAAAAATAACCGATCCAATATCTCTTGACTGGGTCAGTTTCGCTCACAGCCCCACATATTGCATTTAGCCATGGATGAAATGCCAGATAATTTCCCAAGACGTCCAAAAATAGGCCTATTATATCAACCAATTACTCATCCTAAAATAGACACAAAGGATGATGGATCTCAATTATAGACCTGATCCAAATACCTGCCTTCTCATATCTGTAGGCTCATAATGACATGGATATATTCACAGTTTACACAGCCTCTTTAGTAGGAATAAACAATGGCATCTACTGGTAGGGGAAGGGGTTGATTACTCTCTAAATGGGTTGAAGAAAACTCTAGAAGTCTGCTAATCTGCCATGGCTAGGAAAAGAGATGACCTCATCATAGACTAAGCCTTTTGATGGAGGCCAAAACAAGACACAGAATAGGTCGAGCACCATAAATGGAGATATACTGCAGGAGTTTGACGTTACTATGATATGCTGTATTAGTACAGAAAACAAAGATTTGGGTGTCACGGATAACATGAATGCTGCACAATAGCAAACACACGCATGCCCACACCACATTCCTAATCACACATATACTCTCAGACAGACACACCCAAAGCCATGATAATGAATTTAAAAAATTAAGCGTTTGTTACACTACTAAATGTACATAAATGAAACAGTGTTGAGAGGTTGCTTGAGGCTTGCACACCCGGATTCAGGATTCAGGCACCTGCCAGCTGAGTATGAGGTCAGGCTGGAATGTTCTGGTCTCTGATCTCAGTGTGTGCTAGAATGCATCCATTTGTGTAAGAGTGCGTTTGTGTGAGACTGCATGCATGCATATGCATGAGTGGCTTAATAAGCATGAGAATGTGTGTGGTGGGTGCGTACTGTATGTGAGTGCGTGTAGCTGTGTGACCTTGTGTGTGTGTGTGTGTGTGTGTGTGTGTGTGAGCGCGCACGTGTGCGTCTGCGTGCATGCATGTGTGTGAGAAAGAGATAGGGAGCGACAGAGAGAATGTCCAACGGTGACAGGATGTATTAGGAGGTTTATCTTCGTCAGCAATTATATCTTGGGGTATTTGGTGTCATAAAATGGTGCCCGGTGAAAAGCAATCATGGAATATTTTTCTGTGTCTAAAAATATATCTCAGACTAGCTGGGTCGTTGAGCATCACATTGCCTCAAAGGCATCGCAGAAATAAAATCTACTGAGAATCCTTGTAACCCTTTTTTGTTCACATCCTGCCAAAGGGTATGGCAATCATGTCCTGTCCTCCCCTGTCGTTAAACCTTCTTCAATTAAGGTGACAGCCATCTCACATTAAGAGGGTGAAGATTCCTGCTCATGTCATTTGTTGAGAACAAAATAGACAATTTCTCTTTCTAAAACCTCTGATCAAGTCATGATGTCTCTTATTGCAGCAACAGAATATGGTGTATATATTAATGTCATGAGAGTGATGTTGTTGATTCAATGACATCCATACAGAACAGACATGATAGCCCTTAGGTCAAAAGAGTTACCGTTGTCATGGTGAATAGCCTACTATGTGTCTGCCTACGGCTGTAGCATTACAAATTCATTCATCGTGCAAAATTCATTCACTCACAGACATGCTTTGGAATTGTAGCATACTGTATTCCTACTATTTTTTAAATGTTCTCTGCTTCTCATAAACTCTCTAAAATCTTGTAATACATTGTAACACATGGACTTTGTTCATTAACTTATACTGTCCCTTCTCAAATAAACACATCAAATCAAATCAAATCAAATCAAGTCAAATCAAATCAAATCAAACAGTTTCCAGAAGCTGCAGCTGCATACAGAAACAGAGGGAGGTTTTGTTCAGGGAGGTGAGCTGCTTGTCAATATATGTGTCAATAGGCTCCTACAGATTAGTTTCTGATTCTAGTTGACACCAGAGAAATGTACCCCCTTCCCACAATGCCTAATAAAACAATGTGAGCACACAATTAATCTGTTTACACATGCAACCTTCTTTTACAAATGAGCTTTTCTCACTCTACACAGAGGTCTGCAATGACTTGCAATGTTGAAAATAGGTTGGAGGTGAGTGGTTGGGGACAACAGAACTGCACCAAAACATGTCAGTCCCAACAGTGCAATCTGTCCAAGTACATCGAACAATGAGAGAGTTGTACTACCTTTAATGAGGGAGACATTATTCAAGGGTGAGTTCTGCGCATCCATCCTCTTATCTGCAATAAAGGAGGAATCATAATTTCATACAACATGTTAGTATTGAGAAGACAACTGGTTAAACAGATTTTATTTTATTTTAAATAAAGCTAAATGAAGAGTGAAATGTTGACAAAATGTCATAACAGTTCTTCAATAGATGATTAAGGAGATGATGGACAATAAACAGCAACATAACATTATATCAAGCACATTTCTAAAGTTGCTAATGAGATGCCATCAAAGGCACATCATCATGTATAGGAATGCAACAGAAAAAGGAACTGTATCAAAATTCAATAACAGAAATAACATTATAATAACAAATAACATACAAGTAGGCTACACACATGTATAAAAACAGAAATAGAAACAAATGTGACATTACCTTGGTTGGCCTGACTGGTATTATCCGTGCTGAAGCTACAATAGTGCCTGACATGAAGAACTCTTCTCCAACTATCTGATTTTTCAGATGCGAAATGGAATAGTCCATCTGTAGAGGGGGAGAACAAGCACAATAACAAGGATTGTCTTCCAGGCCACTAAGCTCATTTAAGCTAATTAAGAAAAAGGAAGGTTAAGGTGAATGGCTGAATACCTTGCGGATACTCAATATGCTACAGTAGAGGTAAGGCAGATGAAAGCAGCCTGATTTGTTCCAGATGGTCCCCCCTCTTCTTAGTTGAGGTTCCCAGCCTCCCCACACTAGGTCATGTATTCCGACTAGGGCATCTCAAAGGCTGCAGCTGCATACAGAAACAGAGGGAGGTTTTGTTCAGGGAATTGAGCTGCACCCTGGCCAGTTGGTACTGATGTAAAAATGTGGCTGAGTGTGTGTGCGTGTGTGTGTGTGTGTGTGTGTGTGTGTGTGTGTGTGTGTGAGTGTGTGTGTGTGTGTGTGTGTGTGTGTGTGTGTGTGTGTGTGTGTGTGTGTGTGTGTGTGTGTGTGTGTGTGTGTGTGTGTGTGTGTGTGATTGTGTGTGAAGTGTCTACAAACAAGTACACATGAACAAATGAATGTAACATTGAGGGGGGGGGGGGGGTGTGCGTGGGTGTCTCTGTATGTGTGTGTGTGTCCTTGTGATGCCAAGTAGGGCACAGTCCTTTCCCTTTAACTTAACCCAATGTTGACCTTTCCTGCATCAGCATGAATAGGCATCATCCAGGATGGATTTTGGGCTCTCTCAACAATAACACAGGACATTGTGTCAACAATCATCCAGGACAGGATGATGATGCCCCATCAAGCTAATGTAGTGTGACACTACAAAAGAGTGGAAGCTTCTCCAAGAGATGGAGATAATTAGAGATATTTGGCCGAAACACAGACTTTGAGATGAATTGAATGGGAGAGACATTCTATCGGCCAGACATGGACGGTACACAGCCTAAAATACAACATAGAGAGCTATGAAAAA
>NC_137676.1:14428648-14501148 GCF_963989245.1 Nansenia antarctica | reverse complement strand
CAAATGTTCAAACCTGTTAAGCCAAGTGAACAAGTATGTTGTGAAGTGTTCCAAACGTACATTCCTGCTTTGCTACTTTCGATGCCCTGCGAATCAGGCTCTCAATTGCACTTGGTTGGGACACAACAAACAAACAGGCATTGTTTTCTGAAGGAAGTACTACCGTAATGAATTTAACAGACTACCTCCTCGACATGTATAATGATCACCATGGTTGTGGAGAGACAACAACATGAATTATAAATATACAAAGTGCATCCATCATTCATAGGTTTATCTTTATATGGCCGCCGGGTCCTAGAGTTTGTTGAACAATACCTGGCTGTCCGGCTCGTGAAAGAAGCCATAAATCTTCTGCTGGCTTCGTGGACCTGTGTTCTATTAAATGTCATCCGGTCACTTAGTAACCAGGCCTTGAGGCATGTGTACCCACTCCAATCTTAATGCATGACTTTAACACAAGTGCCACCATCCATGCAGACCGCAGCTTATCTTTGTGGAGGAACAAAGAGCGACACACGCTGCTGTGGGTGACATCAATACGACCGGTGGGGTGACACTAACTAGACAGTCACATACAGCACTCTCATCTCCCCCTGTCTCATTTCCTTTAATTGCGGTGACGTGAATGGGACGAGTGAAAGGAAATAGCCGATCCACTGTTATGACATCACCTATTTGTGTTCACCTCCTGTCCTGTCATGTATTTTGAGACAGGTGCCGGGGACAGGTCAGGAAGTCGCTTTAGATTGCTTGGTTAGATCCACTGCCACCCTTTATCCCTGCATAGCATCATGGACGTGCTCATCCAAATAGGCCATTTGAATAATATGCATATCCAGGCCTGTCCTGAGGTTGTTGACTCATGATTAAACAGGGAATTTGGTTAGATAGTACCTGGTATTGTGGGAATAGGAAGTAGTGAGTGTCTGCCACAGGGATTGGACACTGAATGAGGTGATCTTGTGACAGACATCAGTTTGTTGGTTAGAGTCTCTCTGTCTCTCCATCTACATCCTCTCACATGACCATTCTGCACCCTCTGTTTAGAGTAAGTGCTACATTCCTCAGTGTTATGTCTCTCTAACAGTCTTTGTCTCTTAGACTCCCCTATCTCTCTCTCACACACACACACACACACACACAATTATTGTGGGCAAACTGTGAAAGCTCTGTGGTGTTCGTTAGTTGAATAGGCTCCGGTAAACCCTAGCTGGCCGAGTTCGGTGCCCAAATAGTATTACAGATTGTTGTTTAATCTCTCTCTCTCTCTCTCTCTCTCTCTCTCTCTCTCTCTCTCTCTCTCTCTCTCTCTCTCTCTCTCTCTCTCTCTCTCTCTCTCTCTGTCTCCCTCTCTCCCTATCCCCTCCCCCATCTGTCTCCCCCTCTGCTTGTGTGTGTGTTTTGTAGGCTAGTGGCCAAGCCCTGTGCCCACATACTTCAGATTCAGGCAGGAGTGAGTCGAAGAGCCCAGCCCAATGCTGTCCTGGAGAGGGTGTTTACATCCACCACGGTAACCAAAACATATGTTTGCGCTGCATAAGACAAAGCATTGTACAGTCGAAACATGATCATATGATTAGATTAGATTAAACTTTATTGTCATTGCAGAGTACAAGTACCAGACAACAAATTGCAGTATATAATAATCACACTCATTGCAATTAATCAAGTCTGCAAATGCACAAAGTGGAAAGTGCACAAAGTGGAAGTTGCAAAAACACACTTGTTCAAAACAGTCCAAACTTAGTTAACCCAGGTGGCACAGGTGCCATTGTGTTTCTGCTATAGACAGCTTTTCTTTGTACTGTTTAGTAACACAACTGTATAGGCACGCAGGCCATGTCTAATATAATATGTGACGTTTAGCTGACGCTTTTATCCAAAGCAACTTACATTGCAGTGAGTGAATACATTTTTCAGTATATATGATCTCAGCGGGAATCAAACCCACAACCTAAGTGTTGTTAGCACCATGCTCCACAGGACCATGTCTCTCTCTCTCTCTCTCTCTCTCTCTCTCTCTCTCTCTCTCTCTCTCTCTCTCTCTCTCTCTCTCTCTCTCGCTCATACTTCTCCATCATGCTCATCTTCAGTGTCCAGACACGCGGCGACTAGAAGGACTCTCTAAGCAGCTGGACTGGGATGTACGGAAAATTCAGAGATGGTTTCGGCTCAGGCGGAACCAGGACAAGCCCAGTACACTGAAAAAGTTCTCAGAGAGCATGTACGTTCATACCTAAATGATGTCATTTTACATTTTTACCATTTAGCAGATGCTTTGATCCAAAGCGACTTACACTGACAGTCTCCCTGGAGATAAGTGCCTTACTCAACAGCACACTAGTGGTGGTGTTCCCAGGTGGGATGTAACTCATGACCTTCTGATCACCAGTCCAACTGACTATCCACTAGGCCACCACTACCCCATGTCTGTGTGTTTCCAGACATAAAAAATAAACAACAATGTTTTGATCTTTGAAATGGATGCACCATTTATGGTCTGTCCTTTTTTATCTAGGTGGAGGTTAACATTTTATCTTGGTATATTCATCTACGCGATTCGCTATCTGTGGGTGGTGAGTTAAATAGATCTACTTAATCTACTTGATCGCTATAACTTCAAATGCATTTTGGAAACCCTTTTAATGTGTTATTTACATAACATGATATATATCTAGTAGCTGTGACCAAAGAGACAAAAGATGTATTGATATTACATATTTCTCTGTTGACAAATTGACAAGGATCTCAAGGTTATTGTTATACTTAACTTCACAGTCTATGTTTATCATATTTATGGTTTCCTTCTAGTCTCCATGGATGTGGGACACACGACAGTGTTGGCACAACTACCCATTTCAGGTGAAATATCTATTTACTAAATACCTTGGTGATGACTATCAGTTGTCAACAGATTCCACACCAGTCAATGTCAATGTGGTAGGCCAACATTTTCTTTTCTCCCCTGCCTTAGGCTCTGAGTCCTGGCCAGTACAACTACTATGTAGCTGAGCTGGCTTTCTACTGGTCCCTTATGCTCTCCCAGTTCACCGATGTCAAAAGGAATGTGAGTCATGTGACTGGGTTTTAGGGGTTGGGGAGTGGGGCAGACAGTGAAACTACTAACATTGTATTCCCCCTCACAAAAAGACTATTCCCACCACTCTACTTTCATGTGCATCCTAATGGCATGCTTGATGGTAAATTATTTATATGTAAATGTACCTGATTATCAACTGGACTTGTCTGGAAAGTGTGTGAAGTGTTCTGGCAGGAATGGGAGCTGGTCTGTCCTGTTCAGAGGCGTTTTGACTTCATAGGAACCACTTCAGTTTCATGCAAAACTGGAAAGATAATTATTGTTTTGTTTGAGTCGACCTGTGATGCTATGTACACTGATAAACTGGTTAGACATGGTGAGTTTCTGTAGATGTCATGAACACAAAGCAGAATGCTCTAGGCCAAAATATGTATCAAAAGCTCTGAAAGAACATGCAGTTCTTCAGAGGGTAGAGGATCGTTTTTATTTAGATTATTTTTTATAATTGTTGTTAGAGTTTCCATAGTTTGGTATGCATGGTCAAGTAAAAAAAAAAAAACTGCTTCTTGTTATAATACACACTCAAGTGAAAGAGAAATATAGAACTGCAATATTATTTATTTTCTTTATTTTCTACTCAGCATCCGTATCATTGTTTACCTTTCTCCTCTCACAGGACTTCCTGATCATGTTTGTCCATCACCTGGCCACCATAGCCCTCATCACCTTCTCCTATGCCAATAACATGCTAAGAGCAGGCACTCTGGTCATGTGTGTGCACGACGCATCCGACATCTTTCTTGAGGTAAAAGATAAAGGGCCCACTTAGAAAGATACATTTACTGGTTGAGGTGTCAACACAAATAGTCACGCACTTTGACAACACGTGGGCGTGAAATATTATGGTCTCTTGTGTTTTTGTTTTACAGCTGATTACCGTTACCTGTTCAACGGGTAGCCACGGCTGTTTATCATGGCTGTTTATAGCAGGAGTGATCACCGGAAAACTAAACCCATGATGAAATGATGCGCTAATTATTCCCTTCTCTCCCAAGGCTGCCAAATTGGCCAACTACGCCAAGTACCAACGACTCTGTGATGGCCTGTTTGTGCTGTTCAGCGTTATATTCTTCATCACTCGACTTGTCATCTATCCCTTTTGGTAAGAGAGGGTACTGTTGATCTGGGTAACAAGTAACTACATCTCTGACTGTGTCTTACTTAAGCCACTCTGTCCTGTTCTGCATTCTGACAATAGTATTTGTAACTCTTGTAACTGGATTTTACATTGTATTGTGAGCCCTGTTAACGTGTCGTGTGTGTGTGTGTGTGTGTGTGTGTGTGTGTGTGTTGTAGGGTGATATATACTGTCCTGATTGAGAGCTGGGAGATTGTTGGACCGTACCAGTCCTGGTGGCTGTTAAACGGGCTGCTGCTGGTCCTGCAGGCTCTTCACGTCTTCTGGTTCTACCTCATCGCTCGCATTGCCATCAAAGCAATATTCAAGGGGAAGGTGTGTGTGTGTGTTGTAGTCGGGTTCCAAGAGGTTTTGATTGGTAAAGTTATGATGCAATCTTTTTTTTTTTTTTTACTTTTGTTTGACTGATTGATATGTTAGTAAGTACACTGAAAACCACCACTGATTATTTTATTTAGGTGGCAAAGGATGGTCGTAGTGACGTTGAGAGCAGCTCAGAGGAAGAGGAGACAGACAGAAGCAAGACACACCCCAATCATCTCATGACATCATCAAAAGAGGGGAATGGAACCAATGGTCACCTTTCCGCCAATGGAGGGACACAGACCACTGAGCACTGAAAGGTGAATATGAACTGAACCTATATGACTCTCAGTATCCCCCTATATGGACCTATGTGACTCAGTAACCCTCCCCCCACCCTGGGGTACAATGACCCTCCGTACCCACCCCCCCTTCACCCTGGGGTACAATGACTCAGTATCCCCTCCCCCCTTTATTTTAGCCTTTGCACTACTGCTGGTTGCACACCCCTGGTCAATGTAATCACTCTTTACCCTTTGCACTACTACTACTACTACTACTGCTGTTTACAATACTACCATTGCACATACCATATTATTGCACATGTCTCTTTTATACATCTGTATATTACATACTGTACATAAGCTACCTTAACTGTACATAGCTCATAACTGTATATACCTCTAAACTACTGTATTTGCCATACTGTACCTATCATTGTCATGTTTTTATATCATGTTCTTATATCACTATTTGCACTTCTGGTTAGATGCTAAACTGCATTTCGTTGTCTGGTACTCTGCAATGACAATAAATATGAATCTAATCTAATCTATATATCTCTATAAACTGGACATGTGTGTGGAGCTGATATCTCCATCTCCTGAGCGCCACTTAAATGCATCCCCATCTTTGTGACACTGAAAACACATTTCACTTCTTCTCCCACTTCCAGAGAGAGAAGAGGACTGGCGCCGGTCATTCGGCGGGTGAAAGGAATGGACACTGGACCGCCTACTGCCTTGAGGACCGCTATTTATCACTGTGTGTTTCTTTGTATCATGTTCACAGCTGCCTATTCTTATCAAGGAAATGGAGAAGATGTATTAGTAGCAGTTTTACAGGTCAAATACTGCTTGTTTCGTATCTACAATGTCATTTTGATAACTACCCTGTGTTTTATTTGGGAAGAGAGAGAGCTTATCAAAGAAATGTGTTATATTTTTAATGGTTATGGGAGATTTATGTGCCTTACTGAATATGCTGTTTCCTGTCATGTGGGAAAAGAAAAGACCAAAGACTTCTCATTAAAACATTTATTTCATTCAATCCAATGGTCACTTTGATACAAGAACTGAAATGACGGTATTGCTACTCTGTTTGAAGTGTAAGTTAATAATGTGTACTCTCTTCCACCAAAAGGAAGTTCTATGCGAAGGCGGATATTACTTAATTGTGAACTAGACTGCTCACAGCTCAGTCCATGGCTGTGTGTCATGCTTGTAGTAATCAGGGGGAGGGGGGAAGTTGGAGGCGAAAGCAAATATTGTCATTGGCTAACATTATATTTAGCCTTCTCAAACAAAGTAGTCAAGTGCTTTGTGAGGTGACAAGTCACCTGTAATCAGTATCTAATTTTCGCACACTGGTCCATCAGCTCAAAGACATCTTCACTGAAGTCATTGTACTCTAGACTGAAAGAGAGGAATACAAAAGGAAAATGTGAGCTTTTTCACTTTTGAAACGACAGAAATTGTGACATTGTGAATGTCACAACAGCAGCAGCAGGTCACAAGTTGTGTGACTCATTGTAACGTTGATGACCACACTGAACATGGAATGAAGTAACACAACGATCAACGAGAGTGTATCAGTGGAGGTACAAATCGGAGGACAGATAATCATAATGCATGGAATGGAATGAGGAATGGGATCAAACACTACCATTCCTCATTCCATTCCATGCATTACAGTGAGCCTGTCCTCCGATTTCTACCTCCACTGGAGTGTATGGTCCAGACAACATCCGCTACTGGATCACTCACTTCATCTCCTGCATGGTGTGGCTGTCCTGCATGAGTCTGACCAGGGCTGGGACTGAGGCGTCAGTCAGCTCATTGTTCTTGAGGTACAGACTCTTCAGGGAACCACTGGCTCTCACGCCAGCACACAGATCCCCAAGACACTCATCAGTCAGCTGGATCATCTCAACACTAACGCACACACACACAGGCAAATACGTGAAAAAGAGTTTACACTGACCAATCTCAAAGCAATGATCCAATACTATCCATTCACTCAATTATATTCGCTAGGCGGCAATAGTTTAATCAGAGGAACTATATGGAGCAATAAGCACATTGCTTGAAACCCCACTCTTTCAGATCTAAGATAAGTGGGAAATGAAAGGGGCCCAGGTAGGATTTCTGACTGGGTAAAAGAGAAGCAAACTTACTCCAAGTGTTTCAGTCGGCAGTGTTGGTCTCCCAGGGCCTCCCAGAGATGTTTGGCTCCGTCGACTCCGATGTCATTCAGCCCCAAAGAAAGGGATCTCAGTCTGGAGGTCCCACCTCTCAGCACAGAGCTCAATTTCTTAATGACTGCGGGAGTCAAGTCACAGCGATCCAGACTGCAAGAGGATTGGTTCTAATTACTTTATATTTTATTTACTCACCATACATTGCAATACAACTTCATTGACGAGGCCTCCAAAACGGCGGCTGTTAAAGAGCTGCAGAGCTGCAGTTACAGCTCATGCACATTTTATACACTTTACGTCAGAGGTCCCTTTCATGCTTTCCAGTTATGTTTCAGTGTGTGCTCAGATGTACAGTACAAAGGAAGCTGTATTGCTGGTGTAGTACCTCAATGTCTCCAGTGAGCATCCAGGTTTGCTGAGGGCCTCACACAGTAACAGCGCCCCCTCCTGGCCCAACTCATTGCAAGACAGATTCAGTTCTGTCAGCCCGCAGTTCTCTGACTGCAAGGCCTCGGCCAGCCCAGCACAGCAAACACCCGTCAGCTCATTATCATTCAATCTGTCCAGAGATACAACCGTAATTAATAAGCCTATGGATACAACAGAGGGAGATAGGAGAGAGAGAGAATAGGAGAGATATCCTGACAGACAAAACAGCTTGATTAGGTGATGAAGCATGACATGATAGTACTGTTTCCCTTGGTTTGGACCACAGTAAGTGATCATTCTTCCTAATTCTTCCTATGTAAGCAATGGGTGCTGTATTCAGGAAGTATACATTTACAGTGCAGTTATCCATGCACAATAAAATATACTTTCACATAGATCAATATTGTCCTGTACATGCAACCTTGTATGGACGGCCTTTTCTGCATTCAACAATGCTAAATATGTTTCTTGCCAACAAATGGAAAGACATGACAGTTAAGGTATTTAAGCTTAACTGAATGGCATACGCTGCTATGGCAATAATAATCCTATATTAATAAAAAATGTAATTAAATTATCTTCCTGGACATTACATTAGCCCCTGCAGTTGGCATTGTGGGTGTAGGAGAGCCTTTGCCAGCTGGTCAATCCCTCTGTCTCCAATGGTGTCCTGTGACAGGTTCAATAGTCTCAATGCTGATTGGCCAGAGCACAGGGCTGCTGACAAAGCCTCCATCGACTCTCCGGTCAACTCACACATCTGTAGCCTGGTGAAAACACAAGGAGGTAAAGGACACTAAACCACAACAAAGTGTTTTGAAGTGTAAGTTAATAAGGTGTACTCTTCCACCAAAATGACAGAGAGAGAAAGACAGAGACAGAGAGACAGAGAGGCTGGGAAATGAGCGGCCCCAGTAATGTATCCTCACTGATCCTCTGTGCTGATAAGGCTAAATAAGTAATACTGTACGTACTGAAGCTCCTCTAGTCTGCAGTGAGGGCTCCCCAAGGCTTGGCTCAGCTGTCTGAGGCCCTGGTCCAGGAGGTTATTCCCCCTCAGGTCTAAAACACGGAGCTGGGACGTCACTGAGGTCAGGACTGCTGCCAGGTCCCCACAACAAGCCTCTGTCAGCCCGCACACTGGGGCACTATATCATCAACATCAACAGACTTGAATTAGAATTAAACAGAAAAACGTTGCTTTTGCCTAAAGGGAACGTTTTCTTTTTACATTTATGAAAACATTCATTAAGTACGCCACTCACTGTAATGTATGTAAGTTGCTGTCCTTAAGTCCAGAGCTGAGGACTTTGAATCCTGCGTCACCCAGGGGGTTATAGGACAGATCCAGTTCTATGGTCCTTCCCATGTTGAGAGCTGATGCCAGGTGAGAGAGAGACCCAACACTGAGGGTGCTCTGTGATAGCCTGCAGAGCCAGCAAAGAGAGAGAGAGGTAGGGAGAGAGAGAAAGAGAGACAGATATAAGTATGGAGGTTTATGACAATATGCTGGTTACTCTAATATTACTCAAATATTAAGAGACTTAGATAAGAGTTAAGAGTTAGAAAGAGATTCATTGAAATTCATCTATAATCTACAATCTACAAGTGAATAATACATAATATGTCTTCATCCACACTCTAGAGAAAAACTTGCTGTCCAGTTAATTTGCCTACCTTTGTAGTGATGTATAACAAGTATAACTACATCATTTGTTTAGGGAAATATGTGTTTGTATGTGGTTTCACAGTGTCGTAACCTGAACCAGACTGAGTCACACTTCGCAGCACAGTACACAAATTAAACAGATAATATCAACACTTTCAACACACAACCTTTCTTTATTTCCATAGTGGATCGTAGATCATATTGATTCTCTCTCTCCTCAATTACTCACATGATCTTATGAGAGAGGCGCATAGCTGGGACCAGAAGGCTGGCTTTCTCCTCTGTCAAATCTTTACTGTTGTACAGATTCAGCTGATCTATCTCCCCCTTGCATGACACGATGTAGTTAAGCACCACACAGTCCTGCACACTCAGTCCCCCCAGGCTGATTCCGCGAGAAGAAGCGGTGATCTCCTTAACCAGCCTCTCATTTTGACATTGATGGAGCAGATGGAAGTAGTGTAGGTGTTTCTCTTTGTGATAGCCCATCAATACTTTCTGAGAGGTGCTTTTAAACCAGTGATTGAAACCGGTGATCCGTTCAGTGTTGAAGTCTCCTAGTTGGGATTCTAGAGGCTCCCTCTGTGTGGGCTCGGAGAGGCCTGACAGGTACAGATCTAGAAACTCCACGTGACCATCGTGCTTCTCTAACATCTCATCCACACTGCCCACTTTGGACTGGTGGTCCAAGTAGAAGGACACAGCCAAAATAAACTCTTGCATCATCTGGGTGTGGAAGGAAATAACACAGTCATCAGATTCCAGATCACCATCTATACACAAGAAAGAGCTCAGTGATGTGAGAGAGGTCAGGAAGAGATGAAGACCGAAGGAGGTCATTTCCTCTTTGGAGCAGGAAGCATGTTCAGCAAGGCAGCAATGAGAGGCCATTCTACCAAGGGCACACACCAGATCTCTGGCTTGGGCCTTGTCCAATGATAGCGCCTGAATCAGATGAACAGTAATGCTAACAAACACCTGGGTTAATGTTTCTGGAAGCCTCTCTCCAGCTTCCAGTAGAGACTTGTAAATAGAACACATTGTCCAGTAGAATTTAGGGGAGGTGCAAAATTCATAGAACCCCAATGTCCTCTCTATGTTCTGGAACGCTTGGCTGCCTGCACTAAGCTCACTGAATAATTTGTCACAGTAGGCCTTCCTCTGGGGCTTCAGAAACCCCAACAGCTCCACACGGTGGCCAACCAGTGACTCAACACTTGTGGTTGGCCTGGTGGCTAGCATTACGGCTGCCCCCTTTTGCAGTGTCCCATGGACCAGGCTAGCCACTAGCACTGAGGCTGAGGCTGGCTGACAAGGGTCCGAGCAGAGGGTGGAGGCTGTGGGAGAGTCCAGGCTGTGCTGGTACTGATCCAGCCCGTCAAACATGAACATAAGTGACTCTGGTTTTTGCAGGACTAGGGACAGGGACTCTTTGGAGAGGTGACTGTGATGCTGCAGGAGCAATGTTTCTAGGGACAGTGCCTCGCTGAGGGTATTCAGATCCGTGAATGTGAAATGGAAGACAAAGGAGAAGTGCTGGAGGTGTCTGTCTGTTGCCCAACCTGTCATCAGCTTCTTCAAGGCAACGGTTTTGCCACAACCTGCTGGACCAACCACTATTATAGGTTTTGGCTTGTCCCTGTCTTCAGATAGTGCAGTTAAGATGACATGCTCAAAGGACTGCGAATTCTCTTGCACCTCTTTTTCTTGAACCTCAGTACTAACAGTCATGAGGGGTATGTACTGGTTGTCATGGACCACCTCCCTTGGTGACTGTCCTCCGAGCAGAGTTGATGTGTCCTTTGACCTTAGGCTATGGGCCAGCATGGCTTCTTTGTGCATCGTGTGGATAGCTATTGAGAGAAAAACATAAAGTGAAAAATAGGGAAGAGACACAGATGGACCATTGTTGAGATACCCACGTGATCACGAAAAACGTTAACCGTATTGTGGGCACACGTGTCACTCGCACAGATCTAAGCATGGGAATGATGCACATAACATAACCAGCAGTCCTGGCGAAGGGACAGTTTACATAGGCTAAACAATTTTGGGCAGTTGCATGGAACAAAGCGTACACCAAGAAACATTGTAACGAAAGGGTTACGGCATTGAGCATTCTTACTTT
This sequence comes from Nansenia antarctica, assembly GCF_963989245.1. Taxonomy (NCBI): domain Eukaryota; kingdom Metazoa; phylum Chordata; class Actinopteri; order Argentiniformes; family Microstomatidae; genus Nansenia; species Nansenia antarctica. The sequence continues at coordinate 14,489,899 of NC_137676.1, read as the reverse complement.
GCAAAGAATCCATCGATGTAGCCATTCTGTATCTGTGCGATATCGTGGTACGTACAGCACCCTGTTATTTCAGAGTAGCCGAGTTAAGATGTATCGAGAAAAAAAAGAAATGCGCTGCTACAGAGATCAAGTCAAATGCTTTGCCTAAGCTACGTGCTTTTTATACTTGTGGTAGAAAACGAGACGCAACTTGAATCAATGTTGTGCAATTTCCTTTATTGCATTCCATGGCAATAGCAATACTTCCTCCCATGGAACAGCTCATGTCGAAATGCCGAACGGGTCACTATAGGCGTAATACTGTATTCAGTCACATACATGTAGGCATTATTTGGTTGATAGTCAAAATCCTTAGCCTCCTACTTTTTTACCGTCATTGTTTCAATTCAACAGAATGAACAGGAAAGTATGATAAAACAATCGATATTGTTGTAGTTTCGTTCATTGTACAGTAGATGGCAGCAATGGCTCAATGATTAAATACAACTGTCTGTTTTCTCTATCGCTTTAACACTGACATCGGAACCTCAAATACAATGACCAAAACCTGACACTTTATTTATTAATATATATATATATATATATAAAAACCAATTCTTCACAATGACACATTTCTTGCTTATCACTCATTTTGCAGCTCTAAACTAGCAATCATAGCTTTAGCAATAAAATGACCAAAGGTGAGCCCTGATGTGTTGAAATCTATCTGAAGTGTATATCAGAGCTGGATTCGTCATGCCAGGCGATACTTTCCCCTCTGCTTGGTCAGGGAGAACATTACCTGTGATGTCGACGAGGTCTTGTGGCCTTTGTGTAGTATAGTATATAGCCTATGCAGAAGGCTTATTTTCTATTGTTTGTTCTGTATGAAGAACACTTTACAGATCCAACTGTCATTGCTGAGATTTGTGTATTTCAGAATAAAAAGAAACGTTCTATTCTTGTATTTGTGTGTTTTATATTTGAGTATGAAAACATAACAGTTTATAATAGGCAACTATTGTATGTAGTGTAACACTGAAAATGCAAAAGGCCTACTGATAATCTTATCATAGTACTGTTTTCCACTGATCATTCTGTTTTCCGTTGTGCACATCAGTGTTCAATTGGTTCTTACAAATGTCTATTCATTTGATTGTGTGTGTGTGTGTGTGTGTGTGTGTGTGTGTGTGTGTGTGTGTGTGTGTGTGTGTGTGTGTGTGTGTGTGTGTGTGAGTGTCATTTGAGGACAACATTTCGTTTTGAGAAGACATAACATTATTTTTAATGCAGTGTTTGCTTTTGCAAGAGATTTGTGGAGTTTAGGGTTTTGTGTGTGAGTTTTTGGATTTGTGTTAAGAGTTAAGAGAAAATTAGCTATGCTTTGAGAAAACGTGTTAAAGCGATAGAGAAAAACTGTAATCTTCCAGAGCCAGACTGCAATTTCAAGTTTCAAGTTGTATTTGTCATTAGCCTACATCATATACAATTATACAATGCAAAAAATCCTTGCGGCAGAGCAGCTCTACAACATCAATCAATATCAACAATACAGTATAATTATTATAAAGAACCCATAAATATAAGCACTAAACATAATTATAGTAAATAACAGTAATGCAGTAAAATAAAAATGACTGTAGATTAGGTTATAGAGGAGTTAATAGAAGAGGCAAGGGGGAGATAAAAAATCAGCATCAGCATCAGCATCAGTTCTGATCAATGACAAAGGCTTGTAGTTGCATCAACATCTTTGGTTGCACCCTTTCAGACTTGTTTGTAATGTTAAGAATGTTCTCTCTTTTGTGTTTCAGCCAGAAGTAATCCCATGAAGGAAATGTCTATCATAACTCCCTCATCCTGGCTGTCAGTTATGTGTTGATCACAAGTAAATCGTCGTCTGTCACCCATTTGTAATCTGTTAAAAACAGACAATAGAGGGTGCCTGGGTGGTGTAGCTCACTAAGGTGCATGCCACGTAATCGGAGGGTCCCTGGTTCGATTCCGGCCATCGACCTATCCTGCATGTCATTGCAGATGTCTCTCACCCATCCTTCCTGTCAATCTCTACTGTCTCTATCCCAATAAAGCAGAAATGCCCTAAAGACATATTTTACAAACAGACAGTAGAGTTGGGGCCAGTGTTGGAGGACATGACGGGTCCTATAGCTGTCTTATTTCTGTCTATGACTCATCCAGGAATCCCACCAAGCCAGTTCTTTTTGTAAGTAAAGCCTGGTACACACATAAAGATAATCTGGCAGATTTTGGCCCGATTTCCCCATTCCCACCAAGGACAGAAAACGCTCGATTATCGGATGGCTCTAAAGATTATCCTATAAGATTATCCTGTGGTGTGAGGTGTGTTAAGAGTCAATTTCTGATTTAGATTTAGACAATATTTATGTGTGTACCAGGCTTTAAGACAATGATGTCAAACTTAAGGCCTAGTAGTCATCTAGTAGTCATCTACACAGAAAGGGGTGTGCTTTGAGACATTCCATACCCGAGACAGATATGTGTTATTCAGATGTTGTTGTTGGCCGTTATGTGATTCTAATAACACACTGAACCTTTTCCTCGATGAAAAAAACATTTTATTCAGCAAGAGATAAAGATAGCATATAATTATGCTGTTAAGGGTACTGACAATGATTGTCATCATGTAGCCTAGGATAACCTCACTGCTTTTTGAAGAGATTAATTGAGTTCTGAAATGGCCATGCATGGTTTCCACAACAATTATAGAGCTCAATAGTCATCATGTCCCATCAGTGACTGATACACACTTATTATGTAGTATGGTATATCAAACTATTTACAGTGCCCTCCATACGTATTGGAAAGAGGAAGCAAGAGGAAGAGGAATCTCTACTTTGACCTCATAATAACTATTTGACTTAAAATCCAAACTGTTGGCGTATAGTGCTAAAAGAAGTCAAAATGCTTCCTCTTTTCAATACTTATGGAGGGACTGTATTAATAATAATAATAATAATAATAATAATAGATTCATTTAAAAGCTCAATTTAACATTTCTCAAACTCAAGGACACTGTACCGAAAAAAAAAAAAGAAAAATGAAAGAAAACAAAGACAGAAGACATACAAAAAGATAAAATCATAGTCAAGATAATAAAAACATTTTTTAAATGATGCAAGAGCTTAGGCAATTATGGAGAATAATGTTACTCAGAACCCATGCCATGCTGTAAAAAGGCAAGTCTGAACAGATTGGTCTTGAGTCTGGTCTTGAATGTATTGAAAGTATCAGAGCATCGGATGGCTGGTGGAAGGGTGTTCCACAGCTTAGGTGCAGCAACAGAAAAGGCTTGGTCGCTAGAATGCAGACTCAAGAGACTAGAATGCAGACTGTTATATTTACACCTGCCTCCATCACCATGGTTGTTTTTTGTTTTCTGGATACTGTACCCAGGAACCCAGTTGTAACCATACAGTCACGGTGACAGGAACACCGTTCATCAGATAAGATAGCCACCTTGAATAACACACATACCACCTTAAGGTTACCAAAATGTTACCAACCAATCGCTATCTCTCTCTCTCTCTCTCTCTCTCTCTCTCTCTCTCTCTCTCTCTCTCTCTCTCTCTCTCTCCTCCCTCCCCCCTCTCTCTCTGTCTGGTTTCTCTTTGTCTGGTTTCAGGTATGCAGCTGTCTCAATCTGGGCGTGAGAAAGAAAGGTGTTCCCATGATGACCATCATGCTTCGGTGTGCATTGATGGGGTGGAATGAGGATAATGTTTTGAATGTCAATCGTTTGTCAGACGTGAAAGATGAGTCAATTGGTCATGCATGAGAGTCTTTATTGTTGTCTGAACATCTTGATAACATTGACTATTTTAACAACAGGCATGGATGTAAAGCACAGACTGACAATAAAACAAAACTTGAAGAACACTTAAAACGATTTGATATGGGATTTCACATTATTCATGTTACAAACAAAGCACCATTAAGATGCATTCATATTTACCTCAGAATAAGGTTACAGATACTGACGATAGTTACATAGCTTGTGGCCCATTAAACAGTTGTGTTGTAATACAGAATTACAGAACAACATGTACAGACATTTAACCGTGTCTTTATTCACTTGTATGACATGGAGCTGTCATGTGTTTCCACGGTCTTGATGAGGATTGGAACAGAAGTCCTTCTTGGCTGACAGTTTGTCTCCCTGAGGCCTGGGAGGTGGGTAGAGATAATTAAAGAGAAGAGGGACACTTTAAAGAACAGGTGTTCACTTTTGTTCACTTAAAAGAATAGATGTGTCAGTGCTCTGTACTGTATGTCACTTTAAGTTAAACAAAGGACCAAAAGGACCAAAATATTAGTGGCAAAAAGGTTATACATTATTGAGACACTTACGTGGGTTGGGCACAGTCTGGATGTTGGTAATGGACTGCTGTCCAATCCTGATGGGTGATGAGAAAGAGACGGTAAGATAATATCCTCTAAAAACGATGTTTTTATTTATCATCTTATTGATGTTATCTATTGTTAATGTGCAGCCTACTTGTTATTGCCTCAGGTTGTTAGGGAACAAAACCATATCAAGGGTATAATCCAGCAGACATTTAGTAATCAGATGCCCTCCTCACCTGTCCTCCTCTCCCTCCAGCAGTTTCCTGTAGGTGGAGATCTCAATATCCAGGGCCAGTTTGACGTTCATGAGGTCCTGGTAGTCTCTGACCTGACGAGCCATGTCCTGCTTAGTTCTACGCAGCGCCTCCTCCAGGTCTTTGATGGTGGCCCTGGCGTTTGTCACCGCCACCTCCCCGCGCTGCTCTGCCTCAGCTACCTGGTCCTCCAGGGTGCGACGCTAAAGGGATGGGTGGAAGGGTGGAAGGGTGGAAGGATATTGTTCATAGAGGTGATGGTGGCCAGATATACGATGTACGTATGTGTAAAATGAATACATTTGATTCGGAAGCTCCCTGTGCTAACCTCTAGCATCACTCCCTGGCTAAACGAATCTGGTGGCAATATGTTCCTACTGCTGCAGGCCTTATGTCTGATGCATATACGTTATGATAGGCTTACTACTATGTACTTTGTTATCTGTGCGTGCCATGAATTAAGACTGGGTTGAGGTATTGTGCAATCCGAACTACCTCAATGTATGATTTAGTACCTCAATTGCCATTACTCACTATTGCCTGAGAATGTGGTTTGATCTCAAGACACAATGTTCTTCCTGCATACCAATGTCATCAATTACAAAGCATTATCCCATCAAGTTAGACAAGGTGTTACTAGCTCAATTAAACTAGGAGCAGCAAACAAGGATACGTTTGTGCTATGCTCAGATTATCTTATTCATAATCCCTCTCTCTTAACCCATCCAATCAGGTACTGGACTCACCTGTCCCTTCACTGCCTGGATCTCATTCTGTAGGCGGCATATCAGGCGGTTCAGCTCAGAGATCTCTGATTTACTGCTTCGCAGCTCGCCTCCAAACTGGTCGGCCTGGGCGGACATCAGGTCAAACTGAATGGGCAAAGAACACAGGTCACAGGTTAAACTGGATCGGCAGAGAACACAGGTCACAGGTTAAACTGGATGGGCAGAGAACACAGGGGAAACTGAAAAACAGCCTTTTCACTTTCCACTGAAGCCCCAGGGTCCTACGTAAGGTTGATGTGCCATTTTTCATATTAGCCTCCCTCACCTTGGTCTTGTACCAGCCCTCTGCCTCCTCTCGGCTTCGTGCGGCGATGTTTTCATACTGAGCCTTCACCCCAGCTAAGATCTGATCCATGTTCAGAGCACGGGAGTTGTCCATCTGCACCACCACAGAGGTCTCCAGCAGGCTCTCTTGCAGCTCACGCAGCTCCTATCACGAGTAAACAACAACAACATCAAACATACTGTATGAAAATACAGCTTCAGAGTGTACAGCATTTTTATAAATAGACACCTTTATCAAAGTTCTATGTAGATGTCTATAGTATCTCTGTAGCACTGCCACAATTGGACTTTTTTGACAATTTGACTAACCATAGAGGCCATAAAAACACATAGAGTAAACTGGACTCAGTGGCATTCAGGATCAGCCAATCAGAGGTGCACTGTCAGATGGATTGGTAGTGTGATTTGACTTGATGGTTTACCTCATCGTACAGGGCCTTGAGGAACTTGATTTCATCTTCCAGGCTGGACACTCTGTCCTCCAGATCCATCCTGGTCAGGTAACCAGCATCCACATCCTACGAGAAGTCAGCAAGACACGTTTCAATATAGCCCATAACAAGCTGTTTTCCCTCTCTTTTGAGGAGATGTGACACAGGGATGTTTGTTGAGGTCTTCCAATCCGTAAATGTATCTTAAAATATAGATATTTTAACAATATATATATTTGAAATACAGGCACATGTTCAGACTTTAAATTAACATTTCTAATATGTATCTTGTGATTTGCCTTGGCTATTGGTCTTCAATCCAAAGCAGGGTACAGTTACAGATGAGGGTACAAATGAGTAAGATTAGAACACAGAGGGACTGTGGCGATTCTTTCACAGGCACAATACAGCAACAGGCGTTATGGGAGGGGATGGGAGCGGACGTCACCCATCACTTCAGTACCTTTTTCAGATGGACAAACTCATTTTCCGCTCCATCCCTCTTGTGGATCTCTTCCTCATACCTAGGACAGGACAGAGCAACATATTTTAGAATCAGGGTCTATAACTAGATACCCTGGCGATTGACAGGGCAGGTTTAATTGTGATACATTGTAAGCGCATGTTATAAATACCACAGTTAAGAGCTGTTATTCTCGATAGGATGATACATATCTATCCATTCCATTGAAATATGCTGTTTTAAGCACACTTTTCTCTTACTTTGTCTTGTAATCGTCCACCGCTCTGTGCACACCGCTGTTCTCCATCTCCAGCCTGTTCTTGTCGTTGTTGACCTGGTCCAGCTGCCTGGTCAGGTTAGCGATGTAAGCATTGAACATAGGATCGATCTCAGAGGGCCCAGAAGTCTGTTCATCCAGCAGCTTCCATTTGGTCTCCAACTTTTTGTTCTCTTGCTCTAGGAATCGCACCTGTGTCACACACATACACACACACACACACACACACACACACACACACACACACATATACACACACACACACACACACACACACACACACACACACACACACACACACAGTGAACCAGAACCCAGAGGGAGAGGTGTAGATACAGGAATTAGTCACTCAAGTGGAGGGCATGGTATATTAACCATCAATACACCATTATATTAAATGAGCAGGAGATATAACTGTTACGTTACTCATAGTGATGACGTAACAGGACTTACCGTTGTTTAACACAACTACTATAGTATTTACTAAAGCTCAAATGTCTTTTTTTCTAGGTTTTGGCATAAGAGCTGGTGATGCACAGCAACAGAATCAACGGTGTAAGTATTAGTGGAAAAAAACATTCCCAGGCTTTACCTTATCAATAAAATTGGCAAAACGGTTGTTGAGGGTCTTGATCTGGTTTTTCTCCTGGGTGCGGACGGCCTGGATGCTGGGGTCAATCTCCAGGTTGAGGGGGGTCAACAGGCTCTTGTTGATGGACACGGCTGTGATGGGAGCATCCCACTGGGCCGGGCCACTGGGGATGCTGCTCCTGGTCTTGAAGGAGGACCCAAACGACATGCTGCTGAAGCCACCTGGCTTGTTGTAGACTCCTGTACGGCCGCTCTTGTTGATCTTTAGACTCATGGTGGTGTTGTGTGGAGGTCTCGCTGCTGTGCTTGCTGGTTGAGGATGTGGTGGCTGAGGTGTGGATCGGATGTATCCTCCTTTATATAGAGTGGAGCAAGATTCTGGAGGTATGTGACCTCCCAATGTGGAAGAACCAGTTGGACACATACCTTCCTCACCCCCAACCCCCCTGGTGGCGTTGCCATCCTGGATTCTTGTAGTCTTTATCAGCTTCCTCCCACACCTGTGAATATTTTGGCATCTCCTATCTATCCTTATGTGTAACGTAGCAACATATTCTGTGATGTTGCTGAGGTTGGAATGATGACAACCACACCCTGGTCATAACCTTTGGATTCTGTGTGTGACATAAAACAACACCAGTTTTATTTGCAACCCCAAAATTGCTTCCATTGTCCTTTGCCACTGTTGCTGAGGTCAAAATGTGTGTCTCTCATGTGACCCTCATGACTACCCATTCCTCTACCAAAGCTTCAGTATTATTAAAAAATATAAATGGTAGTATTAAAAATAGAAATGGTGCCAAATCCAAAATATGAGGACTAAGTCTACAGGGAGCCTCGATACTTCAAATGTAAAGAACAAAATCAGACAAAAAGAAAAATTGGCTTATTGAAAAACAATGTGGGGAAATAGATTTTCATGTTTAGCTCCTCTTCTATGTTTGATATTCATTTGACCATGCCGAGTCTTGAATCTTTTTTTTATTTTATTTTTTACTATATTTATTGGTTTGAATCTGTGTGTCATTGAAGAGGAAATGTTCCATTGTCTCAAGTTTACATTCCCCCAGAAGGGAGATGGGTGTGTGGGTTCTGTGGAATGTTTTGAGGTGTCAAAACTGATGTCATAATTCTTTGCACATAGTGATAATGCCATGAGTCAGATTATCAATATTAGATTTTGCTATCAAGAATATACAGCATTGCTGGAAGTCTCTACCAAATATGATAGATGCAAACTGATTTTAGTCGATGGCTGCGACTGGGGTTGCGTGAGCTCTCTCGATGTCATTGAGGACGCTCTCGAATCCTTTATATGTACATTTAATTGCGTTGTGGATAGGCACGCCCCTTTTAAAACCACTAGGATAAAAGATAGGGTAGTGCCTTGGTTTACTCATGAGCTATCTACCCTCTTTAATAACAGAAATAGTGCCTGGTCCCGTGCCAGACGTACTGGTGTGCCCCAACACTGGCTGTACTTCAGGCAGCTCAGAAATAACTGCACTTCAGCCGTAAGGAAGGCTAAATCCGAATATTTCCTGAATCTGATAACCACCTCATACTCTAACCCTGCCAAATTCTGGAATGCAATTAATTTGACTAAAAATCGTCCTTCCAGTGCTCTCCCCCTTAGTATTACTGTTAATGACTCTGTGATCATTTATAAAATCGTCTGCGCCAATTATCAGTGCGCCGCTAACTTACATTTGTAATCTTTCAATTTCCTCTGGTGTATTTCCGTTGGTCTGGAAGTCTGCACGAGTCATTCCTTTACATAAAGGGGGTGATAGGGCTGATCCGGATAACTATCGACCAATCTCCACTCTCCCATGCCTGTCTAAAGCACTTGAGGCCTTGGTCAATTCTCAATTGAAACGCTTTCTATCAATCCACTCAATTCTTAGTCCCCATCAATCCGGTTTCAGACCAATCCATAGTACCATCTCTGCTATCACACTTGTAACTAACGACATAGTCTCGGCCTTGGACAAGAGGAACCACTGCGCGGCCCTCTTTGTCGACCTCTCGAAGGCATTTGACACGGTCGATCACCACTTGCTCCTAGAACAGCTATCCGATATTGGATTAGATTTAGGTGCTTGTGCGTGGTTCCATGACTACCTTACCCTCAGGCGTCAGTGTATAAAATCTTCACGTGGCAATTCAGATTTTATAACGGTTACAAAGGGTGTCCCTCAAGGTTCGGTGCTGGGCCCTGTACTTTTTACCATCTATATTAATGAACTGGTATCTTCGCTAACCGGTTGCCACGTCCATTTATATGCCGATGATACCATTCTTTATAGTACAGCAGATTCCCCACATGCTGCTACTATCAACTTGCAGCTAGCCTTTAACTCACTGCAAGACGCCCTCTCGAGGCATAAGCTAGTCCTCAACTCCAAGAAAACGAAATTCATGTTGTTTACTAGGGCTAGAAATACAAAGCTTCTTATATCCACAGTTGACGGCTCCTCCATTGAGAGAGTTACCGACTACAAATATCTTGGGCTGTGGTTGGATGAGAAGCTATCATTCAAAACGCATGTCGACGGCCTCACCTCCAAACTTCGGCAAAAGGTGGGCTTTCTTTACCGTAATCGGTCTAGCTTCCCCTTGCTTTGTAGGAAGAGAGTTGTCGAGGCGGTATTCCTGTCCGTATTAGATTACGGTGATGTTATCTATAGGCATGCAGCTTCATCTACATTGAAACAATTGGACTCAGTTTATCACTCAGCTCTAAGGTTTATTACCGGGGACAGTTATGACACTCACCACTGCATACTTTATGACAAGGCCCTCTCTTTCTCTGAGGCGCAGTTACCACTGGAACTTGTTTGTTTTCAAGGCCATCTGTGGCAAGCTTCCTCCTTATATCTCATAATTATTAGACTGGAGTCTTGGTACTTATGTGACCAGATCTAATAGTTGGCTTTCTTTTCGGGTTCCGTATGCGCGTTCAGACCTAGGTAAAACAGCCTTTTTTATTGATGCCCCTAATACATGGAACACTCTGCAGCAAACTCTCCGGTTGGAGGTCCTCCCCTCTGCCTCTACCTTTAAACTCCTGGTGCAAAAACTGTATTCTAATAATTGCAATTGTTTTTATTTTTTTCCCTTTAATCCTGTCTTGCTCACTGTTTGTTTGCCCATCTATATTAATGATCACTGTTCTATTGTACACTCGACGTCACTGTAAATGAGGGTGACCTCAGTGCCTATCGAGTTTTAAATAAAGGTTTGAAATGAAATGAAATGAGTTTATTCTGTTCTACATCATTTAGTTTAGTTTATTTGTGCTCTAGTTTCTGATTGTGATGATTACTGTAATACATTGATCAGTTTCACGTATACAGTATGTGTACATACAGTAGTAGACAAACTACCACCTGTCTCAGGTACTGCAAGTGTAACATGATTTTACAGTAAACATGAAACTGGTCTATCTGCCAACAGACAGGCTATTATTTTCTTTGTCTTTCAGTTGTGACTGAAGGCAGTGTCAGAGATTACAGATCTCGGTCGTTTTTAGGTGTGTCAAGTTGTTTCACATGCGAGGCCGGTTTCACAATAATCTTAGTTCCACAGAAAGATTAGTAGAGTTATATATAGTGCATAGACAGTCTTTTGGGCGCTATTTGAGGCTTGGACTGTAGCAGAGTGACAGAGCCAGACTCTTCTATCTGCCCCAAACAAACTCTCATATAGGTGAGTGGATAAGGAATATGGTTGTGTTGTGTGTGTGTGTGTGTGTGTGTGTGTGTGTGTGTGTTTGTCTGTGTGTGTGTGTGTGTGTGTGTGTGTGTGTGTGTGTGTGTGTGTGTGCGTGTGTCTCTGTGTGTGTGTGTGTGTGTGTGTGTGTGTGTGTGTGAGAGAGAGAGAGAGAGAGAGAGAGAGAGAGAGAGAGAGAGAGAGAGAGAGAGAGAGAGAAGAGAGAGAGATAGAGAGAGAGAGATTGAGATCTGTTTTGTTTTTAATATTTTCACAGAGTCACAGAGTACACATTTTTGCGAGTTTAGCGGAGGCACTACTATATTGTCCATGTATACATATGTTGTACAATAGGTCTTACTGTCTCTCAGCTCTCTCACTCATCAGGTATGAAGATCGCATCCTTTAACGTAAGGAGATTTGGGCTGACTAAGGTTTCCGACCCAAACGTCCTCGCAGCATTGGTCAAGGTAAAACACACTGAACTAGTCGCTGTGTGTCAAAAGTATAAATGCATGCATGTCAGGCAGGGTATGCTATTGTAAATGGACAACAAATTACTCTGAGCTGTTTCAATTCATCTTGTGCAATATTCCTACTATAACACAACATTAGTAGTTGAATTTAGTACATCATTCTAGGGAACATACAGTATTATCTGATAATGTTACAGCCTAAGGAGGACTGGTTATGAGCCCGCTACATGTTAAGTCATTAATCATATTGTGAAACTGCTGTCAGTTGATCTTTTCATGACAATAATAGTAATCACTCTTCGACACATTCTTCATGATGTTTTCAGACCTTGAAAGGAGATCCAACGGCCACACGTCAGAGGGTTTCAGAGGGTTCAGAGGGTTCAAACCTGTCCTCTGCACTGCACACCCAGAAAACCTGTGGTACTGTACACCTAACAGTGTAATGTCCCTGTTTCCATTCTGCAGATTGTGTCTCGATATGACATCATAGTGATTCTGGAGGTGGTGGATGTGACTGGGGAGTCAGTGACCTGCTTCCTTACAGAGTTGAACAGGTGATATTATTATTATTATCATTATCATTATCATTATCATTATCATTATCATTATCATTATCATTATCATTATAATAATAATAATAATAATTATTATTGTTATTATTTCTTTGTTTGCTATTATTGTCTGTTGGCTTTACATTAAATCTAATTAAATGAGATATATTATTTGAAGAATGACTCGGCTCTATGCAAGTTATTCACTTTTAGTTGCTTCATTCCCTCAATAATACTGTAAATATTGGATGTACTGTACGTCAACAGAGTCAACACAACACATCACTATACCCTGAAAATCAGTACACGCTTAGGAAGAACCAGATATAAGGAACAGTTTCTGTTTCTTTACAGGTGAAGTATCACATTAATCCAAATAAGTTGATCCATAATTGATCTTATCCAACTGTACATGTGTGTAGTTAAACACATATTGATTTTTAAACTGAAGGGATGATTTGGTCGACTTGATTGACTGCTATCAGTATGAAGACAACCAAGTCGATGATGTGGACGCTTTCGCCAGGGAGCCATACATTCTTTACTTCAAAATTCACAACACAGGTTGGTCAGTTTAGCTTGTAATATTTTAATTAACTTTCAACAGTTTTAAATGATTGTCAATGTTATAAGCTGTATACTGTTTTACTGATGTCAATACCTCAGGTTGAACTATGGGCCGCTATTACATCATAGTGATGCCTCAGGTAGTTTGTTTTGGTTTTGTTACGGTAGGCATGATTGTAATTGTAAATTGTTTGGTTTGCCTGTGGTATGTCTAATGGTGTTTCCTCACCATAAGGCATCATTATTGTTTTTATAGCACGAGACTGGTGGTTATTATGATTGTATATTCCAGGCAGACAATATTTTCTTTAGGCTTATCCATTCATTGTTTGTGTGTATGACACATTTTGTGTCAGCCCATTTGACATGTTTTGTGATTCTTAAGACGGGTGCCTGCACTCACTGCATTTTGTAATTTGCAGTGCTGGGGGATCTGGTTCTAATCCCTGTGCACACCAAGCCAGATGACTCAGAGAGAGAGCTGGATGAGCTCTATGACGTCTTCCTGAAAGTGAGAGACAAATGGAAGACTGATGTGAGTAAGCAAGCAACACTATTGTTATCTCACATATTATCTCACATATACTGTATATATATACTGTATATACTGTATATATATATATATATTTTATTATTATTAGAGTATATCACTCTACTCTTATTTGGATTAATGTGATCCTTCACTTTGCACTACGTAGACATGAAAGGTGTCAAAATGTGCGGCTCATTGCATATTTTGTTGCTATTGTTTTGTGGAAGGTTCCGGTGAATGTTTTTTGCGGTGAAATCTGGCCCATAGGAATGAATGGTAGAATCTGTGGCTGTGGGTTTTTTGAAGATTTCCACACATTTTGTAAACTGCTGCCATGCCTACAGTTTTAAGTCCAAATACACATGTCTTACATCAAAATGTTCAGCTCTTCACACTGTCACATGGGCAACTTGGATGGTTTTTCGGGGAGAGCACACTTCACAATTTCCACAGAAATTGTACCACTCTAGTTTTTTCTTTGTTTTTGATGTGAGCTCTACCTCAATGATACAACAGCACTGTGACATCACAGCTCTGCAAGCTATCCCTAGATGACCATGTTGATATATTCAGTGGTATAATAAACTAGCCCTAAAATCTCCCCACAAAATCAGTAAAAAAAAAAAGGGGGCTATTGCTGACAATAGATAATAAATACAAATAATTTTATGGGTTTTTGACATTTTCCAAGAAACATGTTGGTGGAAAAACATGCTTCCACATGTCTATATAGCTTTCTACTTCTGGTATCCTGCTCTAATAAATGTTACTACTGTAATTGGTAAAACACTGTTCCTAAAATGTATAATGGTGATAAAATCCTCAAACAATCGTCAAATATTTTTGATACAGTTATTACACAATTTATGACAATATTATTACACTTTGGCACCCATATTGAATTTGGAGAAAAATCCAGGGTGGCCCAAAGGCTTGAAAGAGTAGGGGCTAAAGATAAGCTAAGACTAAGAAAACTTTGACTGGGCGAAATGCCATTTTTTTCTTGGCTGGGACCTGTCTATTCTGATTGTCGCTAATGTTTTGGATGTTGTGAGTTGTGTTGCTAGTCACAATGAGTGATTTCATACCTGAGCAATTGCCAAGACATCTTGTTGTGGTTTCTCGTTAAATATGGTTTGCTAAAGGATCTCCTATCTCCTCTAGAACATCATGATCTTGGGGGACTTTAATGCGGATGGGGCATACGTCTCTGATGTGGAGATGAGGCAGATCCGTATCCGCAGCAACAGGAACTTCCACTGGCTGATCGGGGATGATGTGGACACTACTGCTAACACAGGGAACGAACACACCTACGACAGGTATGTCAGCATGCATGTGACCAGGAACCTCCAAAAGGAATGTGACCAATCACGCCTGTTATCTCTTAACATCTTAACACATTTAACAATGTCATTTAATGAGATGTTTAGCACCCCTGGGGGGTTGTAAGTGGCCAAAAGGGTGTGGTTTTTCTATTCATTCACTAAAAAGTATTCCCTATTTTTTCCAGGATTGTTGTGTATGGGCAAGACGTGCTCGAAGCAATTGTGCCAAACTCAGCCAAGCCTTTCAACTTCCAAACAGAGTTTGGCATGACAGAAAGAATGGTGAGCTTTCTCACCTGGGTACTCTCATCATAATGCAGAATGATTCTGAATTCTATTAGCATATTGGCAGTAGGCCAAAGATTAAGCCGAGGAGGAAAAACAAAACAAAGCAATAAATAATAATAATAAAAAAAAATAATGTCACTCTCTTCACTTTCTCCCCTCAGGCCCTGAAAGTGAGTGATCACTACCCTGTGGAGGTAGAACTGCTCATGTCTCCTCCTCCTAAAATCACCCGGAGCAGAAGCCCTCAGTTTGGCCAAACAGAGCCACCACTACAGCTACAGCCACAGGCTCATCCAGGCGTCAGGCCAACGAAAGGTGAGAGGAACACAATCAATCAATCAATGAGCACACTGACCCCTCCCAAGTCCCCACCCTCTGTAATGACAGTTGTGGACTGGTGAGTAAAAGACAGGCATGCTGACAATCTTTGACAAAAGTTTCCATCAGCATCATTATTAACGTTGCTTGCAGTAGTAGTGTGTGGGTTTCATAGCTTAGAATGTTTCTTATTAAACTCACTCTAATTCAACAGTGAGCACCCTATAACAATATACTACAGTATATAAACATAGCCTACTGCAGTATATGTTTGCAACACTACTCCATAATAACGCAACACTCCACCTGTGAAATTTACCAGTGTTTTCTAAATAATGGACTTGTGTGCTATGGAGAATAAGCTGGAGTACACTAAAGCAATTTTCTGTGTGTTTTGTGTGTGTGTGTGTGTTTGTTTGTTTGTTTGTTTGATTGTTCAACATGCAAGAGAGCTTAGATACTGATGTATTGGAACTGAAGAAGGGAAACCTCCTGTTGGAACAAGAAAAGCTTAATTTGGAGATCAAGCTGTTGAAAAGAAAGCTTGCTCGGGAGTATGAATGAGGGAAAACCCCTTATGCCATTTTGTTTCTGTGCTATGATTTTGTGAGTAATAAATAGTGTATTAAAAAATGGTTAAAACTGGTAAAAAGAAGAAAAAAAACACTCCATAATGTTTGTTGTATTATTCATGATGTAACATTTCCTTCTTATATGTTGTTATTGGATATGTTTGTTTATGTATGTTACATGTTGTTACATGATATTTACAATCTTGGAAGTAAAATGTATGAACTTTTTGTCAAAAGCCTGTTTTATTTGTATGCATGAACGTGAAAGAGTAGCTGTTAGGCCGACTCAATCACTTAAACTCAGTGGTGTGCCGTCAGGGCCAGCAAGGCCTTCTCTGCTGGCCTAAACATCATCAGAATATACATTTTATTTTAATATATATTTTCCACAAATATGTATTAATGATTCCCCATAGTCTATTCTCTTCATTTCATAGCTTTCCTCTTGGTTGCGCTGCTTCCAGTCTCCGATTGAGATTTGGAGGGCTGGCCTTTATGTTAGAGCTTTTATCCAATCAAAATGTGTTGCTAGGGGGCTCAAAAATCTGCCCGCCTTCACATTAAACGGTGCTGCGGATTCGACCTGTAACTTAACATTGGAACGAGAAAACCTGTGGCGTACCTAGTAAACCTACGTAGATGCGAGCAAAAGCAACAACGGCGCCTGCTGTAAGGCTCAATGATGTCAGCACCCAGCACGTCTTTTGATTGGATACGCACTATTGCTACGCACTATTGCTACGCACTATTGATATTCACTATTGAGATGCGGAACTATGCCGGTAGATGTGAAACTTTTGAAAGGGCGCAGGGAAACGGAGCCTCACAACGAAAGCTTTCGTTGACTGATCGATAATACTGATCGATTGTGTCCTGTTTTTGGGTAAACAATAACTTTCATTTAGGGGACACAATGAAAGCGCCAAGTCCACAAACAGAGGAAACTACGTTGAGCTACGTTGAGCTTTTCTGGCTGAAAACAACCCAGATTTACATTACCACCTGTCCACAAACAAAGTGTTTACTGGGACGTCAGGCAAAATACAAAACGACCTGATTTTTGCTATTGCTGAAGTGATGGAAGAAGAGATCAAAATGGAGATTAAAAAGGCACCCTTTGTCGCTATTATGGTGGACGAGACGACAGACGTGGGTAATGTAGCGATCTTAAAGATGTTAGTTTAACACTCTTCATTGTAAATGCGGATTTATTGATTAAAAATGCTTCGGAAATATTAATATAACTCTGTTGTACTTGTCTGACTATGTTAAGGTGATGCAACGCCCGGTTATACTGTGTTTCTGTCTAGTTTCTAGAGCCATGGCGTCATAACGATGGTATTAAGAGGTAGAATAATTCAGGTAGGAATGTGTCGGACATCACTGAAGGCCTAGGTGTGAAATGCACCGCCCGCCACTGCTTAAACTAAAGGTTCAAACTGAGAAATAGTAGTAACAGACTTTGCCGAGCCAAAACTGAGGCAAGGGCTAAAATTGAGCTTAATGCCATTTGAGTAATTTCCGTCTAAACAATAGCCTCAAACTAAACTGCATAGGTATAACATCAACAGATGCAAAACCAGGATGCCACTTGACTTGATATGTAATGCATTGAAGTTTTGTATGGATATGCTCAGATCATAGTTCAGAATAACATACTATGTGACAAAGAGATAAAGTAATCAATAATTTAATTATTATGTGTCCAGCTTAAGAGGTTTGCAGCACAGGCCACACTAATCAGTTACAATTTATGTTTCAGTTAACGCTGTGCCGTTGTGATATGAGTGCAATCAGAAAGGCTCACAGCGACATCTAGTGGCTAATGAAGGTAGCGCGAAAATAAGAATCGGTAGCGCCGGAAGAGAGACCATCTTTGGATCCTCCCCATCTCTGGTCACATGATCGAAGTCGAAAACATCAACCAAAACACTGAACGGTCCAAATTGGAACAGTTGCACTGCAAGTAGAAAAAAAGTCAAGTTGTTTACACCTCTCCAAAAGTAATACCGTGTCCCACACCTGTCCTCCAGACAGGCCGATTCAATGCATTACAGAGGCCCGAAAACGCTGCGGAGATGGACGCGTACGATTTGTTTACTAGTTGCAGAAAGGGCGACATTTGGAGAGTCAGGTAAATGGACGCTTGCTTGGTGTTGTTCTCAAATGCGTACCCAGCTGCAAGCCAGGAGTGATTTAGCAGGCTATATTATGGCTTGAAAACCCCACCAGAAGTTATGAGATAGCATTGAAAACGATCCGATTAGTACATTGCACAATCATGTAAGTTGCTTAAATGTTAGTGTCGCAAGACTTTACACACCGTGATGACCAGTGTCATACCACATGCACATCCCATGAATAATCATTTAAAGATTAAAAGGCAAAGTATTTCATTTGCTATCGATATTGTCCAGTTATCATTTCATAAATGTACTCCAGCCCATAGTAGAGCAGAGTAATGGTCATCAGCCTACTCAGCTGGAGTAGAGTGTCCTTGTCTGGGAAAACGTGGTGTTGTCGAGGCACGTTGAGACCAGCCTTGGGACAGTTCTGTCAATACTTACCTCTTACTTTCTTTAAAGGTACCTTGTTGAACAGAGAGACATGGACCTCAATGTAAGGGATAAATGGGACAGCACCCCATTGTAAGTCAATTTAAAGCTGTTGTACCTTTACATAGGGTGTGTTGTTCGTAAATTCGCTCTGGAAATCTGATCAGCACTCACGGAACGCCTCTTGTCCAATCAAATTACTCGGTCCCTTTATGACTTTGAACCCAGCGTGCGCTCCGGCGCTCTCAGAGCGAATTTACGAACGCAGCCAGTATGTACCATAGTAGCCTAGTGTTAAGAGAACATTATGACATGAAGAGAGTGTTAAAGTAATCACACATTTCCTGTTCTACAGGTACTATGCTTGCCTGTGTGGGCACGAAGAGCTTGTCCAGTATCTCCTAGCTAACGGTATGGAATGTGCCTCACACCACTAATTTACTAATCTTAGTCTCTGGGAGACTTTCAGAAACAGAGATGCAACAGCCTAGAGGCGATGCAACAGACACTTGTTCACTACAGTATCTTCGATAAGAGTAGCTCTGTTTTCACCTGCGTGACATCATATCCCAGGGTCGACCTTTAACCGCCTTTTGCTTTGAGAAAGTAATGTACTGTATGTGCTAGAGAGGTCACTGGGTTGTACGAGTTGAGTTATGAGTTTGTTCTTTTTTGCCCTTAGGAGCTAAGTGTGAGGCCAACACGTTTGATGGGGAGAGGTGTATGTATGGATCTCTGAGTGACTCCATTCGACGCCTGCTCAAAGAGTACAAGTGTATCACAGCCCAAGCCATGCAGAGGGACTATTACGACTACTTCCTGCACACGTAAGAGGCCATATCGTCTCATCACAGAGGTCATATACAGTGGCAAGAAAGAGTATGTGAATGCTTTGGAATTACCTGGTTTTCTGCATTAATTGGTCATAAAATGTGATCTGATCTTCATATAAGTCACAAGTATAGACAATGTGACACAATGTGCTTAAGCTAATAACACACAAACAGTTATAATCTTTCATGTCTTTATTGAACACACCCATTGAACATTCACAGTGCTAGTGGAAAAAGTAAGTGAACCCTTGGATTTAATAACTGGTCGAACCTTCTTTGGCAGCAATAAGCTGCGGATCGGTCTTGCACCACGTTCAGGGGGAATTTTGGACCATTCTTCCTTAAAGAACTGCTTCAGCTCAGTCATATTCTTAGGATGTCTGGTGTAAACGGCTCTCTGGAGGTCATTCCACAGCATCTCTATTGGGTTAAGGTCTGGGCTCTGACTGGGCCACACCAAAAGGCGGATTTTCTTTTTTTGAAGCCATTCTGTAGTAGATTTACTTCAATGTTTAGGGTCATTGTCCTGCTGCATCACCCAACCTCTACTGAGCTTCAGCTGGCAGACAGCCACCCTGACGTTATCCTGTAGGATATCTTGATAAACTTGGGAATTCATTTTCCCCTTGATGATGACAAGCTGTCCAGGACCCGAGGCAACAAAGCATCCCTCCACCATACTTCACTGTTGGGATGATGTTTTCATGTTGGTATGTGGTGTCCTTTTTACGCCATACATAGTGCTGCGTGTTCTTCTCGAACAATTCAACCTTAGTTTCATCAGTCTACAAAAATGTTCCCAGTAGCGTTGTGGAGTGTCACGGTGCTCTTTGGCAAACTTCAGGCGCGCAGCAATGTCTTTTTTGGAGAGCAGCAGCTTCCTCTGTGGTGTCCTGCCATGGACACTATACCTGTTCAATGTTTTATATATGGTAGACTCATGAACAGAGATGTTAGCCAGTTCCAATGATTCCTTCAAGCCTTTAGCTGTTACTACCTTCGTTTTACCTCATTGAGCATTCTGCTTTCTGCCTTTGGAGTCATCTTGGCCGGGTGTCCACTTCTAGGGAGAGAAGCCACAGTAGTAAATCGTCTCCACAATTTGTCTAACTGTGGACTGATGAATATCGAAACTCTTTGAGATTACTTTGTAACCCTTTCCAACTTTATGCAAATCAACAATGCATGGTCGTAGGTCCTCTGAGATCTCTTTTTTGCGAGGCATGGCTCACATCAGCAGATGCTTCTTGTGAATAGCAAACTCAAAATCAAACTCACAGACACGGCTCAGACATATTCTTACAACTACATTTACATTAGTTGTAGAAATTGTGGCCCTTGGAGATGGACGGTACAGGTGGAGGCACGACCAAGTCCTGAAGACCATTGCTGAAGCCATCAGCGCAGGACTTGTGTGGGCAAAGCAGTTCCGACCCTCCAAGAAAACCATCGCCGTTGTCAGAGCTGGGGAGCAGCCAACCCCTGCCAGGAAAACATCTGCAGGCATCTTGACCTCTGCAAGAGACTGGCAGCTGTTGGTTGACCTTGAACATCAGCTGAAGTTCCCCAGCCACATTGTAGTCACCACCCTGCGACCAGACATTGTTCTCTTGTCTGAGTCCACCAGGCAAGCAGTGCTGCTGGAACTGACAGTCCCGTGGGAAGACCGCTTGGAAGAAGCCTTTGAGAGGAAGCTCTCCAAGTACGCGGGACTGGTCAGTGACTGCCAGCAGGCTGGTTGGAGAGCGAGGTGTTTCCCAGTAGAGGTTGGTTGCAGAGGATTTGCAGCCCGTTCCTTGGCCAGAGCCTTCAGCAGTTTGGGCATCGATGGAGAGAGAAAGAGGAGAGCCATCCGCAGTACCACCAATGCGGCAGAGAGAGCCTCTAGATGGCTGTGGCTCAAAAGAGGAGAGCCATGGAGTCATGGTAGCTAGTTAGCCATCTGGATACAAGCTGGGGTCTGATCAGCCCCGGCTGGGTCACCAGGGGGGTATTCCATCAACGTCGCTAAAGGAAAATCCTGGCTTATTTTGGATAACTCTCGCGAGACTTGTCAGAATATGCCTGGATATTTTTAGGAACTCTCGCGAGACTTGTCAGACTAAACCTGGATTTTCTTTTAGCGATGTTGATGGAATACCCCCCCGGAGGTATGATGTTGATGATGTTGATTGTTTATGATGTTTCAACACCTGGGTATGATGTTGAAAGACCCGAAACGCCCGATGATTCCAGGAACATCACTGAAGATGTGTCCAGAGGCATCAGTAGATGTATGTACACAGTGTGTTAGAGAAAATGAGACCCATTCTATATCTACGATTTAGGAGCTGATAGCAAAAGGTGTAACGTTAATGCGTGAACTCGGCAGCAACGACACACAACACTTTCTCCAGCAGTTAACCATGACAACGATAGGGAAATAAACCACATTCATCTGGGGACAGGATCGCTGTGAATGGTCTCCAGCTACAGTAGTGTATATTCAACGTCACTAACAATTTATTGATCAATAAAACAATTATTTCAAAAAAGAAAACATTACACTTCATAACGAAATGTAGCGAAACGTCGGGGTAGAGTAACTCGCCCCAAGCGGGTATCGAACTCCGATCTCAAGAAAATTAACTCCCTTAGCAGAGCTGCTTGCTAATTGGGCCTTGTACAAGTCGATATGGACATGGCTGGGTCCATATTAATATGCCGTTCGGTCCAGATGCGGACGGTGGTCCGGACTTTGAGAAGCCCTGACCTAGGGTTTTACATACTTTTCCCAACCTACACTGTAACTGTTTGAATGATGCATTCAATATGGACAAGAACAATACAATATTTGTGTGTTATTAGTTGAAACAGATTGTGTTTGTTCATTATTGCAACTTGATGATGAAGATCAGACCCTATTTTAAGACAAATGTATACATAAATGCAGGTAATTCCTAAGGGTTCACTTACTTTTTTATTTATTCTTGCCACTGTATAAGTCACCATGTCAATGTCTATCTTCTGGTGTTTTAATTAGTAAATGACCCTGTGGCTTTTGGACCTTTTGATGACTATGCATGCATTCCACATTTTCTACTTCCATCTGTATTTACAGTGGTTATTAAACTTACAAGGTTATTAAATTGGAGAGATTCTCATCTTTTATATGATGGTATTTGTGTACATATTGGTTTCACCATTCAGAGATTACAACACTTTGTATACATAGTCTCCTTAAGGTACCCAAAAGTGAGGGGACAATTGGCTTGAGCCCCCCCCCAACAATACTTAAACCTCATAGTAATTGTTTGAAGAAGAAATGCTTCACTGTCCCATTGTCTGCTGATAATGGAGCAGGCCCTCAGGATTATCAGGGACCCCAGCCACCCCAATCAGAAACAGTTTGAGCTACTGTCGTCGGGGAAACGGTACCGAAGCCTCAGGTCTAAAACCCAGAGGATGTCAAACAGCTATTTCCCCCCAAGCAGTCAGGCTTCTGGGGAACACGAGGGACTGTCATCCCTAAACCAACCCCACGCACACACAAAAAAGAAACATATTATATAACTACTTGCACACTACTGGATTAGTTGTACACCACTTGACTACTTAACTACTTGTACTGTATTATATTGCATTTCATCTCATTGTACTTTGCACAGCATTATGCATTATTGAAACTGTAGTACCATCACTTTATTACTTTATTATTATTTATTTTACTTTACTTTATTATTGTGATTTTGTATCCTGATGCTGCAATGCCAATGTTGAAGAACCAGAGCCAAAGAATTGTACTCTTGTGTACATTAGGATGTAATAAAAGCGATTCTGAGTATATTCCAACATCATCAACACTAATTTGGCCCTCTCTCCTATCTGCCTCTGCTGTCTGCATCTAGGTTAATGGAGCAGGGTCAGTACAGTGATGTCAAGTTCCTGGTTCATGGGGAGACATTTCAAGCTCATCGTTGTGTGTTGAGTGCACGGTCTGAGTACTTTGCAGCCATGTTCGAAACCAAATGGAGAGGGAAGAACATGATCGCCCTCAAACACCCTTTGGTATGTGCCGTATTGCAACAGGCCTTCTACAGATAGGCATAACAGAGTCTTTCTGGATCGTACCATTCCAATAGAGGGAGCATAGTGAGCTATTCAGTGTGTGATACATGATTGGTTCATAGTTATATTTTAATTTATAATCTGCTATTTATTTTCAATGCAGTTAGAAATTACACGTTAAAACAGTTATTACACAGTAACTTTAGTTAATTCGGGATACATTTTTTTAATCAAGCACCATACAGTAGAATAGCATTTTGTACCAGGTGGTCACAAATTGTGGTGATAGAATTTTTTTTATCTATTTCAGATTAATCCTGCAGCCTTTGGAGCCATCCTGCAGTATTTTTACACAGGTGAGTTTTGATGGATCATATTATTTTGACGTCCATTGGACTGTCAGACATTGGAGGCCAACTGTTTGTTCACAACCATCTGTTTAGTGGCTGTGAACAAAGCATTGCTTTGCATTGGAAAATGGCTTTAAAGGTCCAGTATGTAACATTCAAGCTTTCTAAAAGATTCCTAATGGTTGTTATGACTATGATTAATCAGTCGCGATCAGGGAATGAGATCCCTTGAAAGAAATATTTCATTTACGAACACTGTTTTGCATTTTGAATAAGCACTTTCTAAAATGTCTTTTTTCGACACTTGGTTTGCATAATAAACATGTTGTTACTGCCTGGGGTGCTCTGGGGGAGTGGAGGCGCGCATGCAGAGACACAACAGCTAATGTTTGTAGTCCATTTGGCTTAGCTACGGAATTATATGTTTTCCTTCTAGTCAGAAGATGAGCATTGAGCAGGTTTTTTTCAATAATTGTTTTGTCAATGTGTGTAGCCTCCATACCGTGTCATAGTGAACTGGCTGTTTCGCCTACAGGCCGCATGGACATAGACGTGAGCCATGTGGAAGACTGCAAGCGTCTGGCCAAACAGTGCAAAATGGGTGACCTTATAGATGAGCTGGAGAACAAGTGCAAAAAGGTGTATGAGTTTGGTAAGGTGCCATTCCTGGGTAATATTCAGTTTTTAGTGATAATAATGACTACTGCATACTATTTTACATCTGTTCACTGATTTGGTGAAGTCCCACCTTTTTTCGAAGTGACATTTTGGTGTGACAATTGTGATCATTCGGATTCACTTACTCACAAATGTATTTGTTGTAAGTCGCTTTGTATAAAGGCGTCTGCTAAATGCCAAAAATGTAGATAATTTCCTGTCACAGCCCTGTTACTTAATCTATCATATTCAACCCAGTTTAGCTGTCAATCTGAGACTTGCGTGAGACCAATGAATCAGTTACTTAAGTATTTCTCTTTCTGCTTCTAGTCAAAACCTGGAGGCTAAACTACAGCTACTTCCACCAAGCAATCAGGCTTATGAACAAGCCTACTAAGGACTAGTGACTATTTACCCTTAAGCACACCCCACACACGCAGACTACTTACCCTTAAGCACATCCCACGCACACAGGCACTTTATTCAAATACTACCTCTACCATCTACTGCTACCTCAGTACAATACTCATGCTATTTATGTTTTTTTTTTTTATTATTTCTATTATTATATTGCTCAATTGTCTTGTCTTATTTTTTTCTTTTTTCTTTAACTATTGCCATTTTTTCCTCTTGTTGCTACAGTGTCGAGGAACTGGAGCCTAAGAATTGTATAATGGGGTGTAACAATAAACTTGATTCTGATTCTGATTCTACTCAGTCTCCAATAAGCCAGGGACCTGTGTGAAGGTGCTCACCCTAGAGCCCAATGTCTCTCAGCTGCAGGAGGAGATGGGTCTACTGGCAGACTGCACGCTACCTGCAGAGCTAAGAGTAAGTCATTAAAACACAGTAGCTGGGCTTCTTGTGATTGTCTTTTTTTATTTATTGTTTCTTATATACAGTATATGAATATGTTATTATGGATCTTTGTAATATGTGATTTCTTTTTTTCTTCTCTAGGTTGGATTCGGTGAACTTCCTTTTGACAGAATTGACAACTTCCCTAGCTATGCTGACATCTGCTTCCGTGTTGAAGGTTATGATTTCCTGTGTCATAAGGTGTGCACCATGAAGGTCTAGAAGATGCAAAGAGATTTTGCACATTGTCGCTAAACCTCGTGCTATATCACTGCAATTGCTCATGATCCGTCTCTCCATTCACAGTGTGTACTAATTGAGTTCCTCCCCTGTTTGTTGTGGGCAGGCGTTTTTCTGTGGACGCAGTGATTACTTTAAGGCCCTGCTAGAGGACCACTTCAGTGAGGGAGGGATGCTTCAGTCCCAACCCAGCACCCCAGTACTCACCCTCCACAACATCACCCATGAAATCTTCACCCGCATGGTTTACTACATCTACAGTGATGACACAGAGGTGAGTTCTGACACATTCAGGAAGAGGGCACATAGTATCAGCAGGAAGGTAACTCAGTGACGCAGACAAGCAACTAGACTGTTCCCCCGATGC
Organism: Nansenia antarctica; assembly: GCF_963989245.1. Lineage (NCBI taxonomy): Eukaryota > Metazoa > Chordata > Actinopteri > Argentiniformes > Microstomatidae > Nansenia > Nansenia antarctica. The sequence goes on along the minus strand of NC_137676.1, from coordinate 14,464,189 downwards.
ATGCTGACACAGAAACTAAATGACCAGCCATTATGCAGGAGTGTTTGTCAAGATCGCATATAATCATCTGATATATCAACTGGCAAACACTGACTCAGATGGCGTGAGCTTTGTGCCGTAACCTGAGCGTTAGCTCCACTGTTAGCTCATCATACGTATTTTCCTCTGACTGTCCTCTGTGTCCAGCTGTCTCCAGAGAACGTGTACGACGTGCTGTGTGTGGCTGACATGTACCTGCTTCCGGGCCTGAAGCGCCTGTGTGGTAAGGCTCTGGCCAAGGCTCTGTGTGAGGACAATGTGCTCAACATGTGGAAGACCGCAAAGCTCTTCCGCCTGTCTCGTCTGGAAGATCAGTGCACTGAGTACATGGCCAAGATCATAGAGAGGGTGAGTGTCTGTGGTTGGCATGGACAGATGGGAATACAATTAGTGCATATTCACGTACAGTTGGTTTGCTTTTGAATGGACCAGGGGAGGCTGGTGAGGTAGAAATTGGAGGATGGGCTCATTTTAATTAGGGACGCACCGTTTCAGACCGAGTACAAGTACTTACATTTGGGTACTTGTCGATGCCGAGTACTGATACAGAGTACTTAATAATACCATTACAGTTCTAACAAAGACTTTGAAAACATATATTCATAATTATAATAGTTTAGCTGGTAACAGACAAACTAGTCTGAAATTGTCAGAATGAATGTCAGTCTATTGCCTCCTTCAAAGTAAAACGTTTTATGTTGGTCATAATGACAAAGTTTTGTTTTCATCATTTTTCTCTAACTATATCTCTATCTCTATTTCTCACATGCTCAGCAAACACAGACACACACACACACACACACACACACACACACACACACACACACACACACACACACACACACACACTCTTTACCTCGGATTGCGTACAGTTGCAATGCAGTAGAGTCTGTTTTTTCCCTGTCAGTGAAGCATCTCTCCTTACTCCCCTTCACGTGAACGCATATTCACGAACTTTGTGGCCATTTGTGTTTAGAAAGTGGGGTTCTTTTCAAACAAAATAGTGTATATTTATTTCAGACACTGTAGTGGAAGATATCCACTGAAGTAGCTGCCATGTTGTTGTGACATTTTCCGTCACTTTGATTGGTTTCTTGGTCCAAAGAACTACTATATCTTACTACATTTGGCCAATGAGACCGAAGGGAGTAGGAATCTGTGAGGGAGAAGGAAAGCGGCACAACCATAGATATATACATATAGATATCCATGGGCACCGTAAAGTGGTATCGGGGTGGATGTATCGGGGTAGTTTTACGAGTATGAGTACATGAGCATGGTATCGGGTGTGACTACTGGTATCGGTATCGGTGCATCCCTAATTGTAATGCATTACAACGAGCCCGTTCTCTGATTTCTGCCTCCAGCAGCCTCCCCTGGAATGGACAGATAGGGATGCAGTTCATACGTGTTCAAATGCTGTATGCATGGTCAAATAGACACTGGACAGAATGGAATACTCTCTGTCAGTGTTTGTAAATGTACCTAAGGAGGTTCTAAGGGGTGTCCTGCCCCCCCCCCCCCCCCCCCCCCCCTCCCCGCTGTCCAACACAGCTGGTGGAACAGGCTGAGTTTGCTGAGATGATTAAAGAGGACGCTGAGGCAGTGGAGGACAGACACGAGACGGACTCCATCCCCCTGGTGGACGACATCCGCTTCCACATCGCCAGCAACGTCCAGACCTTCAGCGCCATTGAGGAGGCCGACCAGAAGCTGGACGCCCTGGAGCAGCTGCTGAGAACCCTCGGTTTGGATTGCTGATGGGGAGAGTGTGGAGGTGAAGTTAGTGCTGGCTAACCTAGCTGCAGGCTAGTTGTTGGTATTTGGCTTGAGTTTTGAAGCTAGAACGGGGTGTTGGCTAAGCTACAGGCTAAATTAATCGCTAGAGAGGAGAATCCACAGAGCAATTGACTTGGCAAGAGGCCAGTGGTCCAGAGACTGAATTAAGTGATGAGGTTGGAAAATACAGTTGCGTTGCAGCAGGGATGACACAACAACTGACAACACGCTTGGGAGGTGCAGGTTCAAAGCGGGAAAGAGGAGGAAAGTATGCATTAGAATTAGGATATACCTTAAATTGACATACTGTATATGTGAAGAATACCATATTATGGAAATATCTACAGGTTTGTAGGCTTATTGATGCAGCAGATGAAATCATGGAGGATAATAGTTTTATAAAGCAGTATATTTTAGTTTATATTATAAGTGCATGCTCTTATGCATGCTTTACCTATAGAATACGGTAGTAAAGATATACAGTATTTACAGTAGATGTAAGCTATACAGCTAGTTACATTTTTTTTAAATAATTTTTACTTTACTCCAGTTCATCAGATGGAATGAAAAGAAAATCTGCCTCAAAAAGATGTATCACAGTTAATGAAAACAACGATAATATAAATACACTTAGTGAGGTGTAGCAATCTGAGGTGTAGGTGAAAAAAAAGATGTAACATTATGTATTCTTGTTTGACTTTAAAGTTCCAGGATGTAACTAAAAGCTTCCCCATGGTTGTAACGACTATGTTTAATTGGTAGCAATCGGGGATTGAGATCCCTTGAAAGAAATATTTCATTTCATCCATAAAAAGCACTTTCTAAAATCTATTGTCTTATCTGACACTCTTGTTTGCACATAAACATGTCCTTTCTGCCAAGGGTGTTCTAGGGGAGTAGATTCACCGATTTTCGCCTTTCCGTCTCTGGTGGCTGCCTCTTCGAATCGTGCGTGCATGCAGAAAGACAACAGCTAATGTCCAACACTGAAGGTCCATTTCTGTGGGTTATATTATCATTAGGGAGGATGTTGTTGTTTGGGACAACTAACATCCTGGTGGCAGATTTCCAGCAAACTTACACCCTGCTCCTTTAATAATTAAGATTACCTAATGACCTAACGAAAAACATGTTTATATATTATATATAATATAATATATCTTCATATTCATGAGGTGTATTTAGCCTCTGTTTGCTGTATTCTTTATGATATACCACAGTCAAACTCACAACTATGTTAGAAACTGAATGAAATGAGCCTACAGCAGCTAAAAAGACTGAACTGAATTTCCTTTTAGCATACAGACAGACAGACAGACAGACAGACAGACAGACAGACAACACATGCATTGCATTACAGTGCATTGCTGGAATAATGCTAACATATTAGTATATGTTAAGGATATAGTAACAACTCATGTTGAATATTGTGAGGGGTTTTGTCAGACTAACCCGTGTCCCAGTACTGCTTTATTATCTGAGGCACTCCACTGCTGTGTTACCTCTGTATGCCTATGCAGTTATGTCCATGTCCTTTTTTTCAAAATAGGATTGCATGCAAAGAGGGATTTCTTTCCTTAACCGTAGCACAAAACGACCACTGAATAAGCAGCAAATATTGTGCTGTGTGTTTGTACAGTAAACATTAACCCAGTACACGATGAACAAACATGCGTTTTTTTGAAGACGGATGTATTTGTTGAGCTTGAATGAATAAACACTGTCGCTCATACCTGACGTTAAGAAAACGACAAAGCCGACAGTCAACAGGTTGACATAACAGTACTTGGTTGTTTCAGTAAAAAGAAAAAAGAAATTTAGCCGGCTAACTTTTATGAACACCCATGATAGTACACTTATTTATAAAGACAGTTGTATTTGAATACATATCAATAACACTTTTGGAAATATTTAGTTGTTTTTAGAATATTTAAGAGTGCTAGCCAGGCATTGTGAAATAACACAATAGGATGTTGATTATTATTTGATTATGACAAATGCAAACCCTGTGTTTAGTGTGTGTCAATCTGGTGTTTTGTTTTCATAGTACCACATACTAGGCTATGTGTTTTATTTTAATTTAAAATGTATTTTGTTGTAACTATTTAAGCAATATTGTCTCGACATAGATTCTTTTACTTTAAATGAAATGTATTACTCAAAGCGCTTAGTGGAATAAAAATGGACAGATATGATTGTCTCTGCTCTTTTTGGATTTGGAAAAGTATACATATCACAACGTCATAGATTTTTCTTGGAGGATAAGGACTTGTGATGACATACAATATCCTCTAGGTGTCACCCTCTCTTTGTTCATATTTCATTTCTTTCTTTTCTTTTTTATATATTGAACGGGTCAGTTTCTCGAAAGCTTCATAGCTTAAGTAGTACTTTAATGTATCCCTCTCCAACCCAGCCGCAGAGCCACAAGGCAGGAACAATTGTAAAATCAATGTTTGTAGGTCAATCTTCTTTGTGTGAGAACAGATTGGTTAATGAAGAACTTTGCTGGTCTAAGAGAGAGTAAGCCTAGGTTTTTGAAAAAAGATGAAGTCATATTTTTTCTCTTAAGCTTTTGGAAAACTGACCCCAGGACATTAAATGTATGTCAGATGCAGGGAGAAAGTAAATTGGGGGGAAAAATACTGATCCAGCCTCATGCATTGAAGTAAGGCTACCACTGTTACCAGGGTTCTTTAGTCTTGGGAATGTTTGCACTGCCAGCCTTCCATAGCATTTACTTTCTCTAACCCTCATTTCAATCTCAGTTTATCAGAAGCTCACAAAGGTGTGGAGAAGGTTAAGGGGAACACAGAGGTGCGTGTGTGTGCGTGTGTGTGTGTTTAAGGTGTTCACTCACACAGAACACCCTCGCCTGCAAGTCTACATGGCTCTGCCTCCCCTTGTGCATAATCATTCTCATTTCAAAGGGACACAGAGCGGAGGCAAAGCTGTATGTCACCTTAATGGAACCCTGAGGTTTTCAATGGTGGCAGACACAGAATAGACATGAAGCACGACGGGGAATAAGTTGTGGGCAAAGCTATTGTAAAAACATGTTGAAGCGAGGTTCAACGTCAATACCAATGCAATCTATTTTGAAACAAAACAACTGGCTGGGTTCCCAGTGTCTTAAAGGCTAACATTGCGGAGAGAAAAGCTAACAACACAATTTGTTAGTACCCCCAGCAAGTTGCCTTTACAAATGTTTTATGGTTGTTCCTTAGCAACTTTGGGGCTGTGAGGTGATGGGAAAGTTCATGTTCGTAGGCTTTTCAGACGTATAACACTCGGGGACAAGTGAATGTTTACAAGGATTATTAAGTGTACCAGGGTTGCATAATGCTTTTGTCTTACGTATCAGCAATTTATATGACTCAACTTCTTGTGTAGGCTACCCTATAGTTATTCATTAGGTTGCCCTGTGCAACAACTAACTATTCGCCATAGATTCTCATTAAATTAATCGAGTGTTGAATTGTCCTTTTGTGTGTGTCATTTGTGATTGTTCCATTTGAGACTCATGGTTTTATGTTTTCCCTGAAAAGTCACAAGCAAGGTGGTCTTCTCCCTGAGAATAAGAAGGGCCCCCACACTGTACTTTTTTTTTTTCGCTCTCTCGTTCTCAGCAGGAATGAAACAATTGCCATGGCAACAGGCAGGATGAGCGGATTGGATGTCTCTGATGGAGCAAGATCACAAGGACCTCAACGAAATGTCTGTGCATCATCGTGCTGATATTTGTAATTCTAAAGATGATTAAGTCTAAAACAGTTGTTAGTATCACCAATCTTGATATTTGATATGTTCCCCATGCCATCTATTCCAGCAGTTCTGCTGTGTGCGCTCTCTTCTTTCCTATTATCTATTCCAGCAATACCAGAACTACAAGAGTGATTATCCAAACAGGCTTTAACTGATGATGAGTTTTTGTTTTATATGAATGATTTAAAAACTCATATTTGTCATTTGTCATCTGTTGCAATGCATTTCAAATTAAAAGCAGGACATCCAGGCGTACTTCTTTAATAACCTCCAGTCATGACCTTGTTAAGAAGACAATGTTCTTTTCAAAACAAAACATTTTTGTTTTTCTCACTGTGATCATGAATCATGTCCAGCTAAAGAGGGAACTGAGGCACTGTCCTCATGCATCCCGCTCACTATCTTAAAGACCATTGTTTACAAGGACAATTTCCCTGTGTTTTTAAAGCCAAAAAAAGGAAAACAAAAGAGGAACGAAACAGAGGAAGATTTCCATGAGACGGTAAAAAAAAAACATCACATTTTAAAGCAGCCAGTAATATTTAAAAAAAACTACAAATCTCCAATGTCTCTTTGATTCTGACTCACAAGCCTAACTCATCACACTAGAGTCTACAACCACATCCAACTCTCTCTCCAAGGGCTTGGAGAGCTGATAGATCTCAGCCAGCCCACGAGAGGAACAAACAGTTCCTTCAACTCTTCCTCCTCCTTTAACTTTCTGTTTCGCAGTAAAACTGAACAGACTAGTCTGCAGCATGAGGTATTAAAGTTGGATGCAGTTGTGTGGTATGTCATACGACAGGCCCAGACTCTGGGCTTCAGGACAGGCAGCGTAGACACCAGTATGTGGTTTTGGTTGCAATAACAGGCTCTCCCCCTTGACAACAGTGCCAGAGAACATGAGCTGGTGGAAATGTACTAATGCTCACTTTCTCTTATGCCTACAGTCCCTCTGCTGTTATGTATGATGTGTGAAGATAAACAAATAGATACTTATATAAGGATAGATTATTCAAAAGATTAATTACTATCAAAAGTGAATAAGAGTAAAATAAATGAATGAATAAATAAATACATTTTGAGGTTCCAGGTTCCATTGGAATGATCGCAGAGAAAGGGACAGGGCAACAACTGTTACAATTCCAACTATTTAATCCTGCAAGATACTGTTACTTAATTATACAACTACCTTTTTTGCCAAACTTCTAGTGAATTTATTTATTGATTTTACTCATTCACTTTTGAGAGAAATTCATCTTTAGAATAATGTGATTTCAGTTGCCACGGGTTGTGTTTGGTAGCCATGCAGGGCAGTACCATCTGTTAGCTTGTCGTGCCAGGGAAACTACAATCGTTATCTTGACGTACATCTACTGTATGGAAAAACACAGTTACTGTAGCATGTAAGCCACCATGCACAGAGCTGCATATGATGTAAATATGATATACTGGAATAACATGAAAAACGGGCTCTGGGATGGAAGCGCCTATGCACATGTTCAACCCAGGATAGATTATCAAGCAATCTACTTGAGTTTACAGTATATTGAGTGGATATATATATATGAGCTTATTTGAGTTGACAGTATACACAGTAGCATAGTGTACAGTTATGTTTGTGCATGCTGGCCTGTGCCCTTGTCTGTGTCTTTGTATGCACTCTCAGGAGACGGTAGACATAATTCACTGCTCCTGTCAATGTCAATATGCTAATTTGCTATTAGTTGAGGATTACCACAAGGGAAGGAGTGGTAAGCCTCCATACTTAGCCACATACTGACCTCTCTCTCTCTTTCTGTGTGTGTGTGTGTGTCTCTCTCTCTCTCTCTCTCGTCATGTCTCTCATTTCTCTCTCTCTCTAATCTATCTCATCTGTCTCTCCCTCTCATCACATCTCTCTCTTTCCCTTCACGTGTCTAACTACTCTCACACACACAAAACACCCGCATGTGACTTTGGCACAACATGAAGTGGCACTCTCTTTAAGACATTTAATCAGAATTACCATGCCTGAGCTGCAGTTTACTAGCATGCTGTCAATCACACTGATGTCTATGGTTTATGATCACAATGACTCATGGTAGGTAATATTAAACCTGAGCGACAGGCACAGTGCCACAACACCATCCAACAACCTCAGACATCTTATATATTAAGATGCTTGGCTGACGAGGGGTTATACAATAACGGTTAGACTGTGCATGCCCTGACAAAGTTGAGCTATAAGCCATCGGCAAGATCACTTGCAAGTTAGTCCTGAAAAGAAAAGGGAGTTGGTCAGGCGTGGGTGTCCTTTCATAGGATTCCTGTTCTTTTCCATTGGCAAGTCATGACCAAGGCCAAGTTGAAGATGTGTATAAAATGTCATGAACAGTGGTTCTAGTGCAGTCTTATCTACTAGGAATTCGGTTTATTTCCGTGCTCTATGTTGAAGCTGCTCTTGGCAGTCTGCAAGAGTCAGATGTTTACACTTCACATGACTTCGCCCCAGTGATATGGGATTAAACCTTACATTCTCACTTAAAGCATTAGCCACCACAACACAGACACGGAAGTGAAAGTTTGTCCTCCTCTTGTATCAGGATGTCAGGCTTCCCTGGAATAACATCTGATATCAACTGTTATACATTTGCATTTTTGTGTATGAGAGTTATGACTCCACTAAACCGGTTACTGTGTGTGTGTGTGCGTGTGTATATATATATATATATATATATATATATATATATATATACAGTACACAAGCATATGCATGTTTAATTGCATATACTACAGGTCCCATGGGTGCTGTGGGTTCATATCGGTCAGTCGTAGTGGATATGTATGTATTTGCTAGCCCCTGTGTTTGTTTGTGTGTTTGTGTACGTGCTCCTTTTGAAGTGAGTCACAAGGTTGACAGGGGGAAAACAGAACAGCGAGGCTGTGGAGGAAGACTCAGACAGCGTCTGCATGTGAGAGAGGATTACATCGTTACCATGTGACTGGCCCCAGACAGAGTTCCAACAATAGATAGGCTCAGGCTATCCAGGACAAGGACCTTGAGGACCTGGGACCCATATAGGAATTCACAGAAAAACCTAGGTCATCACCATAGATCTGAAAGAGGACGCTGTCAATTAAAGCAGGCAATCATTCAAAGAATCAATGCATAAAAGCTGTATAATATCTGGGAATTATATACTTTCAGGGGTGCAAACTGGTGATGGCCCAAAAAGGTGCCACTTTTTTTTTTTTGTGGCTAACCTTAGGGGGGGGATAGCGCTAGCACTAATGGTGTTAAATAGATATCGCTAGCCCTAACGGTGGTCTAACAATGATGCATGAGTAAGTAGCGGCAGCCCTGACCTTAACACCTGCAGAATTACTTCAAAAACAGTTTGAATGAATGAATGAATGGTCTTTATTGTCATTGATACAGGTACCAAACAACGACATTTGGGAGGGGGGGCTCCCCTGCTGCTAGGAAAAAAAAACTAAAAACAAGAAGGGAAAAGAGCTGGTTTACATAAATAAAGGCTATGTACACTATCCACTATACTATACTATACAAATAAAACACTGTGCTGTACTCTATGCTATGCTATACCTATTCTAACATTTCCTATCTCTGAACCTTATGTACCCGAGGGTTGTCATATTGCACATAGTGTTATTGCACATTCATTTAAAGTGTCGCAGTTTGCAGGTTTGAAATGTTCACAGTTGTGTTTCAGTATTGCACTTGATTTCAATCTAGTAGCTGCCATCAAATTGTCTAGATTGTCCAGGGCCTAGAACCTAGGTCTTTGCTGTGTTCAGGGCCTGAATGGCCCTGGGGTAGAAGCTGAGCTTCAGTCTGTTTGTCCTTGCGAACATGGTCCTGAACCGCCTGTCCGAGGGCAGCCGAGCAAAGTGTTCGTACCCAGGGTGGGATGGGTCTCTGGAGATCTTGGAGGCCTTCCTGAGGCAGCGTGTGTTTTACAGCTCTTCCAGGGAGGGGAGGGGGGCGCCGGTGATCTTCTGGGCCGATCTCACGACTCTCTGTAGCGCATTCCTCTCTGCGGCTGTGCAGCTGGAGAACCACACGCAGATGCAGTAGGTGAGGATGCTCTCCACTACGCAGCGGTAGAAGGTCACAAGCATCTCCTGTCCGATGTGGTTTTTCCTGAGGACTCTCAGGAAGTAGAGCCGCTGTTGTGCCTTCTTGATGATGGCTGCTGTGTTGGTCTTCCAGGACAGGTCATCCTGTATGTGCACCCCCAGGAATCGGAGGGTTGAGACTCTCTCCACGCTCCCTCCATCGACGAGCAGGGGCTGGACCTCAGATTCTTTCCTCCTGAAGTCCACGATGATTTCCTGGGTCTTTGACTGGTTCAGCAGCAGGTTGTTAAACTTGCACAGCTTGCCCAGCTGCTCCACCTCATCCCTGTACGCCGCCTCGTCCCCCCCCGAGATGCAGCCCACCACGGTGGTGTCGTCTGCAAACTTTACGATGGAGTTGCTGGGGTGGACGGGGGTGAAGTCGTAGGTGTAGAGGTTGTAGAGGATGGGGCTTAGCACGCAGCCCTGGGGGGACCCAGTGCTGAGTCTGAGGGCTGTGGAGGTGTGGGAGCCCACCCGCACCCTCTGGGGGCGGTCAGACAGGAAGTCCTTGATCCATGCACATATAGAGTGTGATAGTCCCAGGTCTAGTAGTTTGGTCACTAGCCTGTCTGGAAGGATGGTGTTGAAGGCAGAGCTGAAGTCCACAAAGAGCAGTTTACAGTGACTGTGTTCTCTATGTTGTCTGGAATTGTACCTAGCTGCCTGAAGCTATAGGTTATTTCAACAGCAGCAGAGTTTAGCAGACAGGGAGATTAGTTAGCTCGCACATCATGTGACTTGGATGAGACTAGACTCCCCCCCTCCCCACCCAAAATATTTATTTTGCAGATCTACACAATTCACATATTGTGGATGACATTTTGAGATAAAAACGGCTAATTTAGCAGAAAGTTTGCACCCCTGTACTTTATTAGATGTTAGAATAGCACTATTCCTCCCTCCCTCCCCCTCCACTCTCTCTGTATATCTCCCCCTCTGTTTGTCTCCCCCCCCCGCCCCCTCTCTTGCTAGCCTAACATTCATCAGGTGATCCAGACACCAACACAGTGCTAGAAGTATTTCCTGCGTTTTGGTTAGAGAGAAAGAAAAAAGTCAGTGTTTTTGTCCAGCTACTCCAGCTACACAACACTGTCTTCAGGCAACTTCCTGTTTCTTGGCCATTTCCCCTTTTGGTGAGAGAAAACAGTGGTTCCTGCTGGCAGAGCGTATTGTTCTCTTAAGGGAAACCACCAGTAAAACTCAGGGGACTGGGTGGCTTGACAACAGCCTTTGGTCAACCACAGGCTGCATGTTGGTTAAAGGGGCCTTTTGCCAGGGTACCCAAAAGAGGGCATCCTGTGCCCCATCCAAACAAACGAAACAAAAAAAGAGTTTGACACACCTACTGCATGTGAAAGTGTTAAAGTGTTAGCAATGGTTTTATAGCGCTTCACTACCACATGTTACATAAGAAATGGCTCATTGTTTCCCTCAATGTACATCTAATATTGTCAAAGGTCATGTTTGCAGAATGTCTGCATACAGATCTGATTGGTGTACTTACTGTATTTGCATTCACCTGGGATCAAAGTACAGTAGTACATTATGCATCTAAACCTCACAGTGCAGGCCAGGGGTAGGGAAAAGGGAAAACTTGTCATTATGCAGGGTTAGGGTTAGTGTTACACCAAGGGAGGCTGGTGGACGCAGAAACCGGAGGACGTGCTCATTGTTATGCATGCAACAGAATGGGAAATGGAATGTGTTCTCCGATTTCTACCTCCACCAGCCTCACCTGGCCCCAAGGATGTGGTCAGCTGAACAACAGCCATATGCAAACTGTAGACTGTAGACAGTGGACTGTTATACTGTACATGGACATTACGCATTGGATGTGCTGAAAGTAGGCCTATATGGATTAGGTGCATGTGGTTTTCCTCCTTTAGTTTGCTGACTGTAGCCTCACCTCATGTCTACTGTATGCCGCAAAGCTCCATGGCGTCGACACGTGGCCTTGCCATCTGTCTGGGTTTGGTTGTCTGACGTTGCCGGATTAGGCAACTGTAGTGCAACGAACTAATATGCACCGTGCTGAACAAACATTGAAAGTTGTGTTTTCAGTACCCATACTCTGAACAATGCATTTGTCCTTATTTTCCCCTACCGCCAGTCAATGATAGACCTTCACTATAAATCCATTCTGATGATAATGAGCAGAGCAGACTTAAAGGAATGGTTGGATGTAAAGGCCTCTGTTGACTCTGTTGTATGTGATCAATAGACCTATGTTCAAATGCATTATTTATGTGGTTAAAAGGCTTGTCAGTCTAGCCTATACTCATATGGCTGTTGGGCCCTGTGATGAAATCGCCCAGCAGCCGCTCGATGTTCTTTGCCCTTTCCATCTCTTTCTTGTCTGTGTTTGAGAGCCACGCGTGCGCATGCGCCCTTGCGCTGAAACGGGTCGAGTGAAACGGGGTAAGCGGCGAACGGCGCAAATTAGCGGGAACCTGTCGCTTTAAGAATAAGCTACCCTGTTGCACGGAGAAGCTGGTGATTTTCCACTCAAACTGATATTAAACGCGCGCAGCTATCAGAAACAAACGTCAGAGAGAGAAAAAGATCGCAATTTATTTCTAATGCATTTGTTTTCTTGAGCCCTCGCCACACAAGGAACAAGGGACAGCTCAAGCAAACATAAGTAGCTGACAGGTAATTCAGCATCCTCTTTACTTATCTGATGAGTAATGGAAACATTGGTCTACTGCTTTATGTTTTGTTTAAACATAAAACATAGACTGATATTAATTATTTTATGAATTCATATAATACATTATTCTTGTACGATGTTATAGAGGGCTATGCAGGACCATTCTTATTTTCATTATCAAATGTAGCAGCCGATTTAATGCCCTTTTTGTAACAATTTGCTTCAAGGTTAGGATTTAGTTTTAGTTTTTTTGCTCTTGAATTTCGCAGAGATGCTTATTTAATCATTGTTATATTCTCCCTACACTAATTGATCACCCTTTCTTTGAAGTCATGTTAATCATTTTAGTGTTTCTAATCTATAATTGTCACATGTGTCTGTGAGCGCACATGATGTTTGCAATAAGAACATAGCAGCATCATAGGTTACTATGAACATACACCCTATCTTGCCTATGACTATGAAAGTATTTATTGATAACCTAGTTTATGTTTGCAAATGTTGTCCCTCATTTATTATCTAGTTCATCGCTAAGCTTTGCTTTCTGTGGTGGATGGCATTGCCTTTGTGCGAGCGCTTCCGTGTTTGCCATTTAAGTAGATATCATAGATTTTGGTTAATCATAACGCCAGTGCTTTTTATAACGCGATGCGGAAAAGGTAAAGGAAGCTGTAACAAGCTGTAAAGGAATTTATAAAGGTTAGATTAATTGCATGTTTGCCCTCCCTGATGATGTTTCGTTCTCCCACGTGTGTTGCGTTCTACATGCAATGAATGAATAGAGTTTCGCTAGAACAGAAGATGAGGAACGTTATTTAAAGGAGGTCGCCTCTAGTTGTGTCCGTTTAACCTCCGTTTACAGGAGGCAATTATAATATTACATCCTTAACATACTTCTTTGTCTCTCCGCCCAACGTGAGTCCTGAGAGAGAGCCGGCATTGATTGAGGCGTGTCCCTTTAGTCAGGGGCAATAGTGTCGTCTCTTAAAGCACATCATCTGATCAGCCTTGTATGCTGAACTGGTGTCTATATTTAGGTAATATATTTAAATTAACATAATAACACATTTGAAATGTGCTTTTACTCAATATAAATACTTGTGGGTGGTGTTCGCCACACAATGACATAACAGTCACAGTTCCATCCCCTGTGTGACAAAGATGGCTTGCGTTTCTGTTTCTTATGTCAGAGGGCTTATGAAATTAGACAGTGATATATTTCCTAACCGTGGGACTGTGTCTTTGCGAACTAAGCCTGAATGAGATGTTGACAGGCAGCACAAAAAAATCAATGATGCTACAGTCCATGATGCCCTCTAAACATGCCTGTGGCAGCTTACAAGGAATAGATCCAGTGAAAGCACATACAGCATAGCCCATAATGGAACATCTTGATGAATAATCGTGTTATAAGCTGTCTAATATGCAGTATATTTATATCATGTCACCTTGACACTTCTAAGCAATGTGGATTACTACCACTGCCCATTTAGACAGATAGATAGATAGGTACTTTATTGATCCCAGAGGGACAACTAGGGGGTTACAGAAACTCACATCACAAACAGCAGCAACAACATAAGTGACAATTGAATAATAATATAAAATAAAATAAAAGAATATATACAAATACAAAAGCCATAAAATAGACATCAGAAAGAAACATTATAGATAGTGCTTGGCTTTTAGATTCAAGCAGTTCTTGAATGAGATATCTAAATAAGAGTTGTGTAACCGCGTGTAATTTCGGATAGTCGATTGTAAATACCTAGGTGCCTTATGCTGAGCTGATTGATACAACAATTGCATAACAATGTGGGTCAAGCACGTGTGGGTTTCAGCATGACTTAACCTGCATTATTGTCTGTTCACTGACATTGACGAGCTGATGTATTTCTTCCATATTTCTACATTGTAGAAACACTGTGTGAAATTGCTATTTTTCTATGATTATTATTTGAGCGGGTCAAGAGAGCTGGATTGTGTTAGTTTAAAAAGGCTCCTCGAGCAAAGAAATTGTGGAAGCAAAGCCACAAGTGAGCCAACCAACTGAATGGGTTTGGACAAAGTTTAATTCTCTGCTGAATAAAGTCATTTAGGTGTGGTTTAGCTGTAATAACAATGTGCAGACAAGAGCTTTTAAATCCTCTGTGGCTTAGTTGGTAGAGCATTGTGCTAACATCGCTTAGGTTGTGGGTTTGACTTCTTCCGGGACAGTATATAAAGAAAAACATATGCATTCATATGTAAGTCACTTTGGATCAGCGTCAGCTAAATGGCATGTCAAAACATGTCCAGCTGGCTAGAACCCAAGGGAAGGATGTATTATACAAACAGGGAGATACTGTACATTATGTACCTTAGACATAATACCTTGCCAATTCATTGTCTTATCAAAACATTATATATTTTATATTAGTTGATTCTGGAAGCTAATAATCTAAGAACACAATGCGGTGGTATATTAACTTTTTTTACTTTTGATGTGGAATAAATCTTCTTCCCCTGTGAGATGATGCCTAACATTTCTTGGCTACGGAACTCCTTTCATCCTCTGATGATATCAGGTGAAGTGTGCGACTATTTTGGAGTTAAATTTGACTTCATGATGCCGGACCAATCAAACTCCTCTGTTCACTCTTCACTCCTCTGTTCCCTGCCAAATTGTAACACAAGGCAGATCTCAAGGCAACTCATTCACAGTGCACCTTGGATGCTTTCTGGATTATGTTATTTCACAAATATGTACACACTGTATGATGTACATCATATGATGTATTAATACTGCCCGGTGCAAAATATTCTGAATTATTACATCATTTATGAGGTATCAAGTGTGTCCAGTCTGAATACTGTGCACAGTGTAACCGTTTTTTAATTGCCACTACCATGCCAGCCATTGTACATGTGAAGTCATTTATGAGTATATGGTGTCTAAACAGACCATAGAGAAACACAGTTCCATCACCTTATTAGGAATTGTTATACTGTGTACAGTACCTGGTTTACGTTGCCGAGGTAACCCAGCACACATCATGTCTGAATGGAGGAGAATGACCTCTCAGACACACAGACACTTCCCTGCATTATCTTGCTGGCGATTAACACTATATGTACAGTATATGCTTCAATAGTTCCCATAGAGATGTTTGGAAGTTCTTCTGCTATGTGAAATGACACACAGTTGTATGAGGGGTTATTATAAGAAACATCCCACATTCCAATGCTATGCGAGAACGGCACTGTAAGAAAGTAAGGAAACTTTCATGGCCAAGTCAGTCCTCACTCCTACCCTTTTAGCCCATCCATTTCACCCAGATCATGATTGAAGAGAGGTCTATTCTCCAAACTAGCATGCCCTATTTGCTTTCCCCCTCCATGCTAGTCATGCATGCCCTACACTCCTCACACCCTCCCTCCCTCCCTCGGTGCGCTGACTTGTCGTCTGTTTCACAAACATGAATAAGAGGTGCCTGTGACACTAGCAGGGCAAAGCGCTCAGCCCCAGTCTCTTGCTGTGTGTGTGTGTGTGGGGGGGGCGTTGGAAGTGGAAATTTACAGTCCCAGAGTCAGTATCTAGAGAGTTATCCACAGCTGATAGGCTGTATCCAATCTCCACATAGGATTTAATTGTCTTTAGCTGAGGGGCGGACCATGCTGTCAGCTCCACTTCTTGTGAGCTGTGTTGGCATAAAGGCATTCAGTACAGAGGAATGGTGACAGCTGAGAGAGACGCACACTACACATAGCCACTGCCATGAAGGAAATGTAAGTCTATGGAATTGCTCAACTGAAATGAGAAAATAGCCTTAAGTGTGTTTGCACATTATGTCATATTTTCTATTGTGTAGGGTTTAAACAAAAATGTATGATTTCATGTTTGACTTGTCAGAACCTGTGTTGAACAGACTCACGATGCTTTGATTTATTTATCTGTCATGAAGGAAAATGTGTATTATATACTGTATATTGTATACATTTACATTTAAGTGTGTTTAAACACACTATTAGAATAAGATGAGTATATTTTCCAATGGTCTGTTATGAATAATGAGGGTGTGATGTTTTCAGAGGTGCTAGAGAATGTCTGGTCAAGGGTGTCTTGGTGTGTCACATGGCAGATCCCAAGGACTGTTTGCCTTATCTTTTGGACAGACAGCTTTCCACCACGGGCAGGTGAAAACACACAGAGCAAATAATAGAGAAGGGGAGAGAGAGAGAGAGGGGGGGGGAGAGAGAGAGAAAGAGAGAGAGAAATAGAGTGGGCGAGAGAGCTGATCCAGTTATGTAATGAGGTTTGAGAGTGGAAAGCGGTTCAAGTTGACTTGTCATGCATAACAGAGAGAGAGAAAACCTAGCAAATGACTGAGCAGAACGAACACAGTGTGATGGAGATGAGCAAAAAAAAAGGTAGATTGAGTAATAAGGGGACTGTAGTTCAAGCATCCATTCATGAAAGGACATGTAGTTCTCAAGGACCACCTGAACAGCTTCACTTCCTCTATTAAAAACAGAAACTGAAACACTGAATAGAATGGTCAGTGTGCTCAGCTTTGTGTTGAATTGTCACAATGTGATTTTTCTATGAGCGGCTACAACGCATGTTGGGTAGTTTTTGTTGGAATGCTATTCTCTTTTCTCTATTTTTCAGTGTATGTCTGTACTCTACTGTTACATTCCAATACGACAAAGTGAAATGAATGAACTTGAAGTTGAAGATCTTTGGTTACTTTGGAAGTCGTTGGAGTAAAAAAATAATTTAAAAAAAGGGTTTTCAGTGAGCTGTGCTATGTTATTCTTAGAAAGACTTTGCTGTCACTTTTGTAAGCTAAAACTAAAACATTACTCCGTTGAGAATTATAACTGTAGTTCTTTGCTAAATCTAATGCAAATATTTTGGAAACTTAGCACTTAGGCAACCGACTCACAGACTACAGTTCATTGGCTTTTGTGAGCCGCACAATCCTCAATGACAGATTTCTGTTGGAGCCAGTGAGAGTAGAGGGGAAGCCTTTGATGTCAGTCTCAGTTTCCCTGTTTCTGCCAACTGCGCCTCTGCCTGCGCCAGCCTCAAAAGGAGAGGAAACCTACTCACTGTTACTATCAACCTCACAATTAATCACACAGTTTATTTTTTTCATTCTTCCTGTTTTATACAGCACCATGTATTATACGCCAGCAGTAAGCTTAAATCAATATGGACCTTTACATGTCTAAGCAAGTTGTTAGACAGCTATCCCTGCCCTAAAGGTTTGGGCCCTCTACCCAAGCATTGAAACAGGATATACGGTATGTAAGACAGTCATAAATCCTGTCTTTCTTGGAAAGGCTGTTTACAGTATAAACACAATGTGAACTTAAGCTTGTAGGATCTTTCTGGAACACAGCCAGGGCTCTCTGGAATGCTTTTTTTGCGCTCAAATGTTTCTTTATTTTCTTTTAAAACACATAATAACAAAACAAGACAACAAGGCCACATCTTGCAATCAACGCCCCCAACAACCCAAACAACCACGCACAAATTACAATGTAGCTATCTAGGTATTAGGGACATACATTACAAGTCGGGACCCAAAAGGCTCCTGGAATGCTAATCTTATTCACTAAATTTTACACTTGCCCCACTCTTCAAAGCATTAGGAGAATTCTTTGGAAATGAGTCTGTTTATATCTGTGTTTGTGTGTTGTGTATTGTTTGGGTATTGTTTGGGTATTGTGTCATGAGTGAAAGTTACTCAAATGTTATTTTACCCTCAGGGCAGTTCTTAAAGGCATAATATCCTGTTCCAAACTTTCTCTTCCTTTTCCTTTAATGACAATAATACCCCCAACCTTGCATGGAGCGCTGGACTATTGCCTCTACAAGTATTGTAAGAGCTGCATGAGATAACACAATCAAGATGTTCTGTTGAGTTTTAACATATTTAGCAAAATGGTCAATTACTACATGTATATGTTTTAACTGTAGTTTGGGAAAGTGTTTTCAAATTCTTATACAGCACATCGTAACACCAACACGAGACGGTATTATCGCCCTAATGCTCTCTCCTCTCTGGGCCTTGTCCGGCTAACGTCTCTCTCTCTCTCTCTCTCTCTCTCTCTCTCTCTCTCTCTCTCTCTCTCTCTCTCATTCCCTCTCATTCCCTCTCATTCCCTCTCCACGTCCCCTTTCTTCCTCCTCCTCTTGCCCTCCAAAGCATGGCACAGAAAGAGAAGCTCCAATGTCTGAAGGATTTCCACAAGGACACGCTGAAGCCCTCGCCGGGCAAGAGCCCGGGAACACGGCCTGAGGACGAGGCCGAGGGCAAGGCGCCTCAGAGGGAGAAGTGGTCCAGCAAGCTTGACTTTATCCTGTCCGTTGCCGGAGGCTTTGTCGGTTTAGGGAACGTCTGGCGATTCCCATACCTCTGCTACAAGAATGGTGGAGGTATGTATAGGCATGGCAGGGAATACAGAAAAACCTAAGTACAGTAGGGTAGGCCGAGGTACAGTATGTATGGCACCAGTGTTGAGGATGGTACAGTGCAGTTGTATTATATATGAATGGGATTGATGGATTCATTCTCTCTCCTTCTTCTCCACCCAGGTGCATTTCTCATTCCCTACACCATCTTCCTGTTTGGGGGAGGCCTACCTGTGTTCTTCCTGGAGGTGGCTCTGGGCCAGTACACCTCTGAGGGAGGCATCACCTGTTGGTCGAAGCTCTGCCCCATCTTCACTGGTGAGGGGAACAATGAAATAGAATGGGACAGGACACACATGCACACACACGCACGTGTGCATACATACACACACACGCACACACACACACACACACACACACACACACACACACACACACACACACACACACACACACACACAAACACACTGCGGCACTGCAACCCAACACAGTTTTTCTCCACTGAACATTTTGAATGTCTATGCTTGGATTTTGCCGAGCTAGCCTGTACAAATATCCAATGACAATACACAGACCTTGGTTTGTCCTGTCAGAGCTCATTGTGCCGTCCGTTGCTAGGCTCTGGGTACAGTGCGTTCCGCTGAGGTGTCTTAGTCTGCTCTGTGATGTGTTAAAAGCGAGACACTACTCTTTAGGCATTGCTGAGGAGAGCAATGGAACCTGAACATCTAACAGCAACATCGGACACACCCCAAAAGTGAAAGGACAAAAACTTGATTAGCTACTCATGGTTGACAGCGGGACCACACACACACACAGACACACACACACACACATACACACACGCATGCACGCATGCACGCATGCACGGACACACACACACACACACACACACACACACACACACAGTTGCAGCCATGGGTGTGTAAAGGAGTGCTGCTGAGTTCTGTGTTTCCATGGCAACAGAGTAGGGGGAGAAGAAAAAATAGAGTACCGTAAGTTGCCTAGCGATGGGGATTTGCCCCCCAAATAATAAATATCTCATGTCGTTGATCCACAAAGAAGATGCACTGTATTTTTCATGAAATGATGGATGGTGTCGATTAGGGCAGAATGGATCCACCTGTTTTGTTTGTCAACACCACTCATACAGTATGATACCGGATATCAGCATGTTGTTATTTTCAGTCCTGGTCGTCAGGGTGTGTTCCTGTAACATATCTATATATTTATCTCATTCAGGACTGTGCCATGAATAACATAGCATGGCACTAACACAATAGTATGTAGACACTCTTACTTAGGTACCTCATGCTGTAGCAAGTACTGTAAAACAGCAGGTAAAAGCAGGATCGAAATGGAACCTCAACGGCTGCCAAGCACTCTTGAGTAGCAGGTAAAAGAGGACAGCTGAAGACAAGGGGCAGGGAACACCAGATCTTTAGCAGCTGTTGATGGGTTTGGCTCAACAAGGAGTGCTGATGTAGCTGCCTGTCCGACTAGCAGGGTCTCTGTGGAAGAGAGATAGACGGCCACAGGTGGTCTATAGATGGCTGCCATTGTCCCTCCACATCTTTTATTACAGAGCCTGGCCTGCCTTACTCACCACCTCACACCCACACACACCCACACACACCCCCACACACACATACACACACTCACACGCGCACGCACACGCACACACACACATACACACACACACACACCCCCACACACACATACACACACACACACAGACATATAAACACACACAAACACACACACAGACATGCGCGTGCACGCACACATACTCACACATACATACGCACACACTCACACACTCACACACACACACACAGACATATAAACACACACAAACGCACACACAGACATGCGCGTGCACGCACACATACTCACACATACATACGCACACACACACACACACACACACACACACACACACATACACACACATACACACACACACACAGTTTGCCATTGGAATGTGAGCGTGAGGAGGGGGAAACGAGGGGCGAGAGGCGAGAGAGGGGGGTTGGCGGCGGTGACGCCAGTTTAAAAATAATCCAGGGGAGGGGTAGAGTACGGGGGATTTCTGTAGCCAGGCCTCGGACCAAAGTCAGATCTTAAAATAACCTACAAACACTAAGGTCATGATTACAGAAGATAGCACACTAGACAGCGTAGCTTCCCTCCTTGGAAACAGGAGCTGGGAGTCCGTGTCAGTGACACTGTGTTGATTTCCATTCATTTTTCTAAACATAAAAAGACATGAACATAAACATAGCAACAGGCACTAGGTCAGTGTCTCCTAGTGACTTTGGTCCTACGCTAGATCTTAATCTGACCTACTGTATCAGTGTCTATCTGGCCCTCTGACACAGTCCACACAGCCACACAGTCACACTTTGCTATTCCCAGTTTTGGTAGATGGGAGATAGGGGAGATTATCATGGGCTGTGGGGGGTGTCATTGTTGTGACTAATTACCTGACACAAGTTCTTTTTTTGAGTTTACTATCCAGCTCTACTCCTGTGTTGGGGTAATGAATCAATAGTAAGATTATGTTTCTCCCCCATCTCTCTCTTGGGCAGGTATTGGTTACGCCTCCATTGTGATCGTTTCTCTCCTGAACATCTACTACATCGTGATCTTGGCCTGGGGACTCTACTACCTGTTTCAGTGCTTTCAGCCGGAGCTCCCTTGGGCCAAGTGCAACCAACCGTGGAACACTAAATACTGTGTGGAGGACACAGTCCGCAAGAACAAGACCCTCTGGCTGGCTGCCAACGTCACCAACTTCACCTCCCCTGTCACTGAGTTCTGGGAGTGAGTATTCACAGACAGCTGGGGTAGCTCTGCAATACATGCATGCGCACGCACACGCACACACGTGTGAGCACACGCATACACACACGCACACACATGCACACACACACACACACGTAGACAAACATGTGTGCACACAGACATGTTGTGTACACATATGGTATAAGGGCAACAGTAAACTGTAATACACACACACACACACACACACACACACAAATACATAAACAGCACTGATACTGAATCTGTTACTTGTTTGCGTTTACATGTTTAGAGAAAGAAACAAGCACAATGAACATTTATAACCCCTTCTATCAGTCATGAGGTTCGTTAGCTATCTTTAAATGTGACTTTTTTCCCATTCCACTGCACTATATTTGGAACAAAGGCTTATTATGTGTTTCTTTCCTCTGAAAAGTCCTGTCAAAAACAATTCACTTCAATACTCTGTTGATTTTAATGATGCACATTTACATTTGACTAACACGTACAGTATGAACTGCCGTGAATACATTCCATTGATGTCTGCAGTACTGTACTGGCAGACACTGAGAAAGAACATGTTATGTTTTACAGAACTAGAATACGGTACATAGAATGAGAAGAACGTTCTCACCAGTGACCTTCTTAGGCCTGGGCATCTGGGGCTCTAGTCCCAAATGTTTTATGAATAGCCCAGGATCTCCAGATACTCTAGAAATACCTGCATCGCCATCGATTTAGCGCATCGCCATCGATTTAGTGCAAGGCCCCACTCCTTAACCAAAAAGCTAACAAGGATGCCCACAAGGACATTCAGGATCAGGGCAAGCCAGAGCAGAGGAGGACAGTGAAAACTAGGCCTCGCCAAGACACTTTGTTTTCACAACTGTCTTGTAGGGTGTTGCTTCTCACCGCTTCAATGTAATAATGTTATCCCTCTTGGCATAAAAAACCTGTGGGAATTACGTGCCTATGGCCCACTTTTTTTGGGGGGGGGTGTGTGAGGAAACGCAGTGTACTGAATTTTAACGTCCCATGGTTGACACCGCCTGTGCCCCCAGACCCCGTCCCTATAGGATTTCATTAACAAGGTTCTGTGTCTCCTCTCTGAAGACGTAATGTCCTGAGCATCTCCTCTGGGATCGATGACATCGGACCCCTGAAGTGGGACCTGGCTCTGTGTCTCCTGGCAGTGTGGATCATCTGCTTCTTCTGCATCTGGAAGGGAGTCAAGTCCACTGGGAAGGTGAGTACTTACTGTAGGAATGTGCTGGTTATATACTAAAGAGCTGATGACTGGAGAAAACGTCTGGCAACCAAGTGAGTTTGTTTGATTGAGCTGTGAGTTACTGTACTGTATGTTTTGGCTAGACTCACTACCGGCAGTTTGTTAATGTAGACTACAGCAGATCCCCTTAGCTTGTCTATGTTAGCGGGGCGGTCACTGGGCTGTGTCCAATATGCAGCGCAGAACCACTTAAGGGACCGCTGTAGTTTGCGGGGAAATAAATCAACTGTCTCTTTGGTAAACTGTTACGGAAACAACTCATTCGTGGTTTCAATTCTCTACTTAAGCAAAGCACAGAATGAACCTTTCTAACACGGCGAACCATTGAATATCTAGTGTTGACATGCCGTTATTTTTAAGGGAGTGTCTTAAATACGGTACACACTTGTAAAAGCCTGGCATTGTCACTATGGGTTACGTAATCTTATCATTGTACACCTGGTGCAAACACTTGCAGAGTGTAGACCACTCCTTACCTGATGGGAGCTGTTTGTTCAGTACCATTGTGCATGCACCAACTCTCCCATCCACCCCACACAATGCATTACCCCATCCAATAGTCACCATCCGCAGCCAACTTTCTTGACTCTTGTTGTGTAACTCTGCATTCTTCAGTGTATTGCGAGTTCTTTCGCAGAGCCCCCCCCCGACTCCAATATACATTAGGCAAAATGACATCCTTGTAGCATGGGCGACTATGTTACCTTTTTCTATTATTTCACATTTTTCATTCAATTATTCTCAATCTCCATTATGGAACCTTGGTTTTAATTGATGAGCTGTCTCTTTCCTGTCCAGGTGGTTTACATTACGGCCACGTTCCCATTCGTCATGCTGATCGTGCTGTTGGTGCGCGGCGTGACCCTGCCCGGGGCATCTGAGGGGATCAAATTCTATCTGTACCCCAACCTGACTCGTCTCCAGGACCCAGAGGTACGAGGCAAAACCCCCATCCTCTCTCTTTCCCTTTATAGTGTCCAACCCCACCTAAATAGCCCCTGGCAGCATCATATGAGGATCTGTTTACTCACACGTCTAGCACGACCTCTGACTGAGATCTCTACATTATCAAGTCGTCTGATCAATGGACGAGGCCTATTAGGCTTGTTTCAGTTAGGGCTGTTGGCTCTGTGATAGTAGTACATGTACATTTTTGGCATTTAGCAGACGCCTTTATCCAAAGCGACTAAAGTAAGTGGTAAATGGACTGACTTATATAGCGCCTTATTCCAAAGAGCTTTACAACGGCCTCTCATTCACACACCAATGGCGGTGAGCTACCATGCAAGGCGCCGGCCCGCTCATTTGGGAGTCATTTGGGGTTCAGTGTCTTGCCCAAGGACACCTCGACATGTGGCTTTTCTTTTTTTTAAGTAGTTTTTTAAGCACTATAATCTTCAAGAGTACATGTTCGAAATGCAAGACTCGTGATGACTCTCTCTTCATTCTGTTTCATAACATACTGTAATTCAATTGGCTTGGCCTGGGAGTTGAAATTAGTTGAGGGACATTAAGGTGGGTGCGTGGAAAGAAATACAAGTCGTTTGTTTCTTCTGGTCCCAATGCAATCAATTGAGTTTAAATATGCCTGATGGATCTTTACAGTTCCTGACAATCACACTGCAAGATCATCTGGTTTTGCAATGAGATGAAATAAAATATTTTGATTACAAACTGCCCAAAGCTAGTGCCTATATTTAGATAAATGAAATGAAATCTCTGTACATGTTATGTTTGATGTTCTCTGTGAATGAACACTATTCATAGCAAAAAGCCTTGCTTTCATAGAGATTCTTTTTACTTTTGGAAAGTCTTATGATCTGCCCCTATTTTGATTGTTGTGCAACTCTTGAGGGCCTTCAATTTGAGTTGTACACACAACATTTTAAATCAAGCTGACCTTTCTTAGTATTAGTTGCTTAGTTATTAATACATTTGATTAGATGAAAAGGAGAAAGATCATGATAAAATCCCCCCCTAGCACATACATAAAATGTAAGATAAAATCAAATAACTTACAAGGTTAATTTAAAGTAAAAAAGAAAGAAAAAAAGAAAAAGAAAAAGAAAGTCTTCCTTCTTCTAGCACGACGACTGCCAATGGCCCCAGGCCTAAGCATAGATTACTTTTCCTGCTATGACTAGTGGATAGTTGATTTTTACATTTTTTTTAAAGGAATAAGGCTGCTAAATGCCCAAAATGTAAATATAAATGTCTCAATAATGATAAGAAAAAGGCTCTTCTTAAGCATAATGACCAGACGATGGCATCATGCTGTGATTGCTATCGCCTCAGGTGTGGATTGACGCAGGAACCCAGATTTTCTTCTCCTACGCCATTTGTCTGGGGGCTATGACATCACTGGGGAGCTACAACAAGTACAAATACAACTGCTACAGGTGAGTTCCGTTGCCATGGGGACGGGGGACTGTAGTAGTGAGAGCAACACGGTTGCGTGAAAAAAATGGGAACTTCGGTTCCGTCTGTGTAAATTAACAACCTCCCATGACATATGTGTGACATAGGGACTGTTTGCTGCTGGGAGGCCTCAACAGCGGTACCAGTTTTGTGTCTGGCTTCGCAATATTTTCCGTCCTGGGCTTCATGGCACAAGAGCAAGGGGTGGACATTGCCGATGTGGCAGAGTCAGGTACGAGGGTCAAAGGTGAAAGGTGAATGTAGCAGTGATGGTGGGCGCTGCTACTGAACGAAAAAACAAGAAAAAGATGATTGGAAAGTGAAAAGTCAAATTAGCCAAAAGACACCCAAATTGGAAAAAAAATCGAAATTATATGAATGGAAAGTTTTGGAAAAGATAATGCTGAGATGTAGAGGTATCGGCAATTGCACACTCCTTGAATCAAGGCCTCAAAGAAACAGAATTGTTGCTTTTGTACGGTCTGTCTTGCACCTCTGCTGAGTACAGAGTACTTTACTCTGGTTGAGCGTTGTGTGTTACCACGGCTAACTGCTGCATGATGAAAAGCTGGGTTAAAGAGCTTCTCTATTGGACCATCCTCATTACTACAGCTGCACCAATCACAGCCACCTGTGTGCTCAACGTCACCAGGTGCGCCTACGTTCCACACTAGGTTTGTCATGTCATTCTGTGTCATTGAACGTTATGGTGAGGGGTCAAGTCATCCATAACAATGGCAATGTGTGGATACATCTGACCTGCTAGAGCAGTTGTGCTGTGGTAAAGTGTTATCAGCCAAACAAAACAAAAACATTATTGGGCTAATCTGTTCCAAATACTTTATTTATTTATTTATTTATTTATTTTTTAAAGCAGCTAATAATATTTGTGTTGAGTCGTACAGTAATCTGTGCTCATCCGTAGTGATTTCCTGTCAAAACACAGTGTAGTCGTACGAAAGTATGGCTCTGTATCAGGCTGTGGAGTTTCTGAGGTGGATTCTTATCGGCTCTGTTTCTGCCCACCTTTGATAGTCTTTGTGGATTTTGAAGGAGATGCATCTTCTTTCAGCATGCTCGCAGTCGCTGTGCAGTTAATGCCTTGCTATTGTTCTTCCTTAAACAACCAAGTCTAGAGGGAAACTGTGCCCTTGAACTTTATATTACAAATAATCCAATTGTTCTGTGACTGTTATGTCTATAAAAGGTATAAACATAGATTGAAATACACAGTATTAATGTGAATTTGTATTACAGAAAAGTAGTCTGTCATGCTATATTTTCATGTATTGAATGAAATGAAATGATTATATTGTTACAGTAACAGTCATTACACCTTTAAAACAATGTTTACACTTTTTAATAATGCTAAATGTCAATGTAAGCTGTGCAATATGTCAGTGATCTGCTGCCTGGTTGTACATGCAAGAGTTAATGTTTACTAGTGGTACTAGAGTTTGCTGTCTGTGTGAGTTTGCTGTGCGAATGCCCTTTAGAAAGTCCTGTTGAATTAGATTATGTCTCTGATACCCTGTCTGTTTTGTCAATATTTGTTGAACATGTAAACACATGCAGGATGCTAGATCGTGACTCAATCACTGGGAGGACCTTCTTTATACCTCATGTGTGTGTGTGTGTGTGTGTGTGTGTGTGTGTGTGTGTGTGTGTGTGTGTGTGTGACTGTGTGTGTGTGTGTGTGTGTGTGTGTGCGTGTGTGCGTGTGTGTGTGTGTGCGTGTGTGTGTGCGCGTGCGCGCGCGTGTGTGTGTGTATGTAGTGTATCCAATTATGTACCCGATTAGACAACAAAGCATAAATAGCACCCACGAAAAAACATTGACTAGTCGACCACAATCTTAGTGATCATTGGAACACTTCCGTTTCAGACGACCTGAATGACTTTAGTTAGAGTGGGTGACATGCTTGTAACTTGTAGAATATAATCTAGCATAGTATTTTTTTCAATAGAATTTTAATTCAGTTTGCTTCTACCCCTTCATACCGTCCAAGCTCAAATCAGACATGTTATTTCATTCTCGCTCCCTCCTCTCCCCCCATCCCTTCTCTTTGCTCCCTCCTAGGTCCCGGCTTGGCCTTCATTGCCTACCCTAAGGCCGTGTCCATGATGCCTATGCCTACGTTTTGGGCCATCCTGTTCTTTATCATGCTTCTGCTTCTGGGCCTCGACAGTCAGGTCAGTACTTAAGATTAACAATCCTCTTTTTTATTTTTATTAGTGCCTCTCCAGATCCCCAGGACGCTCTACCCAGTATGGTTACATTACAGAACGTAGAACGTGGTTTCCCCCAAGCGTAAGGCCACTGTCAGCTCAGTGGCATAACAAAGATTCACTGCCTCTCTGATCAACATCAATGGGTCTCCCCAGGCCTCGAATACCTTCCAGACAAGAAAAGCAACCCAACACTTTTTACAAGGGGCAGTATTTTTAACTAGTATTTTCCCACAGAGACATACTCCCATACTACGGTATGTTAGGATTACTCTACACGTCTAAGATGTTATACCTCACTAAGGCATTAGTTGGGAAAGTGTCAGGTATGAATTAAGTGGATAAACCTGTTGTTGGGTACAGTTTAGCCAGAACAGAACGAAACATTGTAGTCCCATAGATTTGCTGTGATGTCTTCTTCCTGTAACCAAGAGTCCTTGATTAAGACAAGCTGGGGCATTGGAGACAAAACAGAAGTGTGCAGCAGAGGGCTTCACTCACTATCACATTTCCCGCTTCCAGTGTAATTCTACTCCATGCTAACTCAGCCCTCCTCCCGGCTGATTACCACATCTCAGCCAAATAGGAGATCGGGATGATGCTCACAATTTGAGCACATGTAAATACTTACACAAACTGGGCTATTTCCATGGGCAGCAGGAGGGCGGGGGGGGGATTTCTTGACCATACATTAACGCAGATTAGCGGTGGTGAATACAGTATTGTCTCGCATGCATGCCATTCCTATGAGAGGAGGGCTTGTTGTTGGATGCAAGAAAAAAAAAAGTGTGCTTCACTAAATCAGAACAATGTGACTCCAATGCTTTTATTGCGACAAACAGCGTTGTGTATTCAATTATTCAGCCCATGGCATTGCGAATGGATAAGTGGCAATAAAGTGGCAAAGGTTCTTCCATGAAGAACAGACTTGGGGGGAGAGGGAGTGAGCGAGAGACATTCGCTGTTGTTTTCGCTGAAACCGGCCAATAGGAAGCCTCGCTAGTGTTCCCGAGAGGAGCCTTGTTTAAAATATCTCATTACTGCACAACAAAGACAGCAGTCATTCTCTAATCGCTGGTTTGGAGGGGGGGGGGAAAAGGACTGCATGTGAGAGAGACAGACATTTACTTTTTGTACCACTTACTGCAGGGCACTGTGAGAAGTTAATGGATTTCTTTGTCTCCCCCAGTTTGTCGAAGTGGAAGGACAGATCACCTCCCTGGTGGATCTGTATCCATCCCTCCTAAGGAAGGGTTACCGGCGCGAGATCTTTATAGCTGTGATGTGTTGCATAAGCTATCTTCTGGGACTTACTATGGTAACGAAAGTAAGTCCATAAGCCGCAACAGCACTTCACTTTATCTGCTTTATCACGCACTGTTCCTTCTGACACAAGCCAACAAGCAATACAACACCACTTCACTTTCCACCCCAACTATTGTGACCAAGTAAGGTTTTCTATTATATACGGCTTACATCTTGACATCATGAATGGAATGCCATTTTCCATTTAGCAGTTAGCTTTCCTCCAATAGCATATCACCACCTGTTGAACTCTCCCACCGTTGGCAGTATGCCTGCATTCTCGCATATCAACCTCCTTAATTTTTTCCTACCATCATCTCTTTCTTTCTCTCTCTCTCTATTTTCTCTCGCTCTGCCTGCCCCTTCTCTCCCCCTCCCCTCTATTTCTCTCTCTCTCCCTCTCTCTCTCTCTCTCTCTCTCTCTCTCTCTCTCTCTCTCTCTCTCTTTCTCTCTCTCTCTCTCTCTCTCTCTCGCTCTATGTCAGGAAACTAACATGTTATCTCCTCTTCTTTCAGGGTGGCATGTATGTGTTTCAACTCTTTGACTACTATGCAGCCAGTGGTGTGTGCCTTTTGTGGGTTGCATTCTTTGAATGTATTGCTGTGGGCTGGGTTTATGGTGAGTGAATGCATATCTACTGGTTCAAAGTTACAGTTAGTGTAAATGTAGCCTAAGGTCGTAAAGTCTTGTTTTCATGTCATAGCAAGGATACCCATGTTCTTAAGGATTAAACTAATTATTGCCGTCCATGGTGGAAAACAACAGTGTCCTTGTTCTCTTTCACACCAAACAATAAATCACTTTAATTGAGTTTTCAAGGCCTTCCATTGGCTCCCATTGAAGGCAAATTATGACTTAGAAATGTGCCACCTCCTCACAATGACCTTTTCAATGAGAAGTGGAATAGGGGCACCATTCCCTAGATGCCATTCATGGAGGTGTTTTAGTGTTGATGCTGTTATAACTGTTGCTATTATTAAGGAAGCAAAAACATGCTGGTATTAGAGAAAAAGGGTTTTATGATGCATTGGCCTATAAGGGGGTTACCTCTCATCGTTGAGTCAAACCTGTTTCTGTCAGTAGATTGTTTATACCATAATATGGGACCTCATGGAAATGCATGGTCTAGGCTTGTGCCTACAAATAGGATAAGGTGGTGCTTCATCCTAGTCACCCTCCCATGGGTACAGATAAAGCCCTGATATATGAAGGAGATGCTGTAAAAAAAAAAAGATAGTCAGCTGAATGTTTTACCTTGAGAAAAAAGTGTCTCATCATTATAAATTGTACAGAAGTGTGTCTGTCTGTCTGCCTGTCTGTCTGTGTGTCTGTCTGTCTCACACAATCCCTCTCATTCTCTCTGGTTGATAGGTGCGGATAATTTCTATGATGCGATCGAAGACATGATTGGCTACAGACCAAACCCGTGGATGAAATGGAGCTGGACCGTTATTACTCCTGTTCTCTGTATGGTGAGCGTTCAACAGCCCAACACTGTTAGCAGATACAGTTCAATAATGGACCTACAGTAACATTATCATTGTTTTGGCTGAAGATCACCTCCATCCACCTATAGTTATTTTATCACCAAAATCTAATCTGCAGTCAAAGCTAAACTGCATGCTTGGGGCGCTTAGGTGGCGTAGCGGGCTAAGCGTTGACCACGCGACCGCAGGGTTCCCTGTTCAGTTCCGGCCGCGGACATATCCTGCATGTCATCCCTTCTCTCTCTCTCTCACCCATCCTTCCTGTCTAATCTCATATCTCTGTCACAACAAAAAGAAAAATATGAGTGGGACTGCCCCACTCAGAATTTTTTTTACTTAAAAAACAACAACCTGGGGGCGCTTAGGTGGCGTAGCGGGTTAAGCGTCGACCATGTAACCGCAGGGTCCCCGGTTCGAATCCGGCCGGGGACATATCCTGCATGTCATCCCTCCTCTCTCTCTCACCCATCCTTCCTGTCTAATTCTCCACTGTGTCTATCAATAAAAATGAAAAATATGAGTGGGACTGCCCCACTCAGAAAAAAAAACTTAAAAATAAATAAATAAATAAAAACTATACCTCATGCAAATCAGACACAACTGAGATTGTTATGACAGTTCCAATGATCTCATCCCCTTCAGAAAAAGTAATTAACGAGTTGGAAATGCTAAGTTGATCCTAAACATAGATAGTAAAACATAGTTGATACTAACCAACATTTTACAAAAATCTTTTCAACAGGGTTGCTTCATCTTCTCATTGGTGAAGTACAAGCCCCTGACCTATAACAAGGTGTATGAGTACCCAGACTGGTCCATCGGTCTGGGCTGGTGTCTGGCCCTGGCTTCCATGATCTGCATCCCCCTGGTGGTCGTCATCAAGATCCTCCAGTCTGAAGGGTCGCTGATCGAGGTACACAACACCGGTCACAATGTTCACGTGAATAACTTGGGGTGCACATAATACTGAATACACAGTGATACACAGTGATATACTGTGTAGTACCATGTCATTAGATTTTCTGTATGTCACAATGCATTATAACTGTCATGTGACTGACTGACACACACACACATATATACATATACATAGTATATTACATATAAGCCATTCTTGGATCTCTCTTAATAACCTCATCTCTTCTCTTCTATCCCCCCCCCCTTCTTGTCCCCAAACCCACTTCCACAGAGGATCAAGGCGGTGGCGGCCCCGGTGAAGGGAGGTGCGAGCTCTCGCCCCAAAGAATACAGCCTAAAGGGCAGCGAGTTGACCCAGCCCCTGGACCCCAACGGGCACATTGGCCTGATCAAGCCTACCCACACCATTGTAGAAACGATGATGTGAGCACTCTCTGTGAGAGGAATATGATTGACGTGCTTTCTATGTTATTATCCTATATTTGCTAACTTTGATAGTGGTAGAACCAGGTTTACATTGTTCTATATATCCGCACTAGGAATATTCTGGTTTGGTTTCTATGGAGAGAGTTATGTATATTGTTGTTGTTGTTTTTTTCTTTCTCTTGGTATTTTTTTAAAATGTTTATTATATTGTTGTTTATGTTACCGTTGTTGTTGTTGTTACTGTAGGTGGCGCTGATCTCAGTATAGGCAGTATTTTGAAATAGAACATGTTGTTCTGTGTTTACTACCTTTCTGGGGATTGTGGAGAATCAAGGAGGTGTTTGCCGTTTGGGAAAAACAGAAAAAAATGAGCAAATTCAGTAAACTAAACGTGTAACTAAACGTGTAACATGTTAGGTAGCAAACTACTAAGATCATGTCCTCCGTTATTGTGGCAGTATCCTTGTCTGAGGTCATTTCTAATCTGTCGTTGACGTCGTTGTTGTTGCTGTTTGTCGTGAGATGCTATTGAATGTACCTCCGCTAACTGCAGAGGCCAGCCATTCACACCTGCCGGTAGAGTAGACATATACACCAGGGGAGGCTGGTGGAGGTAGACATCGGAGGACGGGCTCATTGTAATGCATGGAACTGAATGAGGAATGGTATCAAACACGTGTTTGATACAATTCCCAGTTCTGTTCCATGCATTACAATAAGCCTATCCTCTGGTGTCTGCCTCCCCTGATATACACCACCTAGCCTGAATGTATAGTGGCAACATGCAGTGTAGATCTAGAAGTTCATACATCCTTAAGGTGACTACGCAAGGCCCTGCTCGAGTACTGTAACAAATGCGTCCAAATGGAGGATGTATCCTCAAGGAAAGAGGAGAGGAAGAAGGGAGGAAAGGAGGTAGGGAATGAGAGAAGGGGGGAGGGAATGAGAAAAGGGAAGAAGCATTTTAAAGTATTTGTACGTTGCCTAAGGCTTTCACAGTCCGTCTGTAAGGCTTTCACAGTCCGTCTGTAAGGCTTTCACAGTCCGTCTGTAAGGCTTTCACAGTCCGTCTGTAAGGCTTTCACAGTCCGTCTGTAAGGCTTTCACAGTCCGTCTGTAAGGCTTTCACAGTCCGTCTGTAAGGCTTTCACAGTCCGTCTGTAAGGCTTTCACAGTCCGTCTGTAAGGCTTTCACAGTCCGTCCCAGTGCATTTATTGAAACCTCTCTTTGCACTTTATATGTTGAGTTTCACCATTACTTTAGTGATCTCTTATAATGATCAGAATCCACAGTTACATTTTCAACAGACTTTTCAGGAGAAAAAAGAACTAGCTTCTAACTTTTTTGATATTGTTCACTTTGATATGTATTTGTTCAAACATAAACATTACACATTCACTTGCTATGAATTATATTTAAAAAGAAATGAAAGGCAGAAAATGGACATCAAACATCCTGTTTTACTATACGTGAGAATTGTGAGTGACAACATCATTGGAGCAAAAACGTAACCTTAACAAAATACTTTTTCTAAGAATGTGAAGTTTTTTTTTTTTTTCTTTTCTCCACTGTTTATTTCAATAGCGTTCAAGCTCACTAAATATCTGTATCATATGAAACTACCACCAGACTCTGGGTTTTATTGTGTTTATTTTAGGCAATTGTATTTTAGTATTTTACTTGTTTGTAAATCACGTATGCCTTTTTGTATTAACCATTTTATACTGTGCATCATATGAACACTGTCACTGATGACATATTTTTTCTGAATACAGTCAACAATTTGTATTTTAAATGTTAATTGCTATGAGCCTGAATGAAATTTGCAAAGTGCAATATTCGTCAAAGAAATGGCCTTCTCTACTCTCTTAATTCACTGAATTCAATTTGAAAATGATGTGAACATCCAGTAATGCTGGCCCAACACAAAATACAAAAAAGCCTCAATGATTGTGAGATTGTTTAACCCAAAGCATGTACATAAATGAACTTCCACAGTACAGTGCTTTGTCTATAATCAGGAGAGTCGTCCAAGAATCGTCTTGGAAAATCAAGTGTACCAAAGTATTTTTGTCTAACATCCATCCCCTTTGAGATGCACATTGCATCATCTTTTCTTGGATTGAAAATAAACTTCTTTTTCTTTACACATCCTGGCATGAATAATTTATTTTGTTCTGTAAATGCATTTAAATCTCCCTCGGGCCTACTGTCCTGTTTTCTCTGCATGCCCATACAGCTATGGAAACACTCAGTTCATTTTAAACATTTAACCTTTATTTATACAGGGGGAAATACACTGAAACCAAGGCCTCTTTTGCAGGTGCACCCTGTCCACAATATTTACGCAATGACGAAACAACACAGTTCAATACAGAAATCAATACATTATATACAGTAATACCACAACATGAGGAGAAACAATCACATCTTTCACCAAGGAGGTCCTCAATTGACACTCTAAATTGCCCAAGCAGCACAGAACATCGAAATGAGGGGTAGTGGTGGTCTAGTGGATAGTGAGTTGGACTAGTGATCGGAAGGTTGTGAGTTCAAATCCCACCTGAAACCACACCACTACTAGTGTGCCCTTGAGTAAGGCACTTAGCCCTCAGTTACTCCAGGGGGAATGTCCCTGTAATTCGTAATTGTAAATCGCTTTGGATTAAAAGCGTCTGCTAAATGGCAAAATTAATTAATTAAATGAATTTCTTTCTGTAGATGTTTCAGCAGTTAGGTGCACCATAACTAAAAGCGGATTTAGTCCGTTTGGTGGAGACCCGGGTACCTCAAGAGTAATTGTCCTTGAATTTGAATAATGAGGTTAGGTAAGCCTTGATGTAATATTCATAATCATTTTCTTAAATGAAGTGTGAAGAGTATGTATACTGTATACTGAAATAAGTGCCAAACAATAAGCTGTTTTCCACACACCAAGATCTTGATTATCCAATTTGTTTAAAGTTAGGCGCCATAGACTTGGCAGGTATCCTCAGTAACACCCCAGATGCCTGCTAATACAGTATATACACCGCACAGTTATGTATCTACACCACACTGTCCATGCTCCTCAACATGGTCAATATTATTGTTGTGGAGCACGTACTGCTCATACAAATTACAATTCAACTTGCACCCACCCTCGAGAATATAGCCAACTATATTTATTTGAACTTGAGTCCTCCTTTGGCCCCCCCTCAACCCCTGTGGCCATCACATCACCAGCTCATAAAGAATCTTCCACCATTAATCCCATGGCCAATGGCAGATGGAAACAACGTTGTTGACATCTCACCCACACAGGCGTGAATGGCTTATCTGGTCAAATCTCCTGTCCAGAGGGGAAGGACTGAGGCCATCAAAGCTTGTTCAACCTGCTTGTCATTTAACATAATAAATCAGTGTTGACTCTTCAGGCCTGGATCATTGTTGACGTTCAAGCCGTGTCTTTGTGATTGATTGACAACTGCACCTAAACCCCACCGTTAATTGCCATATCTTCTGTTGTGTAATGGGGGTGCTAAAAAAAATCTATGATAGGACCAGGGGGGTATTCCATCAATATATGGAAGATTAGGCTTATTTTTGTCTCGCAAGATTGGACTTTCCTTTAGCGACGTTGATGGAATACCCCCCAGTGTTATTTATTTATTACGTGTTTTTATTGTCAAGAAAGATAAAACAGGCACACTTTTCTTCGTCTTTATTTTAATAAAAAGCAAGAAATACATTTCTTATTAAATAATAAAATACGGTCCCTTTCATGTACATCTCACAGACGAATTTGTTTTGAATTGGGTCAGAGCTTCACTTAAACCACTATGCACTATGCATGGATGCATCTGGGGAGTAGGGGGGGTGGGGGAGGCTATTCTGTACATAGAACCAGTACTCAGCATCAC
>NC_137676.1:14418648-14423648 GCF_963989245.1 Nansenia antarctica | reverse complement strand
GAATGAAGCACAACTGGTGTCTTAGATCACATTGTTAGCCTCACAGTTTTCCCATTTCCATAATCTTGACTCTGATCAAAATATTTATTCTACACTCACAATACTCTTGCTTAGCAAACAGACAGCGACAGTAGCTACATACGCACATCATTTGTGAAATTAATGAAAACCAAAACATTGA
Organism: Nansenia antarctica; assembly: GCF_963989245.1. Classification (NCBI taxonomy): domain Eukaryota; kingdom Metazoa; phylum Chordata; class Actinopteri; order Argentiniformes; family Microstomatidae; genus Nansenia; species Nansenia antarctica. The sequence continues at coordinate 14,423,467 of NC_137676.1, read as the reverse complement.
AAGCCACATTTACAGATGTTGATACAAGATGTTGATATGATGTTGATATGAATTTACACCAAACAAATCCATTGGTCTGGTTTGCAAGAGTGGATCTATTTAGAGGACCAGGAGTAGGCACTCACCCAGGTGCCTTATCCCACTCATCCTCACTGAATCTCCCATCGTAGAGAGGGGCATGGTGGGTCAGGCCTGCCGAGGTGGAGGTGGGGTGGGTCCTGGGTTTGGTTTGTCTCCACTCGTTTGGGTCAAGGGTCATATCGGCAGCTCTATGGAGGTACGTTCCTGCACACAAGGAGTCAAGTCATTGGGATGAGATCCAAATCAAAGATGGGAAAAGAAGAAAGAAGATGATGAGAAAAGGAAACCACTTTAGCCAATTGGGACGTACGACCCTTAGGAACAGGGGAGGGGGGGGGGGGGGGGGGGAGGGGGGTCCTCGGTCATGGCCTCACCGTGGCTGCCGTAGCCTGTGTCAATGCCGGAGCTGTCCCAGGAACTCATGGCTGAGTCGACACTGGGCACGGTGGCTGAGTTCGCCTCGGAGTGTTTGCTGTTCTTTTGAGAGTGCATCAGCTCATCCTCCGTGTCACTCAGAAACCCTGCCTGCTCTGACCCCTGCTGGCCATCTGACTCTGCGTCGGGATCGAGTCCATTCGAGGGCAGAATTGCATTGGATTGGATTCAGAATGGAATGAGTCATTGTGTGGAACAGTCACTGTAAAAGTCTACACAATCACATTATTATAATATTATAGTCGTGAATGTAAAACGTAAACAATACATACCGTCTGCCTGCTTTTTGATCTTGAGTGTGACGGTCTCTCCAGCTATCTGAAGTAGATGGATGGCCTCACTCAGGGGCTTGCCCTTCAGACTGACCCCAGTGATGGCCAGTACACGGTCTCCTATGTGAATGGCACCGGTCCTGCAGAGACAGAGATTGCAGACGAGGATGCAGGGTGACAGACTCTTCTGTATTGTCGCAGCCTTGGCACTGTCTGACTGCCCAGCGTGCTCAGACTTCCACAAAGGAGCTGCTTGATACACAGACAGTCCACACTGGCCTTGTTTATTGACATAACAAAACAGTGAGACTTTGCGGGCATGAGGTTCCCAACGAGGGTAGTCTCATCATCGTCATCTCCCTGGATGGCCATCTCCATTCCCGCTGGGACCATATATACTGAAAAATGTATGCACTCACAGCAATGTAAGTCGCTTTGGATAAAAGCGTCAGCTAAATGGCACACATCATCTCCAATCACGACTCTAACCATCAACCCCTGACCTCTCACCTCTCGGCCAGGCCCTTCTTGGTGAGGCCAGAGATGACGATAGGGTCAAAGGGCTCCTCGGTGCCTGAGATGGTGATGCCCAGCGGCCCGTTGTACCGTTTCAGCTCCACTGTGTAGATGATGGAGCCAGACATCTCCAGCTCATCTGGGAGAGAGGAACAGACACACACACACACACACAGAGATGCACGCACAAACACACACACACACACACACACACGCACACGTACACACACACACGCACGCACTCACGCATGCACACACACACACACACACACACACACACAGACACATACACACACAGACACATATGCGCACACGCACGCACACACAACATAAGAAATAAATAGTCCACAGAAGACACATCTAGGTCACATTACTAGTACACCAGGCGAGACACATTCCTGTGGTTACTCATATAAAAGATGCATAATCTGCACGCATGCTGTATGACACATATAGCAGACATATAATTTACAGTAAGGCACTGCATACTTTGCAACAGTTGTTATTCAATACTGTCAGTGTTCCTCAGAAGAGCATTTGCAGTATGTGAATGTAACCTGTAATTGTTGTATTATTATGATTGTATGATATACCAAATATAGTGTAATGAAGAACTATGGGGGGGGTGGAAGGGATGTTATCGCCATGGGGGGGGGGGGTTACTCATGTGTTTATAGTGGGGGAGGGGGGGGGTTAAGATAAGGGGGGAAAAAAATCAGGACAGACACTTATTTTGTTTGGTGTAATAATGTGAGTTTTTCATGTGTACTGTTTTGCAATAAATAATTGATTACAAAAAAAAGAAGAGCATTTGCAGTGGATGCAAACTGATTTAAGAGCTTACGGTGTTTTCAAATCCTAAGTTCCAATTCAAACTCTCTTTCATTGCTTCAGATAACGGCATGCTTCAGTTTATTGCACACATTGCTGACAGTCTCAAGCCACATGCATATATCAGGAGAGGACTATTAGATGTACCAGCGTTGTCCTCGTCCTTCTGGATGCGGAGTTTAACCATATCCTCAGACTGCTGCAGCACGTGCATGGCGTCCTCCATGGTGCAGTTGTCCAGACGCATGCTGTCTATGGCCAGGAGTCTGTCTCCCGGCTCCAACGTGCCTGTTCTACACAAAGACAAAGACACCATGGTTTATTTGCCAATCAATCATCAATCAATCACAGTTTTGGAATGGTATTTTCTGCCCACCCCTCAAAGTTGTGACATCCTGCACTCTCGATCGCATCCCCTCATCCCTTCTCAAATCGATTTCTAATGACCTTCTTCCTTTTCTTACCAGCCTAATCAATTCTTCCTTGATCACTCTTTCAAAACAATCTCCTTGCCCCACATCAATCTGCCCACCCCCCCACCCACCACCACTCATGTCGATTCTTTTTTCCCCCCTTTTTTAAATGTTTTTTTATTGAGCCAAAACAATGTTCACAGGTTATGTTGGATCAACGCTCATTTTCATTTACACAACAGATATACCAAAATATATTCAAGTATTTTCAATATATTTGGAGCAGTATCAAGACATAGAAAACAAACAGAAAACAAACAGACCAAAAAAAAAAAAAAAAAAGAATAAACAAAAAATGTAAGAGTTCTGTCTTTACCTACCCTGTATCTACCCTGCACCCTGTATCTACCATGTACCCTGTACCCTTTACCCTTCTACCCTTCCCTATTTTCCCCTGTCCCCGCTCTCTTGTCGATTCTTAACATTCAAATCTCTGCAAACTCTCCTTTGTCAGCCCCCTCCTCCGCACCCATCACTGGCTCCCTGTAGCAGCTTGCATCAGATTCAAGACTCTAGTGCTCCCCACTGTCACAAGTCTCTACCTGTATTCCGCCGTAAGACTAAAGACCCAGCTCTTTACTCTAAACCTGGGCTAATCTTCCTCGTCAGACCTGAACAACTTGTTCCTTCTTCCTTTCTCTAGCACCGTCACTGCTGATAGCGCTTGTTCTTATCTAAGGTTTTATTTATGACACATTTATAAACTACACATCTGAGCGAACTAGCATGAGACGTATGGGGTGCTGCAAGTTTCAATTCTGGTACCTCTCTTATTCAACCTCAAATATGCTCCTACTAGGCCTATTAAATACATTTAAAAACCTTACCATAACTATGCGCTTACCATAACTATGCAGATGACACTCAATTATACATAGCTCTCTCATCGAGTGACTTTGCCCTTATAGACTCACTGTGTCTGTGCATTGACCAAATCAATGACTGGATTGGCGAGAACTTCCTCCAACTAAACAAAGATAAAACTAAGATAATTGTCTTTGATGCTAAAGGAGAAAGGTTGAAAATGTATGCACATTTTGATTCCCTTTCTTTAAAGTCTAAAAACCAAGTCAGAAATCTTGGTGTTATTATTGACTCAGATCTCAATTTTAACTCCCAAATCAAGTCTATAACAAAATTGGGCTATTATCATCTTAAAGACATAGCAAGAATTAGAGGATACATGTCCAAACAAGACCTAGAAAAACGAATTCACGCTATCATCTCCAGTAGGTTGGACTACTGTAAAAGGTTTTTCTCAGGCCTTTCCAAAAAATCACTTAGACAGCTACAGCTCATTCGGAATGCTGCTAGAGTTCTAACAAAGGCTAAGAAAGCTGAACATAATTACACCAGTTCTCAGGTCTCTGCATTGACTACAGGTGTGTTATATAATTGACATAAAATACTACCCAACTCAGGCTACTTTTAATGTTCACCTCTACTGTCTAGTAACCCCGGCCTTTAATTGCTGCTAATAACTTGCATTAAAATATGTGACTTTCTATAATTTTTCTGCCTTTTATACTATACTTCTTTGCTATTTGCTTTTTATATCTATATAATCTGTATAAAAATATGTAACTTTTTATTATTTTTTAACAACTTTTATACTCTTTTTTTATTTTCAATGCTCTTTCCTTTTTTATATCTACTTTATGTAAAGCACTTTGAATTGCCTCTATGTCTGAAAATGTGCTATAGAAATAAACTTGCCTTGCCTACGATGGCTGATGTACTGTATATGTATATATATATATATATATATATATATATATATATATATATATATATATATATATATGTGTGTGTGTACTGCATATGGATACAGCACAAACAAACATACCTGTGGGCTATGCTTCCTTTCCTAATGTCAGAGATGATGAGGGGCTTTCCAGGCCTCTTGCTTGCTGTTGAAATAGGGAGACAGACAGTCACACAACACCATAATAACCACTGTGGTCATTTATATATATTCAATAACAATCCTCATACAATTGTCGACTGAATAAGAGCTCATAAGTGTCTCAACCATTTGCGAGTCTCAAGCCATATCAGGAGTCGGCTGCATTAGCTGTCGTATCACTGGAACTGCTCTTTGAACATCCTTCCCCCCTGTATAACTGTTTTCCCCAAGGTTGTTAGAGCGTGAAATCATTGATACTGGTAGAGGTGATATTATTCATCAAGCATAATGAGGTGGTTGCGCTC
>NC_137676.1:14321148-14413648 GCF_963989245.1 Nansenia antarctica | reverse complement strand
TGTGAGTAGAGAAATGTCAAGACATGTGGTGGACCTTAATTTAACACAGCTGGACGCTTGATTGCTGATGATGCCTCATAATGAAATCAACCAATGAATCCCACCTTCCTCCTAAATCTCAGATGAATTGAGTGTGATTTAGTCCAGGACTAGGCTTAAGCCTTGTCTCTGAATCCGGCCCATAATATGTGTTGTAGCTGTGGAAAATATAACATCATTAAATAAAATTATATTTCTATGGTAATACCAGTAGTGCCTAGTAGTCGGCAGTGATGTAACATTATAAAACAGGCGAGATATTCCTTTGTGTGGGGGGGGGTAGAAAATAACATTGTTCTCTCTACATAGTAAATCTATCACATTCTGAATCCAACTATACACTGACGTGGTGGAACAGCTTTGCTGCATGACCTTTTCGAGATTTACCGCCTGTTTAAACAAGGAAAGCACACCTGAATGCCACAAAACCCTTGCAGCTGAATATGAAGTGATGGCAGAAAGCACACTACTGTACAGCATGACAGTAATCCTCTGCGCTCTATTAGTGCAGGCATAATCTCTGACAGTTTACTCACTACTTATTTCTTTCTATATGGATTTACAGAGAACATGTTGCTGTACTTCCTTGGATGTTGCCCATGTCCAGGTCGCCTGGTTAAGTCCATGACGGTGCTGAAAACACATGTAGTAGAACCCCCAGTACTTCTCCAACATCCCATCCCATCCCACTCAGACCCGCAAAGCTCTTTCCCTCTACAGCTTACGCTAAGCCCACCTAGAGGAACAGTCCAATAAGTGTGTTTTCTATCTTTACTGGTTAAAAAATAATCTCTTAGTAGCCGTATCAGCCTTAAATTCCCTGAGAAGATTAGGCAAATTGCATTTGATTATGTCTAATATCCAGTAGGAAGGGATGTCACTATAGCATTTTTTTTTTTTATCATTGTGGCATTTCATTTGAGTAATTAACCTTTCTCTAATCCAACTCTGAAACATAGGACAACTCTCAGACTTCTAAGCATGAGTGCTATAGCTATATACAGTGGGGGAAGTAAGTATTTTGTCCAGTAAATGTATTTCCAATGAGCCTATTGAAGTGATTATTTTTATGTTTAGATTTTTTGTCTGGATTGTTTGAGTTAATACCAAAGTCTGGTGCAAATTTCACTTGAATAGGCTCATTGGAAATACATTTACTGGACAAAATGTTGATGTGTTCAATACTTATTTCCCCCACTGTATGTAGCTACTGTTGGTAGTTCATTTTTAATTTTGACACAGATAATAATAATGATCCATTTTCCAGCTCTAGAGATTAGTAGATAATTAGTGTCTCATACAGTGTCCCAATACTTTTCATTTGGAAATGTTCAAAAGAACGTTAAGTCCCACTGCAAATAAGATTCTAGGACTGAAGCACAATGCTTAGGTTGTGGGTTTGATTCCCGCTGGGACCATATATAGTAATACAGAAAAATGTATGCACTCACTGCAATGTAAGCTTTGGATAAAAGTGTCAACTAAATGGCATATATTATTATTATTAAACCACGCCATAGTTCCACAGCTTGTCACATTGTATGATTCTTTATTATGTTCACGTGTTAAGAAATCCCCTCTTAGTCTTGACCTAAGATCAGAGAGAGGGAGAGGTGGTGGTGATGTTCGTTTGTGTGTGTGTGTGTGTGTGTGTGTGTGTGTGTGTGTGTGTGTGTGTGTGTGTGTGTGTGTGTGTGTGTGTGTGTGTGTGCAAGCTTGCATTTGTGTGTGTGTATGACGCTTGCTCGCACGCATGTGTGTGGCTTGTCGGTATGCATAAGAGGCCAATGGTCTGCCCCAGGACAGAGAGATCGTAGCCTGCAGCCCATTCTTCATACTCTGTGCTGATTCACATCACAACAGCACATGGGAGGATGTATCTTGGATGTACCTTGTCTGGGACTCATGTCCGACCTCGTCCTGCCAGCTAATGTCACCCTGGCTGGAGCACCCTGTCTGAAGAAACGTATGACTGTCACTGACTTGTAGCTGTTCCCTAAGGGGCGTGTTCCAGTTGCCAGATGTAGTAATACTAGTAATAATCCCCCCCTGGCACAGAGAAAGACATTCACATGAGGAGAAGATCCTGAAGGTCTGTTTGACGTTTGACCTCTCTTATAGCAAACTCTCATTAACATTCAATGTCCTTCTGAGGATCTCACTCTATAGGAAGAGCATGCATCCATTTGCCTGTCTGTTGGTCTGCCTGTTGGTCTGTCTGTCTGCCTGCCTGCCTGCCTGCCTGCCTGTCTGCCTGCCTGCCTGCCTGCCTGCCTGCCTGCCTGCCTGCCTGCGTGTGTGCGTGCGTGTGTGTGTGTGTGTGTGTGCGTGTGCACGCCTGAGTGTTGCATTTGTGTGTGTGTATGACGCTTGCTTGCACGCGCGTGTGTGTGGCTTGTCGGTATGCATAAGAGGCCAATGGTCTGCCCCAGGACAGAGAAATCGTAGCCTGCGGCACATTCTTCATATTCAGGCTGATTCACAGCACAACACCACATGGGAGGAGGTATCTGTGGTGTGTGACAACTACTCCCTCTACGACTGCACCTACAGACTCTGAAAAGGTCACGAGTAGTGGCGAAAACAGCCTGAAGCCCCAGTTTCTCTGCGTTTTCAGCATGGCTATACAACAGTGGAGGCGGGTGGAGGGACAAGTCTGATGTCAAGATGAACCAATGACAGAAAGCCGTGAAGAGATTTTGGGCTCTGACCTGTGTCTTGGGGCCTAATGGGAAGTCTGCTCTGATTGGCTGGTAGGATCTCCAGTTTGACTATATCCAAGGTGCTGGCCAATAGCTGAGTGGCTTCCATAAGGGAGCAGTGCTCAGTGCTGGTCCCATCAATAGCCAGGAGGAGATCACCTATATGTAAGGCCCCACACCTAAAACAGAGAGAGAGAAAGAAAGAGAGAGAGAGATAGATGGATAGAGGGGTCGGGGGGGTAGAGAGAAAAGCATATCACTGCCACTTTCATCTTACATTATTTTGACGCCAAATGCAGTTTCGTTGGAACTATAAAAACTACACTTTCTCAACAACAACAAAAACGTGATTTGAAAAAGTTATTCAGGGTGTTTGGGTGTAGTGGTGGAGAGGTGTGCTTGACTCACCTCTCCACCACACTGGCTGCCTTGATCTTGTCTACGACGATGACCTGCTTGTTTCTGTATACAGCCGTGGCCAAGCTGACTCCCAGGGTGGCAGAGGGACCCTTCACTATCTCCACCAGCAGGGGGCCGGAGGCCTGCTGCACCGCATCTGAGACACACACACACACAGACAGACAGACACACACAGACGGGCACACAGACAGGACATTAGTCACCTGGGTCAGGAGACAATAGAGTAGAAGAGAGAGAGAGAAAAGTAGCCTCTGTGCTCATACTTATCCCATACTTATCCCAATACGTACCATTTGCTCAGACAATGATTTATAGTGGTACCTCTTCCTTAAAGTACCTTACATTTACTACACAAACAAACTAAGGGAACTAAACTGGAGGAGCATTATGACTATTCTCTCCCGGGGATGGCTGACCTCAACCCACCTCACTTAACATTCTACTATGAGAGTGAGGAGGAGATTCTGTCTCAGCTTTATGACATATGAGGCACCCTGTGCAATGAGGATGGAGTGTGCACAGGGCTAAGGGTGAGACAATAAAGCTCAGACACGTAAGATCGTCTCTGAGAATCACGGCTGTTTGTCTGAGACCTTGTCTGGGACTCATGTCCAACCTCGTCCTGCTAGCTAATGTCACCCTGGCTGGAGCACCCTGTCTGAAGAAACGTATGACTGTCACTGATTGTAGCTGTTCCCTAAGGGGCGTGTTCCAGTTGCCAGATGTAGTAATCCTAGTAATAATCCCCCCCTGGCACAGAGAAAGACATTCACATGAGCAGAAGATCCTGAAGGTCTGTTTGACGTTTGACCTCTCTTATAGCACACTCTCATTAATCTTCCATGTCCTTCTGAGGATCTCACTCTATAGGAAGAGCATGCATCCATTCGTCTGTCTGTTGGTCTGTTGGTCTGTCTGTCTGCCTGCCTGCTTGACTGCATGCTTGCCTGCATGCCTGACTGCCTGCCTGCCAGCATGCCTGTCAGTAGAAAGTTGGACAGCACTGGTATGACTCCGATCTCCGTCATGCACATATTGGAATGAGTGTTGGCACCAAAGCCACCTGGGGAATTATACAGCTCTAAAAACAGAAGTCAATGTTGAGGAGTCACTGGGACACTGAAAGTCAAGATGTCTGTATTTCCCTTTTTCTTTTTTCTTTTTTTATTGTAAAGATTTTTTTTTATTTTAAGAATAAACTGTTGAAACAATATAATGACACATTAAGACATAATATGAAGCCATAAAGCCATAAAGCTCTGGAACTTTCCTTCATATTTCCTCAGAACCTTCTACACCATCTTTACCACTCGACGTTGACATCTGTTTTTAGTGCTGTATGATTCCCCAGGTGGCGGAGTTGGTGCCAACACTCATTCTAATACGCGCACCGACGCGGCCACATTATTTACCCTCAGAGCGATGTTGCCCTGCCCGCAATTTCACATATTCCCGGCTTCTGTGTGCTCACCCATGACGGAGACGTCATACTCAATCAGGAACAGGGCTTCCTGGCTGCACTGCATCAGCATGGTCAGAGCGTCAGCGTGCTTCTCTCTGTTTAAGGGCATCCCGTCCATGCTGAGCACGCGGTCGCCAGCTTTCAGTGTGCCCTCTCTGGGGAGACAGAGAGAGAGAGAGGGAGGGAGAGAGAGAGAGAGAGAGAGGGAGGGAGAGAGAGAGAGAGAGAGAGAGAGAGAGAGAGAGAGAGAGAAAGGGAGGGAGAGAGAGAGGCAGAGAGAGAGAGGGAGAGGGACAGGGGGGGAGAGAGGATTGGAGATAGGGGTTAAACTGTTTAATAGGGAGACACGCAGGGCAATAAAAGTGCTGTGTCCCGTGACGTGTCCCCTCTCCCCTCTCAGGTTAAATAAAGATGAATAAAGGTAAGTAAAGGTTAAAGACGTACACAAGCACATATTCATTCATGATGAACAATCACTGTTTCACTGCTTGTTATTCTGCTCTAATTTCTGCGTCTTTGAAGGGTAAAAGTGCAGTACAGCAATGTAGATGCCTCTCTTTGGCCTTAGGACAAAGATTGCCCTTTTTACTTTGGATATACAACATCGAGGGCGGGGGGGGAGGGGCGGGGGGGGTGGTGGTGGTGGTGTGGAGGGGGGGGGGGGGGGCAAAGAGCTGAGGGGCAATGAGCATCACTATATTATTCAAAAGCATTTGGTACTGAAACAAATGGCAGTCTAGTCCTTCCTTAATCATTCCAGTACTTTCTTAATCACTTACTCATGTGACACTACTCATGAAAGCATAAGCATAGACACACACACACACACACACACACACACACACACACACTCTGACTCATCTATGCACTTCTGTACCTGTCAGCGGGACCCCCAGGCCTAACATAGGTCACCACCAGAGGACGGGATCTGTGCCAGTCTTCATGGAAACCTCCTGAAAAAGAAGACACATACACACACACACACACATGCATACACACACACACACACACACGCATACACACACACACACACACACACGCATACACACACCAAAAGATGTCATCTCAAATCAGTGCACATCCAAATGAAAAACAAGGACAATGTTCCATTATGTTTGGTCCCAGACTGGATACTTCTCTCACCTCTCATGACGAATCCAAAGCTGTTTCCCTCCTTATATAGACACATCTCTATGGTCATGGTTATGACCCCCGAGGGAGTGTTCTGGACTGGGAGGAGAGAGATGGAGAGAGGCAGAGAGAGAGAGAGAGAGAGAGAGAGAGACGTTACACTCACGTATGTAAGACAAGTTGGGCCAAATCCTTCCCGAAATCAATCGCATAAGCGAAGAGAACGGCATAAAAATCGAAGTAAATACATTTTTATTCGGCACGTCCATCGCATACAGCTGTAACTAATAGAGTGAAACGCTTTGGAATCTAGCTCCTCGATCAACAACAGTCAACAATATTCAACAAAGCAACAATACAATACAACGGTGGCAGGAGTAGCAGCTTACAGAACTATCCAGCAGCAATAGACCCAACCACAAGCATGAGCACCATGAGAGCAGGACTCCTACCAAAGGGAGGCAGCTCGTACTCCACCTCCAGCACCACGCGCTCCCCGATGTTCTTCAGAAGGCTGATGATCTCATCGTGGCGAAGCTTGGACAGGTTGATGCCATTCACCGACTTGATGTAGTCTCCTACGTCCAGCTGGTCACTCCTGCATAGAGAGATACAGTCAACCCATTCATTCGATTGAACTCATTTCTCTTGGAACACTTAAAAACCTTGTGAGTAACTTGGAATCAGCCTCATATCGTTCTTGCTCCTGCTTTATATGAAAGTCCCATTATTTTACTCTATTGCTCTGACCAGATTGTATTTTGTCTATTTTGTTGTTGACTTGGTGTTGTTTTATTGTGTAATTCTGCATTGTTTGTTTAAACTCAATGTTTTAAGCTGCTGTCTTGGCCAGGCTTCCCTCGGAAAAGAGATCATTGTGTCTCAATGGGACCGACCAGGTAAAATAAAATAAAAAAATAAAAAATTATATATATTTTAGTATATTGTATATATTTAGTATATTGAATACAGCAGATCGATAAAGAATCTACCAGGGAGTGTAAACGTTTCATTGAGAGAAAGAACAGACATGCTTTACTTACAGTGTGAGAGACATTCAAATATGACTAACTAATATCCCCACTAATATTCAAGGGTGAAGTAAGAATATTGTTGTGTGTTTCTGTCTATGCCCTGTCATGATCAAGACTTGGCAAGTCCCCGTAACAATTGAACGGTAGCCACGCAAATGATGATGGACATGTTGAAGAGGTTCAGAAGCGGTGCTAACGCGCTATCCTGCTGAGAGAGATGATTTATTATTATTATTATTATTATCATTATTAATAATAATAATAATAATAATAATAATAATAATAATATTATTATTATTAGTAGTAGTACTAGTAGTAGTAGTAGTAGTAGTAGTAGTATTTAATATTATTGGGGCGGCTGTGGCTCAGGAGGTAGAGCTGGCGTCTAATGATCACAAGGTCGGCGGTTCGATCCCCGACTGGCCATGTGTCGAGGTGTCCTTGGGCAAGACACTGAACCCCAAATTGCGCCCAATGAGTGGGCTAGCGCCTTGCATGGTAGCTTGCCGCCATTGGTGTGTGAATGTGTGTGTGAATGTGTGTGTGAATGTGTGTATGAATGTGTGTATGAATGTGTGTGTGAATGGTTGAATGAGAGGCCATTGTAAAGCGCTTTGGAATAAGGCGCTATATAAGAGCAGTCCATTATGATGGACACGTTGAAAAGGTTCAGAAGCTGTGCTAACATGGTATCCTGCTGAGATAGATGATTTGACATGCTATATTCATGTGACGCTCTGGATCTACATGCTTGTTACTGTGCTAATTAAATAGATCTGCCGCTCTGTTATTCTCTTTCACCTCAGGGCGATTGCCAATCAGAACGCAGCGATGCAGGAAAGTGACACATTGTTGTCAGCCGAGCTAAGCCTGTCACAGAGACGAACCTACGAGGCACAAATCCGTGACTAACCGACCAGCTAAAAGCCCAGTGGTAGGATGGATTTTAGACAAGCTCTTAAGCGTTATCACAATGATGAAGACAGCCGATTAAATGCTTCCACTGAGACAACACAGTGGTGGCTGAGTGTGAATCTCATATTCTGACGTTTGTGTTGTGTGTGTGTGTGTGTGTGTGTGTGTGTGTGTGTGTGTGTGTGTGTGTGTGTGTGTGTGTGTGTGTGTGTGTGTGTGTGTGTGCGTATGTGCGTGTGTACGTACATGCGTGCGTGCAGTCACATGGTGCTTAGTCACTAATGAAACGTGTGTTTTCCACTCCATTGTACTCTCTTGTGGCTGACAATGGGATAAACGAGATTAATGGAATCTTAATTAGGCTATTATCTCGAACAAATCACTGTACAGTATGCAAAATTAGAAACATTTAATCATCGCGAGTGAATTTGAATTGGCCCGCAAATTACATAAAGCAGGTAGTCTCAACCTGTTATTTCTAGTTCTTAGAGCACAATGGAATTGTTTTCACCCTTAAAGTGGATATTTCTGATTGCGTACTTTACGAGTAGGTGGAAGACACGTCCATATTATTATTAGACTCTTTCACAAATGCGCCCTCCTGGTGGAATATCAGTCCAAGGCAATAAACACATTGCAACGTCTGTGATCCTGTGTGCTGAAGGCGGACCGGTGTAATTGGGCGACACGTGTGTGTGTGTGTGTGTGTGTGGCGGATAACCCATCCGGACAGCCCAGGTGCAGTTGCCAGGTTACGACAACTTACGGCAACAGGTTGTGTCAGACAGCTGAGATCTCACCTGGCAGCTAGCCCACCCGGCCGCAGGTTTGACACTCTGGGCTTTCCGTCCTTGTCAGACCCTCCGGAGATGGTGAGGCCCAGGCTGCTGCCTTCCCTCTTCATCAGGTCCACCGTGGTCACCCCTCTGTACTCCTCTGCTGACAGAGAGAGGGAGAGGCAGAGTTACACCGTCAGCACTAGCATCTGGCTGACGGACCCAGCTTGTTGCTACAAACACTGCCTGCCCTCTTTCTCAGCCTCTGTCTCTCTTGTTCTGTCCTCCAACCTCTGACACACACACACATCTCTCTCTCTCTCTCTCTCTCTCTCTCTCTGGATCTTGATGGATTGAAGGGTATATGGGATAGAAGCCTGTTCCATATACACTCTCATCAATCTAAAAGGAAAGCCTCACTAAAAATGATGATGGCCAATCTTTTCATTCCTGAATTGAAATTCAATGATATTTCTGAACTGACTGAAGTTCAGATTGAGGCTGACCCTAACTCTGACTGATAGGTGCCCATAGAGACATAGCGTGTTTTAGATAGTGCCTGGTCTCATTCTGTCTCTGGGTATAACCACATTGTGTTGTGCTGTGCTATGCTGTGCTGTGACATGAAGCTAAATGAACTCCACTGCAGGGAGAATAGTCTGGTTGAGCTCCAACGACAGGTATGCTACACAAGCATATTTTCTCCTTATCTAAGCATTATGAGATATTCAAAACAGAGTGCAGGGGTGATGGTACAATGATACAGTCCCAGTCATGATTCACATGACAGAGTTTTCTACCTTGGAGACATACATACGCAAGGCTGAAGATATCGCTGTTAAATGTCAAATATTGTATGGTGTGTGTGTTGTCGTGTTCTCATACCAAATGGCACATACACAATGTATTTATCTAAATTCAATTGGGTTCAGTAACTGTGGAGAAACAGCAGAATCTCTGAAAACAATCAGTAAGATTTGAGTGCGCTATGCTTTACCTGCAATGCTGCGTCGACTGGTGGTAAGGGAATGGTCAGTTCCACCAGAATCCTTGCCACCTTTGGAGTATGGCCCCTCATCTGAAAGAACATTTGGAGGCTAATTTGGATGTTTTGAGAACAAATATGATATGTGAGGAATGTTTTCTGCCAAGGGTAGTGGAAATTCCACGCATCCCCTTTCCACACACTAACAGCTGCCACCCGCTGGCTCCATTCATCAACCCTGTGATCTCCATCACTGAGAGTGTGGACATAAGGGAGAAGTACAATACTGAGCTAACGGAAACCAGCAGCAGGCACTTAGAGAACTCAAACAGAACAAATCAGGTTAACCTCCGTGACCCGGAAGCTCCCTCCTCTGCTCCGTGTTCCCACGGTTACCCTGTAAGAGGGTCAGTAGATGGAGGCAAGTCGTTTTTGGCGTAGAGAGGCCGGGACCACAGAGAACTCTGTATTAGACACATTCCATCTGTACAAAGATGGTGCACATAGGAGGCAGGGGAATGTTCTTGAGGAATCAGGCTGTGAGGTTAATGGACTGCTCAGGCTTGTAGAGAGAACATTATCATTTCCAGACCAGCTGCCACAGACAACCAGGAAAACGTCTGTTCCAAAGGGATTCTGCATTTTTATGTTCTGAGCCATTTCTGACACAGCATTGCCCCCAGATTAACAGTGCCACTGCCTGGCTATCTGAACCTGAATACAGCACAAGCATGTCAGCCTACGTGATGAGGAGAACATTTACTCTGCACTTCCTTAATCCTGTCCACCAGGGATTAAATTTCCAGCAGCAAATCACACAGATTTAAATATGACAAAAAGAAAAGAGCTATGTCATGTTGTTAGGTATGTATATGTAAGCCTTGTTTGATGGGAGTAGGACCTATGTTGATGTCAGTCGCTTTGTCTTCAATACACTGCTCCATAATACAGGACCTCTTCTAAACACAGTTGATTCAATTGATTCAATCGATATACAGCTTCTACATTCACTATAGAAACATCAGTGTGTGTGTGTGTGTGTGTGTGTGTGTGTGTGTGTGTGTGTGTGTGTGTGTAAATGTTACCATCGTTGATGAGCAAAAAAGCTGTTCATTTAATAATTTCCTAGGTTCCAGACTATGGGGCGTCAACTTTAGAATCGTGACTAAATAACCCTCATGCATGAGGCGATCCAGACCAGCCACTACTAAATTCACATCATCAACATTCAACGTGGCTAGCCTCCAGTCAGATTAGGAGATCTTCACATGCACAAAAGCCATTTACATACAGACAAAACACAATCTAACACAGTATCCATACACTTTAAAATGGCCTCCTGTTCATATCTTCCTTCCTTCATCTGCACTGATATGAAAGAAGTGGCCTGGTGAAAACCAACCCCTGGCAGTCATTAACCATACTGCTTCCTCCCTTCACAGGTAGACAAGACACATCCCTGGTCGAAGTCACGAGGGTGTGGACAGAAGGACAGAGTTCTATAGTGGCAGTATATGGACTCTATGGTCATTTGGACTAAAATGAATGTGAAATTGTGTATGGAGGAAGTTGATTCAGAAACATCTACTGTATGGCAAATATGCAAAGAAAATTAGAATACTACACGTGTACTACATATATTCAACATATTGAGGCTAAACATACTAATAAGGACATGCAGGAATATGCATACTATGATAATGCATATTCATATTTTATCCTCTTCCTTGCACAAATATCCTGTTTATCCAGCTTTAGGTCACAAACACACAAACTCATTCTCTCTCACTCAGACACGTGTGCATGTAATCATTCATTCACGCACACGCACACGCACACACACACACACGCACGCACACACACACACACACACCCACACACACACACACACACACACACACGTGTGACACATCAAGACACATTAGGACAGGCAGTGGCATGGTAATCCCACAGCTTCCTGAGGGTCTTGACAGTCCAGCAGCTGTCAGTGCAGTCAAAAGCCAACGTTAGCTCTGGGTTACATAGACCCAATGCATTGCATGTGACTGAATACTACTGAACAATACTGTTCCATCTCATCCAGCAGCCATCCTGACCCTGCACCAGCTTATAACCAGCGACAATTATGCTCTAGAACGATTTGTTCAATTTAGCAGCAATAACAAAACCCCGTCCTAATTTAAACGACACAAAACTCTGTATGGCTGCGTTTGTGAGAGCTTCAGTGTACAACTTGGTCAAGAGAACACCCCTTTGGCTCATGGATAAGCTCTGCAAAACTGCCATAAAAACACTCTGAAGGACCCAGCATTGCTTCACTTGTAATAGAAATACCTGGAAGGGGTTATTAAGATCTTAGGCACCCCCATTAATTTCTGGTGAGTCAATTAACAAATTTAATTCAGGGCACTCTCAGAACCAATCAGAATTTAGGTTACATGTGGGGGTCGCTCTGACAATAGCTGACAATGAAAGCACAATGCTATTTTCAGAGTTAAAATAGTATTTATAAACCGGGCCTCACTGGACGCAGTTTGCATTCAGGTCCACTCTACCATGTCATTTCATTAATAGATGCTCTATAAATAAGATGGTCTGTCCCTTTCAGAAAGCATTCCTCTAAAAGACAAAAAATAGATCAAACCATCTGAATAAAATCCAATTTGTGGCAGTGTAAACAAGGGCAGAAACAGCAAACATAACTTTCATTAATAAGAAGTCAAGCTAGGTGACAAGTTATGGTAATGTTATCTTGATGACATTGTATAACTAGAACAACGTGAAGTTGCTGATCTTCAGATGAACAGCAAACAGTATGCATCAGCTCATTCATTAATACTGCCACAGGTAGTGTCACAAGCAATCAGACACTTACTGTGACGATAACACTACTACTGCTGCTTACGTTAGGAAACTCTCCCCTTGGCAGACCTCTCATATCGACATTACACACACACACACACATCAGGTAGAGATCAGTGACCGGCAGTCTCTTACCGACGCTGTTCTTCGCCTCTCTCCTCAGACCACAGAGCATAGCTGCAGTCCTGTCAAAACATCCGACCTGAGAAAGTGGCCGATCTCTTGTGCAGGGCAGCGAGCTGAGGCGCCCCTGGGGAAAGTGTGTGTCCCGAGAGAGCCAGTCTCACTCACTCACTCACTCACACAATGCAGGAACACCGTTTTCTTCTCTTCATTTCTCTTGTTGTAATACAAGCGTTTCTTAACCCCCACCCACCCACCCCTCTGATGGCAGTCTACTTACTACAGATCAAATAGTATCTATGGACATATACGGAATTCGGATCCATGAAGGGTCTATTGTATGTCCATGCCTTCACATGCTGTTAAAACAAAAAAGAGGAGGTTCAATCAACTGTTTTCTCAACAGTGCTCTACTGAAAACAACACATTAGCAAGCTTCTCCCCAGGTTTGAATAAGTGACTCCACCAACAGATGAAAAACAGGGATGCAAATGATCAAATGTCCAAAGGAATCATCATCCCTCCCGATTCTCCTCCTCCTCCCATCTCGCGGTGGTTCCTTTGGCGCGTGGTCCCTCTTCCTATTCCACAGGATTAATCATCCCCCCCGTTTACACACTCACGCATGAGCTCAAACACAAACCCACCTTCACATACACGCACACAGCCTTAGTGTGTGTGTGTGTGTGTGTGTGTGTGTGTGTCTGAGAGACTCTCTGCCAGAGGGGTGTGATGAAGCAGTCACACACCCTCCCCACAGATGACACAGTCACACCCCTTTGCATACACACACTCTCCATCTCCCCACACAGGAAGAAACACACATGCCCCCCCGCACACACAGACACACTCTCCACACTGAGAAACGTACAATTAACACCCCCCCCCCTCATCCATTGTCACACTCAGCTCTTATACAAGCTGTGAGCAGATTTCCCACACAACGGCTGCCAGCCACCTACTACTGTCCAACTTCCTTACACATGTGTGTGTACACTCTCTGATTGTCTGTCTGTCTGTCTGTCTGTCTGTCTGTCTCACTCTCTCTCTCTCTCTCTCTCTCTCTCTCTCTCTCTCTCACACACACACACACACACACTCTCTCTCTCGCACACACACACACACACACACACACACACACACACACACACACACACACACACACACACACGTTTGACTGCTTAAATGCAAAAGAATGCTACTATCTTACTGTTTTCCAGCCCACCGTCTCATGTTCCCTGTCTGGGTGAGAGGGTTCTTTCCCCCCACTGGCTCCCCTCCATCCAAACACACACAGGGTTAACACGTCTGCTGACCGACTGAGAGCCACACCTGTCTGTCCATTTGTCACCCTGACATGCCTCAAATGCCTTCTCTTTCTCCTGCCTGCTCTCCACCAAACTCATTTTCGAGGCTCCCTGAAAGCCACCTTTTATCTCCCACCCCCATAAAACATGAACACACACTCCCAGACAAAAACAGGGACAAACCCACACAAGTCTATGCGTACGGAAATGGCAACAAAGGTCACATTAGAGTACAAAGCAGAATCACACAAACAGCCCTGACAACAGTATGAACTAGTAGACTCCACATACAGTAAGGGTGTTGAAGCCCACACAGATGTCAGGAGATGTTAGTACAATTAAGACAATTCATTATTCCGAGTTATATTTAAAATGTACACAGAAAATACATCCGTGATCCCTAAAATGCATAGCCCTGACTAAGACACATCAAACAATACCAAACAGACCGTGTTTCTTTTCACTGTGGCATGTACCCTAATTAGTCAGCTCTTCAAGTGGACACAATATGCTTTGGCATAGATAATTTCCTCCGAGAGTTCCGTCTTTAATACCCTATTTACTGCGTAAGAGAACGTAGTGTTTCAGAGCGAGACTAATTAATTTCGTACAGAAGAAGCAGGAGCTCTGTGTTTGATAAAACCCCAGGGGAACAGGCTAGCAGAAATAGGATCATTATGTGTATACTATTGCAGTTCTTCATGTTAAAAATAAATATTTTTGATAAATAAAGAAAATAACAATGCTAGGATTTTGAAGATACCATCTTTAAAATCCCGTTGACAAAATGCCTCTATGGAAGAATACATTCCTCTATCATATGATTGAAGATACACTAAAGTTTATACTTCAGTATCATCACTTTGGTACTGGGGGCACCAAAAGGTGGGTTTTCTCCAATTCTCTGTGCAGGCCACCTGGTACCCCAGTACCCACGTGTTATATAACCCGTGTTATAACTGTTTATAACAAATAAAAAGGTGTAAATGAAAGGATAGTTAACAGGCCATCAATTATGTGTAAACACTTCACAAAAACAAATGTTTTAGGTTTTATCTAACACACATTCAGGGTGTATCATAAGACATTACCCAGCCTAAGATGCAACTGATCACACTGCCATCTAGTGGTTATCACATCTAATTGCAACTATATCTTCCTAAACAAACTTCACAGTGCGTCAGCCAACACAGATCACTGAAGTATACAAATAGGCCAGAGGCAGTGGACATGAGTCATACCAGTCAAAGGTTTGGACACACTTTCCCATTCAATTGAATTATATATTATATGACTACTTGCACACTACCTGAATACTTGACAACTTGTACTGTATCATATTGCATTTCATCTTATTGTACACCATTTTCCACTATTGATTCCACTGTAGTACGACTGGTTCCACTGTAGTACAACTACCATCACTGTATCACTTTATTACTTTATCATTACTTACTTTAATTATTTTACTTTACTCTATTATTGTGATGCTGGCTGCTCTGCTAATGTTGAAGAACATAAGCCAAATATGTTTTACTCCTGTGTACTTTGGATGGAATAAAATCAATTCTGATTCTCATCTCCATCTCATTCAATCATGCCATGTCTATACATCATTTGGACTTTTCTGACATATAGGCAAGCTAAATCATCTAAAGGATATAGGTGCAGAAATAATAATTACTTTGGCTTCCAGTACATACGACGCATTATATATGGGTTATTATTAGCTATGTAGACCACACATAAGATAACATGTTTTATCATTTCACTGGACACTGCCCTTTTCACCAGTTCCTGTGGCAATTACTTAACAGGCTTACACCCTCATAAACACATCAAATACCTGACAGGACACCATGACCAATGTACAGTGGTAATAGACGATACAGACAAATAGTTCAGTTTTATTTCTATTATTATACTATACTTATAGTACTAAACTGCATGTATGGTTAATCATCCAACCCTACTTTATTTGGGGAGATAAACAGTGTTAGATTACCTTTGGTCTTCCCTCTGATGATCCCAAGCCGGCACCTGAGAGAAAAAGAGAACATCTTCCTCTTCCCTCCCCCTTTCCTCGTGGTCTCCGGAGGCTGAGAGAAGGCCATGGTGTAAAGCTTTGGGGGGGAGCAGCCCTTCCCAAAGATCACTCTGGTGTTCATTTTGCTGCCACTGACAGACAAAAACAGCATTCTATTCTATTCGTTCTTTCTTTCTCTCTCTCAGTGTCTCCTCTCGCTCTGCCCCGCCGTCTTCACAATCCCCCCCCCCTAACTGGAGGAGTTCCAATGCCATCAGGTGTGGTGTGTCTGAATCAGCCTCGACATGGAACGGAAGATAAATAACACAGAAGAAAGGATGGACGGAACTAAATAGAGTGGATGTGGAGAGAGAGAGGGATACTGAGGTCACCTTCACCATCTGTCCAACATTATCGTAGCAGGCTCCCTTAGTATAAACCATTAAAACAAATCAGTGCCTCTTTCTCTCTCTCCGTCCCGCATACACATAAACACAAGCTGAGGGGCTCGAGAAATGTATGTTATTTTGCATTTCTGGCAGGGTTTGTTTTACATGGGCAGATGGAACAGTGCTGGGAGCAGCCGAGAAAGCACAGCTTGCCTGCCAGAATGCAATGGAAACTTTCACCATGGGAGGCAGGCTGTAGACAACACTGGCTGGTCATGTTTCCCAAAACATGGCATTGCATCTTGCAATATAACCATTAATCATAAATGACAGCTAGATCCTAAACATGTGAATACTGTGTGATAAGTATCACATTTGGATGGTTGCCTGCCTTTTCTCATTTCATGGTCTTGAAAATATATAAATATATTTTCAAAAAAATACATCGGTGATAAAGGCATACACAACAGAATAATTAAGTTGCTAAACATACAAATGCAGCCTCGTTAGGTTTGCTCTAAATAACTGCTTATTCTTCAAAGCCAGTCAACTCAATTTCCAAATGTATCAGGATGAATCTTGATTTTAATGACTTCGAGGGTTGTGATGTATTAATATGACCCGAGTACATTGTTGATTTGTGACATTTACTCATAATTTTGCTCTTCCTCCAGGAAAAAGTGGGGCGGCAGCCTGAATGACTACAGGAGGTTGGCATGCAGAACAGCCTGGCTGAAGTGGTTGAAAGTAGTGCGCAAAACAAACAAATGTGCTTGAGCATGTACCAAGCAATGCAGGCAGCGCTTTCACAGCCACAGTCTACACACTTAACCAAGTGGGTATCACACTGAAATACATAAACAAGTTTAGTGTTGACCATTATCTACCATGACCAAAGTGGATGAAAATTAGCAGGTGGGTATCACACTGAAATAGATACACAAGCTTTATGTTCACCACAGTATCACAGACTGAAGTGGATGGAAAGTAGCAATAACCAAGTCTAAGTAGGGGGAAATAATACAACCGGAGAGCGATACACATTTAGAAATATTTTTTTTTTTTTATTGACAAATGGTTGGATCACTCGTTCTCCTCGCTGCGGAGTCTGGCATTGGGGTTGGTGATCTTGATGGCCAGTTGGGCGGCCCTCTCCACAATCAGCTTCCTGTTTTTGGAAGAGACGTTGTGGGCGATCTCAGCACAATGGGTCCTAGGGAAAGGGAAGAGGTCGGTTAGAGAGATAAGAATAATATTGTTAACACATTGACTTCATAAAGTGTATTCAAGACTAGCATTTAGAGAAAGGGAAGAGGACAAAAGGTGAGGGGAAGTGGGATGTTTTCATACAACTCAGTTTTTAGTTCACCTCACTGCTCTTTAAAAGAATATATATATATTCCATTTGGGGAAATTCAATTACAATCCTGATGACAGTGCAAAGGAGACAGAAAGGCGGTGAGAACCTAAAGGCTGCATGACTAGGCCACGGCCAAAGGGCCTGATGAAGGAAATTAAGGCAGCAGTGCCTACATCTGATGAGAGGGGGAAAAGCTTCACTTTAGACAAAGCTTTGGCATTTCCCCCATAATTCACCAACTAGTCTTACGGAGTTACAGTGAAATATGAGGGAAAAGGTGATCATAATAATTTGAAAAAGCTTGAACAATGACTACATACAATGAAGTTCATATGAGCTGCCGAAATAGTGAATGTCACTAATGTAAAAAAAACACAACCTTTCTCTGTATGCAAGAGATGTTTGACATTTGGGTGTGATCTTATTAGTACCGTAGTGCTTACTCACTTTTAGTCAGGACGATACAGGAGAGAATTGTTTACAAAGAGCGGCAGCAATATCGTTACTTGCTTTTACCGTTTCATTATTATTATTAAATTGCAGCAATTTGCAGCTTACATTAACGTGGTAGATGTAACATACACATGGCGTAAGCAACTTGTTCATAGGAATCAGTCAAGGGCAAAATGCACCAATCCTTTTACAATAAAGATCAGATAATGCCCAATGGTTTGTAACATTTAGCAGATCAGATCATTCACATTGCACCTAGCTCCTGACAATCCTTATGAAAGAGCAAAACTTCAGCTCTACCCACCATCAACCAGTGATGCACGTTACACATTGTGGTGTGCTGAACACGGCAATGTCATAGCTAATCTAATCATAAAAACATTTCCCCCAAAGTGACAGTGAACCAAACTTACTTGTTGCTCATCATGAGGACCTCAAGCTCCTTGATGTTGTGCACCAGGAACTTCCTGAAGCCGGTAGGCAGCATATGCTTGGTCTTCTTGTTGCTACCATAACCGATGTTGGGCATCAGCATCTGACCCTTGAACCGCCTGCGCACCCTGTTGTCAATACCTCTGGGCTTACGCCAGCTTTTCTGTTGGGGGCAAAGAGAAAATGCTTTTTTCAATAGTGGTTATCATCAAGGTTCCCTCCAACTTCTATGCTTGGGGGTGGGTTCCTTCCTTTCCTAGCTCCAAATATGCTTTTTCTGTGTGAAAGTGTGTACATATGTGAACAGAGGCGTTACAGAAAAGAGAACAATGTTACACATCTTGTTTAATCAAGGGAAGCCTCTCAGAGATGTGTTTTGCCAGGAGACTCACCGCGATCTTGACATATCTGTCAGACTGATGGCGAATGAACTTCTTTGTCCTCTTCTTGACAATCTTCGGCTTGGTAAGAGGTCTGAGGGCTGCCATGATGACTGGGATGTGAAGAAATACAGATTAGAAATAATGAACACTGACAACTGAGGCTGCTACAGGCAAAGCCCTCCATATCAACAAACCTTGAATAGCCAACTTTCAAGCATGGCAGTATCATTGGAAAATAACTAAATGCAGGTGTAAACTACACATCTGTCGTGTAGTATATATAGTCGTACAGCAATGTAGCTAAGCTATCACCTGTCAACTGTGTGCAGTCATTTCATTTGTTTATGCCTCCCATGCATGTAGTTAACATGCTGCTTGCCAGTTAACTATCAGCAGCATGTGTGTCAGTGCTCAACGCAACAACATCTTATGGGACGTGTCTCACTTCAAGTCTGCCGTGGAGCTAGACTGTGTGGAAACGGCCTATCGTAGATACCACCGCTGCTTACTAGCTCAGGTGGCTAACGTTTATTATGGAGCAAAAACCATGTTGACCCACGGTTTCAGGAGCACAATATACACGCCATTCTAAACCAACAACACGAAAACGAGTATGTATAATGCACACGTGTCAACCCGACAACGAGACGGTTGTTGAACACATATCGCGGACGCTACTGTCAGGGCCAACGCAATGGTGGGAAGGATAGCTTGCCGCTCCGGGTCCAAGTTTTACGTCCAATAGAACGAGTAATCTAAAACATTTTGACATGACTGGTACATCTACATTCACCGTGATTACATTATGTCCTCCACATCATTTAACAAACCCTCAAAACGTGTAGATGAATGTAGATTAAGGTATCTCACCCGCCGGAGCAATATGTCGAAGGAGTCGGCAACGGCGGAAGGGAAGAAAAGGGCTTCCGGAGATACCGCAATGCCTTATGGGCAATGAGGTCTGTGTATTTGGGGGAGTAGTCCGGTGTCATGGGTTGCAGTCCACTTTTTAAATACTGTTTCCCCAAAAAACGAAGTGAAAGTAGGTTACATTAGGTACAAAACATGCCCGTGCCTGCAACATTACATTATTACATAACCTTCTACAGTGTTATGAATAATAATTGTATATGCGCCTTCCCAACCATTGTAGGTTTCGATTCCGCTCCCTGTCACAAATATATGAAGACAGGATGTACTGATCCAAAGTCCGGGTTTAAGTCCCAAACAATCACAAGCTATCTTTGGGCAACAAGCCAAACCGACCCAAGACCAGTTTGACATGTGCTTTTAGCTTCACTTCCTGAAGGAACTGAGACAAGGTAGAAATCACGCAGTTACTTAAAGGTGACTTATATTGGTTGCTTCCACATTATAACCTGAAGTAGGCTCTTTAGGTACAGGGAAACAACATTTTTGATAGGGGGTCAGATTTGTTCAAACAAATTAGATTTTTCAGTCAATCTCAAGCCATTTTGTGGAAGTCAATAAAAGGTAACGGCAACTTGTGTCAAGTTCCCACGTTCCTAGACCTCCGTGTCTTCGGCTGACAGCCCGCTCGATCTTGCTTTTTAAACCAGTTTCCTGAATCCTCAGGTTGACATGGAACCACCACCACCTGTAAGGTGAGGGTTTTTAACTTTTACTTCCAAGCACATCATGTGATGTTATCTTGATGCATCTATCTATATGGATCATTTGGTTGTTTTATATTGTTGTTATGTTGTAAACAAATATGGCTATCATAGTGGGCCTGTACACTTCTAGCTTCCATGACAGTTATACCAAAGCCTCTATCAGGAGTCTCAAATGTAGAACATCTCTGGTTATACATGCTTGAAATACAACTATTTCTTACCATTTTGAAAAGAGAAGGTGCCTATAATGTTTTTGTAAGAAAGGGTGCCTATAATGTTGTCCAGTCCATTTTTGTCCAGTGTGGAATGATCTGAGATTTGCTGACATGATAAGTAGCCTAATTTTGTCTGAACTGCCCTACTGTCTGAACGGTCTGTCTTATTCACCTGATTTTTTCTTTTTTTAAAGTGGCTATGGATCTTATGGAATCACTAATTCTGGTTATGTACCAGCAGCAACAGGAAGCCAAGGTAAACTTTAAAGATCATCTTTCAAGGATAATTTTATCAAATGATTCACACATTTTGGGATGATTAATTAGCCTGTACGTGTGATAAATTAGTTAAATAGTTATCGTCAGTCATATTGGAGACATTCCTTACTAGATCGTGAGCTTAGAATTATAACGTTCTATCTCCGTTGGGTAGTTCAGAGATATTGAGCGTCAAAGTTTTTACATTCCATTATGTTTTGTGAGATGGAACCTTTGTATTTGATGAATTACTAACTCAAAAATTTCAACATTTTACAAATATGTTAATAAACACCTAATGCCTAAAAAAATTAGTTAATAAACACCTAATGCATCAGATTATGTAAAAAAACTCAATTTTGACAAAAATGGAGATAGAACCTTATAATTCTAACGTCACGCGATGTCACTAATACCAGGACGAAGGAGGAGTGTTGGGACGTGGCCACTCCTCTCCACAACTGCGCTCCCTGTTTAGAGTTCGGTAGTCGTTCACACGCATTGAACTTGCTTATATGTTTACCTTTTTTTGAGAGTGAATATGGAGGTAAATCAAGGTGAGCATAATTATAGTGCTGAATTATACTTGCTGAGTTGCGGTAGTTTTGGTTAAATGGCTGGTCGTAATGATACTTGTGCGTTATGGAATATACAGTATATCCCATATATAATTGTCTATACTTACCCTCACATTGATATAGCCAGATAGGTATGGAAGTAAAGAAAATGTAACGAAACTGTGTTATATAGTTGTACTAAATGTGTTTATGAGGGTAATAATTTCAATCGTGTACTTCTCGACTTAACTGGTTTGTCTGGTTCCTGTCAGCTTTGTATGCCCCGCCTGCGTCCGATTTCCTAGGACCGAGCGCTCCTCCGGCGAGTATGTTTGACAGTGTACCCGGCTATGAAGGAACCGTCTCTGGAGGCGGAGGTATGTGTCATCAAGAATGAAGATCTTTATCCATTGTTTGCTGGGTGCTAGTAATCTTTAAACCAGCCATCAGCCAAACAAACATGATAGAATGATTTTAATGCATTCATACAGTGGGGTGCAAAAAATGTGGCCACCCCTGGTTTAAATGTCTGTTACAATTAATCTCCAAGTGATCAATCTCAAAGCAAACCTGAACACTTACGCTACAAAGTTAAACATGACACCTTTCTGCGAATGTTTATAAATGATATATAAAAAAAGGAAATGGGCCCTGTGCAAAAGTTTGGTAACCCTTTTGGATTATTCTTTGTTACCTTTTGAGAAGTTGATTACTAAGGCCCAGACCAAGGTGATTTACTCATTAGGGCTTCAATGAGTCAGGTGAATATAATTCCAGGGTTGAACTATATATTCTGAAGTAACTCCATGCCTTCTAAAGTATCCAACTGCGGTGGCTGTTGTGTTTGGTGTTAAAAACCATGGGTTCCTCTAGTCTAAACAGTTGTCCAAGGATGTCAGAATCAAGATAGTTTCACTTTCACCATTAAGGAGAAGGCTACAAAAAACTGCAATGTTTCAAACTACCTACTTCCACTGTCAGAAGCATCATCAGAAAATGGAAAATAAATGGAACAATTGAAGTCAAGGCAAGATCTGGAAGACCAAGAAATATTTCAGATAGAATGGCCTGAGATCTGGTGAGAAATGCTCAGAAGAACCCACACATCACTGCAAAAGAGCTGCAAAAAAGAGTAGCAGACACCGGTCTAGTTGTTCACAGGGCAACAATACAGAGTACCTTAAACAACAAAGACCTACATGGCAGAGTTGCCAGAAAGAAGCCTTTCCTATGACGTCAACACAAAATTAAGCATCTGAAGTATGCAAAAGAAAACCTTGAGAAACCTGAAGCCAATTGGAACAATGTGCTTTGGACTGACAAACGCGCACGTGCATGCAAGAAGGCCAAAGAATATTTCTGAGCTAGAGGTGTTCTGCCAGGAAGAATGGGGAACAATTCCCAAAACAAGAATTGAAAGACTCTTAGCTGGCTACAGGAAGCGTTCGCAAGCTGTTATAGTTGCCCGAGGAGGAGTTAGTTTAGTTTAGTTTATTTATTTAGCACACAAGAGATTGTGCAAGGAGGGAACGAAGCCCAGAAGGCTTGTACATAGTTCCACTCCCGTCAATATCTATGTTTCAAATAAACATCAAGGAACACTTAATGCATGTCAATAAGAGAAAAGAAACCACAAACAAAATCATATCCATCGGGCAGAAAGGTAGGATAGCACATACAAACACACAAGACAAAAACAAACAAAAAAACAAAAAAAAAACAGAAAATAGATACAAGGATAGTAAGATTAGTAAAACAATTGTTACAAAGTACTAGCTGACAGGGTTCCCAAACTTTTTCACAAGGCCCTTGTCCTTGTTTTATTATTTTGAAACTGCAAAAAGTTAAAAATAAAAATGTATCTTGCTTTAAAATGTGATGAAATGTGTCATGTTTAACTATGTACCATTCAGAGGTTAGGTTTGCTTTTTTTCACTTAGATATTAATGGTAGATATAACATGATGGATATGATTTTGTTTGTGGTTTCTTTTCTCTTATTGATATGCATTAAGTGTTCCTTGATGTTTATTTGAAACATAGATATTGACGGGAGTGGAACTATGTACAAGCCTTCTGGGCTTCGTTCCCTCCTTGCACAATCTCTCATCACAGCTGGCTGACCACAGTCGCCAGGGCAAAACTAATCATTAGCCAACTCGCCAATCTCTCATCACAGCTGGCTGAAGTGCGTGCTGCAGATGACTCCACAGTCGCCAGGGCAAAACTAATCATTAGCCAACTTGTTGAACCCCCACTAAGGCGACGGTCCAGCCCCTTTTCTCTCCCCCCACCCTCCCTCCCTGCCCCCGACCCCCCAAACCACTCTGCCCCCGACCCCCCAAACCACTCTACCCCCAACTCCCAGACACACTCATCCACTGAGTCCACTGAGCTCTCCTTCCTCCAACTCACGCCGTTCCTGCCTTTCTCAGCTAAGTTAGAGAAAATGGTGAAGACAGGAGTAGAGCTCACCCCGAAAGCTGCTCCATCTCAGGCAACTCTCCATTCTACAACACCTGGCCCCACACTCCCTGTGACGCCAGCCTCATCAACAATGCCAGCCTCATCAACAATACCCATCGCCCTACCCCGCCACAGGATGCTATCTACAACACCCATCCCCATCCCCCGGATGACACCCAGAATCAGTTGATGCTCTAACAGTCCCTGCTTCCATAGAGTTGATACCATTGACATTCCTGATATAAAGCTGGGACTCTCAACTCTTGCTATCCCTGTTCATATCAGTAACAGAACAGTTAATTGCAAGTCTGAATGCTTTATACACCCCTCAAATTTAATTTCTGTACCCTGCCACACACAGCCCACACAGAGACCAAACACAAAACCACTCAAGCTAGCACTTTTCAATGCCAGATCCTTACCTAATAAGTCTCTCTTAATCAACAACTTGATTAGCTCCTATGAACTAGATTTCTTATTTATCACTGAGACCTGGTTAGATAAAGATAACAAGACACCAATTCTTATTGAGTCAGCACCCCCCAATTTTAGAACCTTAGATGTCGTTAGATCCCACAAAAAAGGTGGTGGAATCGCCTCTTTCTTCCGAGACAGTTTTAACTGCAAACAGAAATCCTTCGGGGAATTTTTATCATTTGAATATCTTTCAGTTGTTTTTAAATGTTCCACTCGAATTCTTTTTATAATTTTATACAGACCACCCCAATACTCTACTAGCTTCTTTAATGAACTTACAGAGCTTCTCTCCATCATTACTACTGAATTTAATGGTCTGATCATTGCTGGTGATTTAAATATTCATGTAGATAACTCAGAGGACAACAAAGCCAAAGAACTCTCTGTTCTGTTAGATGTTTTTGAACTTCAACAACATGTGAACCTCCCTACTCATAATCGAGGTCACACTCTGGACCTTATCATCACCAAAGGCCTAGATATTTCAAATGTTGTTGTAACTGACATTGCCCTGTCTGACCACTGTTGCATATTCTTTGACGTATCTATCTTTCCTGTTATTCAAACTATGTCTAAAACTATTTCCAAACGATATATCAATGAAAAGACCAGTGCACTGTTCACACAGGCCTTTTCCCTAGCCCCCCCCCCCCCAAACTTCTATTCCAACCTCAGTAAATGACCTTCTACACGATTTCAACTTAAAAATCACAAAAACCATTGATGATATTGCACCCATTAGATCCAAATGCATCTCTGGTAAGCAAAAAGCTCCCTGGAGAACTGCCCCATCCGTAAAGACCCAAAAAAGAGAATGTCGTAAAGCAGAGCGCAGATGGAGAAAAACAAACCTTCAAGTCCACTATGATATCTATAAAGAGAATCTTCAGAACTATAACTTAGAAATAAGAAGTGCCAGGCAATCATTTTTCTCTAAGATCATAAACAATAACATCAATAATGCCCGCATCCTTTTCAGAACTGTTGACAGACTAACAAATCCCCCAACACCCATTGCTCAGGAATTTCACTCAACTAGTAAATGCAATGAGCTTGCATCCTTTTTTAACAATAAAATAGAAACCGCCCCGCGGTGGTGTAGCGGTCTACGCACTGGCCGCTAGTGCATGCTGCCCACCGGGGCCGGGGTTCGTATCCCGGCTCGCCAGATCCAGATAATGGCCGAGGCACACGGGAAGCGGCATATTGGCCGGCCGCTTCCGAGGGGGGGTATAGGAGTATTTCTGGACTAGGATCCGTCGCGCAACACCGCCCCCTGGGGTGCCGGAATAACAGTACTGGGCTCGAGGAGCCAGTCAGCCTAGTCTGCCTGGCGCCCTCCTCTGGGACTGCCGGCCACGGGGTCGGGCGGCGGATCCAATGCAATAGGCAGGGGATAATTGGATGCTAAGTTGGGTTAAATTGGCTACCAAATTGGGTGAAAAAAGGGATAAAATCTGAAAAACAAATTAAAAAAAATAAAAATAAATAGAAACCATTAGACAAGGTGTAAGAGCCAAATATGGTCCTGTCATATGTGTGGTAATTCACTGTGTGGGCATGGGGTGGCGCTGTCACAATACCTGAGGCAGGTCTTTATAAGGTAGTACAATTGTTGTTATCGTCAGGTGTTGACCCCGGAAGGGCAAATAGGTTTGACCGCAATGGCGCTGAGTTTGTTGTTGTTATCGTTTTATACCAGTGATTAAGCCAAATGGAATGTGGCACATTCGTAACGCAATAAAGGTTTTATATGCAGCAAACCAATGACTACGGATCGTGTATAACCAACAGAACACATCAAACTAGAACGCACGGCACGTCAACCAGAGTCCGCGGGTTAGCATCTCAGTAGCACAGTATTAGACTGTGCTCCTTTAACATTGTCAAACCTATTTGCCCTTCCGGGGTCAACACCTCATTAGGTCTTCTGTGTCAGGCATGAAAAACATGTCCCCATTAACAACCCCAAATAGGGCGGACATAACAACCATGTCACAATTTAACACCATTGATTACAAGACCCTAGATAAAATCATGTCACGTCTTAAACCATCCACCTGTGCCCTTGATGTCCTGCCAACAAGCTTTTTAAAAAAACATATTTAGCTGCATGGCAGGCGAACTAATACAAATAATTAACACCTCCCTTTCATCAGGAATCTTCCCTGAAGCCCTGAAAACTGCAGTTATTAAGCCTCTACTAAAAAAGAACGGCCTAGACCCATTTGTACTAAACAACTACAGACCCATATCAAACCTTCCCTGTACAGGAAAAATTATTGAAATGGTTGCCCACGAACAACTTAGCAATTATTTGACCCTAAACCTAAATGATCTCTTTGATGACTTTCAATCAGGCTTTCGCCCCCTACATAGCACTGAAACGGCCCTTATTAAGGTCCTTAATGACAACACAGACTCCGGAAAAATCTCAGTTTTGGTACTACTAGATCTTAGTGCTGCCTTTGACACTGTAGACCATGACATTCTAATAGATAGACTAAAAACCTGGGTAGGACTTTCGGGCACTGCCCTAAACTGGTTTAGATCCTACCTACAGGACAGAAGCTACTATGTCTCCATTGGCAACTTTGTATCTGACCAAATTAAAATGACATGTGGGGTTCCCCAAGGGTCAATCCTTGGCCCCCTTCTATTCAATCTCTACATGCTTCCATTGGGACACATCATAAAAAAGAACAAAATTGCCTACCACAACTATGCGGATGACACTCAAATCTACATAGCCCTCTCACCGAACGACTATAGTCCCATTGACAATCTCTGTAATTGCATTGAGCAAATAAACGCCTGGATGACACAAAACTTCCTCCAACTAAACAAGGACAAAACAGAGATAATTGTATTCGGTGCACCTGACAAAAGATCGAAAGTCAGTGCAAAACTTGATTCTCTCTCTCCTCACAGTCAAAAACTGTTCAGAAATCTTGGTGTAATTCTAGACTCCGATCTAAACTTCAACAGCCACATAAACTCAATAACTAAATCAGCCTACTATCACCTGAAAAACATAACAAGAATGAGAGGTTTCATGTCCAAGCAAGACCTTGAAAAACTCATCCATGCATTTGTTTCGAGTAGACTTGATTATTGTAATGGTCTACTAACAGGCCTATCTAAAGGAGCTGTTCGTAAATTGCAGCTCATCCAAAACGCCGCTGCTAGGGTCCTAACAAAAACAAAGAAATTTGAACACATTACACCAATCCTGAGATCCCTGCACTGGCTACCAGTCTCTCAGAGAATTGAATTCAAAATCCTCCTAATTACATACAAATCACAAAATGGTCTTGGACCAAAATACATATCAGATCTCCTCCCACCCTATATTCCCGCAAGGTCCCTAAGGTCAGCTGAGACAAATCAGCTAATAATTCCAAGAGTAAAAACAAAACACGGTGCAGCAGCTTTCAGTCACGCTGCTGCATGCTCCTGGAACAAACTCCCTGAAGAAATCAAACAGGCCCAAACCCTTAAAATATTTAAATCTAAGCTAAAAACCTTCATGTTTTGCACCAGTTATGATTAAACACAAACACTTCTATCAATGTATTTTTTCCATTAACTATTGTCTTTTTAAATGTTTTATCTATTTACTTCTTATATTTGCTTTTATTCATTGTAATTTTTATTTTCTTATGCTCCTCTTGCTGTATTTTTTAAATAATGCATGTAAAGCACTTTGAATTGCCCCTGTTGTATGAAATGTGCTATACAAATAAACTTGCCTTGCCTTGCCTTGCCTTGCCATGTTTGCACCCCACTGTATTTGGTAGAATCACATAGCCTTGATCTTGAGCCTCACACTTATCTGTTCCAAGGTGGATACTTGCCCCCTCCCATGCCTTCTTACCCGGTCCCACAGCCAGCACCTGGGCCTGCAACCCCACACTGGAAGTAAGAGTCCACTACTATTCTACTGTGCTGTGTCTTAACCTTGTGCAGTTATCAGAATCAGAATTCTTTTATTTGGCCAAGTATATCTGCACATACAGGAAATAGGCTTGGTGAGGTTGGTGCAGAGGAGATAAAAAAAAATATAAAAAAAAGAATTTAGAAAAAAAACTTGATATATACCACAATGCATACACAACTGGGAGTGCTGATGGAACACAATAAATTAAGTGACAGTCCAATGCTGCATTGCAATAGATTACCTATTTGACTAGGGTCTAAATGTGGTTTGTGTCCACATCCTAGGAGATCCGATCAATAATGTAACCTCTGTGGATGCAGCTACTTCTCATATGAAAGCTATTTTACAATAAATATTGCAACCAGTCAATTCAATGCTAGCCCCTTCACCATCAGAAACTGGGAGACTATACATTGTGGCAGATTCATGCAACAGCAAAGCCCAACAGCTATTGGGCATAAACAACATAGCCAAAACCAAATGAAGAAAACTGTGCCACCTTTCATGCAGTTAATTTTCCAAAATATAACCACATTTTAATAATATAACTGCATAAAATATGGTATGTTATTTTTGCAAAATATGTAGTAGTTGTATGACAGATTGTTGTAACTGCCTCATCCACAGTATCCCATCCATCACTGAGGATACTGCTAAAGAGGCCTTTGCCATGTTTGCATCCAGTAAGTGCTGCTACAGTTCAGCACCAGTAAAGGATGGTGTGATCACCAACATGGATGCTTTCAACACATACAGGGTAAGAGGGCCGAATAAGGTAGGAGGGCGGTTGTTGTTTCTCTTTGCATGATGTCTGTCCACATCAGCATATCAGCAACACAGACCTTACATAAATGTGTCCTCTTTTGTGTACAGAACCTCTGTTGGGACCAACCCAAAAGGTGAATGGAATAATGCACTAGGTGGCGCTAAAGTTTCAAGTAATGATGTGTCATGGAAAGAGGAATAATACCTTCTACCAAGTTCAAGTTTCAAGTTTCAAGTTTATTGTTAGGTCACATTACAGTGAGGTGTAATCTAACAGTCTCTAACATTCACTAATGTGACCTAATAATAAACTTGAAAACGGAGCCATAGGGGTGCATTGGGATCGGCCCTTAGGCTTTAGTTCCTGACATTGCAGCACAAGACGTAAGGCAATAGGCATAATTCAAGATAAAAATGTGACAGTAATACAGGACACAAGTGACAAAAAAATAATAAGACAGGATATAGTTAGCAGTATCCGGACAATTTGCAGAAAAGCAATAGGCATAATACAAGATAAAGGTGACAATAGTACAGGTAAGACAGGATACACTAGTGGTGCAACTAGTAATAATAGATAGTACCACACTCTTTCTTAATGTTATTTTTTGTGTGATTTTGTTTCGCCCTTTTCTAGTATCGCCTAGAAACCTTTACAGAGTCAAGGTCTACAGAATGGAGTCACATGCCATATCATGGTACAGTACCAGATCTATAACAGCTTCTTCTCTTTTTCTTTTGTTGTCAAATATCTCCATCTTGTTGAATGTCTGTTTAACTTCTTCTTCATTGGTAGGTCAGGCAGTGGATGCTTTCGCTCAACAACCTCCTGGGCCCTGGGATATTGCTGCCAAAGGCCCCACCTTCTTTCAAAACGACACACAAATCATCAAGGTTCCTTACACCTCATCTGTCAAGGTATTTATTTATTTGGGGGCGCTTAAGCCCAATTTATACTTCTGCGTAAAATCGACGGCGTAGCCTACGCCGTAGATTGCGTAGGCTACGGAGTAGGTTGACGCGCACCTCTCCAAAAATGTAACTACGCGGCAGTGCCTACGCAACCGTAAGCACTGTGATTGGTCCGCTTGGTAGCACATGATTCCGACTCTCTCGTAGGCCAAAATGCGGAAGCCATGACAGAAATGTAATTTACTTTTTCAATTGTACAGTGGGTTTTTCAATTGTACATAACTATGTTTTAATAAAATATTGAAGTCTTTGACTTTTCCTAAAATGGTGTTGTGTTGCACTTCCTATTATTAAATATGGTATAGATACATCTAAATAAAAAATACAGGCATTTATACCTATAACCGCCACAACGTCAAATCGACCCACATATAAAAATGCATTATAACCGCTATAGGCAACGGCACAAACAATAGTCCCTCTACGCGGCATTGCATTGTTTATGTCGTTGCCTAGCAATTACAATGATATGATTCAAAGTCTACTCATTCTCTCTGAGGGACTTTGTGGCTGGTCTGCTTGTATCCTTACCCAGGTATGGGAAGCCATTCAGCAGGTATTTGCTCTCAACATCTGCTGCCAGCCAAAACTTAATTCCAAATT
Organism: Nansenia antarctica; assembly: GCF_963989245.1. Lineage (NCBI taxonomy): Eukaryota > Metazoa > Chordata > Actinopteri > Argentiniformes > Microstomatidae > Nansenia > Nansenia antarctica. Next base: position 14,382,960 of record NC_137676.1, on the reverse strand, counting down.
GATCTGGCTTGTTGGGCATATAATATTGCGTGAGCCGGCACCTTGTTTTCGTCGTGAACAGCTGTTCCACGGTGATGTCCTGCCCTGGCTTGTAGCTTGAGATGCAGTTTTGTCTGAATCTCTCCCACACTTCAGCCATGAGCGCAAACCTGTCGGTGGTCAACCGGGAGCGTCGGGTCTCCTTCCTGTCAAAGCGCAGAAAGCGCATGATCTCCCGAAACCGGTTCTGAGATAATGTGGAGTTGAAAAAGGCATTTCCCCATTTCTCCGACCAGAAACTTTCAATTTCAATGTTTTTTCCGGCAGTATCCACCCCTCACATATAGCAGAGCAATAAATGCCTTCAGCTCAGCGACTGAGACATCCCAGGAGGCGCGCTTTCTTTCGTCACGTTCTGTTGCAACATAAGCCGATGCTGTGGTTATTATGGTCCATTTGGGGTAGGTACTTTGTTAATTTAGTTTTTTATGTGGTGAATTACGTTTTACGCATATCACACCACCCAAATATTCTTCTAATAGCCTACCCATTTCCAGTGTTATTTTTGACTGATTTACATTGACGTACAGGCAAAGCGGTGAGTGTTGTCAAAGATACTTAAATTATAAAACAAGAGGACCAACACCATTTTATGACTTGAAATATTCATTTGTGAACACAATGCCTTAATACAATGACAGAATACATTTTGATGTAGGCTCGGATACTAGAAATGCCGTAGCCAGGCACAGACGTCAATTTGACCCGTTGGCGGTTTTAGGTATACAGCGCCCTCTGGCGGTTCTAGTGTTAATAAAGATTTGAAAAATTATGATAACCATCGTATCATCTTAGTTTAATGTCATTTCAATGCATTATAGACATTTTCTTTACAACAAGCATAACAAAAAAATCTATATTATGCCGCTATGAGTACACCGACCAACGCAGAAGTATAAATTGGGAGAGCCCTTTGCGTAGGCTACGGCGTAGCTGCGCGTAAATTCAACGCAGAAGTATAAATTGGGCTTTAGTGGCGTAGCTGCCGTAGCACATTAAAGAGCATGCCGCATAATCGCAAGATCCCTGGTTCGATTCTGGCCATCGACATCCTGCATATCATCCCTCCTCTCTCTCACCCATCCTTCGTGTCAGTCTCTACTGACATAATTGAAATGCCCTAAAAACATATTTAAAATAAAAAGGTTTATTTATTAGTTGAGTAAAGCATGAAAGAAAGCATAGATAAAAATAACTGTACGTACATCTGGGTTACCTGATGCATCTAGTCCTTATATGGCAAACCACATTATATTTAACATATCTAACTTAGATATTTTGTGATGTGTGTAAAACATGTTCTAATCGTTTGACGTTGGCAATGAGATACCTTTGATAAAGTGTCATTATACATCAACAGAACTGCCATACCTGTATGGGGACAGGGAAAATGCCCTGCAAAGATTGTGCCGGTGCTGGTAATGTAAGTGACTGTTCCATCCTCCTTCAGTCCTTAATGTGAAAAGAAAGGCATTTTCATAATTCCTGAGAACTTTAGTTTTTACACATTCACATGAATCATTTCTTTTTGTATGAATCATGGTCTTGGGTTATTCAGTATGTCACAAACAAGATGAGGACCCTATAGCCTGTCAAATGGGTTATTTAACATATTTTTCTTGTTTTCTTATCATTATCAGAAAGTGTGCTGGGTGTGCAATGGCTCTGGTAATCGCTTTGATGATCGGTGTTCCCATTGCAGCGGAAGGGGGAGAGAGAAGTAAGTATGCGCTGCATCCAGTAGCCTCAAATCTCAGGTTAGAAACAGGCACACTTGGTTATAAACAGGTACATTTGGTTAGAAACAGGCACACATGGTTATAAATAGGTACATTTGGTTAGAAACAGGCACACATGGTTATAAATAGGTATATTTGGTTCGAAACAGGCACACATGGTTAGAAACAGGCACACTTGGTTAGAATCTACAGGCACACTTGGTTAGAAACAGGCACACTTGGTTAGAAACAGGCACACTTGGTTAGAAACAGGCTGTTTCTGTTGGTTGTCTTGGTTGACATTTTATTAAAAGAAATTCACCCCAGTTGCAGAAATTGTAATGGCAATGGGTCAACGAAATGTAAGACCTGCGATGGCCGACGACAGCTATTGGTTTTCATCAACCTCACCGTTAAATGGTCAGTATTATTGACTCTTCTTTTTTTAATGACTGATAGTCTCATAGATGCTACAAAGACTCTGTGTCTGTAAAACTGGCCTCCCCAGTATGTCTAATCGTTATGATACATAGATGGGCTGCTTGTTTGATTTCTGTATTCAAATTCCAGGATTAATAACAACGAGGACTTTGTTGTGGAACAGTCAAGTGGTTTGAAGGTGGCCAACTTGAGCAACGTTTCTGGGAAGGAGATGTTCAGGGATTCTCAGTACATGGTAAATTACAATGTTCATCATTAATCCTTCTTTATGAATCATGAGATCAATATGATACAAATAGAATTTATGATCATTATGAATGTGATCATATTCTAAATTTGAATTTTAACCCATTTGAATTCCAAATATAATACTAAATTACATTATATTTAAATAATAATTTAAAAGGTGTATGGGATGGATAGCATTTGATGTTGATATCCAGCATAGTGCAATGCATTATTCCTACCTGATAATAATGTAGGGTGTTCACACAAAAAAAAATGCTTTCACTTTAGATTACAAGAAATGTATCCATCATCCACCCATAGAGAATTGTATGAGAAAAACAATGGTCCAAACCCATGGTTCTATCATGTATGGTTCAAAAGGTATCAAGGTTAACCTCTTTACATACACATGCCTTACTGGAATTTATCTCAATAGAATCTAGACCTAACAAGTGGTCACTGCTATGCAGAAATGGAATGCACATTATGAAATTCAGCTTTATCTTTTAAACTATTCATTTTTATTACACAACCCTATATATCATTCTTTTCAGAATTTTAAGACCTATATTAATAGCAAATGGGAACATTGATCACGCAATTCATAGAGAGCCAACTGACGTTACAAGTTAGCCAGACCATTCACATAAACAGCGTCTAGCGGGCGAGAGTAGACGGGGCTCCGCTTGAAGTTACAACCAGAGCTTGAGGAGGCGACATTTTCTAATCAAAATCTGCTGGCTACAAGACAAACATGTATCTATATGTATATATTTTTAGATAGAAAACAAGTTGAATTTAATAGAAAACCATCCGCAAAGACGATCAGACTTAAATAACGATGCGTATCTTTCAAGTGTCTCCTTAAAATCGGCATAGGAAAAAAAAACTGATGTGAGGAGAATTGCGGGTACACCAATAGGAAGTCAAGATGCCTTACATACGTACATTTGACGTGTCCAGTCAAATGTATTTATTGTAAAAGGCATTTTGACCAGGGGTGCCCAAAGTATGTAAGTATGTAAGTAAACTCAACTCAATCATAATGACTGACTGGTGCAGTTGAAACACCCATCACGTTGTTGCAAACAATAGCCTCGCAATTCAAGTTTCTCCAACCAAATCTCGAACTTGTGACCTCTGACTTGCCATTACATGTGACTGTCTCCTCAAATACCCGATGTAAACCAGCTACGCTATCGAAAAGCTAGCAATTCAACAGCACAGGTAAGTGGGGGTGTTTGAACTTGAGGAGTGAGTTTACCATCTCAACTTCTGTTGTGCAGGTATACCCGGTGATGGGGTTCCCTGATCCTGCAGTGGTACAGGCTGCAGAGCGCCTAGTGAGGGACCACCAGGGCAAGTACTCTCAGTCATCACGCATACTACAACAGGTAAAGTCTGTTTCCCTCTCCTTTCCATATACAAATCACAGCAAGAGTTGTTTTGGATTACATTTTACAACACTCTGTCTGTACTCTTGTTGTTGCAGCGTCAGACCATAGAGTTGATTCCTATCACCAAGGTGTCCTACAAGTGGAAGGGGAATACACACATTTACTTTGTTTATGGGAATGAATTCAAAGTCAATGCTGATGATTATCCAGCTACCTGTTGCTGTACAGTGATGTAAACCAGGAAAGTATTTACAGAGGAAAGCATTCTGGATACGTGCAATGGGAAGCCAAAGTATTGTCATCATAATGCATAACATTACAAGGGACCAAATGATGACTGAAGTTTATACTTGATGCAATGTAGGATGATTTACTCACTCAACTATTCTCCAATGCACTATATGAAAGAATATTATATTAAATATTACAATATTAAATTGTGCTTTGAATGTTAAACAAAAGTTATATTTTTTATCATATTTCTTACTATACAATATTTGTCTTCATATCAAATGATTGCCTTAATAAAATAATACATTTGGCTGTTGTATCAATACTTACTTATTTTTTATTCAAAATACAAATAGAACATACAACTTGAAGGAGATTCATACATAATTACACTCATTGTAAATGACATATCCACACACAAGTCCGTACAAGCATACCGATACATACACTTTCAACAATTGTCTCTGCAACTTAAATCGTCCTCAAAGGCAATACTGCTATGTTAATACAAATATTTAAATAAATTAAATTAAAAAAAGAAAGAAAGAAAAGCAGCATATCAAATAATACTGCAGCCTTCATATCACCAATGAGTTAACCTTATCTCAAATGAAAATGTAGCCACAGTGACTGTGTCATCTACTTGAGAGAACAATTAAACAAGTGCAATCATGTAAAAAAAAATAATGAAAGAAAACCGTATACAAATGATTCTCAAAAAACATTTAAAATAAAATAAAAATAAAAAGAGGTGGTCAAGAGTTTGACATTGCCTGTGTTAAAGGTGACCATCTTTCAGCAAACAGGTCAATTTTCAGCTGTAATCTTGCTGTGATTCTTTCCATCATGTAGACATTTTTTAACCTCTCTCTCCTCTGTGTTTGGGGGCTGCGGCTTCAGCCAGTTGACTGTTATTAAAATGTTTGCTACTAGAAGCAACATTCTCTTTTTTATTTTATTTTTATTTTTTAGCTTTATTTTACGAGGCGAGACAATTAAAGAACAAAATTCTTATTTACAATGCCGGCCTGCAATAAGGGGAAAGGGGAGGGGGGCTGAAAGATAAAACATGTTAAAAACAAAGCACAATAAGCATTAAACACATGCATGCAACACAAACAATACAACAAAAGCACCAACGGACATCAACAATGGAACACAACAGCAAGCACAAAAAGCAGACAGGCAACACAAGACAATACAATACAACAAAACGCACTGGGACACAGCCAAAAAGCAGACAGGCAACACAAGACAATACAATACAACAAAACGCACTGGGACACAGCCAAGCAAACACAACAATACAGCAGCAAGCACTGATACACAGTCAGGAAAGACAACAATACAACAACAAGTGCTGGGACACAACCAATCAACACAGCGATACAACATGGGCACTAAGACAGATACAACATGGACACCAAGACAGCCAGTAAACAAACCAATACAACGATACACACTGAGACACAGTCAAGCAAACATAAATACGGTACAACAATAACCACTGAGACACAGCCACCAAATACAACAACAGCAATAAGCACTTACGAAACAGGCCAACAAACATTAGAAAACAGTAATAACATTAACACAGAAAAGCTTAAAAGCAGAGAATGAGCAGACATGGGGGCATAAAAACAAGTGCAGGTGGACAGAGGGGGTGTGTAAAGGGAATGAATACAAGTGCTGCCCTACAGAGAAGAGAAGCATGTGCAGGAATCAGTGAGGGTGTCTGAAATAGTGAGTCTGAAGGCAGAGAGGGAGATGAGTTTATCCAGTTTGAGGGTTTTTTGCAGAGCATTCCAGTCAGAGAGGGCAGCAAACTGGAATGATGCACGGCCAAGGGAGGTGGTGGATTTGGGAATTTTTAGTTGGATGTGGAGTGAGGATCGGGTGTTGCGAGTGACAGGCAGAGGGTGAAGCAGGAGACACAAATAGGGGGGTGATAGGTGGAGGAGGGTTTTATAGATGAGGGTGAGCCAGTGCATGTGACGGCGGGTGTGAAGGGAGGGCCAGTTGACCAGGGAGTAAAGAGAGCAGTGGTGGGTACTGTAGGGGGCGTTAGTGGCGAACCGGATGGCGGAGTGATACAGTGTGTCGAGCGTGGAGAGTGTAGCTTTGCATGCATACCTGTAAATTGTGTCGCTGCAGTCGAGCATGGGGAGAACGGTCATTTGAATGAGGGTGCGTTTAGCGGATGAAGTGAAGGAGTGACGGTTTCTATAGAGAAAGCCAAGTTTGGCCTTAATCTTGGTCTGTAGTTTTGAGATGTGGTCTGAGAAAGATAGTGAGCTGTCTAACCAAATTCCCAGGTATTTATACACCGTGACCTGGTCCAGGATAGCTCCCTCACAGGTGGTAATGATGGTGGCTGGGGGGGGTGTGGTGCCTTTACGGTTGAACCACATGACCTTGGTCTTGGAAGTGTTAAGGGACAGTTTGAGGTGGGTGAAGGCCTGTTGGATCTGGAGGAAGCTATCCTGGAGAGTTGTTAGTACAGAGTCAGGGGAGGGACCAGTGGCATAGAGAATAGTGTCGTCAGCATATAAGTGAATGAGTGAATTTCCAGCAGCCAGGGGGATATTGTTGATGTATAGAGAACAGAGTGGGACCAAGTATGGAACCTTGAGGGACACCCTTGGTGACTGGGAGGGGGTGAGAGAGAAGGTTTTCAAACCTCACACGTTGCACCCGGTGAGAGAGGTAATGAGAAAACCAGGTTAGTGAGTGGTTAGTAACCCCGATGCTACTCAGTCTGTTCAGTAGAGTGGGATGGTCAACGGTGTCAAAAGCCTTTGCCAAATCAATAAATATTGCCGCACAGTGCTGCTTAGCATCTAACGCAGAAGTGATGTCGTTGAGTACCTTTAGGGTTGCTGGAACACAACCGTACCCTGCGCGAAAGCCAGACTGCGCCCCAGAAAGTAAGTTATACACATGCAGATGAGTAGTGAGTTGTTTGTTGACAAGTTTCTCAAATAACTTAGACAGACAGGGCAGGATGGAAATGGGCCTATAACAATTTGGGTCAGCCTTGTCACCACCTTTAAACAGTGGGAGCACAATCGCTTCTTTCCACTCGGCAGGTAAACTGGCTGAAAGAAGGGAGAGGTTCAACAGGTCTGTTAGGGGGGCTGCGATGATGGGGGCGGCAGTTTTAATAAAGAACGCCGCCAGCTCGTCTGACCCGGCAGCTTTTTTGGGGTCCAGAGAGGTCAGTTCCTTTAGGACCTCACCTACTGAGACAGGCCTGAGGGAAAAACTGTGAGCGGGGGGGAAGGGGCTAGGAGGGCAAACAGGGCTGGAGGGTGAGTGTAGCAGGGGAGTGGGGCTTGGAGGCAAAGGGCTCGTTGGAATAGGAGCGGGGTTAGGAGGACCTGAAACAAGACCAGAATTTGTAAAGTGACGGTTAAAAATGTCAGCCATCAGACTTTTATCTGTGACTACAAGGTTGTCTACATTAAGTGACAAGCTGTGAACTTCTCCTTATAGTAGCCAGTTTTGGCTCATTAACGACACCACATTTCTGTCTAACGTATCTGGAAGTATACCTAATATGACTAGAGCTGGATCTAAAGTAAAGTTAACACCCAGAATCAGTTAAATCTCCTTTTGAACATTCTTCCAGAAATCAATGAGCTTTGGGCAGTCCCAAAATATATGTGTGAAGTCCCCGACCAATCCACAGCCCCTCCAACATAGTTTAGATGTATTGCTGTATTTTGAGGTGATAATCGGGGTATCAAAGTACCGCATCTTCACCTTCCAATCAAACTCTCTCCATGATGGGCTGTTAGTTAATTTATGTCCCGCCTTGAATGTTTCCTCCCATTTTTCATCTGTTATTATTATATTTGATTCCAATTCCCATTTTTCTTTGACTTTCATATTACTGTCATCAGAATCATGTTGTAATGCTTTATAAATGTTTGATATAGCCCCCTTTTTAGTAAAGGACATCAATAGTCCCTCTAGTTTGGATGGCAATTTACAAATATTCTCCCATTCCTCATGTTTCTGAAGGTAATGCCTTAGTTGTAAGAATTTGTAAAAGTCATGAGTTGGGAGATTGAATTCCTGAGTAAATTGTTCTTTAAACATTTGTCCGATATATATCAACCCTTTACTTGCCCATTTGCTATATCCTGAATCCATATTAGATGGTAAAAAATCTGGGTTTGTTGCTATCTTAGTGGCCCTACAAATTGAGTTTGACAATTTAAATTTCTTTCTTACTACTGACCAAATTTTCATCGTTCCCTTAATCCATTCATTACTAATCTTAAGTTTCTTCTGTTCCTTTTGGGTCAGGAATGGTAGTGATTCCAAAGGCATTTTATGACAATAGTTCTGCTCCATTCCCACCCATATTGTGTCTGTTTCTCTTGCTATCCACATAATTATAGCTCTAAGCTGTGCTGCCCAATAGTAATACTTTAAATTAGGTACATTCAACCCCCCTTTCTCTTTTGCACAAAGAAGTGTTTTACATTTAATTCTAGCTTTTTTCTTTTGCCAAATGAATTTGGATATAATTTTGTCCAATGATTTGAAAGTAGAGCTTGGAGACTGGAACAAAAACAACAGTCTTGGTAATTCATTCTTACTGTTTCTATTCTCCCCATCAAACTTAAAGGTAAAATTTCCCATCTAGCCAGATCTTTCTTTATCTCAGTTATCAATTTCCCATAGTTTGCTTCAAATAGCTGTGACGTGATAGGCGTAATAATAATGCCCACGTATCTAAACCCTTTATCAGCCCATTTAAATTGCACTTTTCCTTCTAGCTCTGCTGGACATACACCTGAAAGCATCCTAGCTATTGATTTGGTTTCATTAGTCAAATATCCCGATATCTCTCCATATTCATGCAGATTGTTCAACAGGGCTGGTATAGATGAAGATGGATCACCTATATATGCTAATAAATCATCAGCGAATAACGATACCTTGTGTTCTACCCCCCCCCCCCCCCCCCCTCATCCTTAATTCCCTTAATGTCTTTATTTTGTCTTATTGATTCAGCCAACGGTTCAATACTTGCAGCAAATAATAGCGGACTCAGAGACAATCTCCTTGTCTGACTCCTCTTTTGAGATAGAAAAAATCTGAGCAACATCCATTTACTCTTATCCGTGATTTTGGGTTTTTATATACTATTTTAACCCAGTCTATAAAAGTTGAGTGAAACCCAAAGGCCGCCAATGTATGATATAGGAAGTTCCATCTTACCCTATCAAATACCTTTTGAGCATCTAAACTGAGTAACATGGTAGGCTGGGGATTATTTCTATTGCATGATATCAGATTTAATGTTCTCCTAATATTATTAGCTCCTTGTCTGGATGGAATAAAGCCCGTTTGATCTGGTTTGATTAATTTGGATATACATCTCTGCATTCTCTGTGCCATTATACACTTGTTAATAGTTTCAAGTCGTTGCAGAGTAAACTTATAGGCCTATATCCCTCACATAATGTTGGGTCTTTGCCCTCTTTATGTAAGACTGAGATGATGGCTTCTGACCAAGTAGATGGTGGGTTACCTGAAGATAGAGCACAATTGAAGACATTAGATAGTACTGGTATGATCTCTTCTGCAAAACATTTATAATACTCTCCCGGAAACCCATCCGTACCTGGTGACTTATTATTTTTAAGAGTTTTTATAGAGTCAGATATCTCCTGTAATGAAACTGCGCCTTATCATCTCAGACGCTTCTTCTGCCGTTAATGATGGCAAGTGTAATCTTTTGAGGAATGTTTCTGTTTTGCTTTCTATAAAATCAGATTCTGAGTCGTCATACAACTTTTTATAGTAATCTGCAAATGCTTCCGCTATCTCTTTTGGCTTTACCATTATTTGTTTAGAATTGGGGTGTCTTATTTTTGAAACTATCCTACTGGTTTGGGCTTTTCGAAGTTGGAATGCCAATAAACGACTGGATCTGTTGCCCATCTCATAGTAAATTTGGTTAGTAAAACGTAGGGCTCCTTCTGCTTTATATGTTAAAAGTTCATTTAATTTACGCCTGTTTTTCTGCAGTTCAAGGAATGTAGAGTTATCTGATGTTCTTTTATGCTCCAATTCTTGTTCTCTGATTCTACTCTCTAACCATCTTTGCTGTTCTAGGCGAGCTTTCCTCAGCCTTGATGTTATTTCCATTATTTTCCCTCTTATGACTGCTTTTCCCCCCTCCCACAAAATTGACGGTGAAACCTCGCCATTATCATTCAATTGAAAGTATTCCTTTAAATGTTGTTTTATTTCCTGTACTACTGTCTCATCTGATAGAATTGACACATTAAGTCTCCAATATTTAAAGAAAGATTAATTACCTGTATCTATGGTTAGTGTAATAGGGGCGTGGTCACTTATAGTTATGGCCTCTATGCCACAGTTCAAGACTTTATGTACTGTATATGTTGTTGTGACACACAAAAAAAATCTATCCTCGAATAACTCCCATGTGGATTAGAATAAAAGGTAAAATCCTTCTCTCTTGGGTTATTCTTTCTCCATGGATCAACAAGACCTAACTCTTTAATAGTATTGTTTCATATTTTGGATCTTTTTGTGGTTGGTCCCTGTTCTGGTGGCATCCTGTCTAATTTACCATTCTGTACCGTATTGAAATCCCCACCCATTAATATCATTCCCTTTTCATCCTTGGCAATTACATAGGACTCTGAGGACTCAGAGAGGATGAAATGGTGAGAAAAAAAGCTACAGTCAGTATTTTAAAGCACTTTGAGCTGCAACGTTTGCAGGAAAAGTGCTATACAAATAAAAGTTATTATTATTATTATTATTATTTTGTTTTTATTAAGTGTGCTATACAAATAAAGGTTATTAAAGGTTGTTATTATTAAGCATGTTACAATAACAACCCCCCCCCCCCCCGCGGCACTATGACGTCATACAACACACCACTCTAAAACCTGCTGTTTATCTCGCGGAGCTTCATTAGTCACCGACACACCGGCGTTCATTAGTGAACTAAGCGTTCATTAGTTACAGACTCGGTCGTTGACGGGAATTTCAACGACAGAAATGTTCAACGTTGGACAATTTTACTTCGAAAATGGGGATGAATAATAGCAAGGTAAGTAACAGCATGCTGCCCCGTTAGGCCTATAGTTAAGGGTTAGTGGGGTACATTTAGTTGTATATTTACCATTATAGTGGAATATATTTTATTGTATGCCCATATTAATTAAGATATATATAGTCTTTAAACGGAACTGATGGATTTTAGTATCGTTCAAAGTACAATTATCATGCTGCTTATGTGAATCACCAATATAAACATTTGGATGCTGTTTGATCTTATCTAGTCCTACATCCGATAATCAGATTTTATTTGAACTGTTTATGATTAATAATGAGTTATTATGATTATGATTATTGTTATTAACAGCCAATTGCTGTTATTATGAACAAGAACATGCATGTTGCTTAGCCTAAGTGTTGGTGATTTTGGTATCCAACTTTAAGACAAATACACGAATTCCTATCAGTATTATTACTAGTATTAGCTGCAACATTTGCAGGAAAAGTGCTATACAAATAAACGTTATTATTAGCATTAGGGTATGGGTAATTAGTTCACACAAGTTGCATGGTCACCATGGCACCGGCCTTGTTGTGACGTCGTCGCTGTTTTATGACGTAGGCTGCGTTCGTAAATTCGCTCTGAGACACATTGGGCCCTATTATGCACTTCTTAACTTGCCGTCTTAAGTGTTAATTAAGACGCACCGCCAGGTTAAGACCTACCCGCACCCTTATTATGCGCTTCATACGCGCTACTGCTATTATGCAGGTGTCGATAGGCGCCCACACATAAGACGTAAAACTCCCGTGCATATATTGCTCATTGTGGGAGTGTTCATATGTTAATGAAGTGCACTAGGCGCCCCTGCTATTATGCGATCTGACTTTGCTCCTATCGCTAAGAAGTGGTTTGAAAAGTTCTTAAGTTTAGACTTCATGCACGTTTTGAAACACGAGCGCGCCTCCGCGGTTTGCGCATGCATGTGGGCACACATGAACACGCACGTGGCTCCACGGCAAGACGTCAATTACGGTCACAGTATAAATGCTTTATTTCAGAAGGGAGAGGCAGAGAAGCGCGCTGACCTCCTTCTTAGGACTTCCATAATAGCATAGCGCTAATGACTCAACGCAGCCGGTTCTTAAAGGGAATGGCACCTGGCACGCTGATTGGGTTGATTGAGAAGACGCCCAAAACACACCCATGACTAATTTCTTTGCTTAGCGCCGGCTTTTAGGCGCCCACTGCAGCACGCATAATAGCAAAGTGGCCTTGACCACGCCTCCACGTCTTAAGTTTAGATCTACCGCCTCGTCTTATTGATGAAGTGCATAATAGGGCCCATTGGGTTCAACGTCATAAAGGGACCAAGTGGATTGTCCATTTCCAGTCTAACCACACCCAAATGCTTTTTTTCCCCAGCCCAGTGTTATCAAAAGTAGCCCATTCGGCGGTAACCCGCCCCATCTGGCAACCCTGAGTGTAATAGGCCTATATAGCACTGTCAAGAGTAGTATAGCACATATAACACTTAACCCCTGGGGTTGGGTCAGATCATTTGATGCATCTCTGAGGGCTGTAGACCCAGGCCCCATCCTAACATGAACAGAACAAGCCTGTAGACCCAGTAGGCCCCATCCTAACATGAACAGAACAAGCCTGTAGACCCAGTAGGCCCCATCCTAACATGAACAGAACAAGCCTGTACACCCGGGCCTGATCCTAACATGAACAGAACAAGCCTGTACACCCGGGCCCCATCCTAACATGAACAGAACAAGCCTGTACACCCGGGCCCCATCCTAACATGAACAGAACAAGCCTGTACACCCGGGCCCCATCCTAACATGAACAGAACAAGCCTGTACACCTGGGCCCCATCCTAACATGAACAGAACAAGCCTGTACACCCGGGCCCCATCCTAACATGAACAGAACAAGCCTGTAGACACAGTAGGCCCCATCCTGACATGAACAGAACAAGCCTGTACACCCGGGCCCCATCCTAACATGAACAGAACAAGCCTGTACACCCAGCAGGCCTCATCCTAACATGAACAGAACAAGCCTGTACACCCAGCAGGTCTCATCCTGACATGAACAGAACAAGCCTTTTGCTGTCGTCGCCTTCTGACTGACTGATTGTCATTTTAATCCGTTTTCCTATGTGATCCCGTCTGAAGCTATTTTGACTTGACGTAACAAGTCGACCAGAATGTTGATCTGAACTCTTGTTGTGTTGTAGACGGAGAGCAGTGGCATGAAGGCCACTGAGAGCTCTGAGATGGTCGCTAAGGCCGCTAAGAGCACCAAGAAGGCCGCCAAGGCCACGAGGAGGAGCGCCAAGAGCGCTAGCAAGAGCTCCGACTCTGATTCAGGTGAGACTGTTTAAAATACACACAATTATTCATTCAGATGATGTGCAATTTGGATGGAAATACGTTTATTAGAAATGCTGCGTACCAATCTGCGTACCAAATGTATTCTGTCATAGAGGCCATAATAATACTGTATTTTAGACACAACTTTCTATTTTTCTATTTGAAACATACATAGATAGTCATAGATAGATGTGTTGGACTTTAGATACAACTGTATATATTTAATCTCTCCTTGTATTTTGTCAGCAGCCGCCTCCCAGACCGGTCCAGACCGGTTTGAGAGCCGAGCTGCTGTGGTGGAGCTGGTGAACAAGAAGGCTCACCAGACGGCAGGGGAAGAGGTGTACCCCATCCTGCTGGACTTCCTGAGGACTCTGAGTGATGAGTATGTTTAGTGTCTCTCTGGGACGGAGGGATGGAGGGATGGAGGGAGGGAGGGAGGGATGGAGGGGTTGTAATATTTCTACCTTCAAATATGATCAACAAGCTATTAGATGTCCACTTTCAATTCTGGACGTTACAATTCACATTTCTCAAAACAAACTAACAAACTAAAACTTCTATGACGTCTTGCCGCAAAGCCTTCTGGGACATGCAGTTCTACCTATTCTTAGCCAATGCAACGGAAATGTACTTCTTTTTAACTCTCTTGACAATCAATCAATCATGTAACATATGAATCAATCATGTAACTATACAGTTAATCATGTAACTATACAGTTAATCATGTAACTATAAAGTTAGGACAGGGATCTCTCAGTAGGGGGGACCGTGTTCTCAGGGGAGGCTGGTGGAGGTAGAAATCAGAGGACGGGATCGTTGTAATGCATGGAATGAAATGAGGAATGGTATCAAACTCACATTACAATGAGCCCATCCTCCCATTTCTCCCTCCACCTGTGTGAAGCTGTGTTCCTTCTGTAGCCTAGTCTTGCACATCTACCATGTCTGTAAAACATTTATTTAAATGTTCTTAACAGCTGGAAATGTTTCCTTGTTTCTTTTCTCATCCAGGCAGTGGACAGCGATCCGAAAGGGCATGATATACCCTGTAAGTTGTGATTGATCAACCGATCATTCATTTAATCAGCCTGTATTTGTAAAGCACATTTCATACACACATGTAATACAATGCTCTTGGATCTGAACATTCTCTCCAGTCACACCTTGACTTGTGTTTATTTACCAGTCACACCCTGACTTTTATGTTTATTTTCAGAACAAAATACACATGTTCATAATATAACATATCACACATTATCATAACGTCACTAACACGTGTGATCTGATGACGTCGTGTTCTTCTGGCGGAACCACAGACCACCAGGATGCAGCTGAGCCGGCTGTGCCGCAGGGTGGTGAAGGTCGTCTGTGAGGCAGCCTTCCAGGTCTTCCTGCCGGCCCTGGTGAAGATCCTGGAGCAGAGCGACAGAGAGGAGGAAGAGGAGCGGTCTTCATCCCCCGGGTCCCACCCAGAGCGCTCCTCCAGTACCAGCCCCCAGACCCGGGAGTCTGGAGCCGCTCTTGTCTGTCCCCCGAAGTAAGGCCCATTTACACAGCTTTACACACTGAGGAAGAGACCCAGCTACTCTTTAGGGGGTTGATGACGGATGTTTATGTTTAGTTTTTAGAGGTTTATCAACTACAGCATAGAAAGACCCTCATTGACAGGCCTCATTAGCCGCAGGAGGTTTAAAACTGAAGGGAAATAGAACTTAGGAATGGACCGTTATCATTACATCCAGAATACGAGCCAAATGTAAAAAAAATAAAGTGGATTTAAGCTAAATAGTGGAAATGCCACCGCTCATCCGTAATCACTTAGCTGAAGTGCTGGAGCTGAAGAGTATCAAATGGAATGAAAACAAGCAGCATCCGCACACTCAAAACTGTGCAAAAATCAATGATTTATTGCGAGCTTTCGGTCTTTCATAGACCTTCTTCAGGCATACAGCAGAGACTGTGAATTTAAGTGAATTTAAGCTACAATCATTGTGTGACATATTGTTTCAGACATCAGACTGTAGTGTTCATGTTCATGTTTCTGTTTGTAGCTCCAAGACGTCCCTGCAGAGGGCGTCTGTGAGTGACCCCCTGAAGGACTTCTTTGGGGTGACGGCGGACACCGTTATCCAGGCCCTGGGTGACGACATGTCTTCCTCACCTGAACTGACCAGAGCTCTGGTGGGGGAAACGCTCAGCCAGCTGAACTCAGCGTTCTCGGTGGTCGTGGCCTACACCCCCTCTGGAAGGTTGTCCCCAGTGACGACCGAGAGGCAGGATGCCGTGCTGGCCACCGAGGAGATGGTGCGCGTCATCTCTGGCACTCTCCAGGCGTTTGGGGTGACCGGACAGGTTGCCTCAGCGTCGCCACCAGTGGACCAGGTGGGTATGGAGGTAAGTGAAGGGATACTTGCTCCTCTGACGGGTGAGGTCATGGCCGCCATCGCTGACACCATGGCACAGGGAGGCGGACAGGACGCAGCGGAAATGCTCAGGGAGGTGGCGCTGGATATACAGTTGCTCTCTCAAACACATTCCTTGGAAAAGACCAGAATTACCCCCTGTGATTCTGGAGCCTCTGAGGATGTGGTGAGCCAGATTGACCTGGCCATCATCTGTAGTGAAGAGTTCCACACACAAGCCTCAAGAGCTGTGAGTGGGATTCTTCTGAGTGCTGCTCGCTGCCTAGCTGCCCACGAGAGTGGCTCTCATGTCACCTCGCCGTCTGCTACTAACCTATTCGACGATGATTGCGACGCTGAGGCGAACAAGATCGTCGATGCATTCGTGGCGGATGTGAAGGCCGAGACAGCGCAGGCCGCGGAGGCGGGGGACAGCACTGTGCAGGCCGGAGGCACAGTTCACCACGCCGCGTCCTCCATCCACCAACCCGGTGGATGTCCCAGCAGGAGGCAGAGGCTCTTCTCTGCCACGTTGAGGCTGTACAGCAACGTCCATGGTAGATTGAAATTATTAATTAAATTATTTAGATTGGCAGAGTTCTTCAGCATGGGCTGTGCCGCCACCAGTAGAGCAGATCTGGTGACGTCATCACCCCTGGAGGAGCCCCGACACGAAGTCAGCTGTGAGGACATAGAGACCTCCTCTCTGAGGGAGTGTTCCCAGCTGCTTGCGGCTTTTGACGAGAGCACCTTTCTTGACGAGAGCACCAAGGAAGTCATCGGAGGGATACTGACCACTTTTAGATCAATGTCTGAGGCCTCTATCGGGAGGAGCTCGTCCGAAGAGTCTCTTTTTTGTGGTGTTTTTTTGCGCCCAGCTAAGCGTTTTTGCAACCTCAGACAGCCCTCTGAATCCTCTTCTAGTTCCTCTTCTAGATCGTCTTCATCACTCAGTGGTGAGTACAGTTTATTGAGGTCATCTGAAGAGTTCTTCGAGGGTATTCTTGGCGCAGACAAAGTCATCTCCTCATCGGAGCGTTTGAATCTCGCTCCAAATGAGATCATTAGAGATCTGTCCACCACGGAGTTTGAGAGGAGGGGAACTCACGCTGTGAGGAACATCCTCATTAAGTCCTCTGAGTCCGTCACCAGTGGGGTCAGCCAGGGTTCTTCCACCACGTCCACTGCCAGAACGGACTCTGCTGCAGTGGATATTTTTAGCACCGTTGTGGACGGTGTGAAAATACTTTTCCAGAGAGGCCAGTCTCCTAGCGCTGTTGGGCTTGCAGATTCTGGTCTTCTGCCTGGCAGCATTAGAGACCCGGAGGTTTCTGAGAGCGTGTCCAAGGCGGACATTTCTTCCATTGCACAAAGGCTCTACAACAGTCTGCGGCAGAAGTTGAGGAAGTTTCTGTCTTCACAAAAGCAGCCCCACACAGAAACCCAAGTAGCGCTGGCCAAGAACAGCATCAGCCAAATCCTGGGTGTGGTCCAAGAGGACATGTCAAAATCTGACCAGTTGAACAGGACAGGTGAGCTGTCCGAGTTATTCAGCTTAGTGGGAACTATGCTGGAGAACCTGGAGACGACCACCTCCCCTATATCAACGCAGTCCTCTCAAACATTGAGGTCGGAGAAGACATTGGAAGATATGTCCTTCACACTTCCTGGGACCCCATCTCCATCTGAGCTCCAAAAGGTCATAAGTTGCCCTATTGTGCGTAGCTCAATAATTGACTGCACAGGTGATGATGATCTTCATGATCAGAATGATTCAATGCTGGAATCATCATCGGCTGGTGCTAGGGACTCCATGACTGCCATTGTGGAGACCATACTCAGTCCTGCAGAGCTGCAGCAGGCCTCTGCCCCTCTGGATAGACTGGAGGAGCTCCTTTCCGAAGGGAAGGTCCAGGCTCTGTCCCGCGACCTGGTCGACCGCCTGAAAAGCCTGATGCTTGAACAGGGAAAGGACCATGTGGGAACTGGCAAAAGTCACTCCGACTCTGCTCTCCTGGAACACACCCAAAGAGGGAGTGGAACAAGAGGACCCTCTTCCTCTGCAGTGATCCACGCTTTTGCCGAGGAGTCGGTGAAGCGGTTGTTGGCGACTCTCCTCGTCCCTTCCACGTCCTGGGGCTTGGATCAGAAAGCCTCCTCCTCCAGCTCACAGGTCTACGAACAGACTGTGAGCCTGTTCACAACGGCCTTGGTCCAGCAGGTCACGGTCAATCTGGAGGAGACACAGTCTGCCACATGTCCCCCCTCCCCCACGCTCTTTGGTACCGGTGGGTGCCAGAGCAGCGTGAAGGCGAGTGGCTCTGTAGAGTCAGGTTCTGTTAGCAGGTGTGTGTCGCCGACCGGATCTGAGGCTGAGGTGACCCAGGCTGAGACCAAAGTAAAGAAGGGGTCCAGGTTCGTCAGGTTCTTCAAGGGCGGCTTCAAGGTAAACCAGATGTTACTATACTTTATACATCCCTGTCCTGAGTTTGACATTTAATAGTCTCTGTAAACATTACGACCGTTCAATGTCATCTGTCATCTATATACACAATCTCCTCTCATACACAGTGTTTTAGGAGTTATATGGTGTCTTACCAATTCCATTGATTAAAGATAGGCCTGTCATGTAAACGTGTTACTTTGTTTTTGTAACGCTTGTTTCTTTCACAGAGCTCCAAGAAAAGTCAGAGGGAGGTCAGCCCGGACCCAGAGGAAGAAGAGGAGCCCAAGGCTGGAGGCTGCTTCTGTAAGTCTGCTGACAGGAAGACCCTTCTGCTGTAGGGTTGATACTGCATGAACCAGCTAATTACCTCAACATTACTACAAGCATCAATGAGACAAAATGTAATCCGTGAAAAAACAAAATTCTGTGTTAAGTTAATGTCTCTCCCTCACCCTCCCTCTCTCTCTCTCCCTCCCTCTCTCTCTTTCTCTCTTTCCCTCTCTCCTGTCTCTAGCGGCCGTCTTCAAGAGCATGGCATCAGCCATCGGCAAGGGCCTGTGTAAGCCCTTCAAGAAGGCCTCAAGAAAGACCACATAATTGATTACAAAAAAAAGAAAGACCACACCTGAATCTATCTCTGAATCTATCAATTGATATTGAATAAATGTGTGTCTTGCATTCAATCTATTGTATTCCTTGTCTTTTGTCATTTCACAAGAATAGAGAAACCTAGGATATTGGAAACTAGGATAATGAAACCTAGGATAGTGAAATGTACTGCTGGACAAAACACTATACTGTGTTAGTATAAATGTATGTTAGTATGAATGATCATGATGATTTGGACAATAGTCCAAATGACATCACAGTATCAGGTATGCAGAAGGTGCTGGGGTGTGATTTACTAGTCTGTCTGGGCTTGGTTCTGGCCACACTGTCTCAGTACTGTGTGCCTTCTCTAACAGTAAACATCCACATGAACAAAATACACTTTCTAAACACGTTCTCTTACTTGCCAGCTATAGACATTTTATTTACAACAAGCATAACAAAAAAAATCGCTATTATGCCGCTATGAGTACACCGACCAACGCGACGCAGACCGACCAACGCAGAAGTATAAATTGGGAGAGCCCTTGCGTAGGCTACCGCGTAGCCGCGCGTAGATTCGACGCAGAAGTATAAATTGGGCTTTAGTGCAGTGTCAGGCCCGGGAGATGTGCATGAAATACATGATGCACTTTTCCAAGTATTCCTCCCTCCTCCTCCCCTCCTCCCTCCCCAAGAAAACTCCTCATGTAACTTCATTCCTTTATTATGATAAATGACATCATCTCCATCCTCCAATCACATACAGTTACATAGGGACCAATCACAGTTCAGTGGCCATCACAGGCTCCTCCCACATCATCCACACCTCTTCAGACAGACATGTGTGTGTGTGTGTGTGTCAGGGCCCTGCCTCCCACTGTCTGTGTCTGTTGTAGAGGTCAAAGGTGGAGTGGGCGGGGCGTGGAGAAGGTTGGGGGCGTGGCATCGGTAGCTCCTCCCCTGGGAGCAGGTCGTCACTGAAGAACACACGCACGTCTGGAGCCTCCTCCTACACACACACACACACACACACACACACACACACACACACACGCACGCACACAGACACACACCACAGACACACACACACGCACACGCACACACAGACACACACCACAGACACACACACCACAGACACACACACACACACACACACACACTCACACACACACACACACACACACACACACACCACAGACACACTCCACACACCACACACACACACACACACACACACACACACACACACACACACACACACATCAGTTTGTCTGGTTTTACTATTTATAGGTATGTGTTTGAGTAAAATGAAAATGTTTGTTTTATTCTATAAACTACTGACAACATTTCAACTCCAAATAAAAAAATAAAAAACAACAGCCCAGCCAGTAGCAATGTACTACAAATAAAACATCAAATGGGTGGAATATCAGATCATAGAATAACATAATAATATAAATGGTTAATAATAATAATAACAACAACAACAATAACAACAACAATAATAGTAATAATAATAACAACAATAATAGTAATAATAATAATAACAACATAGTATAGTAATATTCATAATAATAATAAGTCATAATAATTATAATTATAATAATAGTAATAATAATAATAACAACGATACATTCATGTTATTATTATTATATTCAATCATCAGTTATCTGTTCTAGAACTAGATAGATATGACATCACACCCACCTTGTTGCCGTGGCAGCGTGTGGGCGGGGCCAGCAGCAGCCTATCACGTGCGGCCTGGCTGATCAGCTGGTCCTCCTCCACGCTGACGCTGACCAACGCCCTGTACAGCTGCTGGAGGGGCGGGACGTTCACCCCTACACACACACACACACACACACACACACACACACACACACACACACACACACACACACACACACAGACACACAGACACAGACAGACACAGACAGACACAGACACACACACACACACACACACACACACACACACACCTCTCAGATCCTCACAATAACCTGGACACTGTGCGTCTGTGTGTGTATGTTTGCGTGTGTGTGTGTGTGTGTGTGTGTGCGTGCATGCGTGCGTACGTGTGTCTGTGTGTGTGTGTCTGTGTGTGTTTGTGCGTGAGAGAGTTTGTCTCTATGGTGTGTGTGTGTGTCTCTATGGTGTGTGTGTGTGCCTCTATGGTGTATGTGTGTGTGTGTGTGTGTGTGTGTGTGTGTGTCTCTATGGTGTGTGTGCGTGTGTGTGTCACCTCCAGTAGGTCTGATGTTGACGTTGTTCTTGGTTCTGGTCGACCTCTGCAGCCGCTGACGCACGGCCTCCTGGGAGTTAAACTCCGCCCCCGCCGCCTCCTCCAGCTCCGCCCTCAGCGCCAGCGTGGTGTTCAGCTCCGCCCCCTGAGGCAGGCCGACACCCCTCTCCTCACACGGAGGCTCCCCATTGGCCGATGTCTCGGACGGCCCCGCCCCCCTGTGCAGGGATCCACCTATGAGAGGAGAGGAGGCCACAGGCAAGAGCCAATCAGAGAGCAGACAAACTTCTACCTGACACACACACACGCACACACACTCACTCACTCACTCTCACTCTCACTCTCACTCTCACGCACACACACACACACACACACACACACACACTCACCCACTCTCATGCACGCACGCACACACACATGTTATAACTGACACCTGTGTCGTGTCTCAATGTCTGGTTACCATGGCAACGTCCCCTGGCCTCAGGCCTGCTGCTGTTGGAGTGTCGAGGCTCCGCGATCACCGTGACGACGACTGGCTCTTCCACTGTGAAACGCACCTACACACACACACACACACACACACACAGAGACACACACACACATACACACAGAGATTGAGAGAGACACACACAGACACACACACACACACACACACACACACACACTCACACTCACACAGAGACACACACAGAGACACACACAGAGACACACACAGAGACACACACACACACACACACACACACACACATTGTGCAATTTCTAGTATAGACTTTCCGGTAAAGGTGGACTCTCGGACACCACCTCATACTGGTGGACAGATGATTCCCTTACAGAGGCTGCCTTCACACCACCAGGTAGAAGAGACACGATTCACATGTTTTGCTCACATGTGGCACAGATCTGATATGTAACATGTAGGTGTGTAAGCAGTAAAAAAGCACATTGAATCTGATATTCTCAGATCCCATTCAGGCCTCATTTTCAAGCCGGCCTCATTCAGATAAGAATCGGATACGTGTCATTTCGACTGCGGCCTAAGCAGGCAGGTCACATATAACGCTCAATTCTGATTTGCACGTCATCGAAAATACGACGGTCTTGGCATTTTGATGACGTTTGACGTTAGTTTCACTCACTTCAACACTGAAGTGCTCTTTCTTCTCCGCCTTAAAATATGCGCAATATTTTTGCGGACCTCAAAACATACTTCGGAAAGCAACGGCTTTATTTTATAATATATATAAAAGGGATTATCATTTCTGTCTCGTTTGCGTCCATTGCAAGTGATGTGGTGCTGTGTGTGTGTGTGTGTGTGTGCTTGTGTGTGTCTCTGTCTCTGTGTGTGTGTGTGTGTGTGTGTGTGTGTGTGTGTGTGTGTGTGTGTGTGAGTGTGAGTGAGTGTGTGTGTGTGTGTGTGTGTGTGTGTGTGTGTCTGTGTGTGTCTCTCTCAATCTCTGTGTGTATGTGTGTGTGTGTGTCTCTGTGTGTGTGTGTGTGTGTGTGTGTCTAACCTGCCTCTGGCCTCGTCCTCTCCTCTGGCTGGGGGGGGCTGGGATGAGGGGGAGGGACAGGTCCAGGACTGGACAGGGGGCGGGGGGGGCTGGGGTGGACAGGGGGGCGGGCTGGAGGTCTGGGCAGGGGGTGGGGGGATCAGACCCCACCTTGGTCATCTCTGGTCTGAGTCTGGGTCTCTGGAGGACCAATCAAATCAAAGCAGAGTGTATTAATCATACAGGTTAGACAGGTATCAGTAATAATAATAATAATAATAATACACTTCATGTACACAGAACCTTTTTTAAGGAAGTGTTCCAAAGTGCTTTAAAGTGCAGATATGAAACAGATACGCAAATAAAAACAACCATAAAAGTAGACAACTAAATCCAGGGAAAGCCAATCAGAGTTAACCCTAACCCTAACCCTAACACTAACCCTCTCACAGCTGACAGACAGACAGACAGACAGGCTGGATGGATGTTCCTGAGCAGGGTCTAACCCAGTCATTCTCCAGGGTCAGCTATGTCCTTAAAGACTGACTCATTCTCCTCATAGACATTTAGTATAGAGATAGTCATCTCTCCTATCGAGCCAACAATCATTACATATCTTCCCCTATTATCTTTTATCACTTTCTCTTCAGAGAATGGTAGAGATTTATTAATTAATATGGCCACACCCCTTTTCTTACCATATGATGCATGGAATACTTGGTTTACCCAATCCCTTTTCAATGTTTTATATTCATCCTCAGCCAGATGTGTCTCCTGTAGTAAAGCAATTGAACATTGTAGTTTCTTCAATTGGCTCAGTATCTTCTTCCTCTTAATAGGATGATTTAAACCGTGGACATTATATGATACAATATTTAACCTATTCATATTAGTTTAAGCTGAAGCCCATGTGTTCTACACCTCCTAACAACTAAAACAAAAGTACAAAACATCACACAGTAAAAAAAGATAAACAAACATCTCCTTCAGAACTATTATACAATAACAAAAGAATGTGACTCCCAAAGATCCCATAACCAGAGAGATGTGGCAAATTCTCCCTGGGGAAATAGCACTGTGTGCACCTGCAACTTCTCGGCTGTTATCGAAAGTTGCTTCACGCTCCGAATGAGCAGCGGTGTCGCTCAATAACCAATATTTCTGTTAATTATGTAGTATATTTTACTTACACACACACATGCATGGTATATGGTATGGGCCTGTTCTACTGACAAGGGGGTTTTATGACACCTTGTAAACACATCCTTTGTCTTAGTTTAATATGTTTACTTCCTGTGAATCTGATTTGAACTTTAACCTGGAACGACTTGTAGGCCAGGTGACATCATTGTGGGGTCTCCTACTTTTCACACCTCAAGCATCTACAGTAAACATGATTGGGCCATTGTTGAAGTTATATTTGCATACGAAAAGGTATAAAGTTGGGGGCAAACATCAGCCCCCTCTCTCTGATCTTGACCACACAGCTCCTCTCTCTCTCTCTCTCTCTCTCTCTCTCTCTCTCTCTCTCTCTCTCTCTCTCTCTCTCTCTCTCTCTCTCTCTCTCTCTCTCTCTCTCTCTCTCTCTCTCTCTCTCTCTCTCTCTCTCTCTCTCTCTCTCTCTCTCTCTCTCTCTCTCTCTCTCTCTCTCTCTCTCTCTCTCTCTCTCTCTCTCTCCTCTACCAGACCAGAATCCAGCTCAACATTTTTGTACTTTAAATAAATCGTCTTAAACTCAGAATTGATTCTTTGATTCATAACCAACAAGAGAAATTAACTACAATTACCATAGGTAGTGATTTATTATAGCTCTATAGACATAGTCGTTATATATTAGGCAGATATTGTAACTGACCAAATATTGCTGATCACGTCATTGATTTCCGTTGATGGGGAATATATGTGTCCAGGCATCTGGTATGTTAACTAACAGTTTGTCCAGAGTATGTGAACTAGCCAAGCTAACCGGTTGAATCCCTGCCAGTGTTGGGCAGTAACGAGTTACTACAAAAGCACAGCCAATGTTTCCCATTAATTATCTAGACTGTGGCGGCCTGCCAGTCTAATTGGTCACGCCACAGTTTCATAATGAACCGAACATACTTTTACACATCTCATAATTTCCGCGCGAGTTTCTCGTTACCACGATAACGCGCGCTGAGAGAGAGCCTGACTGAGGTAACTCTGACTCACTCACGATACTGTGAGCTGCTTTTAGATGCAGTAGCGGAGTAGTAGCCTATACTGGAACCAGAGGCAGGCAAACCTCTTCTTCCACACTGCATAATACTTTTATAACAATACCCATAATAATTTGGAATATTTTTAGTTTTTCCTTTCCCACCCCTGGCACAACCTCTCCATTGTGAAAACATTTGGCCTACTAGGCTATTTCCTTATATTTTATCCAGAAAACAATGCATAGTATTAATTATTGCATTTGTCTATTTCAAAGATGTCAGGGAAGAGGCAAATGAGCATATTCATGCCTTTTTCAATGTACATGACATCTTCTATACTGGAATTTAAAATATTATAAAAAAAAACAAAAAAACACTGAGACTGTGTGTGTGATTCTTTTATTTTTTGGGTACAAATTGATGTCATTTATCAGATCAGACCCCCGTCCCCCCCGCCGCCGCCAAAATCTCACTCTGAACTCTGTTCAAAACTTGAGAGCCCTGCTTATTTCTCCAAGTAGTCTCTCGTCTCATCATCCCCTGTGTGACTCTCATCTCACAGACTCGAGCCAAAAACGCTGATCATAATGCACAGATTCCATTGGCTGAGTAGCGCCGCTAAACCAGTACCGTAAAGGCTAGAAAAGCTGCGCAGATTAAGATAGAAACGCTCCGTCAAGATGTAATAATTCTCAATCATTTATCGGTTATAGGTCTGGGTCCGGATTGGACGGCGTCTGGTCCGGGTCCGGACCGCGGTCCGCCTATCAGTGA
This sequence comes from Nansenia antarctica, assembly GCF_963989245.1. Classification (NCBI taxonomy): domain Eukaryota; kingdom Metazoa; phylum Chordata; class Actinopteri; order Argentiniformes; family Microstomatidae; genus Nansenia; species Nansenia antarctica. The sequence continues at coordinate 14,357,337 of NC_137676.1, read as the reverse complement.
CCTCTGAGCTACAGGATGTTCTTTGCAAACTAGCAGAAGCGGAAAGCACCCCACAACTGCTCACTCTGCACATTATAATCACAGACACATCAATAACATGAATACAATACAAAATAAAGCATTTATAAACCCTTCAATGATACATAACAATTCTGCCATCACAATAAGCATGATTACATCGCGCACTTCCTGCAGATTTGCACCAAAATGTGTCGGATTCAGATCCGGTGACTGGGAAGGCCACTGAAGAACACTGAACTCATTGTCATGTTCATGAAACCAGTTTGAGACATGGTGCATTATTATCATGCTGGAAATAGCCATTAGAAGACAGGTACATTTGTCGACGCACATGGTCAGCAACCATACTCAAATAGGTTGTGGCGTTCAAGCGACGATCGATTGGTATTAACGAGCCCAAAATGTGCCAAGAAAACATCCCTCACACCATTACACCACGTCCACTAGCTTGGACTGTTGACAGCTGTTCTAATAAAGTGCTCGGCGAGTGGATACAATGTACAAAACGCACATCAAAACAAAAGGAGAGTCCTTTCACTCTCACACGCTTCGCACTTTTGCGTCATTAAAAATCGACACCAGTCGCTGAACTTCTGACGCGTGGAACGTGTTCGCCATAATAAACCCTTATACACAAGGCTGAGGTAAAAACGAGTGATAGCAAGCTGGCAGATGAGCCATAGTTTGTGTTGTGTTCAACAATACACGTCTAGATAGTTAGTGTGTGTTGGAGTTTGTACGATATATTTTTTTGGGTGGAAGGCAGGAGAGACGGAACATTGAGCTGAATAACAAGGTAAGTGTTAGCCTAGCGTGCTATGTATACCGTACGTAGCCCAGCAGAGCTAGCCAAGCAGGCAGTCACTGCGCGTGGTGTCAGTGGATACAGACGTGTGTAGTGTCCAGCCTGGTGTCTGGTGTGGCTCAGTCACAGCTCACAGTTCAAACACTAACTCATGTAATAAGAGCTAGTTAGTCCAAGCCAAGTTGTCCAGCGTTGTGCGAGTTTGCTAGCTAACTAACTAGCCAGCCAGCAAGTGTATTTCCGTAGCTAATCCACCTGGCTCAGAGCCCGACAGATATAAACACTGAACACTAGCCTCATCTGCGGTAGTGTCAGGCACACTACACTAGCTTTCTAGCTAGCAGCTTAGCTCGCTGACTTAGTGGTAGTGTCAGCAAATCGCCACATTTGAGTAAGCGAATATGCAAAACCAGATCAGATGCACGCATATTTACAGTCGTATGAATGCAGAAGAATGATAGGAAAAGCTAGTGACGTTAAGTGGTGGATGCAAACTTGGCGCACGCTTTCAAGCGTTTGAAAAGCGTCGGAGCAACAATATTGCATGCAGGGCTGCCAAGTTTCACCAAACGTTTTTTGTCTGAGAGCGTGAGAACTGGTTGAAATGCGTGAGTCTCACGGTGATTGCGTGAGACTTGGCAGCTCTGTAAGTAATATATTATTACTAAATAACTGGATCGTTTCCAGAACCACACGTATGGTAGCCAAATGAACTGTTGACTGTTGGAAGTCCTCAAGGGAGCACTACCTGCACCTGTCCGTTGTAGGATGGATTTATTCTAAAAGGTCCCCTTGAGACTAACTTGCAACTACAAAAGAGGAAGTTGTAGTTTTTTTGGGCGGACAGACAGTTTTAGTCAGTTAGAAAGTGTTAGACTATAATTGTTTATGAAGAGCCATAATATTCTCATTGACTAAATACACTGTTACTTTGAACTGTTGATTATATCGTTCCTTCACTTATGTACACCACAGTGTACCGTATGTTGTTGCGAGTAGTATTCACTAATTCATTGATATGGTGTAAAACAAGACATTCTGAATATGACCGTTTTTCTTTCAGCCAGGCCAGACCATGGCATCAGCATCTGCCAGTGTGGACTCCAAGGCAGAGCTGACTTCTCTGTTGGAGCAATGGGAGCGGGAGCAGCAAGGTAGCACACAGGACCTGGTCAGCATCATCACAAAGTGAGTGTGTGTGACTGTCTGTGTCTGTTTTTTTCAGTGTGTTTATGAAATAGACAACAGTGATGGGTTAAGTCCCCAGGTCTTCCAAGTTAAATGGAAACAACTTTTGAATGGAAACTGGGAGTATAGTAATTCAGGCACAGAAAAGGTAGCTTAATGTTTGGTTGTCTTGATATCATGTTTTTTTTAATTTCAGAATCTCAGAGCTTGTGGAGAGAGAGACTGAGGAATATCACAAAGCTGATCCTGATCCTTTTGATGACAGGCATCCGGGTAAGAATGATTTCGCAAAGCTTTTGTAATGGCTGTACTAGCTTTGATGGTTTTGAAATGTGGTAGGTGCCTAAATTTTGTCTCTTGATCGTTAGGGAGAGCTGATCCGGAATGCGTTTTAGGACATCTTCTCAAGATCCTGTTCAAGAATGATGACTTCATGAATGCGGTAAAAACTGATAGAGAATTTAATTGTCATGGTTATGTCAGCATTTCAGAAGTGTCAACATTCCATCATGTAAGTGTACACCATCTTCGTCTTGAGGGCAGCATTTGATTTGCTGTGTAAACCTCTGTCTTTATAGCTGGTGAACAGCCATGTGATGACCAGCAGAGAGCTCTCCCTCAACACAGCAGCCTGTCGTCTGCTCCAGAACATCATACCTGGGCTGGAGACCGCTGTGGTCTTTCAAGAGAAGGTATACTACATCTTACCTCTTAGATAGAGGACGAAGGCTGTAGAAAGTCCTGTTTAGACAGTCAACCATCTTTTGGGATATTTCATCCGTCTGTGTATCTCACAGGAGGGCATTGTGGAGAGGCTGTTTAAATGGGCCAAGGAGGCTGAGCAACCCCTGAGGATCTACGCCACTGGCCTGTTAGCTGGAGCCATGGACAACCAGGACATTGCTGCCAACTACCGGGAGGAGAACTCTGTCCTGGTCAGTCAGATTACTGCTGACTCAAACCTTACTGGATGTAATGTCTTCAATAGTGGTCATTTAAAGGACTTGTTATTGCACAAGGCTTGCAAATAGCAGCAAAGTAGTGTATACTTAAAAAAAAGACAAATATGGGATCAGTAGCAATAACACTATCACCATTGGTCAGTGCCATTTTGTTATCTGTCAGTGATTTTAACTGTTGGTTCATCCCTTCCCAGGTGCCTCTGATGCTGCAGCGGCTGCGTGAGCTGCAGGACAAGGAGGCAGAGAACAGGAAGGAGTTTAAGAGGCCCAGTCCCAGGAAGATGCTGAGTGAGCCTCTGCTCCCACTGGATGAGGAGACCGTCGACGGGGGCTTTGAGGACACCTCCTTCCCCCCAAGCAAAAACGGCACAGAGAGGGACGAGATGGGACCGGGAGAGGACGACAGAGACGAAAACCCGTTCTCCACGCTGGAGTCTGAAAACGAGCTGTCGTTCCACCTCAATTCCTGCCTCAAGACCAGCAGCCGTGCCAACTCTTTAGTCAAGGGCATGATGAAGCCGGTGTCTGCCCTGGGGTCTCTCTCGCACCGAGGCGGTCCTGACGGAAGGGCGGAGTGCAGCAGCAGCCTGAAGAGGAAGGCGGAGAAGGAGAATGGACGTAAAGCCAAACAGAAGCTGAATTTCTCCCTGCCTGACCCAGAGAGGAATTTCAGTGAGCTGTCCAATAGCAGCTGGTCAGAGATGAGCCCCTGGGTGATTGGGAACAACTATCACCTTTATCCCCTGACCCCTGAGATCGAACAGAGGCTTATTCTGCAGTACCTCACCCCTCTCGGGGAATACCAAGAGGTGAGAGCATGTATGGCATCACATGATGATGATGATGATGATGATGATGTCTGTAGCATGTGACAGTGACTGTTGATAGTCTTGTTTTGCTGCGAGTCCTCATTTGAAGATTTTTTAAAATTACAGACAGTTTTTGTGTGGTGGACATTTGAGTGGTGTTGCAATTGATGCTGATTGTGTCAGCTGTTCATAAACCTACCAGCAGGTGTCAGTCTCCGTAGTTAGAAGGGGATGTTATGCGACATGGAAAATGTCGGGTCTCCACTGGTCATGTGACGTCAACACACGATGTGCGTGCTTCCCAAAGCGTATTGCGATGGATGAAACCCATATCCCTTCCCTCCTTCTGCAGCTTCTGGCTGTGTTCATGCAGATGGGGGCGCGTGAGCTGCTCATGCATTACATGGACCTGAAGCAGACCAACGATGTCCAGCTCACTTTCGAGGCACTCAAGGTATCCTACCTGCAAGTTACCCCGTCTCCCTTGTTGTGAAATAAGCTATGCATGTTCAGATGAAACAGGGCCGTTCTCCTAGGCTTATCCTCTCTCTCTCTCTCTCTCTCTCTCTCTCTCTCTCTCTCTCTCTAGTACTTGGCCTCTCTGCTCCTGCATAAGAAGTTTGCTGCAGAGTTTGTGGCTCACGGGGGTGTTCAGAAGCTGCTGGAGATCCCGCGTCCTTCCATGGCCGCCACGGGTGTGTCTCTGTGCCTCTACTACTTGGCCTACAACCAGGACGCCATGGAGAGGGTATGTGTGACGCAGCCATGACCTAATATATTTGTCTGTCCTAGTCTGTACCTCTTCCTGTGTGTGTTTATACAGTGTATATATATTTGTTACGGTACATGTAGGGTGCTAGGGTGACTTGGTACATGCTGGCATGTCTAACCCTAACCTTACCCCTAACCCTAACCCTAGCACCTAACCCTAACCCTAACTCTAGTTTTCCCACATGTACCGTATTCCCACATGTACCGTAACATATATATATCTATCCAGGGGTGCACATAACTGTTGCGCCAGTGCGCATGCGTCGCCAAAATGCATGCTGCGCGGCAGATCAGCCGCATGAAGGCGCTCTTGCGCACCAACAGTTTTTTTTTTTTTTTGTGGAAAAGTTGATTTCAGTGTTTACAGAACAGAGCAGTGCTTAAAGAGATGTCCGTTTATATCAGTGTGTTTAAAGAACAGACATTCAGTTAGTGCTTAAAGAGATGTCAGTTTATTTCAGTGTGTTTAAAGAACAGACATTCAGTTAGTGCTTAAAGAGATGTCAGTTGATTTCATTGTGTTTAAAGGAGTCAGACAGACTTTCATTCTTAAAGAGCAGTCATTTGATTTTGCATTTGTTTCTTTTGTTTTGCACACAATAATTTGGTCGTTCATCTTTATTTATGAATAAATGTCGTTTTGCTAATAATATATCCATGTATCCCTTTTTTATCCATCCTGTGGGACGGGTCGTGACTCGCGAGCTCGGGGAGCACCAAGCAGCATCCCTAGGTGCTCCTCTGAGCACTGGCCCCAAAAAGTTATGTGCACCCCTGTATATATCCCTCTTTGTTGCCATCCAGGTATGTATGCTGCCCTACACCATCCTGTCTGACGTGGTCAGCTACACCCTGTGGCTGCTGGAGTGTTCCCACGCCTCAGGCTGCTGCCACTCCACCATGTTCTTCTCAATCTCCTTCTCCTTCCGCGTTGTGCTCGAGCTCTTCGACAAGCAGGACGGCCTGCGACGCCTTGTCAACCTGGTAAGAACCCTGTTCATACGGCTTCACGGTGAAGTTAGATTTGTTGGATATGGTAGGCAGCCTAGAGGTTAGAGAGGCCGGCCAGCAATCGGTAGGTAGGTAGGTAGGTAGGTAGGTAGATAGGTCGCTGGTTCAATCCCCACCCCAGGAGGGAGCCGGATGTGAGCTTGTCACTGGAGGATTGCTGGCATCATATATCTGAGGTGCCTACTGCTGCCGTCGGGCCCTTGAGCAAGGCCCTAACTGCTCCAGGGGCACTGAAGATGGGTGACCCTGTGCCCAGAGCTCTGAGCTCTGTTCTCCCTACAGTTATTTCAAATTCATTGCATTGTTTGTTTGTTTGATTCAGTCACATGTTTGTAAACTACTGTGATCACAACTACTGTGATCATTGTTTCTAGATCAGCACGTTAGAGATCCTGAACCCTGAGGACCAGGGGGCGCTACTGAGCGACGACGAGATCTTCTCCAGCAGGCAGACTGCCAAGCACACCTGCATGGCCCTGCGCAGGTACTTTGAGGCTCACCTGGCCATCAAGGTGGAACAGGTCAAGCAGTCCCTGCAGAGGACCGAAGGGGGCGCTCCCATTCACCCGCAGCCTTACTATAAGGTATGAGGAACAGACCGTCTCATGCGAGAATAGGAATAACAATCCACTGCCAAATGTATGCCTTCTTAATATGTGATTGATATAATGAAGTGATTTCGTTTCCTGTCGTGATCCTGTCGTTTCCCCCTCAGGCCTGCGGCTACACCCACGAGCAGGTGGTGGAGATGATGGAGTTTCTGATCGAGTACGGCCCAGTGAGGCTGTACTGGGAGCCGGCGGAAGTCTTCCACAAGCTCTCCTGTGTCCAGCTCCTCCTGCAGCTCATCTCCATCGCCTGCGACTGGCGGACCTACTACGGCAGGTGAGGACAGAGAACTACGTTGCGTTTTTAATCACATAACCTTGTGAAAGAAATGTACTTATTCGATCAGTACCTCCAAAAAAAAATCCGGGTTTTGTTTTAGGAGTGACACAGTGCGTTACGCCCTGGACATCCTGAGCATCCTGACGGTGGTGCCTAAGACCCAGCTGCTGATGGCTGAAGCCTTGGCTGTGCTGGACGAGGGGGGCTCCTCTGTCTCCACCGTGGGTACGTACAACTAACGCTGCCTGTCCTCTCTGGCTCAGGTATAATAGAATAACATATGGCGTTTAGCTGACACTTTTATCCAAAGCGACTTACATTGCGATGAGTACATACGTTCTTCAGGATATATGGTCCGAGCGGGAATCGAACCCCTACCCTAAGCGTTGTCAGTGCCGTGCTCTACATTTACATTTACATTGTTCTCTACACACACACACACACACACACACACACACACAATTTCTAGCAAGTATCCAACCCACTGTTTTGACTCAAGATTACAGTTGTAAACGGTAGGGCTTTCTTCCGGTCCCTCAGGCATGAGTATAGTCCTGCTGGTGGCGGAGGGAGAGGTGTTTGTGAACGACGCTGAGATCCAGAAGTCGGCTCTACAGGTGGTGATCAATTGCGTGTGCGCTCCGGACAAACGCATGTCCAGCATCGGCAAGTTCATCTCGGGCACGCCGCGCCGCCGCCTCCCCCAGCAGACCAAGACCAGCGAGAGCGTGCTCGCCAAGATGTGGAACGTGGTCCAGTCCAACAACGGCATCAAGGTGGGACCGGTTTGGATAAAATGTCGGAATCGGTTGTTTATGGATATTCGTTGCCGATGTTCATTCTTCAGTTTTTGTGTCATGTTAGTTTTGACTGTTTCATTTTACTGATAATTTCATCCACCCCCCCCCCACACACACACACACACACACACATAAACTGGTAGTGCATTTTCTTGCTGATGACATCCCGGATGTTTGTGTCCTGTAGGTGCTGCTGTCTCTGCTGACAGTGAAGATGCCCATCACAGATGCGGATCAGATCCGTGCCCTGGCCTGTAAGGCCCTGGTGGGGCTCTCCCGCTCCAGCTCTGTCAAACAGATCATCAGCAAGCTGCCACTGTTCAGCAGCAGTCACATTCAGCAGCTGATGAAAGAGCCAGTGCTCCAGGACAAACGCAGTGAGCATGTCAAGTTCTGCAAGTTTGCTGCCGAGCTCATCGAGAGGGTCTCTGGGAAACCCCTCCTTATCGGGACGGACGTGTCTCTTGCCTGGTTACAGAGGGCTAACGTGGTAGCCCAGTCCAGAATCTCTTTCCCGGAGAAGGAGCTCCTGCTGTTGATCCGAAACCACCTAGTGGCCAAAGGGTTGCATGACACGGCCACAACTCTGACCAAGGAGGCGGACCTCCCAATGGCACTTATCATTCACCCCTCTAGCTCCGCCTTCCCCCCGGTCGCTGTCCCTCCTCCCACCGCGTCTCCCGCCACTGTCCTCCCCCGCACCCCTCGGCTGGCCAACGGGGTCGCGGCGCGCCTGGGGAGCCACGGCTCTCTCTCTTTCACACCTTCGTTAGTTCACTCCTTTTCCCGCCCCTCGACTTCACAACCCCCCCTCGCTGCCCCTCTCACATTCCCCCCCGCCTCGGCCCCTTACCAAAGCAACGGCTCTCCCCTGATCGGTCGGATCCTCTTCACCCGAGAGCGGTCGTCACCGTGCGGCGCCGTGAGCTGTAAGAAGCCGCGGGTGCTGAGGCAAAAGTCGGACTATGGGGCTTTCAGTCAGAGTCCCGCCATGAAGAAGCAGCTGGACAGACACCTGCCCTCCCCCCCCGCCCTGGACAGCATCATCACAGAGTACCTGAGGGAGCAGCACGCCCGCTGCAAGAACCCCGTCACCACCTGCCCGCCCTTCTCCCTCTTCACCCCCCACCAGTGCCCCGAGCCCAAGCAGAGACGCCAGGCCCCCACCAACTTCACATCCCGGAACACACGCAGGGTCGTCTACCCCAAATACGGAGGCGTAGACGGAGGGTGCTTCGACAGACACCTCATCTTCAGCAGGTGAGGGTCCAGCTCCACCAGGGCCTTGACGTCGGTCTAGGGGTTTCTGTCATTGTCTTTCCAGGGGGGTGGAAGGTTGATGTTCCATTCCGTCACTTCTGTGTGTCCTCTCTCCAGGTTCCGGCCCATCTCGGTTTTCCGCGAGGCGGACGAGGACGAGAGCGGGTTCATGTGTTGTGCCTTCTCTGCCCGCGAGCGCTTCCTGATGCTGGGGACGTGTACGGGGCAGCTCAAACTCTACAACGTGTTCACAGGCCAGGAGGAGGCCGGCTACAGCTGCCACAGCTCCGCCATCACACACCTGGAGCCTTCACGGGTCAGTGGGGCTCAATAATATTCATACTGGACCGTTCTTACTGTATATAATGTTTCAGATGTCTATTTTAATGTATTCAATGTTTTCTTATTCTATTGTAACTTTGTTGTTGTTGTTGTTGTTGTTTCTGAGCTGCTGATGCCTTAATACTATAATCTATATATCTATCTATCTATACCAATGCTCGTATACATTTTCATCCATCTGAATGTCTTTTGACAGCATATGTCTTTTCACATTTTTCCAATGACACATTATCAGTTTTTTGCTGGAGGGCCCACCCAACGTTCTTTACAGCTTATCATTGGCATTGTGCAATGCCAGAGGAAAGGGTTGTCTTAGTGTTTTTCTCATTTTTCTTGTCTTGTCTCACCAGGATGGTTCTCTGTTGTTGACGTCAGCATCGTGGAGTTACCCCCTCTCTGCACTCTGGGGCATGAAGTCAGTGTTCATCATAAAGTAAGTGCACAGGAGACCCACCCTGACCCACACACACACAAAGACAGACAAATTCCTCCCCTCCTACCAATCAGGCAGCTCAGCATAGTCGAGTACACAGAAGATTACCCCACCAAGGTTGCTATCTGGCCAGCATAGTGTTTTTTTACTCAGAATATCACTCTCCTCATTCTATTTCTGAGAGACCATCTTTTTGTTCTATGTCTGTGGTCTTGTCTGCCCAATCATACAGCTGCTCAGTGCTATCAGAATAGGGAGCTGCCGTAAGGGGGACGTGCCGTTTTAATTATGCACACTCACTGCCTGAGGGCTCAGATCTCCACTTCATGAAACACAGACAGCAGGCTTCATTTCCCCCACAGCTTAACCAGAGCAACATTGGGGCTCTTATAATTAAATCAGAGCAACATTGGACTAGCATTATGAAACAAATTAAATAATGCATTTAAAGTTTTCCAGAAAACTGTGTGTGTGTGTGTGTATATATATATACACATAATAAAGGTTTTATTTTGTTTCCAGACATTCCTTTTTGGATGACCATTACGTGGAGTTCAGTAAACTGTCACAAGACCGAGTCATTGGCACAAAGGAACACATAGCTCACGTAAGTTTGTTTTTACACGATTCTATGCAAGTGTGAGAACAAATCAAAGTTGGTCAGATGGGTTTAAACCTCAAGTGGTGCCAACTTTACTTATGACCACTCTAGGTATGAAATAGACCACTCTAGGTATGAAATAGACCAAAACAACTGTAGTTATGACCACTCTAGGTATGAAATAGACATGACCACTCTAGGTATGAAATAGACCACTCTAGGTATGAAATGGACCAAAACAACTGTAGTTTTGGGTAGTTATATCCCGGATAGAAATATCAGAAATGTAACATATTTGGTCATCATTTCTTTTTCAGATATACGACATCCAGACGGGGCAGAAGACCCTGACCCTGAACAACCCAGACCTGGCCAACAACTACAAGCGCAACTGCGCGACCTTCAACCCCACGGACGACCTGGTGCTGAATGACGGCGTGTTGTGGGACGTGCGTTCCGCTCAGGCCATCCACAAGTTTGACAAGTTCAACATGAACATCAGCGGAGTGTTCCACCCCAACGGCATGGAGGTCATCGTCAACACAGAGATCGTATCCTTCACTGAGATGCTATATGCTCTTTAATGTTCTTCTGAAACCAATATGTACAGTGCATTCTTAAAGTATTCAGACCCATTGACCTTTTCCACATTTTGTTGTGTTATATACTCAACAGGGTTTCCGTTAACCGGTAATTACCGGTCTTTGTCCGGTAAAATTTGTTGAAAACTCGTCGGACATAATGTCCGGTGAAAATAATTCCCTCTAAGCACAATTTGAATACAATTCGCTAAAGTTATTATAAAGAATATAATATATTCGTCTTTTTTAAAATAGAAGGAATCAGAATGTGAACTTTAGCGAATTGTATTCAAATTGGCTTCGGGCCACCATTTTCAGCTGAGCACCAAACACACACACAGTCATACACACACAACACTGCCCGAGAGAGAAGGACCCGCCCCCCTGCTCAGCTGAAAATGGTGGCCCGAAGCGGAGCGCCTTAACTTTATCGCACAATAACAAGGATAACAAACGAAACGGACAACATTTACACTAAGATGGAGACAAACTTCAGCGATATGATCTAACAGCCGGTCTTCAGGACGACATACAGACCCGTATGAGCTCACAGGGCTATCCCCTATCTATCTGAGAAAAGGCATATGAACGGAAATTAGGCTAGCCGTGTCACGCCAGAAGCCTACATGCTTGCACTGTTCAATAAAATGTTATACATCTAGACATTGTGGTATTTCTTTATATACGTATCCCAGCCTGTCTATCAATTGTTTCTCAATAAACAGTTATGTTCTCCTCATTGTCATACTCCCGAGTCCGATTAAGTATGATTTGACAGGCAGCTAAACGAAATACCTTCCCAACCAGCGAGACCTGGTTATAGAAATGACGTTGTTTTATTGATAAAAAAAGGGTAAAACTGGAAAGAGAAAATACAAAACTCACATTAATCCCAAACAATTTAACAAACTTCAGTTAACGTAATGTGGAGTCCGTTCATTGATCGATGCTGTCTGTTCAGTTCCCAGTGAGGCGCCCGTTCAGCGCTGGACATAATGGCATAGCGCGCATGCGAATCATGTTATATTATTATATATTATATAGCTCGCATCTAATCGTATCGGATGAGAAATAGACATTAAATGGCATATATAGGCCGCTACACAACAGTAATCACCGCGACAAACAGCTATATTATATTTTAATATGATGACCGGAATATCTGACATTTGTCCGGTAAATCGAAATCTTCCCGGACACGATGTCCGGCGGCAATTTTTTCGAACGGAAACCCTGATACTCAATTTAAAATGGATTAAATTAAAATAATTCACACACATTTTCCCAGAATGACAAAGTGAAAACACGTTTTCTGAAATTTCTGTAAATTTATTAAAATGACAGAAAATACAAGAAATATCCCATGTATGCAGACCCTTTGCTATAACACTCTTAAAATGTGCTAAAATGCAAAATGTCCTCAACTAATGACTCACTGGGCCCTATTATGCACTTCATAAGTCTTAAGCAATAAGACGAGGCGGTAGATCTAAACGTAAGACGTGGAGGCGTGGTCAAGGCCACTTTGCTATTATGCGTGCGGTAGTGGGCGCCTAAAACCCGGCGCTAAGCAAAGAAATTAGTCATGGGTGTGTTTTGGGCGTCTTCTCAATCAACCCAATCAGCGTGCCAGGTGCCATTCCCTTTAAGAACCGGCTGCGTTAAGTCATTAGCGCTATGCTATTATGGAAGTCCTAAGAAGGAGGTCAGCTCGCTTCTCTGCCTCTCCCTTCTGAAATAAAGCATTTATACTGTGACCGTAATTGACGTCTTGCCGTGGAGCCACGTGCGTGTTCATGTGTGCCCACATGCATGCGCAAACCGCGGAGGCGCGCTCGTGTTTCAAAACGTGCATGAAGTCTAAACTTAAGAACTTTTCAAACCACTTCTTAGAGCTAGGAGCAAAGTCAGATCGCATAATAGCAGGGGCGCCTAGTGCACTTCATTAACATATGAACACTCCCACAATGAGTAATATATGCACGGGAGTATTACGTCTTATGTGTGGGCGCCTATCGACACCGGCATAATAGCAGTAGCGCGTATGAAGCGCATAATAAGGGTGGCGGTAGGTCTTAACCTGGCGGTGCGTCTTAATTAAGACTTAAGACGGCAAGTTAAGAAGTGCATAATAGGGCCCAATAAGTTGAATTGAGTCCATCTCAATGCAAGAACAATAGTTGGAATGAATACAATTTTTTATAGGGTCTCTGATTTGCATAGGAATCTGGGGTGTTGTGTGTGGATTGATTACAAATTATTTTGATTTAATCCATTTTAAGTTGAGGCTATACCACAACAAAATGTGGAAAAAGTGAAGGGGTCTGAATACTTTCCGAATACACTGTATGTGGAGTGCAATCAAACAGTGACATTTCTTTCTTTTTCCCCTCATTGTTTCCTCTTCTTCTTCTGCCCCAAGTTCAAATAATTGTTATGGTTAGGTTTAGGGTGGACAAGGGATAGAAGAGATACTTGTTTACACTGAGGTGTTTATAGAAAGTGAGAATGTCCTTAACAAGACCGTCAGTGGGATATGCGGACCTTCCACCTTCTGCATACAGTACCAGCGCTGGACCAATGCAGGATTGTCTTCAACAACAACGGCACTGTCATCTATGGAGGTAAAGTCTGGTCCACTGCATGATGGGAAATTAAGTACAGTCAAACAGGAAACAATTAGCACTTAGTGTGTGAGAGAGTGGGGAAAAAAAGAACAAGAGGTTGTGAGTGTGAAGTGGTTTGTGAATCTAATAGCGGATGGAGGTGTGTGTGTGTGTGTGTGTGTGTGTGTGTGTGTGTGTGAGTGTGTGAGAAGTGTGAACAGTGCCTGTTGAGGTGTGCGTTTCATGCCACAAGGCCCTGCTGAACCATATGGGCAGGAGTCCTTGCACTGGGCTGGCGATGGAGGGAACCAGATGGTTCACACAACCTCACAGCCAGAGCCATGTGCCACAAGGGCTCCACTAACGTGTGTGTGTGCCATGAGGGCCCGGCCCACACACAGTACCACCCCAACCTCTCCGTAGCCAGAATCTACAGTTACTACAGTAGTAACTGTCCACCTGTCTGTCCATCTGTCCATGCCGTACGAAACTGGTCTCCCGGCCTTTTCACACTGCTACATCTGTCCGTATCCATCCCTCCTTTCCTGATTGCTGCTAGCGTTATTGGCTACTTGTCCGAGTGACGTTGTCTTGTTTGTTTTTTCCAGCGATGTTACAGGCCGACGATGAGGATGACATGATGGAGATGCAGATGAAGACGCCCTTCGGCTCTTCCTTCAGAACGTTCAACGCCACCGACTACAAACCGATTGGTGAGACATCTTGAGGACATCGGTGTCCCCAATGATACTCTGGGAGATCTCTAGCATAAGCATCTTACTTTGGAATGTGATTCTTTGTGTCCTACGTGAATGCTTTTGGTTTCCATCAGAATGTGTTGTATGTCTTTAGTGACCTACTTTCAGCACATTTGAATAAGATGGTCAGTGAAACATGCCTACCTCTCGCCCCCCCCCACAGCCACTATCGATGTGAAGAGGAACATATTTGACCTTTGCACAGATACGAAAGATTGCTACCTGGCTGTGATTGAGGTAAGTCTGTGTCATCTCTTCCAGAATAGATTAAAGCTGAATGGAAGGAGATGAGATCAGTTGAAAGAAGGAAGGTTAGTCAGAGAGATACAACTGGTGTAAAGTGGCAGGTGTAGAGGTTTCCTCACATACTCCTATGCTGTGTTTCACCTCTAGAACCAGGACTCCATCAACACAGACACGGTGTGCAGACTCTACGAAGTGGGCCGGCAGAGACTGGCTGAGGAAGAGGAGGATGAAGAAGATCAGGTAAAGGACACAGCCCTCCCCTCTGCTCCCTCCCCTGCACACCCACACACACACACACACACACACACTCAGAGAGCTGAGCACCCTTCTCTCGTTAATGTTTGTTGTTTATTGGATTTATCCAAATTCATTGCCTTATTGATTGATTGATTGATTGGTTGGTTGTGCCAAGAAACATGACTGGAAAGGGGGGGCCCAAGATGACTGTGTTACAAAGTTTGGGTTTCTAGGATATACCGTGATGGTATAATCTGCTGTGTGGTGTCCTCATGCTGGTTGTTGTTGAACACTTCTGCCCTATCAGGAGGATGACGATCAGGATGACGATGACGACGACGAAGATGACTCTGATGACGACATTGACACGGACCCCCTGATCGCTGAGCTGGGAGAGAACGCAGGGGAGGAGGATGAAGAGGAGGAGGATGAGGAGGATGGGAATGATGACTTTTCTCCCTCCGACGATGAAGAGGTCGCTCGCCTGTTCGACGAGGATGGTGATGAAGATGATGACGACGACGACTCTGATGATAATGAGGAAGACGCAGACCTCGCCCTAGTAAACAGTGAGTAATGGTTTTTGTCTTATCATCTCATAGACATCCAAATATAGAATATGAGTTTGAATGTAGGTTGTTTTTTTGGTGTTTTTTTTTTTATCTGTGTTTGATCCGGTAATTTCCTCTCTCTCACCTGGATGAGTAATGGATGTTATTTTGCTGAGCTAGTGTCTTCCAAAGATTAGAAAGATTGACAGAATCAAAGCAAGTCACAGAGAAAGAGAAAAAGAGATAGATGTGGAGCGCTCTCACACACTCTGAGGGCATGTTGCAGAAGACATTCCGCTTGCCTTTTGGCATTTTTATGCTGACTTGTGATTTATGCAGTATTCGGTCCCTGTACTCCCAGGCCTCTATATTTTGCTTTCTTTCTGTCAACCCAGCAGACAGCTCCGACAACTCAGACCTTGAGGATGACATCATCTTATCCCTGAATGAGTGAGGGGCCGTCATCGTCAGGGACGACGCCAAAGGAGGACAACACGTCCTCACTCCTGGAATGCTCCCATGGGTGGACACTCATAAACAGAACAGAGAGTAAGCTACAGTTAGAGAAAAGGAGGTGATGGAACAAGAGGAAAAGAAGGATACCTGCAGGACAATGTGGGATATCTTGACGGAGACAGCACTGCCAGTTTGGAATTCTGTTGCAGGCCCCGCCCCACCCCTGTGAAGGAGCTGATTGGTGGGGAGTCTGAGTGGAGTGCCTGAGGAGACAGAGTTCACATAAATATAATTCCTGGGGGGAGGGGGAAAAGATATGTATATAATATAGTTTTATATAACGTGTTGGACTTGATGAGAGTGAGAAGAAAAGCCTTAATGGTTGGTGGGTTGTGCCAAAAAGAGAAGAGTTTGTATAGACACAATGCATAGGTTATTCTTTTGTATTTCTTTAACAAAGCTCTTTCAAACGTATTTGCCCTTTTGATATGGACTATCCACCATTTTATAGAATCCTGATTGGCAACAGTTTAGGCTATTTTAGATAGGAGCACACAAGATGGAAACCTCTCTAGTGGCCTGGAAAGACTGAGATGCTGCTTGAGGCCACCATTGTAGTGAGAATGCACACACACACACACACACACACACACACACACCCACTCACCTCTGAGTATGTGGAACCAAACCGGCCATATCCTCAGATTCACCTCCACTGTGTACCATCTACTGTATCATAATACAGAGGTAACCAATGACCAGGGCGTCAACACACAACAGTGCCATCATTGACCATCACCTCTCTATTTCACTGTCGTCATGGGAATGGGTAAACAAACATGGTGCTCTTAAAAAATGCCTAACACAGGCATGAAAGTATAAAACTGTGGACTCAAATTGTGTCAGCACATGATTGACATAATTGTATGTCTACTTAAAGAGGCCTTAAAGGATGCTTTCCTTTTTCTTTTCTTTTTTTTTAAACAAAGAAAGAAACCTGTGTTCATTTGGCTTGACATGTTTGATGAGTGCTCAGGGGTATTCTGTGCTGTCCACACAACGATGCTCCTATTACGGAGAGGAATACATGCTCTATCTGCAGTTGTTTGAATTTGAAATGAAGTGTGAATTAGATTTTTGCGTTCATTGGACATTTTGCTTTTTAGGTTCATTGGACTGGTGGATTGGACATTTTACCCCTTTGAATTTATTGGTCCTTTCATTTCATCTGACCAGAGGCAGAAATTGAAAACTTGACTGACAGTTAGCAAACGTCCAATGACGCAGAAACGCTGTGTATATTGGCTGCCTGAGGCGTGTAAGTTGGATTTATGTTTTTTGAACCTTTAACTCTAGGGGGGGTCGTGGCGGCAGCTTAAGAAGCTATTCATGATATATGAATTCATCCATGGATGGCTTTAGCATTCTGTTGCAACTCCTATAGTGAAGCAGTCAAAATACATATTTAGGCAATGTTCTTGCCAATGTTGTTAACATTGTTCTTCCTCCTCATCGTGTTTTTGTTTTGCCTTGTTTGGAGTCATTCTTCTCCTTAAGTTCCTTAAAACAGTTTCTGTACAGAATGTATGTATCTAAAGTATTTTTACTATAAATAAATTTTCAGAAATGGTGCTCTCTGTGTGTCGTTCCTGTCTGGACCCTGAACATTGAAAGTGACTGCATCGTCACACCCGACAGCCATTACTCAGTGTTGCTGAAGAGCATCCTTCACATTTCTGCCCACATAGAGCCATGAGTGAAAGGTCACAACATAAATAAATAGAATATTCCCTAGGAACCCTTATCTGGACTACAGAATGTAGAAGGGATTGAAGTTTTTTTTTTATCACCACATAACCAAAGTTCTATTTACTTTCGGTACAGCGTAGTAAGTAACATTTGCATATGGGAATGCTTTTGACAAGGTCGCTAGCCGTTGCTCATGTTGCTTTTACATTTGTAATGCACAATAAAGCCTATATGCATAGAATAGTTAGGAAATAGACTAGAATAGTTTTCTAAGGTCTATAAGGTTATATTGCCAGCTATTCTACCAGTGTGCTGTACCTTCTGTTAAAAGGGATTATTTCTGTTCTTAGAATTCTCAGCACATAGCGTACACAACATTGTCATGGAATGTTCCCATGGCTGCCCCCGCAAATACAGTATGAGGTGTGGTCTGTGTGTTCTGTCTGTATTGTGTCAGCGTTTATATGTATGTGTGAGTGGGAGCATTTGAGTGTGTGTGTGTGTGTGTGTGTGTGTGTGTGTGTGTCTGAGAGAGAGAGAGAGATCTACTTGTGATGCTAAAACCGGCAGGATTGTGCCTGCTTATATACATGGTTGTTATTGTCTGATAGAAAGGGAGAGTGAGGAAACTGCTCTCCCTGTGTTAGACGACCCTACTACCATGTAGACTACTCATCTTCACAGCCCAACACAGAGGTGGGATAGAGGCATGGCATTCTTAACTCACCCCAAACTAGTGGGGACAGAAAGGTTCAAAAGGCATCTTAGAGACTTCCTGGGACATGTTGGAGCATGTAGAGACTGACAAATAAGGATTGCAATGCTGACATGGTAATTTGACTACATAATAATAACCTGTGAAATGCATGTAATTATAGAGAGAAGCGTTACAGTTGAAAGATAACATTTGGATCAAACAAGATTCCTGGATAGGCGTGTGTGAGAGAGAGAGAGAGAGAGCGGAGAGGTTTTGTGTCAGTATGAGTGTGGATGTGAGTGTTCTCTCTGTACTGTATCAGCATTTGTGTGAGTGGGAGCGTTGGAGTGTGTGTCTGAGGGAGGAAGAGAGAGAGAATTTATTTGTGATGCTACAAACTGGCAAGATTTTGTGTTATTATATATGTGCCGGATTGAAGGTCTTTTTATGTCTGTGTGGGTGATAATGCAAGCAGAGTATCTTGTGAATGTACTGTAAGTGTTGGAGGCAGAAATACAGTGGGCATGTACTGTATTTGTTTGTGTGTCCCTAAATAAGTATTGTGTATACAGTATGAGTGTGAGCAGAAAATAGCGTTTATATGTGCATGTGTGTGTGTGTGTGTGTGTGTGAGAGAGAGAGAGAGAGAGATAGAGAGGGAGAGACTAGAGGTGTGTGTGTGTAAGTGTGTAAGTGTGTGTGAGAGAGAGAGACACAGAGACACACAGAGAGAGAGAGAGAGAGAGCTGAGAGAGTGTGTGGGTAGATGATTGATGAGAAAGCACAGCATGGTTCTTATTACCTCCTCTAGCCCCCACCATTGTCTGATAGAAAGGGAGAGTGAGGAAACTGCGCTCCCTGTGTTAGGCGACCCTACTACCATGTAGACTACTCATCTTCACAGCCCAACACAGAGGTGGGGTGTAGGGATAGACGCAAGACACTCTAAACTCACCCCAAACTAGTGGGGACAGAAAGGTTCAAAAGCCATCTCAGAGATTTCCTGGGATGTTTGGGAGTATGTAGAGACTGACAAGTAAGCATGACAATGCACAGTAATTACAGTAAAACCTGAGAAATGCATGTACTTTAAAATGGACTTAATCAACCACTTTTCTGTATTGTATATGTATTTACTACTGCTCTAAGCACCCTTAGTGATTTACCATTTTCAAATTCAATATTCAACAAACTCATACTGTTTGCATTAGTGTTGACGTTTCGCTCATTTTGAGTCAGTAAGTAGCAATCAAATGTCAAGGTAGGTGTTTGTATTTCCTCTCTACAAATCCTCGTAAGCTACCACAAACTCATCCAGCTTTATGTATGCGATTATAACACCGCCTACAATGTTCCACTTGAGATAATAGACAGATGGGAGTCACTTACGGAGTCACTGTGATAGAAAGACATCGCTGTAGAACATTGCCCTCCCTCCTACTCTCCATCAAACTCACTGGACACTCAAGAGGGGTGCTATGTAACCAAAATCACTGAGCTTGATTAATCTGTACCTGACAGACATTAGTTCTACGAGAAACAGAAGACACATCTAATGGATTTGTGCAGGTGCTGAATGTCCGAGGATAATAGTTC
Source organism: Nansenia antarctica (assembly GCF_963989245.1). NCBI lineage: Eukaryota > Metazoa > Chordata > Actinopteri > Argentiniformes > Microstomatidae > Nansenia > Nansenia antarctica. Next base: position 14,337,969 of record NC_137676.1, on the reverse strand, counting down.
ATCTGGAGAAGAGAACACTATCCTTACTGCAACACAATGCCCAGTTGTATGAGGTTTTTCCTCTTCTAACCTTTGGGTCTATATTAGGATTATGCTGATTGTATTGTATCAGAAATCCTGTAGTGGATCAGTTTGATGAGCTACAGTATGAAACAGATTCAGTCCAGTGCATTTGCTGTATCAATACTGAACACCCAATGCAGCTGAGGGTAACATGGTCAGATCCAGGCCAGGTTGACGAGGTCAACACAGGTGGCTGTGCTGATAAATGTTCAACCAAAAGCAAACTATTAGATTGCTCCCCAACATTTGATTTCATGAGGATTCGGCTGAGGTGATTCAGTGTATGTTTTGTTGGAATGCAGCATAGTTTGAGCCCTCTCAAAGCCCTTCAGTTGGCTCTACTGCAAAATCATCTAAAGCAAACAGTGGATTCTAGAACATGACTGTGGTGAGATAGACAATTTAAATAAATTGAGCAGCAATGCAGAGGAAACCTTTTAGATGAAGGGAAACACACAGATGCAGTTAGATATAGGCTACAGTAAGACTGTCTGGTTTTATCCCAACCTTCAGGGAAGAATTTTCAGTTTTCAGTTTTCTTGTGACATCAAATGCAACGTGTACAATGGTGTATAAGGGGATCTGTCATGGCCAGGTTAACTACAGGTTAGGTTACTGCCACAATCACCAACATGTAGTTTCTGTTAATTTCATTAGTTGATCAGGCCCTGTGAACTAGAGAAATGAAATCATGCACGTGCGCCCTGGACCCCATTCCCACTGCTCTGCTCAAGTCATACATCCCCATTCTCAGCCCATTCATTACGCAAGCTGTTAACCTCTCCCTTCGAACTGGTCATGTCTCACCTGCTCTCAAAGTCGCTGTCATCCGGCCCCTTCTCAAGAAGCCCACCCTGGACCCGGAGGTTCTAGCCAACTATAGGCCTATCTCCAACCTCGCCTTCCTGTCCAAGGTGCTAGAGAAGGAAGTTGCTTCCCAGCTCCAGGATCATCTCAAACAAAACAACCTGTTTGAAAACATTCAGTCAGGCTTTCGCTCAGCCCACAGTACAGAAATGGCTCTGCTAAGGGTGACGAATGACCTGCTGATGACAGCCGATGTAGGATCACCATCACTCCTCATTCTCCTGGACCTGACAGCAGCTTTTGACACAGTGGATCACACTATCCTCCTAGAGCGCCTCCACACCACCATTGGACTCTCAGACTCTGCACTGAAGTGGTTTCAGTCCTATCTTTCTGGCAGGACTGAATATGTCTCACTGGGAGGATGCAAGTCCAGACTGCTCCCTGTTACCTGTGGTATTCCACAGGGGTCGCTTCTCGGCCCCATCCTCTTCATCACCTACATGCTCCCCCTCGATCGTGTCATCAGCAGACATGGGATGTCTTTCCATTGTTATGCTGATGACACACAGCTCTACATCAAAACTGCCCCAAGCCCCTCTGCAGCCATGTCATGTCTCACCACCTGTCTTGAGGAGATAAAGGCATGGATGAACAACAACTTCCTTCAGTTAAACAGTAACAAATCCGAAGCTCTTCTTGTTGGCACCCCACACCAGGTTCAGTCTTCGCCCATATCCCAGCTCACCTTCGACAGTGAAGTCATCCCCTTCTCCCCCTCAGTCACAAATCTGGGGGTTTGACCCTCACCTGACCTTCAGTGACCATATAAAACACCTGTGCAAAACCTCCTTTCATCTCAGAAATATTTCCAAACTCTGTCCCACTCTAACCCTGTCAGATGCAGAGAAACTTGTTCATGCCTTTATCTCCTCAAGACTGGACTACTGCAATGCACTCTTCATCGGGATTCCTGGCAAAAGCATACAGAAGCTGCAATACATCCAGAACATCGCTGCCAGGATCCTGATGAGAGTCCGCAAATACGAGCACATAACCCCTGTTCTACACTCACTACATTGGCTCCCTGTCTCATTCAGGGTTGACTACAAAGTCCTGCTTCTCACCCACAAATGCATCAATGGACACGCACCTCCTTATCTACAAGAACCCATCACTCCACAAACCTCTACCTGCACCCTCAGGTCTTCAAACAGTTTGCTCCTCCAGGTTCCAATACCAGGCTCCGCACCATGGAGGACCGAGCCTTCTGCTTGGCTGGGCCGCGCCTGTGGAACAGCCTTCCTAGCCAGCTAAGGTCAGTACAGAGCCTGGACTCTTTTAAGACAGGCCTAAAAAACCTTTTTATTCAAAAAGGCCTTTGACTGTTGAACCTGTGTTAATTCTTGTGATTTATTTAGTGTTTTCTTTATTGTGTTTTTAACTTCTTATGTTTTTAGGCTGTTTTATTTTTAACTTTAAAAAGTGCAATACAAATAAAATGCATTACTATTATTATTATTATTATTATTATTATTATTATTATTATATCTAGTATAGGCATGCAATTCAATTTGATTTATCACATTTATTTATGGTTCATTTCAAAAAGGCAATTTTGAGCATTATTGCCTTTTTAATTTCTAATGGGCCCTTGTGAACATGCCACTAGTATGGACTGCCCTAGGACACTTCTTTAAATAGAAAAAAGCTTATTTTTGGAAGTGTGATAGTCACACTCTATATTTTTCATTGGATAGAGATAGTAGCGAAAGACAGGAAAGGAAAGAGGAGAGAGCATGTCAGCAGGGCATGGTCTGGATTCAAACTCATGCTGACATGGGCATATGTGGGCTTTGTAGGCTATGGTACTAGACCACTGGACCAACTCAGCCACAGGCCACATTTCTAAAGTGCTTTGTGATAAAATAAGACCAAAAAAGAGAGACCCTGTAGCAGCTATAGCTTATGGTTTCCTCACAGGGAACAGGCAAAATAGTCTCGGATGAGAAATCCCTACACAACCTCATATCCTGTTAGTAGCCTCCCAGTAACTGATAGCCTAACAGCCATATAGTGAACAGATTCATAGGATGGGCGGCGTGACTGGAGTCAGCCGTTGATCAGCCCTGAAGCTGGTTCAGTTTGGAACAGGAGGAGGCGAGGCTTGGCCTATCGGATGCCGCCCAATGCATCTGCCTACAGTATGACCGAGGAAGCGCAGTTTATAATGGATGCAAGTGTCATAGACACTCTCTGAGAATACATTTATAGATTTGCAAATGCTTGACAGATCGGTGTTGACAAAACGAGTCATATGACGACCACGAAGATGGCGCAGTTTACGGTATATCGCAGTTTACTCCAAATGTATTGCACCTTCTCAAGACCAGTTTGGACCGGCGGACCATATCGCGACTGGCTGCTAATTACCGTCTAACGACTCAACCCTACAGTGTATCATCACCCCAATTTTACGCCGGCGGTATCGACTATAGCTGATTTAGAATTGGATCTGATAGCAGAGCTATAGGTTATAATGACTAATAATAGGGAAATAATAAAATAAATCGTTGAAAAAACTATTCCCGTTGCAATCGAGATGCTGCTGCAATAATACCGTTTGGACATTAGATTACCGTGTGCGTGTGTGTGCGTGTGTGTGTGTGTGTGTGTGTGTGTGTGTGTGTGTGTGTGTGTGTGTGTGTGTGTGTGTGCTGGGTAGGTGGACTCGGAGACTGCATCGGTGTGTAGGAGAGACGCATTCGGCCACACCGGGAGATAAAGCCGGGCTTAAGGTATCGGTGGTCCTTTTTTAACGTTATAGATTTCGGTCGAGACATGCAGCAGTCGGGCTGATTCGTGTAGCCGAGGCTATAGCTTTCATTTAGCAGCATCCCTCCCACGATATCGACAGAATGTGGCTTGGTCTCCTGGAGGGAAAATAACCAAAAAAAATCCAAAATGTGGATACCGACAGAAGAGGAGAAAATCGGAGTTGGTGAGTTCATTCTACGTTCATCTAGGCTATTTGATAATTGTTGGTTGCTTTTAATTCGATTGACTTTTTTTTTCCTCATTCAATGCTGCTCGTTCAGGCGTTTTTAAAGAACACATCTTATGTTTGGTGATGTTATTGTTACCTAATATATTCAGCTAACGCTCTATTCTTACTCAACCTCTGCTATCTTCTATTTATGAAGCCTAATTATAGCCTTCACACATGATATGCTAAATGCTGAGGATAAGCGGACAATGATATGAGATGGCAAATCATTGCGTGGGATGATAGCCTACCTTTCTATGTGCCTAACCGTCACTAGTGTAGGCCTTATAGGCTACAGGCCATGCATATAGCCTAAATGACATGATCATTGTCATTGATACAACATCGTGCTGTGTATTTAGACATCTTAAAATGCGTCAGTAAATATGTAGTCCTCTTTGAAGAGCATCACATCTGTAAAAGGCGATTCGTGTTGAATCCACGAGAGGGCAATGAGATTGCGTCCCTCCAACAGGTGTAGCAGCCTACGTTCAGTCAGAGTATGCGTACAGGCTACCTGTAGGCCATTTGCAACATACAGCTTCTGTGACAAAGACAGTTACTAAAATACACAACTGCAACCTCATCCCATCTTCGCCATCTGCCGTGTATCCATTCAGAAAGTAATATAATGGTCTAAAGGTACATTTGGTAGAGGTAATTGTATCAGTAGTGGAACTGCCTGCGCAACATTCTGGGCTATTTGAATGAGTCATGTTGAAGTTTGCTTTACTGTATAACTCGTCATACTCTCCCCTCCTCTCTCTCTCTCTCTCTCTCTCTCTCTCTCTCTCTCTCTCTCTCTCTCTCTCTCTCTCTCTCTCTCTCCCAAACACTCACACACACACACACACACACACACACACACACACACACACACACACACACACACACACACACACACTGTGTGCATACTGCAAGCATACAAGTGATATTGGTTGCGGTTCGTTACGAACTGGAGGAGGAAAAGCAACAGTTTGTTGAGCACACAGCCTTTCAACTAGTCTTCCCTAACCGTTACCTCTGTCCATGGTGCTGAAGTGCTGAAATGCGGAAAACAGAAAGTGTGTAGACGATAGCATTACGCTCTCATGTAACGTGTGCAATGTGTACTATGCACATTTTCTGTACTACTTACCAGAGTATTCAAAAGGCCCATAATAGCCTATTTCTTTGATCCGTGGACTGTGGCTGAAGGTTGATAGGCTACTTGATGTTTAAAGCTGTCCTTATCCATAAACATGCCCCCATGCATGTTGGAAGTTGAAACATTTTAATGTTTATTGACAACATCTAGGAATCTAGGATGATTTTTTTTTTAAGGACCGTTATTTATTGATGTGTTTTTCCAATACATTAAGCATTTAGCATCTTGATTATGAATACGCCTATACATGATATGACACATGTCTGACGTGTTTCTGCAGTGTACAGGAAACTGTATCTCATGTTTGAGCCTTCTCCCTCATCCTGTTACTACCACGATGCTGCAGTTGAACAGCAGCTACACCGTGTCCCTTTTGTGCTTGTCTGTAGTGTATCAGTGGCCACAGTCTAATTTATTCTGTCTTATCTTAATGGGCTCAGACAAACAGAGAACATTTAGAGCCTACCTCATGAAACCTTAATGTCTCTCTTAGAATCGCGTTCTGTATTAGATGGTAAACATTGACTCTTTTAGAATTGCGTGATTGTTGCCGGAGGTTGACATGGCCTATCTCATCCAACCGAGCAGGTCTTTTGTAGCTATCACAGACCAGTTTATCTAGTGTTAGTAAGGAGTTATTAAAGGGTTGTTGGTCAGGCAGATAAAGATCAGTTAGTTAGTCAAATGTATTTGTTGTAAGTCACTTTGGATAAAGGTGTCTGCTAAATGCCAAAAATGTAAAATGTAAAGCGTAATAGCCTACTTATAACAATATTGTCTCTGGGCCAACCTCTCCTCATGTGGCAGGGAAATCATAATTTTAAATAATAATTTTGCCATTTAGCAGACGCTTTTATCCAAAGCGACTTACAATTACAAAATCATCATTGGACTGCTTCTCCACACACACAGTAGGCCGTAGGCCACACACAACACAGCAAGTATAAAAATAGAGACAGTCATAAGCAAGTACTTCGCAGCATACCACCCAAACAAACAGCTAATGTTCCATTGTGAGTTGGATTAGAGAGATTACTGTAGCCTAAAAGCACCATTTCTTTATGGTTTTAACCGTAGTTTGAACCCGCTCAGGACACAACCCATGATCCCCTCATGGCAGCAGGTTGTCAGAGCTGCACTTGAGTGACAGACCACTGGATGTTCATTTCCGGGATTGGGACACACAGTCCAAAGTTCATTATTAGTCAGATGTGGACTATTTTTACTTTAAGTGTGTGCAGCGCATCTGTGTGTGTGCTCCTATGCACACCTGTGTGTGCATCTGTATGTCTCTGTGTGTGTGTGTGTGTGTGTATGTGTGTGTGTGTGTGTGCGCGAGTACGATTATGTGGCTATTTCCAAAAGGTAATGAGAGGTAACAAGGTCATCAGCAGGCAGTCATGTGACCACACTGCAGATGGGCGCCATAGTGAGACAGCTTCGGCTCTACACTGAAATCAGATCTGGTTCCCTTCGCAAACCACAGAAGAAATTCTTAGGTTAGCAAGACCTCGGAGCTGCACGCTGTCTGTGTGAGCGAGCTTGCATTCAGGTCATGCTGAACAACATGACTCACTGGGCGAAACACAAAGTCATTTTTAACTTTGCTCTGTGGTGATCTGGGACAGGGTTACTCAAGCAGGACCTCCAGGGTCTTAGTCACAATGCATTACCGAAAATGGCGACTAATGGGACTAATGTGACTCACTTCACTGCAATCACCTGTCCGACAATACCCGTCAAGCTTTGGGTTTTGATCTAAAAGGAATTGAATCAGATCAAATTGTATTTGTCATGTACATTTCATAAAGCTGTAATTGATACAGTGAAATGCTTTGGGATCTTGCTCCTCGATCAACAACAGTCAACAACAATCAACAATCCAACAATACAATATAACATAGTCATATTAAAACAGTGACGATAGTAGTGCATAAGGGTGTAGTGTAAGCGTACGGATTCAGGAAACCTGTTCAGATATTGCTACAGTACATTTTAGGCGATCAGGCAAAGCCTATACAATGTCTAAACAATGCTAACTTGTTCCCGGTTTCACCAGCTGCTGTCATATAAACTGTAACAGAAAATCCAAAGATAATATGGAGACGTTGTGTTTACCTTTTGATGTGTGCTGCTGCCCTTTACATATTGAAGTGTGGTTGGCCTGCAGGACATAGTACAGTACAGTATGTCTCTCTCAGGTGCTGTGTTGCACACTCCATTGGCCATGTGTGCTGTGCTGCTGTGTGGTTTTCTTTCACAGAGAAAACATCTTTGCTAAAAGAGAAGTTACTCCCTGCATTTTCAATCAAGCTGCCTTTATTGTGTGTGACGTGTCTGTGGTTAAAGAATAGATCACTGAGGCAGTTTGATTTGATGTAGCTATAAATCATATTGCATTTTGCCATATTACATTGTGGCATCTACACATTTTGTGAATAATGAATTATTTAGCTTTTTGTTTTTTAACCTATTATAAGATCCGCCTTGGGGGTCAAATGACCATGGTCTTTATAATGGTAAGCTGCTATTTACACAAACGACCACTAGTTGTCCGTCTTGCAAATTAGCCTGCCTCCTACACAGAAAAACTGTAAAATAGCTTTATACTAGCTTATCCTGATGTGATTTTGAAAATGTAAGGATACTGGGTGGTGGAACGCACATATCTAGGAAAGGAGGGACCTGAATTTTGATCGAGTGCAAAGACATAAAAAAAAAAATACTCACAGGGTCAAATGACTCCACCATGGCCGTTGTAGTGTTAAACAAAGCTATTTGCATAGTTGATGTAGCCTGAGGTCTTAAGTGACACATAAGGGCCTAGATTCACTGGGTTGAATGACACACCTATTTGTTGTAGTCATAGCGATAGTGAGTGAAGACATTGCAAAACATTTAGAAATAGCCGAAACACCCAGCATTTCTTTGACCAAGCTGAGGTACGTTTGTCCGTCTTACATTGGGTATGATGACAGACAAAAGGATAAACCCACGCCATAAGGTTATTCATAAGAAACAATGATGTAACCCTGGCATTGTGTGTGTGTGTGTGTGTGTGTGTATGTGCATGCACACACATTTGTGGCCCTTTGCACCTCCATTTTCACACTGCAGGGAACACAAAACTGCAGCATCTGCCTACCATCATCCTGCATTGTCATGTGGGGCCACAGAAACTGCTGTTGCTCTGTAAAAACTAGCCTCAGCTGAAAAAAAGGAAAGATTAATCAGAATTTCAAGGTTGAAGAATTAGGAAGCTTTTCTTAACTGCTATGCTATCATCTATAGTCACATGCCTATCTCACTGATTAGGCAGATGCTATGGGTGAATGAGCCAATCAGAGTTTGCTTGTATAGCACTTCATGCAACCTGATAACATGACTTTTATAGTTTGTTTGTCAATCTACTGAGGCTCTACCACCACTACCAGATAAGATTGAATTGAATGTGGTCCCTAAGATATCAGTGCAGCCCACTTCACGAAAGCCAACATCTTTTTCCATGTTTGTATGTCCATCTGAGAGAGCACAGCCATTTGCATTTGTCTGTTGCTTGTCTTTGCCCGCCATAGTTAATAATTAAGTTCCTGAACAAGCTTGAATTGCCATGATTCTGCCAAGATTAATTAATCACACACCAGAGTGTGTCTTACTCACACCATCAACATTTTCAGTGTGCATCTGAACTCTGGCTGAACTCCACAGTTGGAGTAATTCGAGTCCCTCCCGATGGCATTGAAGCGTACTCTAAAGGTAAAGGACGCTTTGGGCCAACAGAGCGTCTTCTCTATCCGCTTGTTAAGTCTGACGTCAAAAGTGACGTTTAGCCATTTCCGAGTCCAAACCAGAAATTCTCCGCACCAGAGTACCTGTGAACTACAGCGGTAGAATGACAGTTTAATCGTTTTTTAGACTCGGATCTATTCATACAACAAGGGACACAATACTTTCCCGTTTTCTCCATATTGTCAGGGTATTTGAGCCTCGGAAAAGCGCTATATAAATATAATTTATTATTATTATTATTTCGGCATTTCGAAGACAGCGCCTCAGCCAACGTTGGACCCGGAAACACGTCACGACTTAACAAGCGGATAGGAGTTATGAGCTCGGTCCAGGTCTTCTCTATAGGAGTTATGAGTTCTCTGGCACCAGATGTAGGAGAGTGTTATAGAAGTGGTCTCAAATAGTTGTCACTTCTGACCACATACATACTGCATAAATAGACAGTACAAAAATGTTTTGGTGGGGCAGTCCTTATACTCTTATATTTTTATTGGATAGAGACAGTGGAGAGAGACAGGAAAGTAAGGAGGAGAGGGCATGTCAGCAGGGAGTGGGCCGGATTCTAACCCATGCTGACACGGGCATGTGTGTGCACTGTAGGCTGCGATTCTAGACCACTGGATCACCCTAGGCCACATTAAGTAAGATTGAATTTGCCAAACTGTCAATACCAATATTGTTGAACATTGACAACATCTTGTTCTGACGTGTGCTCTGTCGATGAGTGTTCTAATGGTTAGGGTGCAATTTTGTAATTCAAATGAAGTGGAGGACATTAAAGGAGAGGACTTTCAAGTAGCGGATAATTAGCTCTTGATGATAATGGGCCTGTAGCAGAGTAACAAAAAAAAGGTGACAAGTTCCCTCTTTAAGTCTCACTGACTCTCTCCTCTTTATCACTGCTCCTCTCGGATTCATGATTTGGACCCTTGTGCGGAACATCTATTTTCCTGCCATTTTAAAAAATGCCCAGATCACCGCAGCAGTTACAGTGAAGAAAGCCCTCCAGTTTGTAGATGATCTGTTGCCATAGTTACCGTTCGCAGAGGAACCGAGCGCTGTTTCCCACAAACAGGCGCCCTGAAAAGTCCCTCCTCCTCCTCTCCACCTCCCCCTCATCGGCTCCCCTGGCTGGTTCATTAGCACAATGACTCACACGGAACTCTCCTCCTAGGGCCACCATTTGTGGGTTTTTGAATCGTCAATGGAGCCCTGTCATCGTCAAACAAGTTTATCTTTATTGAGGCTTGTGGACATTACATCTCCTCTGCTGCTAACTTTGCATCTCAACTGAAACAGGCTAGCATGTGTAGGTAGCAGGGGCCATTTGTCACAGTGAGGTTCCTTATCGTGACATATGGCTCCTAGAAGATGAAGTAATCACCTCCTTAATCATGTTCTGGGTCCCAGCATTTGACATCTTAGTGTGCTCCACCATTTTCCTCACAGTCAAAGGCATTGGTTGAGTGTATGATGCTGCTGCTACGGTGTAGCAGGCAGCATACCCTGGAGTCAGTGGAGGATGGTGGTGGGGTGGCAGAAATCAGAGGACGTGCTCATTGTAATGCACGGAACAGAATGAGGAATGGTCTCCAACACATGTGAGCCCGTCCGCCGATTCCTCCCCCGACTGAAGTTCAGCACGGAAGATTTATGCAAATGCTGAGATACGAAGCAGTAGAGTATTTACCCCCACTACTTAGCAGCAGAGTGTGTGGGCTCTATATTTGGAGACAGTGCAATTAACTTAACATTGCATTCAAATCAGGACTGCTTAAGAATTAATTGCCTATTAAAATGACTACACACTTCAGGGAGGCTGTTTACAGTTGGGTGAACAGTGGCTCCTGTGCAGACTCACTGTTTGGATGTTTGCATGAAACAGCTTATTAAAAAAAGCTGAGATAACCGGTCTGCTACAAGCCTGGAATACATGCTGTGTATAAACAGGGGACTGACGGGGGACGCACCTTGTCTAAACACAAAGATAGACCCAGGGAAACACTAGCTCATCATCGCTAGCCTGGGTACCCGTATTACCGTTTCTGCATTCTGACAGCGCCGTACAGCTTGGCTAGACGATGACACGTCAGATCACCGACGGCCAGCTCATCTTCACTTTTGACAAACGTAGGATGATGTAGCTCCTAGTGGGAGGAACAACGTACGCCTGGTCTAAACTGAACCGGCCCGTGTTTCTCTCCCCACAGTGATCTGCAACTTCCGAGGGCCAGTATGTCAAGCCCTTGTTCTTGAGATAGGAGAGACGGTGCAGATCCTGGAGAAGAGTGAAGGTAAAAAAAACAATGACAACAACACAGCTTTTTGAGCATAAGAGTATAAGTATGTGTTAGGCTATATGATTAACAATGGGCTATGTGATTAATAATAGTGTCATGTTATGTCATATTCAATTCACTCAACAGATTTTCAATGCATTTTGAATTTGACTTTAGGTTGGTACAGAGGGTTTTCGACCAAGAAGCCTACGATCAAGGTAAATGTATATATCTTGCTTCCTCATAGAATATACAGTTGATTTCTGGAGGTGTTTGTGTTGTATGGGTAGTGGAATACACATAGAATACGCGTTACAGCATTTATTTGATCGGGTTCGCGTCATACACCCACACGTTCTGTACAACTCAAAATGATATTTCAGGTTTTGTTCTCCTCCGTTGAATAGATACAAGACACATTGTGGGCATGGTGTTTATCCCACAATAGGATGATTATGATGGGAGGACAGATTTGCCCATGCATTTATGATGAAAGCATAAAGCAGTTGTGCTCGGATTGGAGGATGAGAGAGAAGGATGTGGTGCTCCAAACCGTCAGGCGGCTCAGGCTTGCCATCTCCTTCCCTCCTGAGTGCCTGCCCGTGCTGATATTGTTACATGCATCTCCATGTAAACGGACTCTCCTAGCCTTCAAGTACGGCTCAGTTAGCACAAGGCCTAAATAGGTACCGCCGCGTCCACCTCCGGGCGGTGCACCACCATAGCGGCTGCCTGCCATCGATCAATACACTGCACTGCAGTAAATGGTTATTATATATAACTGACACATACACTTCCGATAGAATCGATTGTTCACTAAACCATGTTTATTGTAGTACCTGTGCCACCGGCCTCATGTTCCTATCTCAAAATGCTTGACATTATGACAGTATCAGCGTAGGAATAGGCTTGGGGCATCAGAGAAGCTATTGGGAGAAGCTACTGTATGATAGCTCGTGATGTCTTGTCTTGCTTTGACCCTAAAGTCAAGGGTCAAAAAAACACTGGGATTGTATCAGAGCATGTGTACTAGGTCAGCAGAGTGGTTTTAGAAAGATGCATTAAAACTCCACATAATCCTGGCAAGATAGAGGCCTTAGTGGCTACTAATACCATCCGGCTCTCACCACTCTGTTTACAGTCCCCACTAGCACTCCTCCATTTTGTTATGTACACTTCCTCCCACGCCTGCTCGCCCTCCTACTCCCTCCGTGAGCGCAGAGAACCACCTGTGGCTGCTGTTCCTACCGTGGCCTATTCATCACATCTGGCAGATGGGAACTAGAAAGGAGGAACTGCAAGCGGTTGCCACCACTCTGTCTCTCCTGCCCTCCATAGTGAACCCAAGCCACATGGCTCTGTGTGTGTGTGTGTGTGTTTAGTGGTTGTACTACTATTCTTTTTCTGACCCGAACATTGCTTCCTTTTCGTCCAATAGGGTATTTTCCCAACCAGCTATGTCCACTTGAAGAAATCCACAGTGACCAACAGAGGGTGAGTCTCTTTTGGGAGAGGTTGAATCACATTGACCTTGTTTAGCAGATTAACCTGTAAATGGTAAATGGTAAATGGACTGCACTTATATAGCACCTTTTTTGCTGCTCAAAAGCTGCTCCAAAGCACAATGGCGCCTCTCATTCACGGCAAGCTGCCATGCAAGGCGCTGGCCCGCTCACTGGGAGCAATTTTGGGGTTCAGTGTCTTGCCCAAGGACACTTAGACATGTGGCCAGCCGGGGCTCGAACCGCTGATCTGCCAACCTTGTGATCATTAGACGGCGACTCTACCTCCTGCGTCACAGCTGCACCAACTTACCACAACTCCATGCCAGGGTGCCAGGGTGCCAATGTATACACTAGTATCAGTGTCCTATCATTAGCTGTCTCCTAGTCTGACACATAACTGTGTGGTGTAGGGGTGGGATCTGCAGTCTGATGATGGAAATCAGGAGTCCGAATGCTGAAACGGGCAAGATCATTGACTCACAGAACCCCAAGGAAGCTCATTCTTCTCTACAACTCGGATCTGTGATTGGTTCACACCCATCAGTAGATGACTCACAGTGCCTGCATATCCCGCCCATTTCTGTTGCCTCATTTCCCTCATCGCTGATCTGTGAGGATCCATACGTAAATGACATTTGTTCTACTCAGTCAGTGAGGCGCACTAACACCCACACCCACACCCACCCACACCCACACCCACCCACACACACACACACACACACACCCACACACACACACACACACACACACAAAGGACACACACACACACACACACACAAAGGACACACACAGACACACACATACACACACACACACACACACACACACACACACAAAGGACACACACAACCTCAAAAGAGGTCAAGCAGATCAGGTACTGTAGAGGACGGCAGGACGCACACAGCCCATGCAGTACACACAGTACACACACACACACACACGTACGCGCGCACACGCACACACACACACACACACATGGGACAGCAGTGACCAGCAGTGGCTCTGCTGTTCATGGCACAAAAGCTGTACATAGTAGGAGAGCAGAGCAAAGACAAAGAGCAAAGACAAAGGCGGGCAGTGGAGCTATTTATCGCGCTGTGCTCATGGAGATTAAATCTCGGGGCTGGGATCAGTGGCACAGTACGGTCTGGAAGTATACTTCTCTGTGTTATATCACCACCCTCCCACATAGTCAGAGAGCTGTCCTTTGCTTTTAAACAATTAAAAACTCAGACTCTGAAATTGACCGGGTACTCACGTACTTGCGAAATGTCTGTTGCTGTACGGGGAAGGTAGTGACCGGGAACACCTACAGGACCTGTGCAGTTCTCTGTCGTTGGAGCTATAGAGCGTCATTCTGACTTGTTATTTAATGGATGGACTTGTCTTGTGTTTTTTTAAATCCAGAGATATGTTATTTTCAATAAAATCCATGAGGGAATAGGAGTGTCAAAACTGGGTCTTATAACTTTTATACTTTTATACTTACTTCATCACTCACTCACGTGATAAAGAAGTGACAGTCACAATTCACAACATGACTTGGCTGTCATCTTGTTTTTTCCTGTTTTCCAGTTTTTATGGCCAGGTCAGGGCACTGATACACTATGTGTGTGCTTATCTGTATGCTTGTGTGTGTGGCGCGGGGGGGGGGTTGTTGTGTGTGTGTGTGTGTGTGTGTGTGTGTGTGTTGTACTGTGTGTTACTGAATCTGTAAATGTGTATTCATGTGTGTGTGTGTGTGTGTGTGTGTGTGTGTGTGTTTCTCTCACTCTAGGCTTTGTGAGACGGTGGTGCCTCTTGAAGACCCTATCATCACTGAGACCACCTCCACACTGCAGGAATGGGGGGTGCTGTGGAAGCAACTCTATGTGGTTAGTGCTGGGTAACCTCACACTATTCATCAGGGAGAAAACTGTTTATCAAAAAGTGAATGAGGTAAAAAATCGAGTGTATCCATCAGTGTTTACATCAAAGGATTTGACGAGACAGGACCTTTAGCCTACCTCAATATGCAGTCCACATCATTCAGTGCCTGATAACCTAGGATTATTTGCAAGACGCCAGGGAACCGTAAGCCATCGCAAATTCACAAACCATCGGAGTTGAGCACACAGATTACATCCCTAAAGTGTGTAATTGTCACTCCCCTCTACATGTTCATAAAGCATCTATGTCAAACCATAAATAGTCACAGGCCATAGATGATAGGCCTCATAACGTAGCTGTCGTAGGCAATTTCACCATGTTTGTTGTTGTGTCTCGCTGTAGATCTTCGCCTGCCTTTGTCTGTTCTAGCATCATCTAAAAAAAAAGAAAAGAAAATCAGTTCAGCATTATACCTTCCGTCAGCATCACCACCCTTTAGATGTGTTTACTGGGAGCCTGAAGAAAGCCTTATCCTGCTCAGTGATGAGAGGGGCAGGGAGATGTGGTTGGTCGTTGGTGGGGGGGGTTGGAGGATGGTAGCTGAGCTGAGAGGTTGCCGAGCTAGCAGCATGTTTTTTTACGTAACCCCCTCGCTGAGGACTGCTCATGCTCAGAGCTGCCAAGGAGCCCGAGGCATGGCTGCGGTGATGTAACATCCTCTCAAGCTCGGCTAATGCAAACCACCGATTTAACGCTGCTTATTTTGTTACTCGCCTCCCTGTGTGTGGTGGTAGTAGGGCCTAGTCACCACGGTTGTCATCCATTAAAACAGGTCATTGGCAAACGTGTCGTTGGCAAGATGTTGATATGTTTTTCCCTCTAATATTTTGTTTTGCCCCCCCAAGGCCCCCCCCCCTCCCCCAGGCGTATTGCAGCCAATTAGAATTCTTGGTGGTACCTCAGGGAGCAATGGCCTAAGCATAAGTGTGTATCTGTTATCATTTACATAATTAGCCTTACAGAACAGCCGTCTGAGAGGGCTCATCAACTCTGACAAAAGTATTTTGTTTTTGAGTCGCTAGCAGCATTTGAGAACATGTACTGTTTATACCCTCATTAAATTTACATGAGTTGTTGTAGCTGCGCTTAATCTTTGCACTTAAGTCAACAAACCTGTGAGGAAATGTGGGCTTGTCATACCGTTGGGGAGAGAAGACACCGTGTCTCAATTAGACGCACTGTCCTTGCTACTGAAATAAGTTAGTTTCCACAAAGAGAAAGGGAAGATGATGAAACCAGCGATCACCATGAGGTCTCTCATTAATTATGTCACTGCAGCTTTCTCTCAGTGAATCTCATATTTATAAACACTGGGCAGAAAAAAAGAGCAAGACAGGATATGCAAGAACAGCTCATTTGTTACGGTATCATCACCATCTCTGTTATCATTTCGCCAACGATGTTGTTCAACCATTTAGCAATGTTACACAATTCAACATAAAGGTAATCCATTACCATCAATCCGTTATCTATATAAAATGTAACATTAATGACCTGTATTTATGTAGAGCCTTTCACTGAAGGGCGGAAACCCTTCTCATCCACCTGCAAACATGTTGATACTTGACATGTTTCTGTACGTGTGTGTCCTGATGTGTGTGTGTCCTGACAGAAGCACAAGGTGGACCTCTTCCACAAGCTGCGTCACGTGATGAATGAGCTCATCGACCTGCGTCGGCAACTCATCCAGGGTCACCTGGCCCAGGACCAGACCCGGGAGATCAAGAGACACATCACCGTACGGCTGGACTGGGGCAACGAGTGAGTTACCTGGATTGGGCAGAGCATTAGATTAATGGTTGCTGGGTACATTGGTACTGTTACTCCTGGACAGTGTTGGAATCAGAATCAGAATCAGAATCAAGTTTATACGTGAGTAACATTCTAACAGTGATTCTAGTTTTGTTCTCCATCTTATCCAATGAAGTTGGATAGTGGTGAAAAGAGGTGAAAAGACCATCTGTTGGTTTCGTTTGGTTTTGGAGTTTTTGTAGGTCAACTTCAGTGTGCATTTTGCCTGTAGGGGGAGACATCATATACATTTACATAGTGTTGCACACAGCTGGTGTGTATCTCCCAGACACTACCACACCATTTTTTTTTTTTACCATTTAGCATTTAGACACTTTTATCCAAGGCAATTTACAATTAGAGATTACAGGGACAGTCTCCCTGGAGTAATTTAGAGCTAAGTGCCTTACTCAAGGGCATATTAGTGGTGGTGTTCACAGTTGGGATTTGAATTCATGACCTTCT
>NC_137676.1:14298648-14316148 GCF_963989245.1 Nansenia antarctica | reverse complement strand
AAAAATGCATCTGGTCTGCATCTAATGTATTCCCTGGCAATGCATCTAGTCTATTTCATTTCATTGTATATATTCTGCTAATATTTTCTAGACATTTCAATATGATTACTGCAAAAATGCACCAAATCATTCTGTTTTGAATGTGTTCTTCACAGTTTTGAACACAGTGTGTTAACATTGGAAAAATGTGTTGCAAATACATAGTGTTTTGCAGGTGGTGGAGTTTGAATGAGAGAAGAGTTCATGGATTTTGGAGAACTTGGTCATTGAATGCATTTTGTGTGAAAGCAATGTAAAAATTAGTCACAGTTTGTTTTGAGACTTCTGTTTCGCTGACTGTATGAAGAGTTTTGACAATGTGACTTCAGCTTTGAACACTGCGACTTAACAATCATAAAATACTGTAACTACACCGTATTTGTTATAATACAAATACTATTGGTTATAAGCGGCTGACTTAATTTATGTTCTTTGTGCTCCTCCACAGGACCTGAGCAGTAAAGACTTGAAGAGAGACCTGTACATTGTTGCACATGTCATAAGAACTGGTAAGTCATGTGGGCCAGAATACAGTATATAATGTATATCACAATGTTTATTTATTAACAAGCAGACCTTGGATACCATGAAGAGCAGTTCTCCTCCCACAGAGCTAATGCATTATTGTTGTTGTTGATGTTGCTGTGTCCCAGGGCGGATGTTGTTGAACGACTCTAAGAAAGGTCCACCCCACGTACAGTACAGGAGGCCCTATGGCTGTGCTGTCCTGGCCATGAGCGACGTGTTCCACACCATCACTGACCTCAAAGAGGAGAAGGACTTTGTGCTCAAGGTTTACACGTGAGTACACTACTAGAACTGCTAGGCATTTAGCAGACACTCTTATTCAGTATAACTTACAATACTGTATGTATCTTATTGCATTGAAATACACATCACCAGGAGGTGACAGGTAGTGTGTCATCTGCCTTTCACAAAGATATCTCATTGATCACAGATATTTTGTAACAACATCAACGTACACTCTTACCAGAGGTGGAAAGAGTACTAAGACAAATCATACTCTAGTAGAAGTACTGTTACTTTAGTGAAAATGTACTTCACTTGAAGTGGAGGTTCTAGTCCAGGAATAAGTAGCTCAATACATTTAGATTAAAGAGAACTATTGGGTGATGAGGCTTGTGAGATCATAGATTCATCTCATTGATCATCTCATTCATAATTTTGACTACTGACTATTTTTACTATTTTGTACATACTTGTTGGAAAAAAGAAACTACTACTACTACTACTACAAAAGCGGCTGTCATTCACCAGACGTCCAGCATAACCGTATTGCTGAAATACTAGGCTTGTTTTGCTAAGCTTCTTGTCTTAATCTGAACACATTCCAAGTCACAGACTTTTCCCTAGTTATTTTTAAACAGCTGGAGGTACAGTTTGTGTGAACATAGTGTGCTGATCTGGTGCGAGATAGTTATAATTATACAGTATATAGTCCGTCTAATACTTTGGGTTCTCTCCATTTGCAACGCACAGTGTATTGGGTGGGTGGAGTATGCGCTTAAAGGCTGATGAAAGTGCTCAGAGGGGGATAACTCCTCCCACCCTGAACCACCAGAGGGAACAGATCAGGTGTGCCCCAGTGATAACTCAGCTCAAGGCAAGCTACGGAGCCCCCCTGGGGTCACATGGTAGAAAAACATTATTTGATGTGTGAATCCGTTCCCTCGGTTTAGTAATTCGTTCCCTCGGTTTAGTAATCCGTTCCCTCTGTTTAGTAATTCATTCCCTCGGTTTAGTAATTCGTTAGGGTTAGGGTTAGGGTTAGGGTTAGGCCCTACGAGCCAGAACGATCGCAAGGATTCTAATCCTAACCCTAACCCTAATCCTTGCGATCGTTCTGGCTCGTAGGGCCTAACCCTAACCCTAACCCTAACCCCTAGCCAAGGAGAGAGAGCAGAAAGCTCAGAACATTTGCAATAGCGATTGTTGGAAATAAAATAGCGAGGTGCAATACCTGATTCAAAACATAAGAGTCAAAGTATTGACCTTCAAAGCTACTTTAAAAAGTTTAAATCCTTGAAAATTCATGTGAAAATACTTAATTACAGTAACAAAAAAGTGTGTTACTTTCCTCTTACTGTAAACTACAGTGTCATTACTTTAATTGTTTATTAATTGTACTGTACAGACTGTCACTGTACCTGACTACCGTATTTGTACATGGTATGAGAATAACATATCAACGCCACTTACTGTCGTATTTCTTGAGACAAGGATGTCGTATTAATGTTTTTGTTACGAATGTTGTACGAATGTCGTACGAATGTTATATGAATGTTGTACAGATGTTCTTCATGACAACCCAATGCTCCACTGTGTTGATGTGTTGTGTGTTTTGACCAGAATGATAATGAAGTGTCCTCTGAAAAATCAATAGCTGCTCACCCCTGGCCAACCACTGAAGAGATGAGGCCGGGAGGCAGAGAGAGACATCACACTTAGATAAATGAACAAACTTAGAGGACAAAGTTTGAGGAGGAGGAGAAAATAACACAAAGCTAAGCATTCTCTGCTGTGTCGTGACTCAATGTCTGGTGCCTCCCTTGCTGTCCTTTACATCCCCTCTCTTCCTCAGCATCTGGCCTGCACTGTATGGGGCCTGAATAATACCCTGCTGCTGAGTTCAATTGTACAACTTAATACTTTTTAAATGCACTTTTCCGTCGTTATCTATTTGAACAGCTTGACGAGATTAACGCACTGCGCTGTATGAAATAACGAGTATTTCTATTATGATTACCGCTCTTTGTGAAATAAAGAATTACCCTCGTGATTACTATTGTTATTCAGTACATCCTCATCCTCGCAATCAAAGCGCACCTCCATTTGCAAAAGCGAGCAGCAATTCAGTGCAGAGCTGCTGCCTCTAAACTGTCTGCTCCTATAAGGCTCCAATACTTGCATTTCCCCTTGCCTTTCCCAGGGGCCTATGGGCCCACGGTAATGAAAAAGGCTGGTGGAGAGCTAGCTGTCAGCTTAACTTAGCGCGCGGTGCGCTTGGGGTAATGTGCTGCTTGATAGCGTCCCCCCCCCCACTACCTTTTTCTCCAGGAGGAAAACGGTTCTGGGGCACACACTGTTCGGTTTGTCCCCTGTCGACCGTCACCCTCCCTTCATTTGTCCCCCCGTTAATGTGCGTAATGTTGTTAATGGTTTCCCTCCATCTCGATCTCTCCCCCCAGATGTAACAACGAGAACGAGTGGTTCCAGATTCAGGAGAACATCATTCGCAAGTCCAGCACCAAGTACTCGGCTCCCAGTACCAACTATGGTAAATATGGTGTTGCCGTGTTTCTGTTCAGACAACAGGTGTCAGTCGCCATTAAAAGACTGAGGATTGACTAGACAACACAAGCTAGTCATAGGAGTTGGCTGGAGCACATACCGATCTTGAGCCAAGGCAAGTGATTCATGTGTTTTGACCAAAAATGTGCAGTGCTGCTCAGTGTACCTGACTTTGACTGTCCAAGAGGTTTCCCAAGGTTGAATCAAATATTCATGGTCATAACGTGATATTGATCAGTGTGTCCATGATAATCACCATTCAGGATAAGCTGAAGGAAAGTGTTATGATTATTGATGGTTCAGTACAAGGTTAGGCAGCCACAAGGAGAGAGGATATGGGCATTTTTTTTAACTAGCAGAGCTGTTTCTGGCCAAATATAATCACGGTTGTTCCCCAGCGTTTTTTCAGCGTCTAACACTGTAGCATAATGTGAGTCACCTAGCCATGTACCCTACCCTTATTTTTTCTTTCTCCTATTCCCTATGCCACATCACATCTCTTTCTCTTTCTCTCTCTTTTCTCCTTGCGCTGACTACATCTCTCCATCCGTGCTCCTGTCTGTCTCTCACTCCCCCGCACTCTGACTAATGTCCCTTAAATACCCCTCTGTTACTCCCTCCTCTCTCCCTCCCTCCCTCCTTCCCTCCCTCCCCTTCTCCCTTTTTCGGTCTCTCTTTCTTTCCTCTCTCCCTTCTCTCTTTTCTACGCCCCCTCTGTCTCACTCTCACTCTTCCCCTTGCTCCCCCTCCCTTCTTTCCCCCTCTCCCACTCTCCCTAACCTTCCCTTCCACCCCCCCCTACCACCCCCCCACCCCTTCCCAGGCCTCATCATCTCTCTGCAGCTGCTGCGGGGTGAGTTGGAGCAGATCAGACGAGAGAACCAGGCTGTGTTCAGCAGAGCCCTGGCACTCACACGCAAACTCGGCTTCCCCGACGTCATCCTGCCAGGTGAGGGTGCAGAGAGCAGGGGGTTGTGGGGGGATGGGGAGTTGGGGGGATGGGGGGTTGTGGGAAGTTGGGGGGATGGGAAGTTGGGGGGGGGGGGGGGTAAAGGCTGAGGGGTGAGGAGCAGGGGGGAGGGTCTAACGAAAAGGGGCTGAGGTGTATAAGCAGGGGTCGGTGAGGGAGGAGGGAGGAGGGGTAGAGGGTAAAGGGGGGCAGAGATCAAAAAGGCTTAGAATGTTTCAGCCAAGGGCATTGATTTTTGAGGTGGGAGAGCCACTGTACCATACATCCCATGTACAGTGTTTCAGATGATGAAGAAGGAGGCTGGCCACGGTCCAACGGGCTATAATTTGGCTACAGAATTTGGCTGTAGTTCGACCTGTGCTGAGGAAATACAGTAAAGGCCACTACGCTCACGCTACAGCTGCTCACTACAGGCAGTCGGGTCACAGCTAACAACAGAAATAAGTATTCAAAGGCTGTGTGTGTGTGTGTGTGTGTGTGTGTGTGTGTGTGTGTGTGTCTGTGCAAGCATGTGTTTATTTCTGCTAGTTTCATCAGCCAGCATCACTCCTCATAGGCCTATATTGAGAGTGATACTACAGTGTACACACCTTTGTTCCACTCTCAGTCTGATATATACCTCCCAAAATCAGTGACTCTCAGTGACTCATCTGTCCCCAAGGAAATGACTTAGATATAAATAACAGTAATCTTATCTTATAAATAACTGCAATATCTCCATCTCCACTAGTCACTGATACCCCTTCTATGAAGCACTGACCTCACAGGGGAGGACGGGAGTTATGAGCTGATGTGTATTGCATCTCACAAAGGCAATATATTTCATTGACAAGAACAATAAGGCGGCACCGTATAGTGTCAGCAACGCATCATCCTAATTCATGTTGACCACTGAACAGCCCCATCCTCTCATCAGAGGATCCCTTCTGGCCTCAGGTCTTCTGAAGCCTCTGTCTTTCATGTACATGTAACTTGTTAACAGAGAGGAATTTTGTCCGAGGCGCAAGATGTCTTTCTCATGTAGGCATCTGTGAGCACTGTTTTTATGAGCGGTAGTGACACTGTGGCAGGGGAGGCCTGAGAGAACACTCTACTAGAACACAGGCGTTGCATTAGTAACCGCAGGTCGCCTGTGCTAGTAACCACGGTTACTATGCCTGTGTCTGTATTCAAGGAGACACTCGTAACGACCTGTACCTGACCCTGGAGAGAGGGGACTTTGAAAGGGGCGGCAAGAGCGTCCAGAAGAACATCGAGGTCACTGTCTATGTACTTTACGCCGATGGGGACACCCTTAAAGTAAGGGACAATATTTGTGTTTTTTGTTTTTCTCTGCTAACCTTTAGTCCTTCTAAAGGTCCGTCCATCCATCCATCTAACCCTCCAATCCAATCCATTGATCCATCCATCCATCCATCCATCCATCATCCATCCATCCATCCATCCATCCACCATCCATCCATCCCTCCGTTGTAAGAGAATCTTTCCTCTCTCCCCCCATCAGGACTGTATCAGTTTGGGCAGCGGGGAGCCCAACACCAGTGAGCATCGCTCCTTCGTCCTCTACCACAACAACAGTCCTCGCTGGAGTGAGATGGTCAAGCTGCCCATCCCCATAGACCGCTTCAGGGGGTCCCATCTGCGCTTTGAGTTCCGACACTGCTCCAGTGAGTCCATGTCGGTGGCCATGTATCAGCCCTAGTACAGTACAGTGTGTCCCAAATGATGGGTCAGAAAGACCCATGGATGCAATGAGGCATTTCTTGAAGGCTGTTTTTAAGATGCGTTTGGATTTAGCACAGCAGTTCGGCATGGTGTGTATTGCATGCGGTGTGTATTGTAGATGGTATTGTGATATATGACGCCTTGGCTCCTCTCCTCAGCTAAAGACAAGGGAGAGAAGAAGCTATTTGGTTTCGCCTTCACTCCACTGATGAGAGAGGATGGGACCACGCTGTCAGACGAAAGCCATGAGCTCTACGTCTACAAGGTCAGGACATCATTTGATTATATTTCTTTAAGGAATTTCTGCTTTATTGGGAAAGAGACAATAGAGATTGACAGGAAAGATGGGTGAGAGAGAGGGGGATGACATGCAGGATATATCGAAGGTCGGAATCGAACCAGGGACCTTGCGATGACATGGCATGCGCCTTAGTGGCTACGTCACTTACGTACGTGCCTCACATCCACACATATCGGATATTACAGACAATACAGAGGTGAACTCTGAGAAAAGTGATTGAATTATTCAGTTCTACTCTCGACAATCTTGCACCGCTGAGCATTTGATATGGAACACCTGAATCTAACGCGTCCGTCTCCTTTTCATCCCTGTGTTCGTCAGTGTGATGAGAACGCCACCTTCAGTAACCAAGGTCTGTACCTGAGTATGCCCTGCTGTAAGGAGGACTTCAACAGCTGCCCCAACCTGCCCTCCAGCCTGCCCTTCCAGAGGAGCCCCAAGGAGACCTTCTGGGTGTCCACTCAGCTCTGCTCCACCAAACTCACACAGAACGGTAAGGCTAACCTGGCGTTTCCCTTCCGTGCACCAACTCTTTGGAACCTTCTTCCATTGGACATCAGACAGGCATGCTCAGTGAAAGTGTTCAAAACCAAGTTGAAGACCCACCTGTTTTCTGTTGTCTATAATGTCATAGCTTGTGTATTTGTGCTGTGAAATTATGTGTGTTTTTAATTGAAATAGTTGTTTTAAATTGTTTTAAATTGTTGCTTACCTATTGTAAAGCACTTTGACGTAAAGCGCTATACAAATAAAGTTATTATTATTATTATTAACCCATTAGCTATACATCTATAGATTAGTTATACAGCTATACATTACATCTATACATTAGCTATAGTCTACATCTATACATTAGCTATACAATAGCTATACATTAGCTATACATCTATACATACAGCTATACATTAGCTATACATCTATGCATTAGCTATACAGCTATACATTAGCTATACAGCTATACATTAGCTATACATCTATGCATTAGCTATACAGCTATACATTAGTTATACAGCTATACATTAGCTATACAGCTATAGCCTACATTAGTTATACATCTATTAGCTATACATATACATTAGCTTTACATCTATACAATAGCTATACATTAGCTATACATCTATACATTAGCTATACATCTATACATTAGCTATACAATAGCTATACATTAGCTATACATCTATACATTAGCTATACATCTATACATCAGCTTTATATCTCGTCAGACTCATCTGAAACAGTAGTGGCAACATTTAAATAATTTAACTTCACACAGAACTGTAAAACTAACTACAGTATTCATACTTCCACTCACCAAACTTCTGTTCTATTCTATTATGTTCTATTCTATTCTATTATGTTCTATTCTATTCTATTCTATTATGTTCTATTCTATTATGTTCTATTCTATTCTATTCTATTATGTTCTATTCTATTCTATTCTATTCTATTATGTTCTATTCTATTCTATTCTGTTCTATTCTATTCTGTTCTGTTCTATTCCATTCTATTCTATTCTATTCTATTATGTTCTATTCTATTCTATTCTATTCTATTCTATTATGTTCTATTCTATTCTATTCTATTCTATTATGTTCTATTCTATTCTATTCTGTTCTATTCTATTCTGTTCTGTTCTATTCCATTCTATTCTATTCTATTCTGTTCTATTCTATTCTATTATGTTCTATTCTATTCTATTCTATTCCCAGTGGACCTGCTGGCCCTGCTGAACTGGAAGGCCCATCCTGACAGAGTCTTGGACATCCTGGGCCGTCTGCGCCACATCAGCGGAGAGGAGATTATCAAGGTTCATTTCCACACTTTCATTGATCTTATATCTTCAAATACAGAGCTGATGCGTCTTAGAGAGGTTCACTGAGACCACACAATCAGAACTGATACACACAGTGATGTGTGTATTGTGTGTTTGTAGCACACTGTAGACTGAGCTGGTCCCTCTCTCCTACAGTTCCTGAGAGATGTCCTGGACACACTCTTCTGTCTCCTGGATGACAACACAGATAAATACGGCCCACTGGTTTTCCAGTCGTTGGTAAGACTAGATAGACATTCTTAAAGAAATATAACCCTGTAATCATGCAATGAATAATCATGCGAGAGAGAGAGAGAGAGAGTGTGTGTGTGTGTGTGACCCTGATGCAAGCACATGCGAACATGCATGACTGCATGGAGTTGTGTGTGTGTGTGTGTGTGTGTGTGTGTACACGTGTGTGATAATTTCATACATTCCATACATTAATCATGTATCAAGTATTAAAAACATGTTAAGCACTCTATCTCATTCCTGCAATTCCCTAACCCCCACTGTGCTCTCTCTATCTGTCTGTCTGTACTCAGGTGTTTGTCATCAACCTGCTCAGGGACAGCCGCTTCTATCACTTCCGGCCTGTTATGGACTCTTACATCCAGAACCACTTTGCAGGAGCTCTGGCTTACAAGTAACGCCACTATTACTACATTATCAGAATCAGAATCAGAATTATTTTTATTGCCAAGTATATTCGCACATACAGGAAGTTGACTTGGTGTGGTTGGTGCATGGAGCATAAAGATAAATACAACAATATAATAAACAGCAATATATAAGCAAAAATTGTTTAAAAATACAATGACAGAAAGGGTCAGTAGAACACTAATTATGTAGGCTGTAAATTATAGAATGTAAAACTAATATAGATTACATTGTCAGTTGTATGTGTGTGCTTGTGCGTGTGTGTGTGTGTGTGTGTGTGTGTGTGTGTGTGTGTGTGTATGTACCATTAGAATAGGCCTCACTATGACAGTAATTCATGAAGGTGGGGTGGTCTATGGTTTCTGTGTTGCTATAGTATCATGTTATCTAGAGGGATACCAGACCATACAGAAGTTTATGGTGCTCATAGTTGTATATGTGTACTTGTTAGGGAGCTTATCCGCTGTCTGAAGTGGTACATGGACCGCTCTGCTGAGGTGGTCCGACAAGATCACATACAGGAGGCCATGAGGGTAAGGCTCATTATGTATTCATCAGAGAACATCTTTGAAAGAGAAAAACGTTTTATACAGTATAAACCGATGCCTCGATGGAAATGTCATAATTGAAACAACAGTATTGTACAAACTGCAAACACATTTTTACTTTTTTCCCCCCACACATCCCACTAGTTGAGGTAGTGGGCTGAACAACCCAAATGTGCTTTATTAGTTGGACACAGAAATGGAGAATGGTCAGATGAAGGGTGTAGTCTAAAGCCACCGGCAAGAAAAAGGCTAGGGATCAAGGCAGGAAGCAAATCAATATAGCAGGAAGTCATCAATAGTCCCTCTACTGCACATACTGTAGGTATTGATATGTCTGCCGTTATGGGAATTCTAAGTATCGTTGTGTAAATTCTAACAATGAACAAAGATTCCACTAAGGTCAAGAGTATAGCAAAGCAATCTTCTTCTTTAGTGTGCACAGAGAAAAGGCCTCACCGCCTTATGAGAGACAGACAGAGGAGTTCCAAACATGACTAGTTTCAGTTATACTTTTATACAGTTCCTCACAGGAGAATCAGTCATGGGACACAGCAGTTTTCTTATTGGTCAACCCGAGTTCTTTAAAGCACAACATCATTATAATTCGTGACCACATGTTCTTCATACAAAGGCTAAGGACTGTCCTCATCTTAACGGTCACATAGTTACATTTCTGTCGACAAATATAGCTCTGTTCTGTGATTCTGTCACATAGCATTACAATGCTGATTACAAATTAATTCTGGTTTCCTCTTTGAGTATACTGATGATACTGGGGTCATGTAATAGGATACATTCTATAATGACACTGGGGTCATGTAATAGGATACATTCTATAATGACACTGGGGTCATGTAATAGGATACATTCTATAATGACACTGGGGTCATGTAATAGGATACATTCTATAATGACACTGGGGTCATGTAATAGGATACATTCTATAATGACACTGGGGTCATGTAATAGGATACATTCTATAATGACACTGGGGTCATGTAATAGGATACATTCTATAATGACACTGGGGTCATGTAATAGGATACATTCTATAATGACACTGGGGTCATGTAATAGGATACATTCTATAATGACACTGGGGTCATGTAATAGGATACATTCTATAATGACACTGGGGTCATGTAATAGGATACATTCTATAATGACACTGGGGTCATGTAATAGGATACATTCTATAATGATACTGGGGTCATGTAATAGGATACATTCTATAATGACACTGGGGTCATGTAATAGGATACATTCTATAATGACACTGGGGTCATGTAATAGGATACATTCTATAATGACACTGGGGTCATGTAATAGGATACATTCTATAATGACACTGGGGTCATGTAATAGGATACATTCTATAATGACACTGGGGTCATGTAATAGGATACATTCTATAATGACACTGGGGTCATGTAATAGGATACATTCTATAATGACACTGGCGTCATGCAATAGGATACATTCTACAAACAAACAACAAAGGCTTAAGACAAAAGCTATTTCTGTCATCGTTTCTTTTTCTCTTAAACATTGACATCATTCTCCAGTGAATGATCATTGGCCAGCGAATTATGTAAATGCTGAAGAGAAATAGAAAGCATACAGAAATAGCGTAGTCTTTAGCCTTTGTCAATCACTGGCCAATGAGAACGATGAAATACTACCTAATACCAATGGATTTATACCATGTAATGTCATAAGATTATAAGATGTGATATAGATACTGTATGTACTGCACTGAAAAAAAATATGCTTTTGGATTTACGTCAAAAAAAAAGTTTGGTTCTTCATGATTGATATGTTTAGTCGTTTAATCAACACAAATTATCTTCTTTGATTAAACACATTTGTGATGATTAAACACATTTCAATCATGTGGAACCGATACACCATCTTTTTTTTTACGTAAATCCAAAGTCCTTTTTCTCAGTGTGTAATTGGCATATTTTTCATCCCTCTAACCCTCCCCCAGGCTCTGGAGTACCTGTTCAAGTTTATTGTCCAGTCTCGTATCCTATACTCCCGGGCCACCTGTGGAATGGAGGAGGAGCAGTTCCGGGCCAGCATCCAGGAACTGTTCCAGTCCATCCGCTTCGTCCTGAGCCTGGACAGCCGTAGCTCCGAGACTCTGGTCTTCACACAGGTCAGACAACCACCACTTCCTGTCCAGGGGCAGTCATACTTCCTGTATGAGGCTCAGCTCTATATACTAGTCTGACACTTCTGACGTCTTGGTAATTGGTGATTCTGTTCTGGTGCATGGAGGAATTGTGTCTGTCTCTGGGGTAATTGTGAGCATTTGTGGCTTTATTGACTGTTTCTGTTTAATACATTTTAGTTGTTAATTCATTGTTTGTCTAATGTGTCGTTTTTGTTTGTTTTTGTTTTTAATTTCTGCTGCTGTGATGATTTCAATTGGATGTATTCTTTCATACTATGTATCATTTAATTTTTTGATCTGAGTTGATCGGAGTGTGATCAGCTGCATGTCTCTCTATGGTTGTCATGCTCCTGCGCTCTCACCTGTCTCAGTAAGTCACAGCGCCCCCTTGTGTTGGTCCGCTTTTGGAGCCCACCTACTGGAGTAGAATGACATTGTCTTTAGACACTGATCTAGTTTAGATCAGGCTCCATCCCAGTACAAACAAAGCACCAAGCTCGATGTGTGTTGCTTGTTGTGTTCCTTTCTGAGACTGTGTAACCGTGTCTCTCTCTCTCTCTCTCTCTCTCTCTCTCTCTCTCTCTCTCTCTCTCTCTCTCTCTCTCTCTCTCTCTTCCTCTGTCTCTCTCTCTGTCTCTCTGTCTCTTTCTCTATCTCTATCTCTCTATCTCTCTCTCTCTCCCTCCTAGGCTGCGTTGTTGAACAGTTTCCCAGACATCTTTGACGAGCTGCTGCAGATGTTCACGGTCCAGGAGGTGGCTGAGTATGTGAGGGGGACTCTAGGGAGCATGCCCAGTACGGTGGACATCGGCCAGTCGATGGACGTGGTCAAACTGCAGTCCATCGCTCGCACCGTCGAGAGTCGCCTCTTCTTTTTCCCTGGTAAGCCAAGAGAGCCACAGGAAAAAAACACTTAACACTCAGTGTTTAATGCTCTGAAAGTGCTCTCTCTCTCAAAGGGTTGGATTTTGACCTCGCACTAGGTCTTTGTCACAACAAAGATTTAAAAAAACAAACAAAACAAAAACAAAAAGCTGGTTAAATCTGACAAGTAGAACTATGCAGATGTAGCTTTATATAATACTTACCTCTCTCTCATTTTTCCCTCTACTTTCTCTTAACCACCCTGTTTCTATTTCTCTCCTCTCCTCCTCTATCTCACACTGTTTGTCTCTCTCTCCTCTCCTCCTCTATCTCACACTGTTTGTCTCATCCTGTTTCTCACTGTCATCTCCCCTCTCTATCTCCCCCTGTTTTTCTCTCTCTTCTCGTCTCTCTATCTCTCTGTGTTTCTCTCTCCACTCCCCCCTCAATCTCCCCCTATTTCACTCTCTCTCTCTCTTCTTTCTCTCTCTCCTCTACTCCCTCTATCTCTCACTGTCAGAGTCTCGTAGTATCTTGCTGCCAGTAGTGTTACATCACATCCACCTGCACCTCCGCCAGCAGAGGGAGCTGCTGATCTGCTCTGGGATTCTGACCAGCATCTTCAACATCATCAAGACCAGCGCTTTGGTACAGTACACAGCCTCTCAAATCAGACTCTCTATAGTCTTTGACTAAGTCAGAATTTTAAAAACAAATGACAGATGCTGATATTGTACCATAGATATGATAATCACTCACAGCACAGAAAGGCTGCACACTGCACCAATAGTTATACCCTCTAACCCACCTAATCAGTACCAGTCACGTCCTGCATGCTTTCCTGTTTAAAAGGTAAATCAGTTGTTAAGTAAGTACTGCCATGGCTTGTTAGTGCAGGCACGTTGTCCTTGTTTGGGCATTAAGCCATTATTACGTAACTACCTTAAGATTAATGTTGAATTCATCTATTTAAAAGGTCGATTGAGCAGCACACAGTATACGCATCAATTATTCATTGGATGTTGTGCTCTCTCTCTCTCTCTCTCTCTCTCTCTCTCTCTCCCTCTCTCTGTCTCCCCCCCCGTCTCTCTCTTCCTGTATCGTCGTCCCCTGTCTCTCTCTCTCTCTCTCTCTCTGTCTCCCCCCTGTCTCTCTCTTCCTGTATTGTCGTCCCCTGTCTCTCTCTCTCTCTCTCTCTCTCTCTCTCTCTCTCTCTCTCTCTCTCTCTCTCTCTCTCTCTCTCTCTCTCTCTCTCTCCCAGGAGTCCTCTGTGCAGGAGGAGGTGGAGATGATGGTGGAGAGTCTGTTGGATGTGCTGCTACAGACTTTGCTGTCCATCATGAGCAAGTCCCAATCCCTGGAGACAGCCAGGGGGCAGCGTTGTCCCCAGTGCACCGCTGAGATCACGGTGAGCCTGTCTGCAGAGTGCTAGTACCCTTCACTCACACCCCTTTGAGATCGGAAATAAAAAGAGACAGATACATCCGTTTTATTTTTGGTTCTGTTTTTTGTGTCTCTACAAGGGGGAGTACGTTTCCTGTCTCCTGTCTCTGCTTAGACAGATGACAGAGATCAACTTCCACCATCTACTGAACAACTTCCACAGCAAAGAGGAACTCAAGGTGAGAGGGCCACCCCTCTTGTCTGATTAAGTCTGGTTTATTTGTCATTACGTTGGATACAAGTATACAAAAATGCCTGAGGCAAAGCAGCTCTACAACGTCAATGAACACCAACAATAGAATGTAACAAGGATAATAGATCATATATAACATATAAACATCAACAGTAAATACAGTAACAATTTATAATAATACTGATTTGTTTAGGCTGCAGTAAAGGGAGTAAGAGTAGAGTGCAGAGTGCAATGTCAGTGGATGCCATGTCCTGGCTGACTGGTGTCTAATAGAGTAGAGTGTGATTTCTTAACTCTGAGTTAAAATTAGACAGTAACACAGGAGAGGGTGTGCTGTATGGTGGATATCAGAATGACTGTGATGCAGTCATAGGGTGTGTTCGTAAATACACTCTGAGACCGCCGGAGCATACCCGGGGTGCTCTCTGACTGTTCGGAAATGAACTGATTTCAGTTGAAACCAGAGCAGATTTCCAGAGCATATTTACGAACGCGCCCATAGGCAATACAATACAATATCTTGAAGAGTGTGTGTTATGGCGTATGTGTACGTTATGTCAGTGAAAGTGATGAGGTAGCCATGCTAATATCATGGATATTGGAACGGCTGGAAGTGCTTCTCGGCCAATCACAATGCTTGGTCGGATGTAATTGTGTATGTGTTGTGTAATGATGATTATAGCCCACTGTTATGGAAGTCATTCCTCCAATCTATTTCTTCCAGGAGTTCCTGTTGAAAATCTTCTGTGTGTTCCGTAACCTGATGAAGCTCACCATCTTCCCCCGAGACTGGAGTGTCATGAGGCTTCTGACTAGTCAGTAAGTCTGTCTCAAATTGTGTGACCAGTCCTATTTCTGTCACTACTTCCAAACACAACGTTCACAGAGAAGGGGGAAAAAAAGAACCTAGCATGAGATAAAATAACTCCTCCTGATATCTCACATTTAATTTTAGCGTCTATTTTTGGCACGTAACCATTAAGGGATTATGTTTCTTGTGTCTTCTGCAGTATCATTGTGGCAACAACGCAGTACCTGTCTCCGGCGTTACATAAGAACTTCTCTGAGGCGGATTTTGACTTCAAGGTGTGTGCTTCTGCAGATGACTACAAACTGTCATGTTTAACAGCAGCAGAATGCAAGTAAAC
This sequence comes from Nansenia antarctica, assembly GCF_963989245.1. Lineage (NCBI taxonomy): Eukaryota > Metazoa > Chordata > Actinopteri > Argentiniformes > Microstomatidae > Nansenia > Nansenia antarctica. The sequence continues at coordinate 14,300,953 of NC_137676.1, read as the reverse complement.
AAGAGAGCCTTGAGTATCCTAGGGAAGTAAACCCTGTATAACCAAGAGGTGGCTGTTTTACTCAATATCCGCTTGTTAAGTCTGACGTCAAAAGTGACGTTTAGCTATTTCCGAGTCCAAACCAGAAATTCCCCGCACCAGAGTACCTGTGAACTACAGCGGTAGAATGACAGTTTAATCGTTTTTTAGACTCGGATCTATTCATACAACAAGGGACACAGCACTTTCCCGTTTTCTCCATATTGTCAGGGTATTTGAGCCTCGGAAAAGCGCTATATAAATATAATTTATTATTATTATAATTTCGGCATTTCGAAGACAGCGCCTCAGCCAACGTTGGACCCGGAAACACGTCACGACTTAACAAGCGGATACCTGTAGGTTCCTAACTGCAGTATGCTGTCATCCTCTGAGTGAGCTGTGTGTGTGTGTGTGTGTGTGTGTGTGTGTGTGTGTGTGTGTGCATGTGTGTGTGTGTGTGTGTGTGTGTGCGTGTGCATCTGTGTGTGTGTGTGTGTGTGTGTGTGTGTGTGCGTGTGCATCTGTGTGTGTGTGTGTGTGTGTGTGTGTGCGCGTGTGTGTGTGTTCTCTCTTTCAGGTGTGGAACTCCTTCTTCAGCCTGACTGTCCTGTACATCAACCAGCCTAGTCTGCAGCTGGAGCCCCTCACACAGGCTAAGAGGAAGAAGGTCCTGGACAAGTAAGACCATCTCTTCAGTATCCAGAACCTCCCATGGACACACACATCTCACCTGAAAACTAGGATGCTGACTACCAGGATCACACAAGGCCATGTCTCCCTGAGACTGTCTGTGACCTCTTAGGTTTCTCTTCATCCTCTCCCTTGCCCCCTCCCCTCTAGGTATGGCGACATGAGGGTGATGATGGCCTATGAACTTTTCAGCATGTGGCAGAAACTCGGTGAGACCTGGCAACCAGACGCAGCTTAATACTGTACATAACCCTGCCTGTACACAGATTTTTTTGATAAAAAAAAAAAAAGATACTTGTGTATGTTTCTCAAAGCTCTGTACGGTACCATGACCTGTCTGTGTGCTCCAGGTGAAAATAAACCTCACTTTATCCCGGGAATGATGGGACCTTTCCTGGGAGTCACACTGGTGCCTCAGAGCGAGGTTAGGAATATCATGATTCCCATCTTCCATGACATGATGGACTGGGAGCAGCGCAAGAACGGAAATTTCAAACTGGTCAGTCCTGTTCATGGGCTACATTGTTTCGCAACAGGTTATGTTGCTAAAATCAGCTCTATATTATGGATCTCAGTGCTAGGTGAATTCCTATGCGCTCCTTTCGTAGGTCGAGGCAGAGCTGATGGATAAGCTGGACAGTATGGTGTCTGATGGGAAGGGAGATGACAATCACAGAGAGCTGTTCGGCCTGCTGTAAGCACCAACACCCCATCAGCCTCACTGTATTCAGTCACAATGCTGAGTGTTACTGAACATAATGTAATGCTGCTATTTAGGGTTGGGGTAAGCCTAGGTAACCCTAACCTATTTTCTTCTTGACCTTTCTAACCTTCTCTTGTCTTGTTTTTCTGCTGCGGGACACAGGACTCAGCTGTTTGGTCCTTACCCCAGGTAAGATTCTAGGCCTCAGGACTCAAAAGTCTCCTGCAGTCCTGGATCAAACTAGCGTTTGCATTCTACTACCCTTCAAATATTGTGCATTTAAGTAAACTTCTAAATGCCATCTCTCTCTGTCTCTAGCCTACTGGAGAAGATTGAACAGGAGACGTGGAGAGAAACTGGCATCTCGTTTGTCACTTCTGTCACCAGACTCATGGAACGCTTATTAGATTACAGGTACTCACTACTTTTTTTATTAACAACCAGTTACCATGAAATTGTTCACTGATAGAGTGATATGTTGTAGAGGTGAACAGACATGAACATTTCTTCTGTTTTAGGGACTGCATGAAGGGGGATGAGATAGAGAACAAGAAGATGGGTGGCTCTGCCAACCTCATGGTAAGAAATGTGTCACAAGACCTCGATTATACCTCAAATACCCATCAGACGGGTAAACACAATGGTATATTGACCCATTATTCTCAGTAATTTCACCACCTGATAGCAGCTCTCTCTCTCCTCTTTAGAACTTCTACAAGTCAGAGATCAATAAGGAGGACATGTACATCCGCTACATCCACAAGCTGTGTGACCTGCACCTACACGCGGAGGACTTCACAGGTACCTTCAGGCTCTGCAAGATTGTATGGGTTAGGAGACGTGTCATGTCCATTGGTTCACGCCAGATACAGTATCTCTCTATAGGACTCT
>NC_137676.1:14193648-14291148 GCF_963989245.1 Nansenia antarctica | reverse complement strand
ATTTCTTTGCTTAGCGCCGGGTTTTAGGCGCCCACTACAGCACGCATAATAGCAAAGTGGCCTTGACCACGCCTCCACGTCTTAAGTTTAGATCTACCGCCTCGTCTTATTGATGAAGTGCATATTAGGGCCCCATGACTGACAACAGATAGGTAGGACCTACAACACCATTTACCGCCATATAACACCATGACTGACAACAGACAGGTAGACTATACCATAGAACCCCATGACTAAGAACAGACAGGTAGGCTAAACCATGGAACACCATGACTGAGAACAGACAGGTAGACCTACAACACCATGTACTATAACACACACTGAATGAGAATGGTAGGCCAAGTTAGGCCAAGTTAGGCAGTGTCTTCGCTAGGGCCAAGTTAGGCCAAGTTAAGCAGTGTCTTCGCTAGGGCCAAGTTAGGCCAAGTTAAGCAGTGTCTTCGCTAGGGCCAAGTTAGGCCAAGTTAAGCAGTGTCTTCAGTGCAGTCACCCTGACGCTCTGCTGTGTTTCTGTTACCAGAGCAACCATATGCAACGTGCCTTACTCCAGCAAGTGAGCCCCTGTAAGCCGTGTGGCGCTGACCCTCATATGGGTTTGCCTGAGAAAGGTAAGGCCCATGTTTTAATGTTTGAAACTAGTTTCTAGAACTTCCAGAAATACAATGTAGCCTTCTAAAACAGTACTATTCTAGAGTTTAGCTGCTTGCTTTTCTAATATAACTTTGACTGCATTCTTGATAGTGTCATATGTGTATGAGTATACAGGTGCTGGTCATATAATTAGAATATCATCAAAAAGTTGATTTATTTCAGTAATTCCATTCAAAAAGTGAAACTTGTATAATGTATACATTCATTCCACACAGTCTGATATATTTCAAGTGTTTATTGCTTTTAATTTTGATGATTATTACTGACAACTAATGAGAACCCCAAATTCAGTATCTCAGAAAATTAGAATATTACTTAAGACCAATACAAAACAAGTTTTTTTTTAAAATGTTGGCCAACTGAAAAGTATGAACATGGAAAGGATGAGCATGTACAGCACTCAATACTTAGTTGGGGCTCCTTTTGCCTGAATTACTGCAGCAATGTGGCGTGGCATGGAGTCCATCAGTCTGTGGCACTGCTCAGGTGTTATGAGAGCCCAGGTTGCTCTGATAGTGGCCTTCAGCTCTTCTGCATTGTTGGGTCTGGCGCATCGCATCTTCCTCTTCACAATACCCCATAGATTTTCTATGGGGCTAAGGTCAGGCGAGTTTGCTGGCCAATTAAGAACAGGGATACCATGTTGGTATATGCTAAATTTGGGGGTTTCATTAGTTGTCAGTAATAATCATCAAAATTAAAAGCAATAAACACTTGAAATATATCAGTCTATGTGGAATGAATGTATACATTATACAAGTTTCACTTTTTGAATGGAATTACTGAAATAAATCAACTTTTTGATGATATTCTAATTATATAACCAGCACCTGTATAGTGGGTTGTGTTATTATGTAGTGTAGTAACATGGATCGATTGATCCCAGTGTTTCTGCTGGCACCATATGCACTGACAAATGGATGCACTCACTGCAATGTAAGCCAATTTGGATAAAAGCGTCAGCTAAATGGCATATATGTTATTATATGATCATCCCCTCCAGTGTTCCCCAGCGCCCCAAGCAGCTGGAGTCTGGACGGAGGGGAGACCAGGGAGACTGTACCCTACATCCAGGGTCCTGCAGGAGGGGGGGGCATGCCCCCCATCCCCCCCAGGTCCTTCCCCCCAGGTGAGATCCTCTGGAGGTGTCTGACTCCTCTGCTATCATGACCAGTATGCATGAAGTTAGTCAACGTCAACATCTGGTGATTATTTAAAAAAAAAAAAATAATAAAGATTGTAATGACTTTTCTCTCCACCTAGGGCACTTCCTGATGCACTTTGATGCGTTTCACCACCAGAACAGCGACCCACCCCCTTCCCTTCCTGTTCGCTCTTTGAGAAAGGTATGTATTGTACTGGACAAACCCAACACGCAGGGGTGTGGCCAGTTCATTTTCAGGAGGGCGTAGCCAGTTCATTTTCAGGAGGGCGTAGCCAGTTCATTTTCAGGAGGAGAACACAGGGGGGGACAACAGTTCAATTGGGGGGGGGGCTAGCCAAGAGCGACCAAAACATTTTAAATGTTTTAAAAAATGAAGGTCGTCACCAACCTTTTTCTCTAACATTTAGACTACTAAGTGGAAACAATTACTTTTCTTAAATAGTACAGTTAGGCTACACAGTGTATTTATGTCTTCATAGTGTTGTTGGCTACATTAACTCTTTCACCTTGTAAGCAAGGTGCATATGACCTTTTCATTTTGCACTGCCAACATAAAAATTCTGATTGACATGTCCCCTTGTTTATGATATTCTCATCAACATAATGTCATGTGCAATTAGTAAACTCGCCAACAGTAGCCTAAGTCAGATTAAGCGGGTGCAATGTATTGTACAAGAATAACACTATTTACAGTGCTGTCAATTTATAAATATTGCAATATGTATTACTATTATTTTTTAATAATGATAATCAACTCGTGAACATTTTTCAGATTACAGACATATCTGCCAATATTGACTTTCTTTTTGAATGAAAAACTGATATTTTCTGAAACTGATATTTCACTGTTCTGTGCCAGAGGTTTCTTCTTAATGAAGAATTCTTGCATATCTCCCCTTCAAGTTTAACTTGAGAACAATTACAAACAAAGTAACTTCATTTTAAGCGGTTGAAAATTATACTTTCCTCTACTTTTAATGTTGCATTAATGGAACAACGAAAGATTGTATGCTTTCAAATGATGTGTCATACATTGAAATCTGAAAATAATTTAAGAAGATATGCTTATTTGAATGTTGGTACATCTCAAACCAATAAAACAGATGCCCTTGTCTAAAAGGACAGTCCCAATGCCTGATAATAATAACTTTTATTTGTATAGCACTTTTCCTGCAAACATTGATCACAGACCACATTCACAGACCGACACGCACCCCCGTCATTCATCCTGGTTACTTTCACTTTTGAATTCCATGACAAAAGCATAACTTCCCCCCAAAAAAACACACATCCCTCAGACAGCAGACATGCATACCTGCCTTAAGTGCACTCGAATGCCGTGTTCCTTAGAAAGAGAAGAATCTAGCAGACACATCCCCGTGTTCCTTATGGAAGAATCTAGCAGACACATCCCTGTGTTCCTTAGGAAGAGAAGAATCTAGCAGACACATCCCTGTGTTCCTTAGGAAGAGGAGAATCTAGCAGACACATCCCTGTGTTCCTTAGGAAGAGAAGAATCTAGCAGACACATCCCTGTGTTCCTTAGGAAGAGAAGAATCTAGCAGACACATCCCTGTGTTCCTTAGGAAGAGAAGAATCTAGCAGACACATCCCCGTGTTCCTTAGGAAGAGAAGAATCTAGCAGACACATCCCTGTGTTCCTTAGGAAGAGGAGAATCTAGCAGACACATCCCTGTGTTCCTTAGGAAGAATCTAGCAGACACATCCCCGTGTTCCTTAGGAAGAATCTAGCAGACACATCCCTGTGTTCCTTAGGAAGAGAAGAATCTAGCAGACACATCCCTGTGTTCCTTAGGAAGAGAAGAATCTAGCAGACACATCCCTGTGTTCCTTAGGAAGAGAAGAATCTAGCAGACACATCCCTGTGTTCCTTAGGAAGAATCTAGCAGACACATCCCCGTGTTCCTTAGGAAGAATCTAGCAGACACATCCCTGTGTTCCTTAGGAAGAGAAGAATCTAGCAGACACATCCCTGTGTTCCTTAGGAAGAGAAGAATCTAGCAGACACATCCCTGTGTTCCTTAGGAAGAGAAGAATCTAGCAGACACATCCCTGTGTTCCTTAGGAAGAGGAGAATCTAGCAGACACATCCCCGTGTTCCTTAGGAAGAGGAGAATCTAGCAGACACATCCCTGTGTTCCTTAGGAAGAGGAGAATCTAGCAGACACATCCCTGTGTTCCTTAGGAAGAGGAGAATCTAGCAGACACATCCCCGTGTTCCTTAGGAAGAGGAGAATCTAGCAGACACATCCCTGTGTTCCTTAGGAAGAGAAGAATCTAGCAGACACATCCTCGTGTTCCTTAGGAAGAGGAGAATCTAGCAGACACATCCCTGTGTTCCTTAGGAAGAATCTAGCAGACACATCCCTGTGTTCCTTAGGAAGAATCTAGCAGACACATCCCTGTGTTCCTTAGGAAGAGGAGAATCTAGTAGCATTGTGGGAGAGCTCTGAATCAAAACATACGCAAAATAGCTGCTAGCAGACTAGTGCTGAAAACAACTTCGCTATGAACATCTAACTGTATGTTTAGCGCATCACAACATGCTGATAGATCATCAACATGCTAAAAAAACATATCTACACATCTGATGATCACACAGTCCTTGCTTTTGAACACGTCCTAAAAGGAAAGTTTGTTTACAAGCCAATGTAATCAAAGCCAAGCATCAATGTATCACTTACCCAGTAGCCTATGGCAGACGAAAGAGTTGATCCAATTTGATCCAAGTATTTAGTGATCCAAAACTGTTGTTGTTTGTATTATCGAGTGAGCACTTCAACACTTAAACTTTCATATTCTAACTTGAATTTACACTATCAAAGCACATAATGATTGATCACTAAGAGCCAATGAAATTGGGGAGGCACACGGAATGGCCAATCCGATCGCAATCCGATCGCTTCTCGAAACTTTCACAAAGTCTTTACTGATTGACAGCACTCAACACCCAATGGGCGTTGGGGGGGCACACGGGTGCCATCCCGTGCCGCCATGGTAGCTCCGCCCTTGCCAACACGTACTGTAATATCTTTACTGAGGAATGTAGATCTGTTATGTTTTGATCCAAACAGGTCTACTTCCGATGTGTAACACATCGAAACAGAAGTCAACTCATGTCGAATCTCTCTCTCTCTCTCTCCCCCTCTCTCTCTACCTCTAGTCTCCTCTCCACCCCATCCCTGGTTCCCCTACCAGTCCCCAGTCGGCCCTGGGGGGCAGTAACTCTACTCTATCAGGCAGTGCCAGTAGTGGCGTCTCCTCTCTGAGTGAGAGTAACTTTGGGGGCCAGTACCCCGACCCAGGGCCCATCAGGAACGACGCCATGGAACCTGTACCCAGCCATCTGTGGACCCCAGACGAGTACCTGGCCTCCCCTTACCTGCACATCCACTACAGTGGCCCCGAGCCGGACTCCCTCGACCCCGTCCGCCCCTTCCACTACCGCAGCCCCGCCTCACACCCCCACACTCACTCCCACCCCCACCCCCACTCTCACCCCCAGCCATCCGGGATCGACCCCCACCCCCATCCCCACGCAGCCCCTCCCCACCACCACGCACCCCTCCACGGCCCCCACCACATCCCCTACCGCCGCCCCCAACCCCCGAGCGTGCCCCCCAAACCTTACTTGAGGGAGGGGTGCATCCCGGAGGAGGAGCTGGTCCCCCAGCCCATCCCCCTCCCCCGGAGGATCTTCCACTCCCCCCACAGTCACAGTCACAGAGAGGAGCTGGCCAAGGCTCCTTGGGAGCAGTGCATCAACGAGGAGCACGAGGAGACACCGTGAGGAGGAGGCCATGGCTGCCTCCCTATCGTCTAGAGTGGTCCCCCTCCTCTTGTCTCTGTGAAAGAGCTGGACTGATGAAAGCAAACACCTTATAGGCACGGATGGACTATAACGCTGTCCCGTGTTCTACTTTATCATACGGGTGCAGATGAGAGGAGACAAGGAGAGGAGACAAGGAGAGAAATCCACTCTAGACTGATTGGGAGGTACCCTCAGTCTTCTCACTGTGCTCCGCCTGTTGATTCTGATTGGATGACGCGGCCTCATAGGAATTAATAAGGGAATATTATCTAATGATCAATAGGACAGCGGATAATGACTTTGTTTATTAAATTGATATCGATTGTACACTATTGTACAACTAGTCTGTGAGCATGTTTTGTTTATTTTCATTTGAGAATAATATTCAACGGTTTTGTGAAACATGACGACCACAATCATAACAGACATAATCCATTGATATATTACAAACCCCTCCTTCCCCATCCCTTTTTCACGACGAAAGGCAACTATAGAAAGTTACATTCTCAGTGAAGTGATAATACTGTAGACATTTCTGCTTTAAAGACTTTTATTTTGATATCTGCTACAGTTCAATAATGATTTTAATTTTTCAATTATTATTTTTTTAAAGGTTTTTCATAGTTCATTCTTTACAGTTCATTGTTTTTGTCCAAACACTATTAAGGGCTCCTTTATAGTGACTCATATCATATGGCACACTCAGAACCTACTGTGTCTGTTGCTACCTGGCATCATGGACAGTAGGTCAGTTGTTTGGACCTGGGTCACTCCTCTTGACCCACATCTCAAGGGACACGAACTTCAGTTTATCGATCTGTACAGAGCGTATGGAAAACCAATGTGAATGTATTCAAACAAGATGTACTATTTGTATTCCGCAAAAAGTGGCAATTCTCCTTTTTTTTTTTTTTCAAGTGCTTTTATATTTACGTTAGGTCTCTATTTGAGTGTCCGTTGTCTTCTGTGTGACAGAGATATCGCATGAGAGGGTTGCGGGCGGGCGGTAGACTGACAAACCAAGGGGAGAAGGGATAAGGGGGGTGACACAGACCAGCAGTGAGCTCTAGTTTCAGCTTCACAGGGTTTTTGTGACACGCTATCAAATTGGATTCTGTCCTCAATGGAGAGACCGACATAGCGGTTCTGTCACATGACCTGAAAGTCTTTGGTGTCTCAGTCAGGAGCAGTTTGGGAAGCAATGAGGACTAATAACTCTATCGTACCTCCGCCACCACCTGTACATGCTGTACGACAGTATCACACCCTATCTCTGCCTCTTCATGTCATTCAGGTTAAGCCTCGATCAACCAGGACTCAATAAGGACAACTGTTTGCGATGACATTTCTCATGTCTGCTAACATCCCCGCCTCCCACTAAATGGCAAATCCAAACCTCCCTCAGACAGCGTTAGACACGCATACCTGCCTTAAGTGCACTCAAATGCAGTAATTTATAATCTCTCATCTTTACATCTCAGCTCTCATTTTTATTGTGTTCCTGAGGACAAAAGTTCTTTATGCTCCCGGACATGTGAGATATCAACAGCGTGGCATTTGTATGGTTTTGTCCTGCCTTGGTTTAACGTTATCGTTTGTGGCTCTAGATTTCTCATTCTACCTGCAGCACCATTCGAACATGCTCTGCAATGTGGAAATTCATTATGTAATATGGAAAAACAGTGTTAAGAGATGTATTGTGATGCTGAACCAAAGGTTTAGCTAATGAGGGTTGAAGGTACAGCACTGTTTGAAGAGATGTAATGTACTGTATGACTTTTCAGTGGGTTGGAAGGGTGGAGATTATGGTTTTAACAACAATTGTTTTCTCAATTGTTATTTTGGAGGTGGACGCTTTGTGTTACTGTACTTTGCAGGTGGAAGCTTTGTGTTATTGTACATCAGGTTGTCAACTGACCAGACAACATCTATTTTTGTATGCAGGATCATCAGTGGTGAGGACATATTTCAGAAATGTACCATGAAAGGAAGCAGGGTACATTTTGCATACTGTGGAGTTTGTTACAGAAGATCAGAATTAGATACAGTGTAGAAAACCAGGTTGAAGGGGGCGATGCTGATATTGATGGTAGTTGTGGAGTGGAGCGATTCTTAGATTAAATATAGGTACAATAGAATTTTTAAATGTAAATTCTGTTATTGTACATACAGCGGTATTGTGAAATATTTTTGAGAATTATTGCAGACCCCCTAAAATAATTTTATTGTTGTTTTGTGTAAATACACATACTCCAGAAATCGATGTAATTGATGAATATCTATAATCAGTGTTTAAAGAGGACAAATCCATTAGACTGTGGTTGTCTACATTGTTCTTGACTTCAAGTCTTCAAATATAAATACTTTATACACTTTTCAATGTGCTTTCCTGTACATATGGTGTTCGCATGATCAAACAGTGTTTGGTTGTAAAAGTGGTTTCCTACTCCCATTACTGCTGTGGTATGGACTTCATTAACAATGCCAAACATTAAAGACAATCTTTTATCAGCTCTGTCTCTTATTTTCCTTCCTCTTTGCGCTGATTGATTGGCAGTATGTTTCGTCAAGAGAATTGCAATATTGGAAGACAATAGGGGGCGCTGCCACCAGGGGCGGCGCTAGGGGGTGGCTACTGGGGCTCAAGCCCCGGATGTTTTCTGAAAAGCCCCGAATGTTTTACTTAAAAAAATAAAAATAAAAAAAACTCTCGTGAGTAACGTGCAGTACCGGAGTCCAACAGAGAGGCAGCAGCTGCGCGACATTAGCCTGCATACTGCGTAGCCTGCCCTGCCCTGAAGAAGAAGTGATCTCAATCAGTGCCTGACTTGCGCAATTGTAAGGATGGATATCCCAAAGTTGTTTTCAACAAAACAAGCGCCAAGAACTGTTGCAGCAGCCGTATCAGCAGCTGACAACAATGACTTCACCAGCAGTGATGACATAGATGATGTTTCAGGTTTGTGAATCTTATTAGAAAGGTGACTGACTCACTGACACTACTTTTCCGGTTTGCTAATGCTAGCTGGCTATCATAACATAACGTTATGTTATAATGAAAATGAAACATAGCAAGGTACTGTTACGGTACATGGTAAGAAATCAAACAAAGGATAATACTTATTCAAATAAAGTAATATTATACTTATAATACTTATTCAAATAAAGTGAATAACAGGCTGATAGTCTTTGATATCTGCACTCTGGTTGACTGAGTAACAAGTGAAAAAGAATGATGTAACGTTAATGTTACAGCTAGTAAACATGGAGTAACCACATTAAGTATGCCCTTATGGTAGTATGTATGTATACAGAACATGACTCAAATCTATCCTAAGATGTAACTCTAACTAACTAAGTTTGTTTAATGTCCCAGGGGGGATTTGATTTCACAGTACTATACACAGGCCAACAATACATGTAATATATCGTCATATAACACAGGACAAGACTCTAAATACAATATAAGTGGTGAGCACAGAGTCTGCCCTGATATACATACTGTAACATAACTAGCCTCAGCCCATCAATTATGTAATTCTATACAAATATAAATGATGGTGACTGACAGGGGGAGCTACGTGTGCTGACCTCCCTCTGTGCCCAGAACCACCACAATTAGTTTGCTTCATTAAAGGGTGTGAATGTATATGTGTTCTCCAGTGCCTTTTGTCCGCTTTAAGGTGGTGGTAAGTTGAAGGTTGAAGGCAAAAAAATTCGCATTATATTGTCCCTCTGGGCTAAGCCCCGGATCTCCTACGATCCTAAATCCGCCCCTGGCTGCCACTACCAGAAACACATCCTCTCCTTCCCATGGGGCCAGTGGCGTAGCGGACGGGCCCGCAAGCGACGCACCGCGGGGGGGCCCCAGCCACTTGGGGGCCCCCTAACATCGGATACAAACTCTTTTTTTTTTATAAAACAAAGAAAATAAGTGGCCCTTCTTTGTGTCAACCTTAATTTTAATATATAGGCCTATATTAAAAAATATAAACATAGTTAGCCGTATCCAATAGCAAAATTACTTTTACCCAATGCAGCTTCTGGCCCTTGCACACCAATGCGTTTTTCACGTGCGTTTTTTACGTCCGTTAAAAAAATAAATTAGAACTCATGTTGTGTCAATCACGCTTGCACACCGAATCCGTAATATTCGTCCGTCAAAAAAAATAATCGGAACAGGTTCGATTTTCTGCGTTTTTCGCGTCCGTCAAAAGCCTTTTGAGAGTTGTTATTGACCACTCCGCCATGGTATAGACTGGGACACATCGTCACATTAGAACTGCAGGACAGTTGGATTAATGCTTACTGAAGTACATGTCTCAAGTATTATCTCAGCGGTTAGTCGAGTGAAAGAAAAACAACATACAGATGATAATTCACACAATATAATACCACGAAAGCGTACGGCACTAAACAATAACATTTATTTGGGCAGCATCACTACAATAACATTCATTTGGGCAGCATCACTAAACAATAACATTCATTTGGGCAGCATCACTAAACAATAACATTCATTTGGGCAGCATCACTAAACAATAACATTCATTTGGGCAGCATCACTAAACAATAACATTCATTTGGGCAGCATCACTCAACAATAACATTCATTTGGGCAGCATCACTCAACAATAACATTCATTTGGGCAGCATCACTAAACAATAACATTCATTTGGGCAGCATCATACTCAAACTCAGGCAGAAGGGCAGGGTCCGGGCAGGTGCACACACTGTCACAGACTGCCAGTGCATCATACAGGTACATCATTCAGCTGGTTATAGCGGTTTCTTTTTCTTTTCTACTATTCTATTCTACTTCTGCTGTCTGCGTCTCCCTGGGTATTCCAGATGGCAAACAGTAAAGAAATGCCACAATATACCAGGACTTAAGAAACGAGATGTCCAATGTCGTGTATTTCTACTTAAACACACACACATGCATAGATTGTATATGATATGGGCCTGTATATATGCTGTAGGGGAGTGTTGTGCAATGGCTCTTGTAATCTGACCAGCCCCCTAACTTAAGGCCATAGTGACATCACAGGGGACGGCCCTCTTGACCATCTAGGTAAGGTGATAGGCTATGGCCCGTGACTGTATTTGCATATTGTGATGAACCAGGGTGAGACCCAAAGATCTCTCTCTTTACCACCCCAGCCAGCAGAGGAGAGCAGCACCAGGCTCCAAATATTGGTATCTATGTATCTGTTTTGTACTTTGATTAAATCGTCTTAAACTCAATAACTGTTCTTTGATTCATAACCAACAAAAATTAACCTCATAAGTGGCGAGCCTAATCCAGGAATAAAAATAGCTTGATTTACAGTCTTTTGCAACTCTTCAATTCAACAAAGGAAGGTAGGTTTCTGCAGAGACCCCTCCCCCGTCGATTGGTGTGTGCAAAGTTGACTGGAGCTCAGATAAGTTATAGTCAAAAGAATCTTGTGTAAAGTTAATCTTGTTGGAATAGAAACAAACCTTTCTTTAAGCTGGGGTGGGTAAGGGCCGAATTTGGTAATTCGCTTTTTGAAAATATAGTGTTTGATGGTAAGATATGTGATTTGTTTGTATGATATTACGGAATATCGTGAGTGTGTGTGTAAAATTGTCGTAATTTGATAAAGTGTAAGTGGATTGTGAAGTCTATTTGTAAGTAAGAGCAGTATTAGAAGCAGATTAAGAAATCAAATCTTCAGAAGTGTGTCTCAAGACGCCATTGTCCTTTGTCCTTGTCAGCGGAGCAAAAACACGCACGCAGGCACGCGCAGACACACACAGGCTTAGATTTCTCTTGGAAGAGAGACCGTGGAAAAAAGCATATACATTGTTGAATGAGATATTAGTTTGGTAACTAATAGTTACATTGCATTGAAAGATAATCTTGAAATTGTTGTGTCGTAGAAAATAACAATATTGTGGAAAGCAAAGTATATGTTGTAAGTTTAATCCCACAGGAGCGGTTTCTTCCCCAGGAGAAAGGACAAGACTTGCCCCTCCCCCTCCCTTTCTCTCCTGTTGGTCCGCGCTCACACATGCACGAGCGTCCGCGCTTGTACACAAATACATTCCTTCATTCACGCAACAGGAACGCCTTAGGGGGCTGCGTGTGATTGTTGCATTACATAGATTGTAGTAATTTAAAGATAGAAAGATAGTGAATTGATCATCGGGGTATTTAAAGTAGTTTAAAGATATTTGTTAGAATTCATTCACGAGCCCCTAGTAGAAGTGCGCGCATGCGCAAACATTACACACGAAGACTTGTGCATGTGCATTGCAGGCACATTCCACACACAGAGTGCGAAGCGAATACTGTAGTGCAGACGGTACCCATACTTTTAATTTCAACCCCTCTCTCTCTGTAATAAAGTTGTGGTCGTTGAATCACGGAAGTCGAAGCATTGTGTTTGTTAGGAGAAAAATAATAGATTGTGACTTTAGATCAGAAAGGGCGTTCTTAAGCAATCGATACGCGAGTCGGTTGCTTGGCTCCATCTGCTGGCCAAAACACGATAAGACATTTTTGGTTGCTTAGCTCCATCTGCTGGCCAAAACACGATAAGACATTTTTGGTTGCTTAGCTCCATCTGCTGGCCAAAACACGATAAGACATTTTTGGTTGCTTAGCTCCATCTGCTGGCCGAAGCACGACAAGACATTTTAAAACACTGGTCCTCTGTGGGATCTATCTGAGGTCGATGAAATAGTCCTTTACATTCATAGATGGATGGTTGTAAATGATTGTTATATATTACATTACTTTAATTAATTTAATTAATTACTAATTGATTGAATTAATTATTCAGATCATTTCATTTTCTGTTTCACAGAACTTTGATCAATTGTTTCGTGATAATCTAATGATAACCATTTCTTTTTTCGATAATAGCTGAATGACTTCACAGGTTTACATCAATGAAGTGTACGATTGTACAATGACTAAGTCTAATTAATTATTCATTCCTTTCAAATAACAAGTCGATTTCTTTACAGATTGTAATTAATAATTAATCATTCATTCCTTCCAAATAACAAGTCGATTTCTTTACAGATTGTAATTAATAATTAATCATTCATTCCTTCCAAATAACAAGTCGATTTCTTTACAGGTTATAATTAATATTTGTAATTTACATCTTTTATTTTAGTTAGGTCATGTCCACAGCTTTTGATTAGGAATAGCAGAATAGTTTGTATTGATAATTAAGCAGTAAAAGGGTTTTTGTAAATCAGTGAATACTTAGGTGTTGACCAGCCTTTGTGATTTAATAATTGTGTTGACCAGAACTGTAATTAGTATTGAATGAGTAATTAAGTGACACATATTCATAAACAATTAGGAAACACATTTAAGTATAAAGTACTTACACAGATATTAGATTTAAGTTAATACTGCACTGACATACACAAGAGGCAAATCTGTTGTTCTGGGTTGTAGTGATTCTGTGTGGACAGCGCATTGAGTTGCATCTTGTAAGAAATGCGCTATACAAATACAATTTGATTTGATTTGATTTGAATACAGTTAAAAGTTAGACTAGCATCTGTTTAGCAGATACGGCAAAAGAAGGTGGGTTGTAAGAAGAGTACACCTTATCTAATATAGAATATTGTCAGCATATTGAGCAGTAGAATGGGGTCAAATTCAACGAAGGTGTTAAAAGATATTAGTGAACATAGTGGAATATTGGCTACTTTATCCCCTATGGCTGTAGTGGAAAAAATGAATCCTCTTGTTAGGGAAATTAGCAAAATGTCTACGAAATGGAATAGCCGTTGGGCATACATTGAACAGCCGTGGCCGAAAGAGGGCAGCCTTAACTTACAAATAATTGCAACATTGGAAATACTTATCAATGTGCACAAGGCACATCAAAAAGGAAAGATTAGATCAGAGAAACGCAGGTTAGAGTTAGCTATTTTAGATCTATTTAAGGTAGAGGGACAGAAAATAGCATTAGCTTGGGATGAGAAAACAGCAAAAATGGGAACGGAAAAGAAAAATGAATTGGCCAGAACACTGGAACAGAAATTGAACATTCCATCCACAAACATGTGTCCTGTCTCCAGTCCCCCTCCATATGCTAAGGCGCTGGAGGACCATTCCCAGAAGAAGAAGAAGAAGGAGCCAAGGGGAAAAGGGGACGACAGGAGTGACAAGGAAGATGACAGCGAAGATGGCAGTGAAGACTCAAGTGATGACGACAATGCAGATGAAGGCTACAACGCTCAGGTCAGGAAGATGATAGCCACAGCCGAAAGGAAAGGTGGGAGAAGACGCCGGGAGAAAGCGGAAAGAGAGGAAGAAAGACACCACAGATGGCTGAAGGAGCAACGAGAAAGGGAGAAAGAGGAAGATTGTCATCGAATGACATCAAATACATTAAAGAACTGTCCAGTGCTGATTCGGGGTAACAAGATGGAATATCATCCGTGGAATCATACAGATCTGTCTGAAGTGATAGAGAAACTCCCCGTTCTCCAAGATGGTGGACACCCGTGGACTACTGAGATGGACGTGAGACTGACAGGAACGCAGGCCGCAATGGGAGACCTGAAAAGACTCTTAGCTTTTATTGCAGGATTCGATACAATGCAGGAAATATTGATGAAGGCAGGACTTCATAGATATATCAATACATCAGTTTATGATCCAGAGCTCTTCGCAGCAAACAGAGGCAGGCTGTGGAAGGCAATCAGAGAGACTTACCCTACTCACATTCACCCAGACAATATCATTGTGAAGCCACTGGGGGGAGATGAGAATCCCAGGGGTTTTGTTGCCCGTGTGCACTCTCAATGGAGAAGTGTGACAGGGAAGGACGCTGAAGATAACCCCTTAGAAAAATCCATAATCAGGGAAAAAATACAAGCAGGGCTTCCTACCCCAGTTAAGGATAAGCTAGCAGAAGTGGTGGGGCTACGACACATGAACAAAGCTGTTTATATAGACCACGTAGCTCATCAAGTTGAGTTATATCGAAAGAATATTCAGATACAGAAGACACAAGACGAAGAGTCACTCAGAATATTGACTCATGTGCAATTGACTGAAAGCGAGAGGAACATAGAGGGAGTGCAGGCTTTAGCCCCACAGCAACAGCCACCTGGAGTGCAGACTGCTACTTACCAGTCCTACTCACAGGGGCCACAAGGGGGGTATCCTGCTACTTACCAGTCCTACCCACAGGGGCCACAAGGGGGGTATCCATACCCACAAGGGCCACCAAGGGTGCAAGCGGTTCCATACCAGCCGTACACACAGCCTGGCCAAGGACCACCACCAGGGGGATGGACAGCAGCAGGGAAGAAGATGCTAGAACCATGTTACCAATGCAGCCAGAATGGACATCTAGCCTGTACCTGCTACAACAGGCCCCAGGGGGGCGCAGGGGGGAGCCAAGGAGGAGGATATTGGCCCCCTGCTACACCTGCTCCAGGAGTGATGAACCCTTACGGAGGCCCAGCAGCTGGCCTATAGGGGTGCCCGGAAGATCCGAGTGGGAGGTGCCAGCTGGTGGTGACAAAGAAGCCTGAAGACGCCACGCACCTTCCTATGTCTGGAGAATATGTGAAGACAATCGGATTTGAGGGAATTAAACAGCTGATTCCTACAACTGAGCTTGTAGACTTAGAGTACAAGGGACAGAGAGCAACTCTGTCAACACTTGTGTCAGAACACACGCCAACAGGGCTGCTAGGGAGAGATGCTCTATGCCAATTGAACTGTACAGTAAAATGCACACCTGACGGCTGTCAGGTGACGATGCCATCCGGTGCTCAGATTCCATCGACAGCCAGAGTGATTAAGCATAGAACAGACCTACAAGCTTTGCCTTTAAAGGGAGCTGATATAGAATATTGGGTTGATGGGTCTTGTTACCGGGTAGGAGAAACTTTGTGCGCTGGGTATTCCTTAGTTAAAGCACAGAATTCAAAGTTTATTGTAGAACAGGCTGAGGCAGTTCCTCAGCCTTGCTCAGCTCAGTTGGCTGAGTTGATTGCCCTCACAGAAGCATGCAACTTGGGAACCGGACGGAGAGTGACAGTGTACACCGACTCTGCCTATGCACATAATGTTTGTCATTTTAATGGAGCTGTATGGAGGGGACGGGGTTTTAAGAGAACTGATGGTACGCCTATACAGCATCACGCACAGATCATGAAGCTGTTACAGGCCATGATGAAGCCAAAGGAATTAGCCATAGTGAAGTGTGCCGCACACAGGTCTGACTCATCACATGTCACACAAGGTAACAGGGCTGCAGAGGATGCAGCCAAAGCCATTACAGGAGCAGACAAGGCAGGTAAAGGTCTTCTGGTCGCTCATGAAATGCAATTACAGGGCATGGTCACACTTGAGGATTTATTGATGTTACAGAGTAGAGCAACTATGTTAGACAAGAACGTTTGGCTAGCAAGGGGGGCAAGTCAGGATGACACAGGTCTGTGGAGGAATCATGAGGGGTTGGTTGTAGCACCCTCAGATTTATTAGGCATGTTAATACAGGAAGCTCATGGATTAACACATGTGGCAAGGGGGGAGGTAAGACGCAAGATAAACAAGGAATATGGGTTTTGGAGTCCATATTTGATGGAACAGATTGACCATGCTTTAGGTCAATGTGGGGTCTGTTGGAGAAACAACATCAGAGTGGGTACACCAGTGGTGTCTGGGCATATCCCTACCCCAATAGGGCCACGGGTGGTGGACAGGGGGGTGGATGTACAGAGTAGGCAGGATGTTGTGCCAACAGGTGCCGAGGTCCCCAGAGAACCTGAGAAGGAGGAGCTACGACGAGATGCTGTGGTGTTGCCAGAGCCAGTGGCAATGCCAGTGTTACAGCCAGTGACATTACCGGCAATGCCTGAAACCGAGGGGACAGTGGAAAGCTGTCCAGATGCCAATAAACCAGAAACCAACGAAGCAGAGAGTGTTGACAGTCTGGAGGTCCAGCCTGGGAGTGTCCAAAGCCTGGACACCTGTGCTACTGGGGATGCTGACGAGTGCCTGCATCATGCTTCAGATGATGCTGAGGGCGACTCCCCAGACCTTGATCAGCGTGGGAAGGGACCAGACGACTGCCTGAACCTCAATGACACTGACGGACGACGACCAGTTAGGAAAAGATTAAAGACTATGAATAGGGTAGTGAAGCAGCAGATCAAAGGGAACGACGGGAATGGACAGCAGATGATAGCATGGCTGGAAACGGTCTTAGGGGCATGGGAAACTTATTTTGCTAAGATAGGAGCACCTATTATAGCAGACATGATTTTTGACTTTCTCAGGAGACAGGGCCTCATTGACTGTTTTTGGAAAATCAGTCACTCAGTCCACGTTGATGAACTTTTCAGAAGACTAGTCCTCACCTGAGGTGAAGATCTATGCATTAATGCATTCCCGTTGTCCTATGCTTACTGTTGGAGAATTATGTGTTATGATAACTGAATGTCATTATTTGTGTATTGTTTGTTTGTTTCTATATCGTATGTGATTGAGGTCAGTTGAGAAGTGATGTGGTGGTTATACAAAGATAGGAAAGAAGTTTCTAGCGCAACGAAGAAAAAGCTCCTGACTAGGAAAGGTTATCAATCTGAGACAGCGGTAAAGGTTGTTCTGAAGATGCAAGTAACAAGAAGACGTTGGTCGTTGGAAGTTTTTGTGTTGAAATATGTATGATGTACTGTGTTTAGATTAATTTGTATTGTTATTTTTAGGATTCTTTTTTATTGTTGATTGTTTTGTATTTGGTTTATATGATATTTTTGGTTGCTGGTACTGGTGCTGGGTTAGTCTGTGTTATTATGTTTCTTGTGTTGTGTGTTGGTGTAGTTTTTCTGTCTGTTGTTGTTTATTTTGTAAAAAAAATTCTTTGGTGTCTTGGTTGCAGTTTGTGGGGTTTTGTGTTTTTGTTTTTGTTTTGTGGTCGTTTAGTTTCGGAACACCCTCTGGGTGTTCCGAGGGGGGAATATGTCGTGTATTTCTACTTAAACACACACACATGCATAGATTGTATATGATATGGGCCTGTATATATGCTGTAGGGGAGTGTTGTGCAATGGCTCTTGTAATCTGACCAGCCCCCTAACTTAAGGCCATAGTGACATCACAGGGGACGGCCCTCTTGACCATCTAGGTAAGGTGATAGGCTATGGCCCGTGACTGTATTTGCATATTGTGATGAACCAGGGTGAGACCCAAAGATCTCTCTCTTTACCACCCCAGCCAGCAGAGGAGAGCAGCACCAGGCTCCAAATATTGGTATCTATGTATCTGTTTTGTACTTTGATTAAATCGTCTTAAACTCAATAACTGTTCTTTGATTCATAACCAACAAAAATTAACCTCACCAACAAAGGATTTGACAAACCCTGGCCTATTTTGCGCAACAAGTAGACTCTGATGCAGCGGAGACAGGGTTGCCAGATTGGCTGGTTTTTGGTGGATTTAGCAGTTTTTAGATTGGTTAGGTTGGAAATTCTCAATCCCATCTGGCAACCCTTAGCGGAGAGTCTACAGATTGTATGTTTACAGATATCGCACTGCTCTGCACACCACACTTTGTTAAAAGAAATAATGAAGGGTATACCGCCGTCCACTAGGTGGCAGTATTTCGCTTGTTAGGCTGTCCGGCTCAGTTAGGAGCCGGCCATATGATTGTTGATTAGTTTCAGACGTTCATGTTACGGTGGTTGTCTATTAAGCTGTCCACCCTAATAGGCTTGTTGCATTAACATCGCGCTGCGGAACTTCCGGGTGCGTCTACTGGCATAATAACTTCCGGTCTGGTTTGTTGTTACAGAAAAAGATGGCTTTTTACACTCGCTGTTTACAGGATCTCCCAAAAATCACGGTCGATGACGTACATCGAATCGTTAGCGCTTTCTCGGTAGCCCATTCTAGCAAAAAAGAAAAGGGATTCAAGATGTATATTTCGAGCTACCTCCACAACTATGAGGGTGAGTAACGGCATCATTAGTTAGAATACTAGCTAGCTAGCACTAACGTTAGCTTTTTAGCTGGCTGTGTTGCAACTACCTTTCTACTTTGTACTAGCCAGCTACATTCAAAACACAATATCAGTAACGTTACATTCTTGATTAACATTAACGTTATTATCTGTCTCTTTTTCAGTATCAAACAAAGATACAAGTACAGGAGAGGTCAGCGTCAGGGCGAGCTGCTATAGGTCCATGAGGAAGCATGAGAAACCGCACAATTTGAGAGTAGGGGGATGCACAGTTATCTAGCTTTTACAGCTAGCTCTAGTTCTCAATCATGTTCTGGGGAGTCAATGTTGCCAGAGTTTGGATGTTAGGCAAAACACCAGTCAGTGATTTGAAATGAACGTTAGGTGCAGCATGTTTAGCTTGGCATCCCCAGAAAATGGTTAGAGAATTTCTGTTCTATTTCAGATGTTCCACTCACCTAACTGTATCTGTTGCTATTCACAATATTCATACTTCCTTTAAATGAATCAGTTGAGACAGTTTCCAGAACCAAAAATGTAAAAGATCCAGTGCAGAGTTCTGTACTGCTGAAATGTTACTTCAGATTTAGAGTTTTCCTTGAACCCATGTAAGGTCTGTCTCAACTTATTCTTCTTTTTAAATCATGAATCAGTAAATGAAGACTGACAATTCTACTACCATTTAATAAAGTATGAACACATTTTTAATGTCACCTCTTTCCAGTATTTCAGGTTATATTGAAGGACTCATGCCCTGTGGAGCTCATTCATACACAGTGCTCCTGTGTCGCTGGTACAACATTATGCAACCACACCGTTGCTCTGTTGTATCAGTCTGCACATTACTCGCAGCTGAAGACTCCAGTGGTCCCGCCTGTCCTGAGCTGCACAGAGAGCGAGCAGCGTTGGCACAAGCCAAGAACAATGGTAAGTAGTTTGGGGGGGAAAACATATGAAGGCCTACATAAGCACACATGACATCAATATCTAAACAAATGTCTTTCAAGGGTGTGAAGCCAGGCCCAGTAGACAAAATGGTTGTCTTGTCTACGAGGCCTAAACCAAAACAGAGGACGATGGCTGATGGCGTGAGGTAAGTTCTGAAATATAAATCCGACACATCATTTACGATAACACCACTCACACACACAGTTATCTGGTACTGCAGGTGCATAAAATATTCTGTTCATTGTTAAAAAAGGGCATCCACAGAGCCCTTGGTAAGTAGCATGGTAGTAGTGCAGTATGGATCCCCTATTTGTTTTTTTACAATGAATGAAACAGTTAGCCAGTTTAGGAGAGTTGTTAGTCCCAAGGAATGCTCAGGTGAAATGGTAACCTGACTCCACCAGATGGTTTGCTTCGCATTTTCGTGACATTTAAATTGTTATGTTTACACAGGAGCAACAAGGCATCAATAACGCATCGGCCTTTCGCAACGGAGGTTTTTTTTAACCTCCGTTGCGAAAGGGCCCCCGCCGCCACCTTGCGGGGGGGCCTCGGGATTTTGCGTTACGCCACTGCATGGGGCATAAACATTAGGGGGAAAAAGTGTGCTCGCATTTGTGTGTGTGTGTGTGTGTGTTGGAGGGGGGGGGGGCGTGTTTGTGTGTGTGTGTGTGTGTGTGTGTGTGTGTACGTGCGTGTACGTGTGCGTGTGCGTGTGCGTGTGTGTGTGTGTGTGTGTGTGTGTGTGTGTACTTGAGTGTGTTTGTGTGTGTGTTATAGCCGACATGAGAGGGTTTGCTATAGCCCTGGGGGATGTAACAGGCCCTAGGAGGATGACAGGAAAATGACAGGCACTTCAAATGCAGAGACAGCTACTTAAGGGCCTCTGCATTGAATGGCACAGAGCAACATAGCTATTTCAAAGGCTGCACACTACACACAAGTCTCATTTCCTTCCTGTAATACATGTAGTAAATAAAACCTCTGTGAGAAATATCCATATGATCCAGATGTTGTTGCCACAACATACAACTACTGCACTGTAAAAAGGAAACTACAACAAATAGTATATATATATATATATATATATATATATATATATATATATATATATATATGCATACATATCAATTCTATGGGTGTCATTTTCTGTTACTAGTTTCACTTTTCATTCAGTACTAAATCATAAATCAGCCTAACTGGTTCACAGCAGTGTGACACTATTATTATTTCATGCACATCGAAAACAGCAGGGCGGAACAACAGGATGTTGAAAGCTTTGAGACAGATGGATAGGGAGCGTGATAAAGGTCAAAGCCTTTGCAATTTACTCAATCAGTTTGCTGTCAAACTGCATTAGACTGGTTTGTATTTTGTACAGTACATATTCCATGATCCCAAGTGTCCTGCAGGTGGCGTAAGTGTCTGGGGAATGTCTTACTCACTTCCTGGCGTCCCTGCCTCTGTCTACAAAGAGCATATGAGATGAGTGAGTGTTGAATCATTTTGTAATTGAAAACATGATCAAAGGTTTCGCTTGGTAAACATAGAATAGCATAATAACCTATCAGACTTTATAAGTGGACCGATTTCCTGCCGCTACCACCTGCAACACGAGGTCCTCTTTGACAGCGATGAAGAAGCAATGAACATCATCAATTGGTCATCGCAGGTGCTCTCTACTTGAGAAAAAATGCCTGCATTAAGCATATCAGGTTAGAAAGAGAGAGGGGAGGGGGGGGGAGAGATAGAGAGAGAGAGATGGGATAGGGGGAAGGGGAAAGCAGAGGGGGGAGGGGTGCAGGAGGCAGAGACAGACCTCTGGGGCCATGGATATTTTATGACTTTTTTGTCTCAATGCTCAAAGAGCAAGAGGCAGTAGACAGGAGGAGCAGGGGGGGAGAGAGATTACTACATTACGCCGCCCAACCTTCACTAACAATGGCCCTTTCACACAGAAAAATGAATAGGGTACCCTTACGACCTCAACACATTTTTACATAAACATGCAGTGGAATTCATGCAGAGGAATAATGTGAAGGCTGCTGTAATAGGGTAATATTTATTCTCGCCAAAGGGAGAGAGGACATCTATGGTAACAATGAGGACACGGCAGTCTCAAGGCCTCCTCCCGTTACCAGGGTGAACGTCTTCTTGATTGGGGATGAAACAAACCTCAGCCTTCTCTCCAGAGCAGGGGGGTGATGCTGTGATGCATGTTGATGCAGTTTAGTGAATTTTCCTTTTACAGTATTTGCAGTGCCTTCTGTCTCTCTCTCCCAGCTGTCACTATACATGCCCTTATCTTCCACACACACAACCCCCCCTCCCTACTGTGTGTGTGTGTGTGTGTGTGTGTGTGTGTGTGTGTGTGTGTGTGTGTGTGAGAATGCAGTGTGCTTGTGAATGCAGGCAGAGTCCTCTGCTCCGGTGGAGTTGTGCTGCCTCACACTGCAGTTATTGTTCGGGGGACAAGAGCACAATGATGTGAAAAAGAATCCCTCATAAAATCTGGCATTTGGTATGACATGCCACCCACTGGCTCGTGACTAGAGGAAAATAAAAATAACCTAGGCTTGTGGAGATTTGCCGCTCGCGTCATTTTTCATATTGTGATTTTCAAAGAGCCATTACATGTGTTGTCATTAACGGTGACACTGATTCGGTTTCAAACAGATGAGCTTGGCGCTTCGTTTCTCGTGTGCTGAGGTTGCGATGAGAACAGTACAAAGGCAGTCCTGTTCACCAGTCAGACGTGCAAGGGTAGTACAAAGGTTCGTAAGACGCCTCCCTTTAGCCAATTCAGGAAACAAAGACTTTTAATAAACGAAACGATACAAATAAATAAGATAAAACAAGTTGCACATTTCAAATGAAATCCAACAGAACAAACAGGACACAGAACAGTGCAGTACAGTACCATAGCAGAAAAAAAGAGGATTTAAAAAACAACAACACTTTTTTTTCCCCCCCCAAACATTTACACATTTTCTGAAAAAAATTCAAGAGGCAAACATAGATGTTGTATAAAAAGCATTGAGTAGAGCATCCATCATCTGAGTATAATTTACAAACTTACTGAAGGATAAATACTTTTGGCTGACCTCTAAAGTGAGATTCACATGTGGGAAATCATAGCATGATTATGACATGTGATTATGACACATGTGTTTCTTAAGTTAGGATTCAGCCTTCTATTAGTGATAAACAACAGTTATGAGGTGGAGGTGAAAGCAGTCCATAACTTTATGGGGGGAATTCACAAATCATCTATATTATGTATATAACTTAGAATAGCTATCATCACCTAAA
The DNA here is from genome assembly GCF_963989245.1 of Nansenia antarctica. Classification (NCBI taxonomy): domain Eukaryota; kingdom Metazoa; phylum Chordata; class Actinopteri; order Argentiniformes; family Microstomatidae; genus Nansenia; species Nansenia antarctica. The sequence goes on along the minus strand of NC_137676.1, from coordinate 14,268,259 downwards.
TCTCTGTTGGTCTCTTCTTTGTGGTGCATCATACAGTAAAGAGTCAAGAGAGAGAATCTCCGGCAGCGTACAGTATATGGCTACATCATCAGGCGTGTGTGGAAGAACACAGAACAGCTGTCCTTCATCTCATGTCTCCTGACATCTGGAGAAGCCTGTGTGCTAGGCTATGGGTTAGCTAGCTTTTCAGTAGGGGGCAAACTTCTGTCTGTCTGGCTTCTTGAAGTTGCAGTTGGCTGAGGAGATTTTGGTGGTGTAGGCCGCCATCGCGGCGTGAGAGGGGGCCGCTGAGACGGCGACCGCGGGGGCGGGGCTGGACAGAGTCAGGAAGGGGACGGACTTCATCCCCAGCAGGCCGGAGAGGGGCATCCCGTGGCCGTAGGGGCTGCCCATGACCGCGGTGGGGGAGAGAGCGCCCATGGCGGCCAGGGTGGGGCCGGGGGAGGAAGCCGGGGAGGCTGGCTGACCGAAGGCCATGTTGAGGTCTTGTTGAGCCATGGAGGCCGCCTGGGCGGTGGATTTAGCTGTCTCTAGACTGCAGAGAGATGAGGAGGTGAGGAACGATGAGAGAGGAGAGAAAGGATTTACTACTACTACTACTATCACTATCAAATATGACTACTAACTATTACTGTACACGTATCCTCAATAACCCTCAATAACCATAGTGACAATAGTTAGAGGGTTATTAAGCAAACATGTAGAGTAATAGTTAGGGGTAGTGGTGGTCTAGTGGATAGTGAGTTGGACTTGTGATCGGAAGGTTGTGAGTTCAAATCCCGCCTGAAACCACACCACTACTAGTGTGCCCTTGAGTAAGGCACTTAGCCCTCAGTTACTCCAGGGGGAATGTCCCTGTAATTCGTAATTGTGAATCGCTTTGGATTAAAAGCGTCTGCTAAATGGCAAAATTATTAAAATTAAAATTAATAGTTAGCTCTCATATTTGTGATAGTAGATAGATACGGAACACATGGTAGTTATATGGTAACATGCCGTCACACCTAATGATATTCAACCTACTTTCTACACAATACCATTATAATGCAATACACATACTGCTATATGATTTCCCTCCGGGGCAGTTAACAGAAGGACCACACGAGCACAACAAGCGTGACCTCGTTATCATCAGCATGTACAATGTCTAACATGTTACATCATCTACAGTTACATTTTATCCAAAGCGACTTACAATTAGAGATCACAGGGACAGTCTCCCTGGAGTAACTTGGTGGTGTTCCCGGGTGGGATTTGAACTCTCTGATCACCAGTCCAACTCACTATCCACATCTACCACGACTACCGCTGTTGGGCCATCACTACACATGTGACCTTATCAAGCCAATAGAATCCCCCCTACCTCCCATAGCAGTGATTAGATAGTCCCTATTGGCCTTACCAGGAGGTGATAAGGTACTGGGCCAGGTTGATGCTGATTGGTGTGCCCATGATAGTGACATGGCGATCACTGGTTCCGTCCAGCTGGCTGCCGATCTTAATCTGGGCCCCTGAAACCTGACGGATCTCGTTGATCTTGGTGCCTTGCCGTCCGATGATGGAGCCGATGAGCTGCAAGAGATAAAGTAGATTGGGGGGTGGGTGGGAGAAGTCATCAAGAAACATGTCTTTGAATCACTTTGTCGCATTCAGACTGCGTAAGCTATTTTGCATGTATCGATTTGGTAATTGCAATGGTGATGATCATGATGACGATGATGTTGACGACCATGACAAAATGGTAATGACAGCGACTATTTTTGCAAAAGCTTTCTTTGATAATGTGGGCCTGGCTGTATTGGTCGATGTGGTACTGTGTACTGTACAGTATATCAAATGCAGATCTCTAAAATACATTGCTTTCTTTGTCTTCTATGGCGGGGTCATCTATCATGTATGTCAAAAGTACTTTTTTTTTCGGGACCCCTTTCTTAATTGCAGCTCTTGGTGCCTCAGTAAAAGACAGGAGAGAGGGCACATTTGCCTCTCATTAATCTGAGTGGCTAAAAGGTTATTGATTTCTCTCAGAGCTGTGGCGACTTCCCAAACAAATCACTTCCAAAACACGACCCAGAGAGATGCATCTCTTCTCTAATGGAAAACGTAATGGGAAAATAATTCAAAACACAGGATACACAATCCCGCTGGCTTGTCTAGTCTTTTTGCTGACATTAGTTTATAAGATGCTGACATTAGTTATATGTGATTCTACAATACGTAATTGTCTTTATTTTGTTTTCAATTGGCCTGGCTTGAACCCTTGCCATATAGGAGAACAATAGGTACTTAGCACTGCAAAGTCTGGAGGATCATCGATGGCCCCAGGATCAGTACTGGGGCACGGGGCATCTGCCTAAGTGCAGGATGTCATGCTGTCAGATTGTATAGTGATTGAGAGTCCTAGACTCTAGTCTAGGTGATGAAGTACCTCCAGTATGTGTGTGTTGGCAGCTTAACAACGGCTGACTAATAGTAGCTGCACATACATACATGCACACGCACTTACACACACACACACACACACACACACACACACACACACACGCACACACACACACACACAGACTATTCCCTGCTCTTGTCCTTCTCCCTGCATTTCACATTCCTTTCCTGAGAAGTCAGCGGCCTGTTCCACAGCGTTTGATTGGTCACACAACGTCCTGGTTGGTCTGCTTGGCTATTATTGGCACTGCAGATTTTTCAGGGGGTAAGCAGAGAGCACAGCTGGGCCAAAGACCAACCCAGGGAGACAATGGCCAGTCCAGACCTGAGATCAGAGATAATGTCTCCCCCCCTGTTGAGAGAAACAATCTGTACCTAACCCTGGCCTCATCTACCAGCTGTCAATGGATACCAGCTGTCAACAACCGTGTGTATCACTACACACTACACAGTCCAAAACCAAAAGGACAGGCACATTCCTTTACGCACAAATGTGCCTCACCTTTTAAAAATACATTCGCTACGGAGACAGAATTCCATTGTACAGGAACGGATGTGCTTCTCTATGGAGGAGTGCAATGTCTCGTAATCCAGGTTCTTTATGGTTTTGTGTGAAGCAAGGTAAATGCACAATAAATTGCATATTTGCCATGTTTGCCTGCTAGTGATTATCTATAGTAAGCAGTGCATCTACAGTTCACTAATACTGTACCCAGCACCTGAGCTTATGCTTTATCTGGCCTATATTTTGTTGCTGAAGTTGTAATTTGAAAGGACACAGGAAGAAGGATGGGGTGGTGTGGTTGTCACAATTTTTCTTCTGGCTATATCTTCCCTTGCGGAGAAGTACAGTATTCTGCTGACTGTGAGTAAGCTGTTCCTGAATGTCTCTCTCTCTCTCTCTCTCTCTCTCTCTCTCTCTCTCTCTCCCTCTCCCTCTCCCTCTCTCTCTCTCTCTCTCTCTCTCTCTCTCTCTCCCCCTCCCTCTCTCTCTCTCTCTCTCTCCCTCTCCCTCTCTCTCTCCCTCTCCCTCTCCCTCTCCCTCTCTCTCTCCCTCTCCCTCTCTCTCCCCCTCCCTCTCTCTCTCTCTCCCTCTCCCTCTCTCTCTCCCTCTCTCTCTCTCCCTCTCTCTCCCTCTCCCCCCCCCCCTTCTCTCTCTGTTTCTGTACTGTAAGTCTCCTAGTGTAGTGGTGATTGTGTGATCCCGAATCCTGCACTGGTGTGCAGTCTGCCTGTGGAGGGGCTGTGCCATGCCTGACAGAGAGGGTCTGATCCCTAGCTATAAGTCCCCTCTGGAACAATGGCCGGAGCTTACACTCAGCTGTTCTTGTCACGTAAAGGCACAGTGCAGGGCCATTCCACTGATGTATCGTAAGGATCGGTATTTAAGGGTTTGCTGAAAAAAACTCAAGGCATGCTGGTGATGTTGTTAAAAAGATATGTGCTGCTGCTCTACTATATCTTATATCTGTATGTTGTTGGTATAATATTGACTAGAAGTCCTTGTATTGAACTAACTACTAAATACTGTATAGCTTCAGAGCATGGTTAAAACTATTCTTTTTAATCTCATGGATGGTCAGTCCTTGCATCCGTGCAGTAGCTCTGTCTGTCAATGTGAGAGGGGCTAGGTACCACAGTCTTATTCACCTGGGTACTGTAGCTTGGAAATATGTTTATACCTCGATAACTACTATAAATATTTCAATACCAGGAACTATTCATTCTTGAATTTTCTGTTTATAAATATTTTTTGTGTTTACTTTTCTTACTTAAAAAAAAAAAAACTGAATGGATTTGCATGAACGAATCAGGATCGCAGCTTTGAAGGACTTTGTGTGTTGTGTTTTCAGATCATGGTTCGGATTAATTTAGAATTTTCATAAATGTACACTATGACATAAATGTACATTATGATTCAGCCAAAATCTCACTGGCCTGGCAAAACCTTGCTAGCCAGACTAGTGTGCTACCTACATTTCCATACATACAACATTATACAAATCGTTTTGCATTTTCACAAATATTTTCTATGTGGGAGACCTTACATGTATTATATATGTTTTTAATACAACAGCAGACCCATTTTATCTATGTCTACAAATTGCTCAAGGCAAACACAGTATGTCAGACACGACTAGAGTCTACCATGAATTGTGTATATACCATATGCATTACTTATAAGTTGTATACATGTTTCCATAATATGAGATGCAGGGGGCTGAGTGAGACTGAGAGGATGTCTGTCTCTCTGTTTCTTTATTGGCTGTTTTGACAGCAGAGAGCTTCTAAGTAGGTCAGGCCACATGAGAGGATTTACTGGGGACTCATGGGAGTCACACGGAGACACTGCAACTGGAACCCAGACAATAACGCGAGGGGATCCATATCGGCTCAGAATCCCCTCGACCTTGTGTTAGTTCGGGGGGTTAGGAGGACTCGGATAATGAATATGTTGCCAAGATGTCTCCTCTCCCCTTTGATGTTACCCTAGACCACTGGAGTGTCGCGGTTAATGACTCGGGCATCGAGCATCTAGCCGTCACCTGCTCCTAAGCTCTTGTTTGTGCTTGTGATGCAGCCTGTACTCGAGGTTATTGCGGCTGTTCACTGCCATTATTAGTCTGTAGTGTAAGCTGCTCTGGATATGAGCCTCTAGTAAAATAACTGACGGGGGGAAAATGTCAAATAATGTTTCAGTTGTGACTCACGTCGTTTGGAATAAGGAGCTCTTGAGACGTCTGGGAGTTTGAATCCATCCCTAATGACAAGAGAAATATGTTTTTTTAAGCACATCAAATTATTACATGGAGTTCTATTAATTCATTTCATTTGGTTAGCAGGTCAAGCAAGCTATCATTGACATGCTATATAAGAAGTCACATCAATAGAAAAACTGCTAGATTTAGTTAAGCAGCTAATTTCCATTTTAATGGACTGATGTAGAACACGCCACACACTCTTTTATGTCTCCCAGCTCTCTGAGTCCGTGAAACACATCATTTGATTTAATAGTGTTCTTCTTCACTGGGAGATAGAGGAAGCCCATTTGTGTGGGAAAACTGTAGGGAGCTTAGTCTCCTCCTCACTGCCACAAGCACATAATCAGCTCAACTAATGACATGGATCAACTAACTCTCACTGCTAACGAGACGCTACAGTAGGGCTTATCAACCACAACTACAGAGTGGTGTGATTGTAACACAATGTTCTATACCAAGGAGTTCTTCCTTTCAGACAGAACTATTAACAATGCATATGTTTTTGCCAGCTAATAAGAATTATCATTTTTTAATGTATTTTCTCAAAAAGAAATACTAAATTTGTAATGTGCCATATTTTTCAAAAGCCAGAGAGTTGTGATCATGATTTCCCTCAGAAATGATTGTCAGTCTGGTTTCATAGTAGCCCATGCATAAGCCTACTTATATCATGCCTTTCTGCTATTAATGAATGAGCATTGTTACTCACACATACCAGGTAGCACGGTTGCAGCAGGCTGGGCGATGGGGCTCATGTTCTGCTGCATCGACAACTGATGCAACTTGGCCAACTGTGACGCAGACAGAGAGAGACAACGCAGATAATGTTTGTTAAAAAAAGTATAGAAATTAATCATATCAGCTAGAATTATGACAACAGCTTGGATAGTGAGTTATGAATCAAATATAGACGCTTTCCGCACAACTACGGTCACTATTAACTATGTCACTTACCTCTGAATGTGGAATGCCATATTGATTTTGTACAGTGTAGGCCTGGAAGAGATTATCCTGTTTTAGGCAAAGCACAGTAATACATCATTATCATGCCAATAACCACGTAGCATGTATAAGTGCATCAATGATTCATCATCATAACACAGAGCATGTCAACATCTGCTACAGTAAGCAAATTCATTTCAGATTCAAAGTAGGTGTATTGTGCATGTTCAAATCAAATCAAATCATAGTTTTTATCATATGCATAGGACACAGATGTAAACAGTACAATGAAATGCTTCAGGAGTACTGCACACCACAGAATGGACTGTAAACATATATTTAATGTGAGGGTACTTCAGTCCAGATTGGAAATCAGAAGGGGGTTAATTTTCACAACCGGGGGGCTTTTAACCAACCTCCCTACTCATTAATGTGTCATCTGTAATATATTTCCTACCCCTCCCCCTCTCTCCCCCGCTCTCTCTCTCTCCCCCTCTCTCTCTCTCTCTCTCTCTCTCTCTGTCTCTCTCACATTTAGATTTACATTTAAGTCATTTAGCAAACTCTTTTCTCCAAAGCGACTTACAATAAGTACATTTGTCTAATTAAGTGAATCAACTATACAACAGTCATCATAAGTAAGACCTGTAATACGGTTTTCTTTTTTCTTCCAAGTTCTGGTAATGTAGGGTGTTAGGTGGTGCAGAGGTCTGAGGAGGAAGAGCCCAGGTGTACCCTAAAGAGACTGGTCTTTAGGGTACTGCGGAAGCTCATGACAGAGAAGAGCCTTGACTGAGCAGAGAGACCATTACGTCTGAGTGATGGACATGGGTGGTCAGGCCAGGGTTTGGGGACTGACCATCGCTTGCAGAGGAGGGGGGTGACATGGAAGAATTTGGGGGAGATTGAAGACCAGACAGGCTACAGCGTTCTGGATGAGCTGCAGGGTTCTTATCTCTCTCTCTCTCTCTCTCTCTCTCTCTCTCTCTCTCTCTCTCTCTCTCTCTCTCTCTCTCTCTCTTACCCCCTCTATGACCGCCAAGCCAGACAGCACTTAGCTAAACTCAATTCTTATAGACGCCAGCAGTCTGGCTAGTATTACCAGCCTCTACTAGGGCCATAATCCCCAGGTGAGGGAAGAACAAGAAATATTGCCAACCGTTGGTAATTTGGTCCTAATGAGAAGGGATGGGAATGCTGTGTATTCAGAAACCAACATCATGTTAAATTATTTCTGAATTGTAAATTCAGCTGTCTGTCAAAAGAAAGCAGCGGGGAATCTTCCGGAGTAATTTTGAAAATAGATGAACTAAGGTGTGAGAATACACCACAGGCTATCACACCACTCTGACAACCTGAGAAAGAGCCTGTAGAGATGGGTCTGAGTGCCAGCTGACTACCATACACCTTCACAACCTGCATATTCTAAAGATATTACAGGAACAGCACAGCGGAGAGGGCTATGACAGCATCTATTTACTGTTGTGGGTATGATTGTGATGCTATACGCTAACTGGAACAATGGCAGACTGGTTGGCAGACACTTTAAGGTCTCAGCTGTTGTTTTAATCTCTCGTGCCAATGATGCAGTGTCATTTCTGACATGCCACAGCAGACTGCTTCCTAGCAAAGTCTTCCACCAGCAGTGTTAATTTTGTCAGGCTTTTTAGTCGTCTTTGCACATTGGTTTTGGTTATATTTAAGAATTTCTGGCCTTGGTTTTTGTCTAGTTTTGGTTGACGAAGACCAAAGGCATTTTAGTGTGGTTTTGGTCTACAAAAACTGGAACTAATAAGGATGAAGGTGACTGGGTGTGACTAGAACTGGTGTGCATCTTTGTCTAAAGACTAAAGACTAAGTGACTAAAAAGCCTGACAAAATTAACACTGTGACACCAGTCACCACTCAACTGAGCCCAGAAGACCATCGTTGTATCCCCACATTCTGTATCAAATGCTTTTTTTCTTTCTATTTTTTTAAGGTTATTTTTTGGAGTCGTTTTTTTGGAGTCGTTGGGTAGTCGTATTCCCTTTTTCTCCGTTTTTATTGGAACAATATATTGGAGAAAGACAGGAGGAGAGGGTATATCAACAGGTTATGGGCCGGATTCGAACCCTTGCCAGCATGGGCATAATGTGAGCACTGTAGGCTGTGGTCCTAGTCCACTGGACCACCCCAGGCCACTGTATCAAATATTCATGTTCTCTCCTTAGTTAGTATTGTACTCGCCTGCTGTAGGTCAAGGCCACCCTGGGTGACTGAATACATCGGGTGGGGAGCAAAGTCTGAAGCCTCAAACACCTATGCAGAACACAGAGAACACAAACAATCGCACACAGCAATTAGACAACAACAGTATCTACGATAAGCCGTGAATAACAACTACAAACTAACTAGTAATAAGACATAAATGCCAGAATGTTGTGTCTAATCAATGAAAACAAGCATGATATGAAATGATAATTTATCAAAGACTGCGGGTCCAATTTGGGTCCAATTTGCTTCTTCAAAATCAGATACCAATATTTGCATTAGGGGAAATCACAGTGAACACACTCATTTATTTTTGCAGAAATTTCTTCTGACAAACTCCATTCCTCCAAATACCAAATGACATATTTAGTAATTTCCCTCCTTCTGGAGCATTTGAATTTTAGCAAAGATCAAATACTGTCAGAGTAGTCCTCGGAGCTGAATGTCTAACTCTCTCACACACACTTAACAGGCTTAGCACATGAGTCATCATCACAGTCTTTCCCATTCCAATTCGTTTTTTTCCTCTGACTAATTAAACAAACATCCCTTATCATTGCACTAGCTTCATTAAAGCAGTTCATCTTCCTAGGACCATAACCTCACTCTGGAGGTTCATTTGATAGCTTATTATGAGCACTAGCACAACACAATCCCCTCTCAGAAATGTGTCAGTGAGTCTCAGACAGCAAATGCAATACTGTGCCAGAGTCGACTCTACAGTACATTGCAGACGGGCATTACTGTACTAACCATGCTCCGCCACAGACAGTCAAGGCTAGAGGTCTCTAAACGAAGTGTGGCTAACCATGTGTCTTACTCCATGGGCAGCAGGATATCTCTCCCTCCCCAAACCCCACACCCCCCCGACCCCACTGCCATCCCAAACCCACCCAACCCCTGTGTGACTCTGACTCTCATGCTCACACAGAGTGCATCACGAACTGTAACCAGGGATTAACATCAACCATCGCCCCAGAGTATTCCAGTAAGCACCTGGGCTGTATTTCACAAATAGGACACACGGGAGAGGGCTCTGCCTTAGATATTCCATGATGACTTGTCAACAGGATTACAGGAGGTGGTGGTGGTGGTGGTGGAGGGGTTGAATCTTGCATGCTCACCTGATTCCCAGAGATGAGGAGGGCTCCTCCGGGGGTGGGGCTGGGGCGGTAGGGGATGGTGGCACCCTTCGGGGGAGACTGGGGATCAAAAATAGGACACGGGTCTGGGGTTGTGAGATACACTTTGATCAACAACAGAGATGTACAGTACAGTAATAGATAAAGACAAAGACAAACGTATTGCCTAATGTTATATCTCATACTCATGCTGCCCTAGAGTGAAACAACTGGACCCAATGGTGTTGAACTATCGGGCACATTAAAATACGATTACAATTAATGCTTTATTAAATGACTAATGACATGTACATGATATTTGTTCCGTCGTTTCCTTTATCCTTCTTCTGGTAATATTAGCCGTGCAACAATTCCACTATTATGACGAGAGCTTATAAAGAGCTCTTTATGGTTGATAGGAGGACCAATCTTTATTTTTGTAATCTCAGTCTTGGCCTCAAGCTGTTGAACATCAAACACAAATACACTGGAAAAAAAGGCCTTTAGATTTACGTAAAAATGTATGTACATCAGTGCCACATGACTGAAATGTGTTTGATCAACATGAAAGCCATGGCTTCAGCCTACACCTTTTTGGTCCTGGTGTTACGCATTGTGACTGTGTACATTTTTTATATCTGTATTATGAATTGTATAAGGGATCAAAATAAACATTCTCAATCAATTTGGTTGAACATCAAAAAAATAAATAGAAGTGGGTTGACTAAACACATTTCAATCAAGTGGATCCTCATGCAAAAAAAAAAAAAAAGAAGAAAAAAGGTTAACGTAAATCCAAAAGCCTCACACCTGACAAAATAATTTTCACCTCAAGGGAAAAAACTGCAAGGTGGCACCCCTGACTCATTGATTACAAAAGGAAAACAGAAGTGGCTAAAACAAAAGCAGAGGAAGTTGTACGAATTATCAAATGGATGCAGGTTTTCTGCGAATGTGGAGCATCTTTGCTGCGGCAGCAGTCAAAGCAGATTCTTTGTATAACTTTGCATAATTTACATTCCAGAGCCAAATGCAAGGCCCCGCTGGAAGAGAATCCTACTGAAACTCGTAAGCCTTTGAAGAAAGCTCTGGAAAACTGGATCAAACTAGCAATTAGACAGTCAGGTCCAGCTGCAATGCAAAAACAAAAAAAGGTCTGTGCACATACAGTACACATACAGAGAAATTCTGCTTGGGGTTATTTTTCTTTCCCTTAACTAAAGTACAGGAGAGCTGCTGTTATAAAGATGGACACACTGCTGCAGGTCCGTTTGTTTTTGTTTTCTTGTTAGAGCCTGAGCGGTCCTTTCCAACAATGAAAAATCTATATGTTTCACATGTTTCACAACAGGCCTGTGAGCAGGCACAGAGGATGCTGAATGGTGTGATATGGATAACTTAACTCTAACAGGCTCTTCTAGAGAGATAGCCCACGTTCCCCTAGGTTAGTGTAACGTTCCAGATGATGCTATATCATGACCGCACATCTATAGCCAAGCAAGCGCTGGGGTTCAATCCAACCCGCTCCGCAGAAAAACACCCACACAGTGGAAATATGGAACACTCCTTTTGACAATGTCACACAACAATATTATGTTTTTTTTCTTTTTTTTCTAAGAGAGTTCATTAATCAATAAGAGGGTGGAACAAAAAAGGCAAATTACATTCTATGTTAATTGCAACATGCGTAACAACCATCTTTCCAGGATGCTGGCTGGATCGCATCCGCCCTGTGGCGAGGGTGTGTGGGGGGAGGGAGAAGGACGGTACCTCTTACCTCCAGGATCACTGTGCAGATGAGTTTCACACACTGGATTACCGAGTCCTGACTCCCGGATATCGTCACCCCTCGCTCTGTGGAGTTGGGCAGCAAATCCCCTGCCACCTGTATCTGCGCTCCGGTGCTCTGGCAATAATCAGGGTTTAAAACAGGATTAGTCCCATTCTGGAGATAACACATAGCATGATAACAAACCACATGGTCCAGTCTCTGGGCTTTTATCATAGAGATGAACATCGCCATTCCACTAAATAAGCTTAGTGACCTTGTGATGAACTGATGAACACAAAAGCATACATAATGGTATTATAATATTATGATAAATAATTTATGAGGAAAAAAAAAGCTGGAGCATGCAACAGAAGAAATGCACTGTCTGAGCAACATGCATGTAAAAGAAACAGACATTAGCTGTCGAACGTGCAACCTCTGGCTTGCAAACACACGTGACTGTCTCCTCAAACACCCGAAGTAAACCAGCTACGCTATCGGAAAGGCTAGCCATTCGTCAGGACAAATGGGGATATTTCAACTTGAGGATGAAGAGTGAGTTTACAGTCCCAACTCGGTTACATAAACACACTGTGAACATATGGGGGTCTGATCAGAGGATGTGGTGTTAGACTCCTGGTTAGGGTACCGTGCCCTGTCCCCATCCCTGAGACAAAGGCAAGCAGCCATGAAACAGACTGTAGCCCGGAGCAGTGATCGAGTACTGGTCAAACAGAACAGACTTCCCCACCTTCTGGCCCTCTCTTCTACGTCCCTATTTTCCATCCATAAAGAGAGGTTTCTTGTCCCCTTGTAAACAACAATTCGATTTTATATATATATGCCATTTTTATCCAAAGCGACTTACCTTGCAGTGAGTGCATACATTTTTCAGTATACAGCATATGGTCCCAGGGGGGAATCGAAACCACAAACCTAAGTGTTGTTAGCACCAACTGAGCCACAGAGGACCACCGAGGATTTTCCTTTTAAAAAATCACCATCCCTGGACAGTACCTCGTTTTTTTTACAGGCTGTTACAGTTAACTCTATGTGATAATCCCTTTAAGACTGATTGTATGGAGTTTCTTATACGTTCAAGGCCACAAAATGCAGTTATATTGAATACAGAAGCGGTCAGGCCTGGAGCACTTGTCAGGGCGGGATGAAATGTGGTGCTAACCCCCGCTCGCTCCATCCATGACAAATTGCTTAATTTTATCCATCTACAAAGAGCTGTGTATCCCAGTGTCGTGGTTCACCAGGTCCCATGCTGGGACAGAGGCGGATGGAGAGGAATCGAGGGCTATGAAGAAGACGGTTGTTTTATCTGCTCACCTCCCTGATCTCCTTTATCTTGGCTCCTCCTTTGCCAATTAGAGAGCCACACTGGCTGGCAGGGATGACCAGTCGCAGAGTCACCGGAGGCTTGGTGCTAATGGTTCCATTGGCCACCAGTGTAGTAAGGTCCTGGAGAGAGGGGGGGGGGGGGGGTGGGTGGGTGTGTGTGTGGAGGGAGGGAAGGATGGAGGGAGGGAGGGAGGGGAGATGAGGACAGAAAGAATTGGCAGTGAGAGCGAGAGAAAGAAAGAGGAAGAGAGATGGAGATGCAGAGAGAGAGAGAGGGCAGAGAGCGGAGAGAAATTGGGCAGGGAGGGAGAGAGGGAGAGGACAGGGACGGAGAGAGAGAGAGAGAGAGAGTTACTTGAGGACATACCATACTGTATCCCAGGAAATTTACAGTCAACTGTTTGGATTGAATAGGGTCCTTGACATTCCATGAAAGGTGAAGCCTAGAAATCGTTCTCCATTTTCCTTAATTGGACCAGGTTGTAAATACCATCTCTCTTCTCCGCGGTGGGGGGAGATTGAGCCGTTAATTAAAGAACAGTCGGGCTCCTTCTAAGCCTTTGAAATGTAAATGGACTTCACTCTCTCTGCACACATCCCAATAACTCGGGCTGAATATGAACACGTGTCGTTCTCCTTATGCCTCGGCGAAACTGAAAAGCACACTGCGTCTCTTCTCTCAAACAGAATGCGTTAGGGTGCAATCATAATAAGTGCATTTAGTGCAGTCACACTTAAGAGTGGTGGCCTCCAGGGGATTTGCTTTGTTTGAGAACAAATAACATTTATTTCTCAAGCATCTTCTGTGCTTTAAGTTTAAGAACCAATCTTATTCTGATTTGGCTTTGCTTTTTTACCTCACTGTCTATATTTAGCTGGATCAGGCTTGCTGGCGTCTCCTCTCATTATATGCGGAGCACGTAGCTCGTCAGTAGGATCGCAGGGCTCTGGGCGTCATCCACATGAAGATTTGATCTAAAAATATGTGCCATATCTTAACAACTGTGAACGGCCCGATCCACCCAGCCCTGTACTCTCAGAGAGACACTCTCAAAGCAAATTGGCGGAAATACAAGTCCGGGGGTTACTGGAGCAGTAGTTACACAAAGAGGCGCTGGTCTTAATCCCCCATGTAGGCTGTGGTTAGGACGATAACACATCAATGGTGAGCGACTAAACTGCTTCTAAATTAATGTTATATCTCCAGGAGCAGAAGCAAGTGTAATACTTGTTTGAGTGAGCAGAAAATCATGGACCAAAACAGAGGTTTTGAACAGGTGTCTCTCTTCCTGTGCTTGCATGTATATGCCTAGATGCATTTTATTGTTTTTTTCATTTTAGTCGTGAAAGGATTAAATGCATGATAATAACTAGCAGAACTATCTACAGTACAATAGACTTTCAGAGCAGCAGAGAGAAACAGGAGAGAGAAAGTGAGAGAGAGAGACAAAGACAGAGAGAGAGACAAAGAAAAAGTGAAGGAGAGAGAATGAGAGAGATGCAGGGTGGAGTGTACTCCCGACCGCTAGGGGGCAATAGTATTGGTTTATGTGTTTAGTACTCTCTGTTAAGAGGTTAGAGTTAGGAGAAGTTGTGGTGGCCATTGTGGATGCCAGGTGGTCCGAGGATACACGCTGTTTCTCCTCTCTCTTTAGGACGTGTTTGCCTGTTATACGTAAGTCTGTTATTAGTTATATGTATCTTATTATCAGATTGTGGTTAACAGTAATCGTTCATGTTTGTTTATATCTTGTTATGTATGTCTTGTTTTGGTAATTGTATTTACTCATACGCTGTATTCCCACCCACAGGGTGTTGACATCTTTGTCTGAATAAATATTATAAACCGACATTGAGGAGTCTTCTTCATGTCAACACCATGAAGGTGGAATGCCCCTTCCCCGGCTGCGACTTCGAGACCAGAGACGTGTCCGAAGCACTCGCCATCGTCTTGCTGACAAACCATGGACATTTCCATCGAGGTGCGGCGGTTCAGACCCCAGCTCCCCGAGGCCCGGGAGGTTGGAGAATCACACTCGCTGGGTCTCGCTTCCTGTCCTCCGCGGAGCAGCGTTATGCGGCTATCGAAGGGGAGGCCCTGGCCGTGGCCTGGGGTCTGGAGCAGGCACGATACTTCACGCAGGGATGCGACGATCTCGTCGTGGTCACCGACCACAAGCCCCTGGTGAAGATCTTCGGGGACCGCACACTCGACGAGATCACAAACTCACGCTTGTTCAGGCTCAAACAGCGTACCCTCCCATGGCGTTTCGAGATTGTTTACCTCCCTGGCGTGAGCAACCATGCCGCTGACGCTGCCTCAAGGCACCCTTCCCCCTCGGGCTCGGCTAGCGGCCTCTCCCTGGAACCGCCAGGCGTGCCTGACACTGTTGAGTTGGCACTCATGGCTTCCATCTGCGTCGATGCTCAGGAGCTCGGCGCCGTCTCCTGGCCCCTCCTCGCGCAAGAGACAGCGGCTGACGCATGCCTCGGCCGCCTGCTGGACATGATTGAGCACGGGGACGGAGTGGACGCGCATGACCCTGCCGTGGTGAGTTTGTCGCCGGTCTGTGACTCCATCTATGCGCAGGACGGGGTCTTGCTGTATCAGGATCGCGTCGTGATTCCCCTATCCCTCCGCGGGAGAGTCCTTCGACACCTTCATGCTGCCCACCAGGGGGTTTCGGCGATGGAGCAGCACGCCCGGGCCATAGTCTACTGGCCTGGGATGTCTGGGGATATCCGCACTGTCAGGACCGGGTGCGCGGACTGCAACCGCAATGCTCCATCACAGGCAGCTACGCCCCCTCTGTCATCTCCGCCACCGTCCACCCCGTTCGAGGCAGTGTTTGCTGACTTCTTTGATTACGGGGGCCGCCACTACCTGGTCGTCGGGGATCGGCTCTCAGGCTGGGTGGAGGTCCTGGGCGCTGCGGCCGGGACTGATGCTGGAGGCGCAGCTGGCCTTGTTCGCCACCTCCGCTCATTCTTCCGGACCTTTGGGGTGCCTGAGGAGCTTTCAAGCGATGGCGGCCCAGAATTTATGGCAAGCCACACTCAGGACTTCTTCCGCCTATGGCAGATCAGGCATCGTGTGTCCTCCGTCAGTTTCCCACAGTCTAACGGGAGAGCGGAGGTCGCTGTTAAGACTGCGAAGCGGCTTCTGATGTCCAACAGTGGCCCGGCGGGCAGTCTCGACCAGGATCGCTTCTTGCGCGCGATGATACAGTTGCGTAACACACCCGACCCAGACTGCAACCTCTCACCAGCACAGATCATTTTCGGTCACCCCCTTCGAGGCTCGCTCTCCTTCGTTAACAGGCTGGAGAAGTTTTCGAACCCGCATATCCGTCCTCTCTGGCGTCAGGCATGGGCTGTGAAGGAGGATGCCCTTCGTACGCGGATGTCCCGTACCACCGAGTCTCTGGGGGTTCATTCAAGACCACTTCGCCCTCTGGCACTCGGTGAGAGGGTGTTCATCCAGAATCAGCAGGGCCCGAGCCCCAATAAGTGGGACAGGTCTGGGGTGGTGGTGGAGTCGCTTGGCCACGATCAGTATCGGGTGAGAGTTGATGGCTCAGGACGCCTGACGTTGCGCAACCGGCGGTTCCTCCGTGGCTACACGCCAGTCGCCCCATGTACCCAGCGGCTGCCGTCGCCGCCTCCCCTGCCTCCTCCCTCCCTGGACTCTCTGCCCCTAGCTACCCCCTCTGGTCCAGTGGTGCCCCAGGGTGACGCCCGGCTGGGGACGGATGGGCCCCGTGTTGCTGTTCTGGGCCCCTCTCTGCTAGGGCCTTCAGGCGGGGCGTCGTCTCTCCCCGCACCCCTAGTTCCCGCTGGTGTGGCTCCCGCTACACCTCTTCCTGCGCCGTCGCCACTGCGGCCCGCCCGGCCGGCCCGTGCTAGGAGGCCACCTAAGCGATATGAAGCTGAGTCTGGCCAATGGATTTGAGCCCGTGGACCCACGTGGATTCGTGGCTCCCCGGTCTGGGGGGGATGCAGGGTGGAGTGTACTCCCGACCGCTAGGGGGCAATAGTATTGGTTTATGTGTTTAGTACTCTCTGTTAAGAGGTTAGAGTTAGGAGAAGTTGTGGTGGCCATTGTGGATGCCAGGTGGTCCGAGGATACACGCTGTTTCTCCTCTCTCTTTAGGACGTGTTTGCCTGTTATACGTAAGTCTGTTATTAGTTATATGTATCTTATTATCAGATTGTGGTTAACAGTAATCGTTCATGTTTGTTTATATCTTGTTATGTATGTCTTGTTTTGGTAATTGTATTTACTCATACGCTGTATTCCCACCCACAGGGTGTTGACATCTTTGTCTGAATAAATATTATAAACCGACATTGAGGAGTCTTCTTCAAGAGAGAGAAGATCATTTAAGTAAATGCATTCTTTCCAATACCCAACATCCAAAGAAGAGTTGTGAGTTTGCTTTCCTTCTTGTCGCTAATTAAAGATGTCAGACACATAGCACTCAGCCATGGTGGGAGCACCGCGCTGTAGGTCAGCTAACACGTTGCCATGACAACTCAGAATTTCGGCTGAAGGTAGGGTTGGAGAGAGGTGAGAGCCTAAGATCTTTAATGAATGCTGCTCCGTGCGCCCAGTCAGCCGGCGTGTGTTTACCGACCGGGTGTGGGCCTGCGCGGCTGGGGAGGCAATGTGAGCTATTGTCTGCTTGCTGGTGCTAGGGCAGTGTAAATACGTGCGTCGCTAGGTTAATAGTTTGTTGATGAATCATAGCTAAATGACATTCTGCAGCACGAGGGGAAACCTGTTCTCGGAATCTCATTAGTAGACACACATCATAGGCAAAACTCTGCGGTTTAATTCATTAGCATGTTAACATTGTGCTCTTTCATCAAGTGGGGCTAGAGCACTGATGCATGTTCTCGCTCAAAACAATATGTCATTCATAAAAGGCATTAAGCCTCTCATTTGTTACTTCATTTTTGAGGGCTGTCCAAATGCCAAGATTCATCTAATAACTTGCTGTACTGCAGAGGAATGGTGATAAATTAATTTGTCAATGGAGAACACTGGCTAGCAACTGCAATATTCAAGATGAAATCAAAAACCCCTGCACATATTCATTGGCAGTGGAAGCCAACCTTGTAAACTAGCTTTTGTATCAAATGAACACGACCGATACTCAACGGCTACTTATTTCTCCTTCAGTAATAAAAACAAATTGGAGATGGCAGCACTTTCTTTTCAGCTAGGAAATGGGATCATCGAATAATGACGTCCATGGCAAATGTCCCATTTACTATCTGTCTATTTATTATATCTCAGTGTCTCCCCCTACCATTAGCGGAGCTCTGCTTCCCCTGGCCTAAACTGTTTCAGCTTCACACGCTTCCAAGTTCCGGCAAGCTATTTTTTTCTTTCACCGCAGTCCAGTGAGCTTGGCTGACTCTGCATCCACCCGAAATGATGCTCTGGGGGAAAACCTGATGGGTTTATTTGACCTCCCGCAGTTTGTATGTGATCGATTTAACCTCCTCCGGTTTGTATCATCCTCCTCCATATTTGTACATCATAGTGGTTTATAAGTGTTCATAGTCACCTCCTCCCGTTTGTATGTGATCATAGCTGTTTATAAGTGTTCACAGTTACCTCATCCAGTTTGTATGATCATAGTGGTTTAGAAGTGTTCATAGACACCTGTTCCAGTTTGTATATGATCATGGTGGTTTATCAGTGCTCATAGTGGTTTATAAGAGCTCATAGTGGTTAATAAATGCTCGTAGTGGTTTAGCAGTGCTCATAGTGGTTTATCAGTGCTCATAGTCACCTCCTCCAGTTTGTATGCGATCATGGTGAAGGCCCTGAAGACGCTGTCTGTGGACCCTGTGATGGTGATGATCCTCTCTGGGCAGGATCCCTCTGAGATGTTAACCCGTGCGCTGCTCTGTAGGGAGAGAGGGAGCAGGTAGAAGATACCTCTAACCACTGACACAGGGTCAGTTAGATACGGCCCTCATCCCCTACATGGTTAGAGGTTAGAATTGGGGGTAGGGTCATGTGATTGTATTTCTGTTATTAGGGGCATTAGGCAGAGGAGGATTAGGGCTAAAAACAACAGGTGAGGTCATCCAGCACATGCATGAGGTTTATCAGACCAGAATTACCATACCCTGTGGTGTAACACAGATGACTAACAGCAAATAGCAGAATTACTCTAGGGACAATCGTCTGTGCATGAGTCTTTCAATCCCGTGTCTCCACACACACACACACACACACACACACACACACCCACACACACACACACACGCACACACATGCACACACGCACGCACGCACACACGCACACACACACATACACACACACACACACACACACACAAACGCACACACACACACACAAACACACAAACGCACGCACGCATACACACAGATGCATGCACACACACACACACACACACACACACACACACACACACACACACACACACACACACACACACACACACACACAGGGAATAGTGAAGAGTCCAAGGAAGAAGCCTCATACATGGGGAACTAACAAAGGCCTGCCTGACTGACGGCCTGGATGGATGGATGGATGACTACCATGGATGACTGGTTTACTGACTGATTCATAGAGTGCCTCTACAGGGATACAAACTCCCTCTGTTTATCCTTCTGCTTCATAAAGTACAACATTATGGCTTTTCTCCTGGAGTCAGAGAGAAATGTACCATTACAATGACAATTTAATTACTTTTTATACAAAGAGTTAATCAAGCACCATTCAACTGCGCCCTTGAGGTTTATGAGGGGGAATAGAAGAATGAAGAAAAGAAAGAATGGAGGGAGGTAGAGAGATGGGGGAAGGGTAGGAGGGACGGAGGGTAGGAGGGAGAGTAGGAAGGAGGGAGGTAGGGAGGGAGGGAAAGACAGCGAAAGAGAGACAGAGAGAGAGATTTAATTGAAAGAGAAGAAGCCACCAATGCCCAATAGGCAGGTCAGACCATGGGCCTGTTCTGTATGCTATTCAGACTCATTCCTACCAAACATGGACACAGTTTAAGCTTCAATATTAATGGGATTCTATACCAAGCATTCAAACCATTAAAGACAGTCTCTAGTTTCATTATGCGTTCTCTTGAACTCAAACCCATTTGTAATGGTACACTGGCCTACACAATAAGTGGAAAATAAATATTGTGGATACATAATGCATTTGCAATAAGCGACAGAGCTCAAAATATCATAACCCGGTGTCATATCAAGCTACTATGATATTCAGTCCATACTTACAACAATAACAAGTGTGGATGGTGGTAATACAGATAGAGCACATAAGACGTAGATAACATACCTCCTCACGTATTCTCTTCACCGTCTCTCCTTTCTGGGAAAAAGAAGATGAAGGACAACTTAGAAGACAGACGTGTGTGTGCTCTGTGTGAAAAGTACCACCCTCACTCCGTCCTTAACCCCACAAGGTAATCTGGATTTCTGAATAGACAAAGTAAAAATGGATCTTGAGATGTTCTCATCACTTTTATTAATTAATACAAATTGCATATTACCTTCCTTTTTTTCCCTCAACCTTTTTACACATACAATATTGACACCCCTACACATTTTAATCTACTCAGTCTTTGTCAACGGTTTCCAGTCAGACTTCACTGACAAACTTAGGTGTAGAACGAAATCACACCTGCGTGTCATACGCCGCATCCTCTGCTAGTTTTAGATTGCCTGTCCATCTGTCCCTTCCAATTTTGGCCCCTGTCCATCTCTCTCCTCCTACTTATTTCCAATTCACACCTTCACACACTACAATGGCATCCACTAGCAGTGGCATTGACATTTACACTAACCTTTTTATCCAGAGTACTTAACAACTGTACCGTAACACTGTTATTTAATTCTAATGTGCTAATGTGTGATTTGGGACACTTTGGGTGGGACACTCTAATACTAGCTGCAGTAAAGAAGCCTATTAACCCAGGTTTTTAGTCCTCCTGGTGCTAGAGAGACTGTGAGATTGGAGGCTAGCCTCTGAGATGAGGAGTGAGAGGGGGCGGGATGGAGAACGGTGTTATTAACACGAGTGCTTCGGATCGACGGCCTGGTTACAGGTCTGTCTCAGCACGGCATGAGCCAAACATAGCAAATCTCTCTCTCTCTCTCTCTCTCTCCCTCTACAGTATATCACTCCCTTTCTCTTTCTCTCTCTTTCTCTCTTCTGTTCTGTCTCTCTCTATATATCTATATATCTCTCACTTTCTCTTTCACTTTCGGTCTCTATTCTCCTCTTTCCCTCTTTTCAAACTGTTTATCTCTGTCTCTCCATCTTTCTTTATCCCTCTCCTCCCAATTCTCTCTCTCTGTCTGTCTCTCTCTCTCTCTCTCTCTCTCTCTCTCTCTCTCTCTCTCTCTCTCTCTCTCTCTCTCCCTCTACCTATCTATTACAATGCATCAGGGCTAGTGGGAGCTAGCAAGGGGGTAGAGAGCAGCCCATTCCTTCCAAACAGACACTTAACTGCTCACAAGGGGCCATCAGTAATATGCCGTTGGAGCTCAGTTTCAACAGGAGGTTTGCAGTCAATGCACTAATGTCTCTGTTTGATGGATTACTGTACTGCATTAGGGGATGGAGAGAGTCTTAGGAGGGCCGGTGTTAAGGCAGTTACATCTGTGATGGGGGAAATATAGTACCTAGATTGTCAGGAAGCACTGTGTTTGGTGTTGATTTTAAAATAGATCAGAGAGACGGATTGAGAAAATAAATAAACAGATTTTCTTATGAATCTATACAAAAAGGCATGGTGAAAACTTATATTTCTAACAGAGGATAATACTAAAATATGTTCTTTTTTCATATAATAAATCCCACTAGCTATAAATACTGCATATTGATCAGATTTGTGTGTTTTTTTATAGATTATAGCATTTCAGAATCTCAAGATCATAAAGCCGCTCTATATACAGCATATCTCTTCAGATAAGAATCATGAACAAAATGAACATAAAAATGCCTTCTTACCTTTCCTATGATGCTGCCAACCTCCTAAAAATGGCAAGAGATGAAAAGATACATTTGTGAATAAATAATGAATTACAAGCTGTATTGTCATCTTTTAATCTGTGCATGACATAGACAATCTAGATTTACCCTCTAAACCTTTTTACATGACAATCATACATGTTTTTTTTTTATTCAACCTTTTTGTCAGTACACAGAGTAAAACAAAATATTGTTTTGCTCTAGGCCACAGCCATAGTCAGCACCCCTGGAGCAATTATGGGTTAAGTGCCTTGCTCAAATCCACAACAGCATTGGTAGGCACCTTAGATATGATGGCAGCAACCCTCCAGTCACCAGCTCACATGCAGCTCCTTCCTGAGGCGGGGATCAAACCAGCTACGTTCCGATTGATAGCTGGCCTCTCTAACCTCTAGGCTACCTGCCGCCCCCACTACCTGCAGCAACATACAATAGTCACAACGGTTCCAGCTCCTGTCCATACCTTTCCGTGCATGAGCAGTCGGAGTGTGAGGGTCACACCCAAGCCCCCTTCCTCAAAGTCCTGCTCACAGTTCATAGTGATGTGGGAGTGGCACACAGGCAGACGCATGAACGAGGCTCAGTCGCTGGTCGCGCTGTCAGATGAAGGCCAGTATGCTCTCTCTCTCTCTCTCTCTCTCTCTCTCTCTCTCTCTCTCTCTGTTTGTCTGTTTCCCCAATCAGTCGTCTGCTGAGACAAAACACAGACAAAAGAGAAATATGATAGATGACATACAGTAGGTATTTTGGGTGTATTCAATCGAAATCCGTATCTGGAAAAGTCTGGGTTCAGACAAAACAATGTTAGGATTAGTTTTGTCTGAAAGAAAAAAAAAATCAGTAGTGTGAAACGTAAAGAAATAGGTGTACTGGAGGAACGCAGGTGAGCCGTCTTTCCAGGAATGGCTTATGGAGTTGGCAAAGGTGGCATCATACGAACAAATGTCCTTCAGTTCTATGGACAGAACTGAACAACACACAGCAAAAGCAGGGAGGCTACTTGGGATATATTGCTAATCGGTAGTAAGACGGAAGTTAACAAATTGGATGAGTGATGAATGTAAGAGGTGATCAATGGGTGCTTTTTTATTTATTTTTATTTTTATTTTATATTTTGTCCTATTCTCTATATTATTTTAGTTTGGTGACAGGAAGAGTTATTCTGTGATATTGTTATCATTTTATACAAAAGTTGTATGAGTCGAGAAATGTGTTGATCAAATGTGACAATATGAAAAATTCAATAAAATACTGGTTTATATTATGAAAAAAGAAAAAAAATCAATATGTTTAAATCAATAAACATACCCACACACTTGTTGATCTTGTTGATCTTGTTATCTATATTTAGAGTTCAGCGCTTTTTTTAGAGTGATATCTACTCTACACATTAGAACACAGGAAGTCAAGGGAGAAAAATGTCCTGCTTGCATGACAAGTCATTATTTTCCAAGGCAGCAGTGGCAGTTTACCACTTTAGCAACCATCTCAATCTCACAATATCGAATCCTCAACCCAGTGTGTCATTATTCAACAATGAGTCCTGCTCCGTGGCCACTGTGCTTCCGTTCAATGCATTATCCCATCTACAAAGTCAATGTGGGCTCTGATTGAAAGTGAAGACAGTACGCATACAGTATGCAGAAATACTGAAGCTATCTCTGAGGCTTGCATTACGAAATAATGAAGGTGGGTATAATGTATAATGCTCAAATGACTTCGCAATATCCTTGAGGCCATTACCTAGTTTGCCAATAAATGTGCACATTAAAATCATCATCTCTTGATCCATTGATAGTGGAGTGTCATGCTCCCCTCAATCTGGGGCTTTTTAGAATCGATGAACACTGATAACAAAGCCATCATTGTGTGTGCGGGGTATAATGACCAACGCTGGTGCCGTAGACTGTGTCCCAGGCTCTGTAGACTGTGTCCCAGGCTCTGTAGACTGTGTCCCAGGCTCTGTAGACTGTGTCCCAGGCTCTGTAGACGGTGTCCCAGGCTCTGTAGACTGTGTCTCAGGCTCTGTAGACTGTGTCCCAGGCTCTGTAGACGGTGTCCCAGGCTCTGTAGACGGTGTCCCAGGCTCTGTAGACTGTGTCCCAGGCTCTGTAGACTGTGTCCCAGGCTCTGTAGACGGTGTCCCAGGCTCTGTAGACGGTGTCCCAGGCTCTGTAGACTGTGTCCCAGGCTCTGTAGCTGTAGACGGTGTCCCAGGCTCTGTAGACTGTGTCCCAGGCTCTGTAGACGGTGTCCCAGGCTCTGTAGACTGTGTCCCAGGCTCTGTAGCTGTAGACGGTGTCCCAGGCTCTGTAGACTGTGTCCCAGGCTCTGTAGACTGTGTCCCAGGCTCTGTAGACTGTGTCTCAGGCTCTGTAGACTGTGTCTCAGGCTCTGTAGACTGTGTCCCAGGCTCTGTAGCTGTAGACTGTGTCTCAGGCTCTGTAGCTGTAGACTGTGTCCCAGGCTCTGTAGCTGTAGACTGTGTCTCAGGCTCTGTAGACTGTGTCTCAGGCTCTGTAGACTGTGTCTCAGGCTCTGTAGACTGTGTCTCAGGCTCTGTAGACTGTGTCTCAGGCTCTGTAGACTGTGTCCCAGGCTCTGTAGACTGTGTCTCAGGCTCTGTAGACTGTGTCTCAGGCTCTGTAGACTGTGTCTCAGGCTCTGTAGACTGTGTCCCAGGCCCTGTAGACTGTGTCCCAGGCTCTGTAGACTGTGTCTCAGGCTCTGTAGACTGTGTCTCAGGCTCTGTAGACTGTGTCCCAGGCTCTGTAGACTGTGTCTCAGGCTCTGTAGACTGTGTCCCAGGCTCTGTAGACTGTGTCCCAGGCTCTGTAGACTGTGTCCCAGGCTCTGTAGACTGTGTCCCAGGCTCTGTAGACTGTGTCCCAGGCTCTGTAGACTGTGTCTCAGGCTCTGTAGACTGTGTCTCAGGCTCTGTAGACTGTGTCCCAGGCTCTGTAGACTGTGTCCCAGGCTCTGTAGACTGTGTCCCAGGCTCTGTAGACTGTGTCCCAGGCTCTGTAGACTGTGTCTCAGGCTCTGTAGACTGTGTCTCAGGCTCTGTAGACTGTGTCCCAGGCTCTGTAGACTGTGTCCCAGGCTCTGTAGACTGTGTCTCAGGCTCTGTAGACTGTGTCCCAGGCTCTGTAGACTGTGTCCCAGGCTCTGTAGACTGTGTCCCAGGCTCTGTAGACTGTGTCTCAGGCTCTGTAGACTGTGTCCCAGGCTCTGTAGCTGTAGACTGTGTCCCAGGCTCTGTAGACTGTGTCCCAGGCTCTGTAGACTGTGTCCCAGGCTCTGTAGCTGTAGACTGTGTCCCAGGCTCTGTAGCTGTAGACTGTGTCCCAGGCTCTGTAGCTGTAGACTGTGTCCCAGGCTCGGTAGCTGTAGACTGTGTCCCAGGCTCTGTAGGCTGTGTCCCAGGCTCTGTAGCTGTAGACTGTGTCCCAGGCTCTGTAGCTGTAGACTGTGTCCCAGTGTAGACTGTGTCCCAGGCTCTGTAGCTCACAGGGGAAATTGGGTCCTAATTGACAGACAGTGGGTGTTTGTGAGTTAAGAGACTGACTGTGACTTGATTAACTGACTTCTTCTTCTTCTTCTTCTAAATTTATTTATGAACTTTTTTATATTTTGTATGTTATTATTATTATTATTATTCTTTAGAGAGAGTACTGTGGGCGCAAAATGACACTGGGTTCCTGTGGGTTATGAGATGGTTTCCAGTCCCAAAATTAATTTGGACTACATTACATTGGTTAATTTCTCTAAGACTCTATCTCTATCTTATTACGTATCAGACATGAAGCTGCTGTCATAATCATTCAGGAGGAGAATGAGAAGACGGTACAGGGATTATCTACAGACACAATTAGATTTGTTCTGATCTCAGAATGACACTGCACTACTAGGTATACGTGCGTGCATGTCAGATCTTGTGACAGTATGTTGATTGAGAATGATGATTTATTATGTGAGTCACCTGCGTGCTCGGAAGACTAGGCACACAGAGTATATAATTAGCGTATGGAAATATTTAAGTTTCCTCCTTGATTTACTGTGTCTAACCGTTGTCAGTTCAGACAGGGGGAAGTACAGGGCTGGGTAAATATAGCTTTTGCATGATTAGTAGAACTCAAACTCAGCAGACAGTCTGACAGAATAAAATTGCAGAACTGTAAAAATCACCCCATGGTATTGTGGTGGAGATATAGCTTTCGCTGACACAACCCTTTAAGATCCTCATTAAGAAACTCATAAGAACTCATCAATACTGTCAATACTGTTGAAGCTCCGGTCAATTCAGGAAATAGGGAAAATACAATTGTGAGTCAGAATTGTTTATTTTTCTATGAGTAAGTAATACAAAGTGTCTATTACATCCATTTCCTCAAATGGAGTGGGACCCACCCTGACTCTGGACGACACACACACACGCACGCACGCACGCACGCACGCACACACACACACACACACACACACACACACACACACACACACAGACAGACCCACCACTCGACACACCCACACACCCACACACTTACAATAACAACCACCGAAATAATAAATTACATTTCTACGTTTCTGAAGCTGCTGCAGAGTTGTATAGCTGACAGCGCAGTCCTTGGATGAGGGCTATGTTCTGTACTCGTCCCCTCAGTAGCACAGCTCAGGTATCTCACCCTTCTCTGACCGGTCAAGGCCACTTGTTTTAATACGAACACCGTTCGGCAGCCAAGCGCATTCCACCTCGCCTACACTACTGTTACCGTCGCCAGTCCACTATGTGCCGAGAAACATGATCGCTGCTGGGGTCCATTCCTGGGCAGGTGCCTCCTTTAGTCAGGGGCTACCCTCTTCATATTATTGGCAAAAAATGTGTGAGCGAGGGATGTGGACGTGAATTTTTATAAGTCTCCATGTTGTTTTTTTCTCGATGGCCGCAGAGGGGGGGGGGGCGATGTGAGGAGAAGAAATCATGTTTAATCAATGTGAGTGTGATATTTGGCGAGGTGCTATTCCTGAGAGGCAGGTTCTAGGCAGTTTTATTGCCTTCACTCAACAGATGAGGTGACTCTGTATGTTTATTTATGTACTCCATGCATGCAGAGGCCTGTTTAAATCTGACTTGCCGTCCTCCTCTGAAAGCAATATTGGAGCATGACTGCTGCTTGCCTGCCTATCCTTGTGGTATCCTATACATACATTAAGAAACAAATCTAGCTACTGTGGTCCTCTGTGGCTCAGTTGGTAGAGCATGGCTCTTATAGCGCTTGGGTTGTGGGTGCGATTCCTGCTGCGACCATATATACGTAAAAATGTATGCACTCACTGTAATGTAAGTTGCTTTGGATAAAGGCGTCAGCTAAACGGCATACATCATATATTAGCTAGTTAGAAAAACAGACCGGCAGTATTATGACCTAAACTAGGCTAGAAACATCTTCATCTGTTTTTAAAGAGAAACACACTGAGGACTGACTGACAATACCATGTCATCCATGCCTTTATTTATGTATCAGTCTGTCTTCTCCATGTTTCAGATAACAGTGGTGAGAGAGTAGACTACTGTAGATATCAAAAAACAATAAACGATTCAATGAGCTGTGCTTACAGTTGCATGCGACTGATCATGCTCGGCAACACATCTGATTATCATAGCACACATTGCGTAACCTTGTGCTAACTTCATTACGCTCAGGCACTGTAGGGCACGGCGAAAATGTTAGCGCTTTATTGCATTACGAGTGAATGGCTGTAGGGATGATTATGTGCTGCTCTCTGGGCAGATAACAAGGCATGTGCTTTGTGTCTGTGAGGGGGCGGTGTGCCTCTGAACTCATTCGCAGAATCCCAAGCACCAGTGTTCCAGAATGAACAGAGCCCCTCTGTTCTAAATTAGAACTGGGGACTCAGGACAGGGGAATTAGCAAGGTACCAGACTGCAGGGAGAGGCCAGGGCTCAGGCAGGGCGGAGAAGCAGGGGACAGGGGAGGGGGAGGTGGGACTGCAGATCCACAATGCTGTTGGGTTGTCTTTGTCTCTCCTGCCTCTCCTCTCACACGCCTGGTTTGTTTAATTGATGTTCACTGCAAAAAAAGAGGCACATTTTCTGGGACTGATCAAACACGACATAATATGCTAAACCAATGTGGTGAACATGAGGAACATGTTTACGCTCCCCTGTGCTACTGATCTTCAGATTCATCCTAGAAAATGTTGACAAACAACAAACAATCGAGGGGCTCTTTTCTCTCTCTCTCTCTCTCCTTTCTTGGATCACACATCAAAGATGTCACAGATAAAAGTAGCAGCCCTGCATCCCTTGGCAGCAGTTGGTTTCTCTCTTCGTATATCCAGGAGCATCATGCCAGATTGCTGGAGATGAAAGGGATCTCGTATGGCCCACTTGTCTTTAAGAATGGACACCTGTTTGGGGGCAAGGATGTCGCTAAAACAACACCCTGACAGCAGCCAGGGTCCTGGCTTAAGGGAACAGGGGGTGAGGAATGGGGAAGTACACTCTTAGAAAAAACCCAAATCCTTAAAGGTTCTTTATAGCACCAACATCGGTTAGAGAGATGTTACAACATAAAAGACAATAACTTAAAGAACCGAAATTCACAATTACCTACAATTACCCAGCAAACATGATTCTTCATTGCTTCCTCCTGTTGCTAGGGAATGAATGAATGAATGAATGAATGAATGGTCTTTATTGTCATTGCTATAGTACAGGTACCAAACAACGAAATTTGGGAGGGGGGGGCTCCCCTGGTGCTAGGAAAGAAAAAAAAGAAGAAAAAACAAGAAGGGAAAGGAGCTGGTTTACATAAATAAAGGCTATGTACACTATCCACTATACTATACTGTACAGATAAAACGACTAGGGTTGTCATATTGCACATAGTGTTATTGCACATTCATTTAAAGTGTCGCAGATTGCAGGCTTGAAATGTACACATTTGTGCCTCAGCACTACACCTGATTTTTCAATCCAGCAGCTGCCATGACAGGTAATTGTGAATGTCCATTCTTTGTGTTGCATTATCTCACTTACTTGTGATGTTGGTTTGTGTTTGATTCTAACTGTATTACATCTGTGCTCTTGTTCATGTATGTGTTTTGTTGGGGTGGTTGATACAGCACCCTTTGGCGTGAAGTGTGTGCATGTCTATGGGTGCGGCCCTCCACTTGGTACAATAGACCCACACAAAGACAAAGATTGTTGCGCATGGCCATTCACCTTTGAGGTATGTTGTGGTGTGCCAATGTGAAATTGCTTGGACTCTTCATGAAGCTACGCTACTACTGTACTTCAACTGGTTAAAAATAGAATATCTACAAAATAGAACCATTTAAAGTTCTATAAAAAAATGTTAAATAAAAGGTTCTATACCTTGAAAAATGGCACCGTCCATGGGTCTATTTAGAACCATTTAGAGAACCCCATATTGTTCTTTAATAGAAACCATGTAACCATGTAAAATGGTTCTATATAGCACTTTTAGGGGTGCCTAATATGTCTCAAGGCATGAAACCTTTTTTGGTTCCATATAGAACTGTTAGCTATAAGAGTGTACCTCGTCACCATGGTGAAAGAGTGAGACAGAGTTCCCTCTGCATACTGTACATACGCAGGGTGAGTGGTGTAGAATGTCCTCTCGATAAAAACACAGGGGGAAAGAGGATAGGGTGTCCCCCTCATATGTATGGAGGGGCGGTTGGAGAGGGTGTCAACTCGTGTACACGCGTACACCGTAAGGGCAGAGGGTAAGGGATATCACTCATCACACAAACACACACGCCTGCACGCACACACGAGAGGAGAGGGTGTCCAATCCAAACACAAGAGCACACATCCTTTGATCTCCATGAGGTCCTCAGCTGCTGAGAAGTTATGGAAAAGATAAGAGTCCCTTGGAGCCACTGAAGCTATCCTTCATAAATAGAATAGAATAATAAATAGAATAGAATTACTGAAACACTAGAATGCTGAATGGAAAGCACATCCGTTGAGTTAATGTGACAAATACACGTAGAATTATGTATAACAGTGCCTGCTGTAGTAGCTTATTTGTATTTGTGAGGGACAAAACAACCTCCATCACTCCATTTACCACAATAAAGCAAGCGTGTGCTGCTGTGTGTGTCACTTAAAGTACACCACAAACTCCACTTCAGTGAGTGGTCAGGCGGATACTCGGCTTCTAATGGCACCACTTGTCCACTCCCAAGTCTATAATGAGGTCTGTAGGGAAAGCTCCCTCCATTTCCCTCAAACTCAGCATCTTCTATATACCCTTCAGAAAAAAAACTGTCTTTGTGTTAAGACTCCAAACCTGACTGAAAAGGGTGGAGAATCGAAAGATATGAGCGAAAGATATCATAATCAAAACCGAATAATAGAGATTGAGCGTTCATTCAGGAACTACTTAAGTACGGACAGTACGAGCGCACACAGTAAAAGGATGGTTATAATTACACGCTGCCTTGTTCAGACTGGCAGTGTCCTGTTCATTGCTCATAAGTACTGAAAATGAATTTGAACACAGGTGATGATGTTACTAATCATCTATATTTATAAAAGCTAATATGGGGCTATGTGTGGCTATACAACCCTTTTATTTATATCAGACAAGACAGGCCTATACAGGCAGATACTATATAAGAAATATGATATAAGAAATATCAGACATATTAAATCCTTTTCTACAGTACATGATTGATGGGTTAGGGTTAGGGTATGCAATATTAGCTACATATTTTACCTTTGAATACCTTAAGAATAATTCCAGCCCTAAAGCTCAATTGAGACTCTACATTGAACCTTTTTATGACCAACATCAGTCCAATATGTCGCTTTATCAACTCTTGTGCTAGACGCTAGCATTTCAACTGTGTCTAACTCTGGAACTTATTTAATAATACATACTTCTGCTGGCAAAGTTCTGAACCTAAAGACATTAAAGACATTCCGTTTAACTCGAGCATGAAAAGGTTCCTTGAACATGGCTTTGCTTTGACTTTCCGTCCATAGAGATGAGAAAAAAGAGAGGGAGCGAGAGAGAGAGAGAAAGAGAGAAGGAGGAGAGGGGTGAAGTGTGTGGACGTTGGGTGGTGGTGGTAGTGGTAGGGTGGGGGGGGGGTCAGCGAAACAAGAGAGGCTTGAAATTAAAGAGTTGTGTTTTATCTCTGTCCGTGTCGGTCTCAGCTCTGTCATGTCTAAAGGGAGGGGTCAAGCCTCACCACAGGGGGACTTCCCTTCCTATCAGATGCTGGATTCATCTGGTGTTAAAGCGCAATCATGTCCGCCTGCCCTACAAGCTGCCTGTCAACCCAGGCCCCAACCCCCGGGAGAGAGCTCCCAGACCCCAGGCTGTCTCCTGCTACTTAAGCCAGGCTTAATGCGTCAGAGAGGGAGTGACCCACCCCCCTGCCTTCTCATTCATCTTCCACACACTTTACTGAGAAAACCTATGGATGTGACTCTCTGACGAGGACTTCAGTTTGTACGTTATTTATTTTAATTATATAGAAAATAAAGTCTTTATTGCTATGTCATTAACACAGATCACACAGATTAACAGTGGTACTAATGTCCCTGTAACCTAGGCCACCCGGTATATCTTCTCACCTTTGTTTGGAAAGCCTGGGGATGTTGGAAGCAGAAAGTGGTTTATGGTGGACATCTCTAACGCAATTTGCCACAGTCCTAACCATTCAAAAGGCTCAAAACCGAACAGCCAAACATTTTCACTGATCCCACATTAGGCAGTGTTAATTTGGCAGTGTTGTCCCCCACGTGGGTAGTGTTCCAAAAAACAAATTATAATTCCAGGAAAAATAAAACCGCTTCAGCAAGCTTGATTAGCTAACACTGCCTAATTTACTCTTTTCAAGAGCAACGAAAAAAGGCTTGTTCTCGAAGGATCACTTCTGCTCAAAGCCAGTCAAAAATGTGAACCGAATAGGCCAATTTTTCCAGACCTCCAAAGGAGACTTGAGAACAATGTGATTTGGAGGTATGGCTACATGAGATTAGCAGAGCCTGAAGTCATGGGACTGCACTTAAAACATACTAATAATAAAACACACAATAATAACTGATCAATGATGTAATAATAGCACTGGAACCGTGGAAGATTGACATCAAAGACGATTTGCAGGTTCTGCTCTACGCTTACAACTAACAGTGCAGGGAATCAATAGAGAGGGATTCTTTCTGTCGTGACAACATGAGGAGTTGTCAATTCATCAATGTTCCCTAGAAACGCCTCACCGTGGGAGGCGAATATGGAGGAGAAATCCATGATCTGAAATGATCGTGAAATGGGTGTGTTTGATTCTTGATTGGTATGATTAGTACCAATCAACTGTGTAGAGTTGATACCATTGGGTAAGTCTCTCTGCCATTACTGTACATACATCTCTGAGTTGTCTGTGATTGCCAATCTAATGCAGTCTCAGCTTTCAGTCCCAATAGACCCATGCTAAAAGAAGATCGTCTTCAAAGAAAAGAACAGGTCATCTCACTAGAAAACTGGGGGGAGGCTGGTGGAGGCAGAAATCAGAGGACGGGCTCATTGTAATGCATGGAATGGAATAGGGAATGGGATCAAACACTACCACTCCTGATTCCATTCCATGTACACATGATCCCATCATCCGATTTCTACCTCCACCAGCCTCCCCTGCGAGAAACATACCATATGTATGTATGTGTATACATATATATATACTGTATATATACATATATATATGCCATTTAGCTGATGCTCTTATCCAAAGAGACTTACATTAGAGTACGTACATTTTTCCGTATATAAGGCTCCCTTGATCATGTGCTTTCCTAGCGCAGCCCTGGTCCAACTCATTAAGACTTGTAAGAACAACACAGTCAAGACACGGAGATAATGATCATTACAGAGGCAATAATTCTGTCCTGTCACTGCTGCCCCTGGCCCCGAGTGACTGTCGGTTCCAGACACACAGTGACACAGTCTGAGCCTCTATTTATTTATGCTGCCTCTGGTTGGCGTGGGGAGATAGCAGTACCAGGGCTGATGCTGTCGTTATCTACAGTAACTTGCGCCTGTTCTACTGCAAACTCATTTTGAGAGAGATGGGCTGGCCACTTCAGATAGATAGCCTTAAATTACGCTTATCCTTAATTGGTTTCACACATCACACACTGTTCTGCTGCTCCTGGATAACACTGTTGTGGATAAACTCTCCATGTTTAATAATTACGAATTCAACGCTAGAATGTGTTGGTCACTTGTCTTCACTTAGAATGGCACATTTCCTAGTAGTTTGCATTAGCAGCATATATCATTCGGAATACTTTTTGGCATGGCACTGAATACACTTTGGCAGGGTATTAACTCAAGCTTTTTCCCCAGCCCTCTTACTAGATGAAGGTCACTTTCTCTATCAGAACAGCTTCCCCCCTCTTCATCTGCTCTTTCATCCCTCCCTTCCTCCCATCCTCCCATCCTCCACACCAGAGCATGAGTCAGAGAATCTGACACCTCACTGGAGAGCAGCGGAGGAGAGAGAGAAAGAGAGAGAGAGAGAGAGAGAGAGAGAGAGGGGGGGAGGGAGAGAGGCAGAGTGAGAGAGTGCGAGAGAGAGAGAGAGAGAGAGAGGGAGAGAGAGAGAGAGGCAGAGATCAATAGCTCCTCGAAAAAAGAAACCTAAGAAGATATGAGGATATTGTACTGTGTCCACAGGATACTTGACGAATAAAACCCAATACCAACAATCAAAGCTACAGTAGTTTGATGCAATTCTAATCATCTATGGGGCTATCTATCTATCTATCTATCTATCTATCTATCTCTCTCTCTCTATATATATATATATATATATATATATATATATATATATATATATATCTACGATCAACCTTAGTGCACATGCTTTGTAACTTGAATGCCAAGCCCTAAACAGAAAACCAGGAACCATTACTGCATTAAAGGACAACAATACAACAAATATAACCGCAAGCGCCAATCGGGCGTGTTCCTACAGATATGCCCCCATAACCATAAATGGGGTGAGATTGACAGACACGGGGTGGATCTACAGACAGGTTGTAGGTTTGACAGATAGGGGGTAGACCTACAGACAGGGGTAGACAGGGGGTAGACCACTCACCTAATATGGGCCAAGTTGAACTCATGATATACTAAGCTATGATATTATGAAGTACCCTAGGACCACGGGCCTGTAAGGTACCAGTCACCTAATTATGGCCTGATATACAGGCCTATTATTCTAACATTTCTAACATTGAAAAATACAAACATCTGTAATGTCCTTGTTTTTTTAGATATCTTCAAATGCTTCGACATAGTATCACATTGTAGTGCCCTCTATTAGCCTGTCGAATGCCATAAATATTGACGTAGCAGGGCAAATTCTCAGAGCAATTGATTTTTTTTCTTTTTTTCATATCATCTTCTCTGATACCTTTATATCTCTTATCCTTCGACACCCTATAGAGAGACGTGCACCACACATGTTCATATGCAATCTTGGACCAATCTGACTCACAGTTGATTTTAAGTGAATTTTTATAGTTTGGCCAAATTTTCCACCTGCAGAAAAATCCATCATGGCGGACTTCATGGGTTCTTGAGGCAAATATGTTCCCCATGAGGAAAGAGACATGTACCAAGTTTCATACATTTTCATACAACAGGGTAGAAATGCCAGCATTGTGAAGTTACTTGATTCTCTATTTGTTATAGCGCCACCTATGGACTAATTATGGTAATTATTTCTGCCATTGTTACTGATGCTCTCTAGTTGTGGCATGCACATTTATAGCATTTATGGTCATGGACTTGGCAGAGCAAAATCTATGAGAATTTGACATTTCTGGCCCAATTACTTTTTGTTTTCATATCATTTTCTCCGTCATCTTGGAATGGAATCTCTTATCTCTGAACACCCTATAGACGTGCACCACGCATGTTCATATGCCATTTTGGACCAATCAGACTTACAGTTGATTCCAAAAAATAATAAAGCGCCACCAATGGTCTAATCCTGGTCATTCTTTCTGCCATAGTTACTGATGCTCTCATGTTGTGGCATGCAAATTGATAGCATTTTTGGTCAGGGACTTTTTGAGCTATTTGACCAAAGCGAGGAAAACAATAATAAGAAGTAAACCACCAATAACAATACTGTACTAGGTAGTAGTAGGACCACTAATTACCTTCATGTTTAAATAGAATGGAATGTAATGGTGTATGGCTGCATACTGTACATTCCTCAACACTGGCATCATTCAAAGTAACCTTGCATCATATTGATGCAAGATATGGCAGCCAGTACACCCTCTCTGGTAAAACAAACTTTGCCCAGTGAGTGTTTGTCTGAGAATGCATAGGCACACCAAACACCACCATGTGCAGTGTGCTGAAACAGAACAAGATATTACATAAGCCCAAAAACAAACTGAGCACAAATCCAAAAATAGTGCAGTCCTTGTTAAATATTTCAGGCACTCGGCAGCTGAAGAGGGGATAAAAATCCTCTCTCCCCGTGGTCACCGTGCAAAAACACACACACACCCTGACGCAGTCACCCGATCGAAAGAGAAACCTTCATTTAGTGTACTGTCTTAGGCACTTGGCTCCACACCACAAAGTAGATTACTGTCACTCAGACGGTCCTTTAGCTCCTTCACTAAACATACTACGACTCGCCACTTCTGAAGAGGTGTGACAGGACACTTGCACTGTGCTGGAGGGGTTCAGCACCCTTATTGTGTGTAGCGTTAGTGAGTCACTGTGCATAAGAGTCTCCACTAAGCCACTAAAGTGTAACAAAACAAAAAACGGAGCTGTTCTGTATAAACCATCCTCAGGGGGACTATTTAATAATAACCTTGGGAAGATAACAGAGCAGAGCAGTCACAGGACCTGTTAATTCGGGGTGATGAGCCTAGCAGAGACCAAATACAGTCAGATCTTTTCATGAAGAGATCCCCTCCCGATGGCTGTGTCAGCTATTTGGCCTGAAACCCGGGATAAGAAGAAGAAGCAGAAATAGAGCGAGGATCACATTGCATTCTGGCAGAAGCTACTTTTCTTAACAAAACAAGGAGGCCTAAAACTGAGTTGAATTTATGGTGCATTTTTCAAGCCTAAGGAGGTCTGGGGGGGAGAACAATTCACAGATCAATGCATTTTAAATTGGTAGTATTTCATACTCTAGTTGTTCTTCGGGGTTTGTGCATCTTGTCTAAACATGTGATAAAGAAAGACATAGTGTACTGTTCAGGCGACACAAAATCTATTTTAATCGACGGCCCTCTGTGGGTGGGAGTTGTGGTACCTGTCTATTCGTCATTACACAATAACAAACACAGGTTAATTGCTCAAATACAGGTTAATTCCTACATGGTTTCAAATATACAGGGGTAAACTAATATGTGTAATAAGAAAACCCTGGCGATCTATTAATGCATGACTGAACATGCAATGCCGTACTACTTTCAGACCACTACTATTTCAATTACCCATAATGGGAAAGTGTGTCCAAACTTTTGACTGGTACTGTATTTTTATTTGGTTTTAGAAGAGTTGAGTCTGATCTATGTACATTGACGGTACATTGATTTCAGAATGTGACCAGATGAGTTCATCTCTCATTCCTTGATTACGTGGGTCCAAATCCTACGTATATAATAGCTTCCCTCCAGAATTCCACATCCCCCCTCTTCAACAGCGCTATTTCCATACTGTACACATCACCGCGGTCTGGAGCTGGGACCAATTAAAGTGAGCCCCAATACTGTGCAGTCTTTGCTAGAACTTGA
Source organism: Nansenia antarctica (assembly GCF_963989245.1). NCBI lineage: Eukaryota > Metazoa > Chordata > Actinopteri > Argentiniformes > Microstomatidae > Nansenia > Nansenia antarctica. The sequence goes on along the minus strand of NC_137676.1, from coordinate 14,231,744 downwards.
TGACTACGTTCTCATTGACTACGCTGCTTATTTCCCCCTGACTCTGCTGCAGCGGCATCTTTTGTAAACGAGCAGGATTATTGGCAGTTCCCAGACATTGGAGCAGCATGTGTCAGGCCTTGGCTCTGTTATTTATGAGAGCTCTCAGCCCTCAGTCCTCGGCCCTTACCCCTGCAGCAGGGATGCTGCTTGGGTTTCATTATTGAAGAGGCCCATCCACTTCTTATTAGATCTTTGATTCTGGAAGTGCATTAAGGAATTACATTAGGACAGCATAAGTCAGCAATGCCTGATGGTCTCTCTTTCTCCCTCCCTCCTTGAGAGTATTTCTCCAAACAGACAGAGAGACAGGCGCATTGAAAAAAAACATTATTCCTCCTGCACATTTGCATGCACCACGCATGCACACACGCACACACACACACACACACACGCACGCACGCACGCACGCACAACACACATACACACACACACACACACACACACACACAATATTCCTTATTGGTCCCTACAATCTGCTTGGTAGGGAGAGTCTGCGTCCCATCCTCTTATTTCTGATAGTAATTTTCCAGGACGCAAAGATAAATCTGCTAATAAAATTGCTCTTGGGGGGCTTTTAAATGGGTTCTCTATCTAGTCATATAAAACATTCTATGTACTCTATGCGTGCTTAATTATAATGACAAAAACGTAGCTAGCAAAAATAAGAGCAAAGATAGATAGAGGTTATGCAGATGACTCATGTCAGCTCATTGATATGCAGGAGGACTCAGGTTGTGCCCTGTCTCTAGAGTTCCACTAGGGTGAGAGGACCAGCAGGATGGACCAGGCTGAAAGCAACACACACAAAAAACACACAGCAGCTCACTGGGTTTTGGTAGCCTACACTTTGTGGGGGAATCCAACAGCCGCGAGGAGGAGCATTATTTTAGAACACACGTCCATAGTCAATCAGGTGATCCACATGAGAGTGTTCTTTCATTGACTTTATTGTCCCAGAGAGTCTATGATGATCGACCCGCTGAAATCCAATGGTGCCTTTTGTGCAATTGGTCAAGCTCATTGTGTGTGGCCGTCCTTGATGTATCAGGTCATTCATACATTACAGAATTTCCTTGAAAGGAGACTGTGAATTCAATGGGACTTCAGAATCAGAATCAGAATCAAGTTTATTGTTACACCCAATTATACAAGTATTTAAGAGAGTAAAATACTTAGGCTTCGGTTCCTTGACATTGCAGCAACAGGAACAAATGGCAATTGTTGAAAACATGATATACTTCATACAGCAGGCCTACAACTATCCGTATTGCTCACAACTCCTCTCATGAGAGAACTTAAAGAGATAAACAATTATTAAAAAGCAATTTCTTTAACTAATGCATTACAGCACTTTTACAGAAGCCGAAAGTACGGTATGTGGAATGTATATGTTGGCATTCCTGCCTGTGTACTCTTCCATACTGTAAATCCTCTCCTAAATTACAATTTTCCTGATTGCAAATGATTTGTGGTTGATAGATACAGTAGTACTGTACACCTACAGTGGCACAATACACAAACGCTGGTTTACATTGACAGTTTTTACATTTAGCAGACGCTTTTATTCAAAGCGACTTACCACAAGTACATTTATCAGTGAATCATCTATGCATCAGTCATCATAAGCAAACATCGATGCTAGAACCAGATGCCATAATAGAAATTGTGGTTGGTCCAAAGTAAAAACAAATACAGCAGGCCATCTGGCTTTCACAGACTGAAGCCAATGACTGTACTGTAAAGTAAAATAAAGAAATAGTGTAACAGGTATTTTGTTAGCTTTAAATTACGTAAAAAACATAGATCTTACCAAAGATCTAGATCAGGCCAAATGAATAACCTACACTTGTACCAGAGTAATTGTTTCAAATGTCTGGATCACAGATCTACCCAATGGTGGCCAACAGAAAACTAGCAGTCATACCAAATTCTAATGCTGAAACGAAATTAGCAGTTTTAAGTTTGGATTTCCTTAGCGCACTTTGCATGTGGGTCAACTCATAAAGTCCAGCTGGAAACTAATGCAATTAAGCATCCCAGTGAATGATGCTACTGTCAAACGCACAAACACACACACACACACACACACACACACACACACACACACACACACATCATTCTCATAAAGACGTCCACCACCAACAACAGGCCAATTGTCTCAATCCCAATAAACTACTGCTGTTGTTCTCAGTACGCATCTGTCGGGCTTCGACCATATGGCCTAAAAAGAGTCGCGTTAACTTAATCTTGATTTTCTTTGCCTATTTTGTCCATTCAGAATTAGTATTTTACAATGCACGAAACAGTTATGTTTAATTCTAAGGATTTGATACGAAATTAAATCGCCAGAGAATATGGCCGTTATTAATCTCGGGGGAAAAAATAATGTGCTGTCATTTTTCTGTTGTGAGAATAAATTATCGATATAGCGAAGAGTTTTTCTATTAGTTCAGTATTCTGCTGTGGCACAATCTAGCCTAAATCTCAAGGGAATAGCTATTGTATCGCTAATTGACACAGTTCAACATGCTTAGTTAGGGAATATAATACAGTGAATAACAAGACAGGTTTTTGGAAGTTAACGAAATCACATCATAATATTTTCGGGAACATTTACAAGTGCCTGTCTTCTGCAATAATAGCTTAACACCAGTCGCGTCTTACCTGTTCTCGTTCACGGGTGGTAAAATGTCCTCTAAAGTATCCCCATAGATGTGTAATAATAACCGGGCTTGGTATCCACATTAGAGTCCACAATGCACTAATACGGATTCTCCTCCTGGAGTATCACGCTTGAGGAATAGACGGGAATGAGTGCAGAGCGCCTGTGCGTTGAGGTGGGAGAGGCTCGGTGAAGCGAGATACGTGCGGGGGGCTCAGAACGATTGACCGACCCCCTTTTAGATCCCGATGTGAACCAAGGCGAGGGTATAAATGTGTACAGTGCACCCTGGGTAAAGCCTTGTGCCCAAGTATCCAGCGATCGCTCTTTCCCTCCGCCCGTGCTCTGTCCCCCGGTGTGATCGCTGTCCCCATGGGACCGTTACATTTGGGCAAAACTCACGCTTCTACTGTCCGACGCATGGCCATTCATTGGCCAATCGGGAATTTCAATGACATGTCCGTTAGGTTGAATGGGCTCTGTGTTGTTTCCCTTGAAGTGAAATTGATGTATTAAATCTAGCTTCTTCTTTCTAATCACCTCAAATTCAGGTGGTCTTGGTCCACTGAAACCAACGCTCACCAATGCACATGACTTCGGGGCCTCTCTTTTGTGAATATTATGCTCGATATAAAAGCTGGTAAGTAAGTTGGAGGTGTGAAACGATTGTTTAAAGCCCACCCGTGGAGCTCATCTGTGGGGTCTTGAGACATGGCCGTGACTCTCTTTATGCCTCGCTCTCCTACACTGCCACCTAGTGGATAAACCGACTGTTACAACCAGGCCTGCTGGACTGTTATGAAAACCCTACTACAACAAGTAGCCTACCACAACTGGATGTGGACTATTCTAATTGTAATTAATTTTTAATTTTAATTAAGACTATTCTGGTGTTCTTTAGCCTACCCGTAGCCATTGCGTTTTGACGTTTGACGTTACTATGCGCCGAGTATTTGGTTGCCATTGTCAGCCGGCTATACAAAACTGTTAAAGATGATTGATTGACACAATTGTTTAGAACATCCGAGTTATTTCCAGAACACAACATAACATAAGAGACTGGAAGGAATTTTCACTGAATGGTTAATAGTTTGACGTGAAGCATGACATCACATAACACCTTCTGTCAGCTCCCCCCAGATTCAGAGGGATCCCTGGATAATTTGAAGATGACAGCTTCATTTATTTTACTGATTACCCACATTGTATCACAGGTGTATAACATCTGTGCCCACTAAACGAGTGAGGAAATGCTTGGCTATGTTGAAATTCTTGAAGTGATATAAAGAGTTTACCTCGATCAATTCTCTTCATCGATATCACATTTTTTTCACAACTTTGCATGCTATACGATGCCACAATTTTTTTCCAGAGATGGTAAACACGGCCTAAGTCACATCTAGTTTTCTCCAACTGGAGAATGTGTCATGTCCGGTTTCAACGCCGAATTTCCATACCATTGGTCGGCCAACCCAAAAAAATCCCAAGAAAAAATAAATAAAAAATCTGATACATGAAAAAGGTCAAAGGTCAAAGATGGTGCCAACATATCTCCAAATGGCCTAAACATATAGGTGTCCGCCTAAACATACCTGTACTAAAACAGGTACAAAGTTGCATTTGCTCACATTACTAGCATCGACTTTGGCACAAGTACTAATAAGACCCTGGAGTACTGATTCCTAGATGATTTGGGCTTCGTTATCAGGTTTCCAAGGTGATATTCACTGTAAAAGCTGTTGTTTTTTTAGGCGGAGACTGAATTTGAGATGTTTTATAATGTTCTAGCTCTATTTGCTCTGACACAGTAACATAGATTTTGATTCTGACACTTCTACAGCCACCCCACAGGTGTTAGCTTTCATCATTAAGGCCCTTGTGTTTGTGGAGATATTCTATATTCACTGTGGGCATGTCATTTCGAGCAGAAAACCAGAAAAATGAGGTGGATAAGATGAGGTTAAAGACAAGAAACACATGATTGTTTACACCATCACATCATCATCATATACAACTATATTACTATTAAGCATGGTGTCCTACCAAATAAGTAGGCTACACACTGACGCGTTGTTTTCTGCATGCTTTATTGTTTTTTATTTGAAGTATAGATGATTTTAATCTTGGCCTTGTAACTCTTCACAGAGTCTGCATCATTCAAAGCTACACTTTTTGTGATAAGGGGCAGTGAACCAATGAGACACTGCAGGCTACCTCTACTTGATTTCATTATTTCCTAAAGACTTGTCTGGTATATGTCTGCAATGGGATCCAAGCAAGTGGAAGTGATGTCTGTCTCTCTGCAGTGGATTACGTCATCCCATAGTGTGTACCAAGGGATAAATCCCAGAAGGGACTTAGCGGCAGGAGACAGCAGGGGCCTCTGGCATATTATATTCAATCTTATCTACTGTACACTGCAGCCCAGAGATAGAGCTCAACCTGGTATTTCTTTTTGAACATGAATTCAAAGTAATACATACAATACTTTGAAACAACAGAATGGTTCTATGAGGTGTCTTCAACTTCAAATCACATAAGCAGGCAGCAGCATTTCGATTTAGGAGTTTGTTTTGCCAATGCAAGGTCCACAGTGACAATGTGTATTTTCTCTTTCACAACAACAGGCTTTTCTAGGTGACACAGAACTCCAAGTGAGCTATTTGTTTTGACTGTTGCTCAGATTCTATTTTCTTATTCACTATGCACCTCAGCATAAAAACACAATTTGTTTTGCTCTGCCCTGAATTGCTTGCCAAGGTAACAAAACAAAAATAAATAAAAAGAGAGAGAGAAAATGAGAACTACTCCCTCAAACAGTAGGGGGTGCTGTGTGATTGTGTGATTTATAATCTCTCCTGCAGAAAAAGAAATGCTTTGTAAAGAGCAGAGGCTGCTGTAGCTTCCGTCACTGGAGCTGTGCTTCTTTGATTGCTATGGTATATCCGTCAAGTAGATGCGATTGTACAACAACTGAAGTGTACAGCCGGAAATGAGACAGCCATCAATAAGGATGATGAATTGCTGCTGTACTGAGACATGGCTGGTAAATAGGCTAACACACACACACACACACACACACACACACACACACGCGCACGCACGCACGCACGCACACACACACACACACACACGCACACATACACACACACACACACACACACACACACACACACACACACACACACACACACACACACACACACCTGCACTGAAACATGGTAGCTGGATAAGTTGGACATGGTGAGCACTGTGTGGGAATGTGACAGAGCACTTAATCAAATGTACCCCCTGCTATGGCTGTGTGTGTGTGTGTGTGTGTGTGTGTGTGTGTGTGTGTGTGTGTGTGCAAGGAATTGCATGATTCTGAATTACCTTGAACATTTGAACAGTGAACATTTGATCAGTGAATTTGAACAGTGTTTCCTGCCAAACCAATGACATTTGAGGTGGTTTTACATTGACCGATTGCATCATATATGTTTACAGATGGATTAGGGATATATACCGTTATTTTCTACTCAATGGTGGAAAATAAGTATTTCTATAGGATAGTGGTGTGTCTCTAAAAGTAAAGTTGTTCAGAAAGTAATTACAGTGTTATTATAATTGAGACATTTTCTTATCATTGTACCAAATCAATTGGATGGACCTCGTGACAGTGATGATGTCATATTATATTGTATTTTCAAAAGGTCCATCTCTAACAGCAAAGGTGCTCTTTTTAGTGAATTAGGGGTGTTACATTGACAACCCCCACTTTGATTGTCTAACACAATGTATGTGGCCTGTGCTTGTCTAGGGGCATTCAGGCCTAACAAACGCCTCTCACACCAAATGGCACTGAAACAACAAGAGATGACACTAGGGCAGCCACTACAATTACTCAGCAATGGAATGTCTCTCCTTTTCTTTCCAATACCGTCACAGACAAACAAGCACAAACATGGTTTAACATTCCCCGCATTGAATTTCCAAGAGTTTCTGAACGAGCGTTTGCCCATCAGAATGTGTAGGGGGAGGGAGGATGTATTCCAGCATTGTCTGTCTTCACTTGCCTAAGCACACGTGGGTTGTTTTTTTTTCCTCTCACTTAGTTTTGCAGAAGATGGAATCTCACTTCTCGGAAATCAGGGGGTTAGATTCCGGAATCCCTCGTCTTGGAAATCAGAAAGCAGGGGTAATATGTTGGCATGCTACTTTGATGTTCATAGCTCAACCGTGTTTAACAAGCATGAAAGTGATGTTGTGTTCTTACATTTCACTCATTATTCTGTAAGAAATCAAATACACTTGGTGGCACAATGAGCACAGTATTTTAAGAGTATATCTTTTAATTAGTCTGCACACACACGCACGCACACACGCACACACGCACACACGCGCACACACACACACACACACACACACACACACACACACACACACACACACACACACACACACACACACAGACACAGACACAGACACACACACAGACACACACACACACACACACACACACACACACACAGTAGAAATTATTTAGATGGAGAAGCTCAGCATAGTCTCATTCAGGACAGAAGGTTAAGTATGGATTATGTATGTGTTTCCCTCTGATAATAGGGTCCTGCTGTGAAGACTGCCTTTGAAAATGTGTAATAGTGTTGTAGCGACTTTAAGCACAGACCACATTGTTAACAGAATAGAATACTAATAGCCATTTTAGTTTTAAGAAAAGAACAAAGAATTCTTGCACATCATGCCATATAGATCTATTTTATTTATCCTCATTTATCTTGTATAATCACACGTTCAGTTCATTTATACAACATTACCATATTTCCACATGTTAAGAGCACACACAGATCTAACCTCAACAGTTCATAACCACTATTTATCTTAATCATCATGATCATGATCATCATCATCATCATCCTCCTCCTCCTCCTCCTCCTCCTCCTCCTCATCAACAACAACAACAACAACAGTTTGGTAAAACACTGTTTACTTCATCCCCCAGTGAGTTTTCTTTTGTCCTCTCAACAATGGTGGCCTGAGCACACTACCAGACAAGACAGACTAGAAAACACTGAATACCCCTAGACTGTCAGCCTATCCAATGGCTCCTGACAAAGAAACAATTGAAAGTTGGCGACAAAAGTGGAATCGACCACAATCCTTTGTCAGTCTGTGGTTCTGGGAACGGTGGGGGTGCAAGGGTACGGTTTGAATGCCCACTGCAGCTGTCCAGGGACATCAAACTCATGAATCAGATTCATATTGTTGGTTATTTACAATGGGACGCCAAACACCACATAGTGCTCCAGGACCCTTTTTATATAACCATTGAGATGGGAAAAGAACAGTTCTAGAACATGCTGCAGGGCTTCCTAGTTTTGCACCTTATACAGTACACAATACCACAAGACTCCATACATTCATTCATTCATTTTTCACTTTTATTTCATAACTTTGGGGCTCCTCCTGGACAGAGATAATGACGTTTTATTCAAAGGCCTGGCCCAGTTTTCAAGAACTGATCTGTGATTTGTTGGAAGGGAACTCAGACTGGAAACCAAAGCTGTGTGTTTAGGTTGGATTAAGGTTGGGCTTTTAGTTAAGGCTTGGGTTATGGTATGGATTTGAGTGAGAGGTCTTGGAAAGGCATGGTCTTAGTTTCAATTTACTGGCTTTGTAGCTATGGCCTATGTTGGGGCCTGATTTAGGGCTGAAGCCTAAGTTAAAGTTAAATTACAGTCAGATAAGTAAGGACGGTTTAGGGTTAGCTCAGAGCTTACATTCTTTCTTCCAGTAAGCTGTAACTAAAATACATCAGCACATGAAATTCCATTATAAAAAATAAAGACATTTGAGACATTCCAATCCTTCTGCATTGACACGATTCGAACCGCAGCAACATGCCGGAGGCCATCTCTCCCACTCATCCGGTGTGAGATAAGGGAGTATGAGGTCATGGCAGGTGTGTGGAGAAGGGTTTCCGCAGGCTATGTGCAGCAGACTGTCTAGAAGAGACCACTGGATACTGTATCATCTACAGGTGCACAGAAAGGCAATTCAGGGCAGCATTGTGACTGCAGGTTTCTCGTGTTGTGGTTGGAAATGCCCTTGGGGCGGGAACAGGATCAGATAAGTGCGGCACTGAGTGTGGGAAGGCATTCATGGAAGAGAGGTGCTTTGGGGGGGAAAGAAAAAGACAACAAAGAAACAGTGATTTGAAGATTAATTGTTTTTCATAATGAGCAGAGGAGAGAAGGTTGTGGGTTACTGCGAAATGGCACGAGAAGGATAGGTTACTCAGATTTCATGACTGCAAATCGACAGGCCCATCAATGGGGCTGTCGATTTGCAGTCATGATACCATTCGCCATAAAGGAGAACATTTGTTCAAAGATCAAATGTGATCGGCCCATCCAGAAACCACGATGAGTAGTGTGACTGAGGTTTTTAATCCATTGAAGACTAGCCAGTTCTTCTGACGTGGAAATTGAATTCTACCTCGCTCTTCCAGAGATAGCCACGTGTACCAGATGGCAGATACAGAGTGGTGATCGCCCCAGAATGAGTTTTTAAGCTTTAAAGCATGCCTTGTGGGGCCCACATATGAGTAATGTTTTAGAGGCACAATGAAGTCTCTATGTAAATGCCCACAGTAAATAGTCTGCTCAGATCATTCTCATACAGTGTAATCTGTTGTGCCTCTGTCTGGCAAAAAGAAGAGGCATACATGTACTGTAAGGTTACATAATGTAACAAACATATTACACGTATGTTTGAGTGAACCTGTACCAGTGCTGTATGAAGCACCAATGAAGTAATGTATGAAGCCATGGGAGAAGAGGATGAGATAACCAAAGCTTTGTTTGTCTCCACACGTCTGTACACATTCCAGGAATGTGGAGAATGAGGCAACAACGACAAGAGAGGCCTTGTTTCCGAAGGTCTCACTCCCTGCCCACCCTGTAGATTAGCCTCTTATCTGTGAAATGAGACGGTGCCGACGGATTTGGATACCAGAACTGGCATGGAAACCACCATGTCTGCTCTGAGGGGCCCAGCTCTCTCACAGGGAGCAGAGTGTAGCAGAGCAAAAAACAACACAGAGACAAAGTCGACAGCCTTGGACCTTGGTAGATATGTGGAGACGCATAATAGGCAGCTTCAGACACTGCATGACGTTCCGTTTGAAGGTTGTGTTGTGTTTCCAGGCCCTCTAATAATAATAATAATAATAATGTAGCGAACGGGAATCTTCTAGTGTAACTCGCCCCATGCAGGAGTCGAACCCTGATCTCCCGCATAACCGACGGCCGCGCTAACCCCAACACCAAGAGAGTTAACTCCCTTGGTGGAGCTGTTAACGGGCCCCATACAGGATCGTTACACTATCCTCACCGTTCGGGAGAGCGTGCCCTCACGCTTCACTATGTCAAGTCCCTCACGTGGACACGCCTCTCCGATGGCCTTCCTTCCATCCCACTTCTGACACCAGTGTAGCGAACGGGAATCTTCTAGTGTAACTCGCCCCATGCGGGAGTCGAACCCCGATCTCCCGCATAACCGACGGCCGCGCTAACCCCAACACCAAGAGAGTTAACTCCCTTGGTGGAGCTGTTAACGGGCCCCATACAGGATCGTTACAATAATAATAATAATAATTCTACTCAGCTTTTATCATAAAACATGATTGTCACATGGGATAATAGGGGATAGGGTCGACTAGACGATCCCATTCGCTCTCCCACACATCACCTGGATTGAATTATTTGTTGCCGTGGTTGCTGTTGCCGGTGGTGACTCATTCCGTCTCACTCTGTCCTGGTACCATGTGACCGCAGAAGCAATCAGCTGGGCAGAAATGCATCCTGAAGCTCTGACTCATGATTTGATCTGGCTGTAGCGTCTCTCACCCCTGGCTGAAATTGATAGGTAGTTAAATGCACACCTGGGACCTGGCAGTGGGCTTCCCCATCCCCGTCTCTCTCCCCTGAGCCCAGGGCGACAGCTAGACATACAACACGTACGAAAACGGCACACAGGCCAGCACCCACAGACATAACGAGACAGGGCTGCCTGGCCCGTTAAGTGTGAGTGCCAGTCACGGTCAGATCGAATGGTTGAAACTGGAGCACATTCCTGAGCCCTTACGCATGCTCTGAAGTTAATAAATCTCCCAGTCCGTCGAGAAGGGAGAAAAACAGGGTGCGAGGTGATCATTATCTATGGCAGAGAGGTAACAGGAGAGGACAAGGGTTCGTGTTACCCCTGACAGGCATCTCACACCCTGTTGGGACACAAGGACTCCCTGAGATATGTAGGTTTATTAAGAGGAGTTTCCCATTCATATTTCATGTTAAGATTAGAGTACAGTACAAGGAATAATGGTCACTCTTCCACCCTGATGGTCATCTGAGTGAGCAAATCATTAATTTCGTCCCATGTCTCAGTGTGCTTTTTCTCTGTGAAAACCATACATATAGGTTACTGTATACAGTGTATCTCTATACAATATATCAGCAGTGATTATTTCTTCCAAACCATTTATAACTGCATATAAATTAAAGCAGGATTATTTATAGTTGATATTATTCCATCAGTGTTATCACTGAGATAGGCAGGCGGGTACAGTGCCATGGTGAGAGGGATTAGCAAACAAGCTCTATTGACAACCCACAAATCTGAACATTATTATCATTTTCTGTCAATAGTGCTGTTGCATGCGGTTACGGGGTCTTTCACAGAACTACCAGTGAGTTACAGACTCGGTGCACAATCAGAGGTAAGCCAGGCCTCATTGAGTCATCGCTGGAGTAGTGGATTTCGATTTCGGTGTTTTTTATTGGGGTCACACAGTGGCCAATTCCTTGGCTGATCTCTGGGTTTGCTGATGTCCTCTTGACTTCATCTATCATGATTGGAAATGCAGAAGGGCTCCTAGCGTGGAGAGTTTACCCAGTAATGGAGAGGCCTTCTCCAGCACTGGTCTAATGGCACTGGTACAGGACTGCTAATGACCAATCCCTTGTAATTGCCTTCGGGGGGCCTCTGACGGTAGATTAATTGTGCAGTGTAATTTGAGAATTGTCGGCTAACTTGCCTCTGCAGGGCTAGGACAAGTTTACATTACACTGAGATGTACACCGTGTCAATGGGATGAGGTGATCCTACAAATCCCAGGGTGCTATTCAAACACCCGAAGAGCTTTGCCAGCACCTCATCCATGTGTACAATAGAAGAAACTGATGACTTTTGGATCTTATTGTTGTGCTGAGCGAGCAAAGAATAAGAGGCAGGAACAAACAGGTACAGACGTCTTTGGGTTCTCTGTGGCAATAAAATCCCCCTAATCCTCCTGTTCCGTTTATAGTTCAACATAACAATTAACTGCACAATAAAGTGTCCAGTCCGTAGACATAATGTAAACAATTAAGCAGCTATACACACTTGTAAGTTGCCCCTACTATACCTGTGTAGTAAGTTGAACTTTCTGATTACACTGTAAGAATAATATCAAGATTATACATTAGTGGTTGCTTTATACTAACTGCACTGTGATGGGTATACAACAACATGTTAGCACAATGTTATACAGTAGTCACAGCATCACTACACACAGTAGCTAGGGACAATGTGTAAAGTGTTACCACTGTATCTTGTTAAAGGCCCGTGCCAGCCAATGGTGTTGATGTTGTCATTCACACAGCAAAGTAATGCCAGCTAGAGGAGCAATCCTCAATACAAGCTGTTGAAAGGTTGTTTGACTCAAAGAGGTAGATGAAACAGGGTTATATTTGAGTCTGGGAGCTTTACAAATAGGCTATATGAAATAACATTATGTCACTGTACATGGAAAATCAGGAGGAGCTAAGAGAATTAGACCAAAATACACATACTTATAAAGAAAGATCAGACTTGAATCTTCATGAAATACCATTGTGCAGCCCCATGATGTCATCTAAACATAAACATTACTAATGCGGGCCTTTAATGTAGCAACTTTAATTGTGCAACTCTCACTGAAGCATAAGAATGGTAGGAGGAAGAAGGTGTATTGGGGCAGATAAAGTGATGTTTGTGAGAGGAACTAGAACTAGACAGAAAAAGAGAGAATCAGTCGACGGGAGAATTGCAAGAAGCTATTGGGTCTTTTTTACAGGAAGTTGTTGATTGGAGCTGTTGGGATTGCTTGTGTAGAGTAATCTACCAGACTGAGAGCACAGGGACGGAAGAGAGATCGCCTCTGTTCAGGCCCTCCCTCTCCAATAGTCCACTTTCTCTAACCCTCCCATTAAGTCACTTGGAAGAAAATGTGGGGAGTCAGCTGATTCCTAATCCTCTCCCCTTCTCGTTCTGCACTCACACACCAAGAACCAGATTGATCTGTGTGATCACATGGATGCCCCTGCTCTGCTAGACCTACAAGAGAAGTGTGTCTGTGTGTGTGTGTGTGTGTGTGTGTGTGTGTGTGTGTGTGTGTGTGTGTGTCTGTGTGTGTCTGTGTGTGGCAAAGGGAGATCTTCTAAATACTAAAAACAATATAATATCGCTAATCTACCTGTAATATAACAAACTTTGGACCACTACGAAGATGAAGAGAACCCCAACAACTGAAGGGAAGAATTGTAATGGTATCGAGCATAGATGAATGTGAGATATTCAGTACCCACAGATCACCAATCACACAGTCTTTGTGCACATCTATCTCTCTCTCTTTCTTTCTCTCTCTCTCTTTCTCTCTCTCTCTCTCTCTTTCTCCATCTCTCTTTTCCTCTCTCTCTCTCTCTCTCTCTCTCTCTCTCTCTCACATGCAGGCGGGTGAACACAGTCAGTGATTCTGATGACTTCAGATGACTGATCTCTGAACTGTTACAAACTGGTTATTTTTCTCTGTCTTGAAATCCCATGTATGCCCATGAAGAGTTTCTTTAGCCTTGGCCCTTTTATCATTGTGAGTATTCAATCAATTTATGGTCAGTGCTTTTCATGTAATGTGTGACTAGGTTTTGAGTGTTTTCTGGCAGCACAAGGATCACAAACTAGTATTGTTAACTGTTTTCAACACTGTAACTAGATGCTATTTGTTAGCACTCTATTAATGACAAGAAAATGTATTTTTTTGTTTTGCATTCGAAGTTTGAATCTGTCTCTACAATACATAGATGTGAGATATGTGCTGTCAACGCTTCAAGATATGCTGTCAGTCTTGAACATGTCATTCTGTCTCTCAAATGTTTCCCTTCCTTTTTTATGCAGTGTTCCCGATAGAGCTTATGTCCTATTTTAAGAACATAATAATGTGCTGGCTAATATATCCAGCAACTCTTGCTATATAAAGTAAAAATGGCCCTTCCAAACTAATACATGTCAGTGTCTCTGTATGAAAAAGGAGAGGGTAGTCCAGGACAGCCCTGTTTCTGTAATCAGGGGTTAAATCAAGAGGTTAAAGTTGAAATGGAGGACAGTTTGCAACTTTAAACAGAGGATGTCGATATGAAAGTAATAATAATAACTTGTGTTTTCTTCACAATGACTCTTTGGTAATGTTACATCTATCTATGCACAGTGAATGGCACCCAATGAACAGTGAACAGGATGGGATTATAGTTCAGGTGACTTGGAAGTGTCAGTGTGAATCAGAGGATTTTACCTTTTGAACCTTAGAAGATAGACACACGTTTCAACAGCCACGTGTTTGCATCATATGACCTATGAAAGCAGTGTTCACTCTACCAAGAACTGTTTTTCTGAGATTGCATGTATTGATCAAATTGCGCAGCATGCATGTTATCCTCGGTCAAAGAAAATACAGATAAACCAAGAGGGATATTATGAATCAATAAACAAGTTGTTTTGTGGCTATAGTTCTGTTGAGTTTTATAAGACCACTTAGGTAACCACAATGGAATGTATGCATATTGCATGAAATGACAGTGCAGTCTCAGGCACTGACAAAACTAAGCTTTGAGAATAGGCATGCCCTTTGTACCATTTACTTAGCAATCAATATTTCAACATCTTTTATTTAACAACAACCACAGGCCTGACCATAAGGTTAACCGTTGGAATTAAACCATTAACCTGTTTCTCGGAATGATCTTAAGAACCTCATAGGAGCCAACGGACCCACAGGTGGATCCGAAGTGATATAAAGAGCTTACCTCGATCAATTCTCTTCATCGATATCACATTTTTTTCACAACTTTGCATGCTATACGATGCCACCATTTATTTTCCGGCACAAGTACTAATAAGACCCTGGAGTGCTGATTCCTAGATGATTTGGGCTTCGTCATCAGGTTTCCAAGGTGATATTCACTGTAAAAGCTGTTGTTTTTTTAGGCGGAGACAGAATTTGAGATGTTTTATAATGTTCTAGCTCTATTTACTCTGACACAGTAACATAGCTTTTGATTCTGACACTTCTACAGCCACCCCACGGGTGTTAGCTTTCATTTGATAACAAGATCATTATGAAGGCCCTTGTGATTGTGGAGATATTCTATATTCACTGTGGGCATGTCATTTCGAGCAGAAAACCAGAAAAATGAGGTGGATAAGATCTGGATATTATTAACTGACCCACAGGCTGTTTCATGACAAGCGTTTTGAAAATAAACCCACACAAGTAATGTAGCTGTAACTGGCATAAACAATACCACTTGGGATGGTGGTACCACTATTCCGTTGGTCTTGACTTAATCTTTGGCTTTAACCATGTTGACACTTGGATGTACATTTGTTTTGTTTTTATCAAAATAGGACTCAATCAAAGTGAACAAGTCTCTTAGGTCAACATCTCTGCACTTACTGTACAATCAAAAGCAACATGGAAAAGTGATGCCTTTACTTTTGTATAACTTATATTGAGTATTTAAAAAGTGTGAATGGAGTAGGCCACATGCTTTGAACCCTGTTACCAAACGTTAGCAGCACATTTCATTTAAAATCTGGTAAAAGTAAAAGTACAACTTATTGGTGCTTGTAAAAAGTATTTATATATTAATAATTGGTTATGGCGGATGTTGTAAATAAACATGTGCGCTTAAAACAGTCAAGGACTATGTGAAACAAATGTACTCAATATACAATCTAATTCTGCTAATAATGTTATAACATGTGATAGTTACAGAATGTTATAATAATAGCATATTAACACAGGCTACATTCGTATATAATTCATATTGGTATTAGATCTACAAAATCAGAATTATTTTAAACGGAATTAATGTATCCAAGCAGCGTAATGTATAAGAACAGTTTGTATTTCACAAGACACTTGTGTTTCGGAGTTGTTAAGGAACGAACAGGCCTATTTGTAACTTTCACCTGTGCCTTCTATCAAAATAATCTAATCTGAAACAGTATGTATTTCACAGTACATTTCATGTTACATTTTTTTTTTTAAACGAGAACAGGCCTATTTGTAACTTTCACCTGTGCCTTCTATCAAAATAAATCTAATCTGAAACAGTATGTATTTCACAGTACATTTCATGTTACAAGTTTTTTTAAACGAGAACAGGCCTATTTGTAACTTTCACCTGTGCACTGAGAGTGTGAAAGGGGGCGGAGTCACGCACAGGGAGACAGATGATGGCACAACCTGAAGATCTCCAATGGGATAGAGCAGCGAAGGAGGAGACTCACAGCGGCGACCCTTTTCAGCTGACTTGCGTTGTTGAACCGTATGTTTAGATATACATTAACAACCCAGCAGGTAGTGGTTACTGCCCTGAGAGTCCCGGCGTTTCCTCTGCTTTTTTTTGTTACATCGAAGGCAGGTAAAACGATGGATACGTATTGAGTTTAATCGCGGTTTCCTCTTCACAACGATGAGAAAGTGAAAGGCAAGAGAGCCGACATATTATTCCAACATTAGCTTGGCTAACAAGGTCAGTTTGATTTTTCCATTCCCTCTTTCTCGAAATAATGACTTAACCGATACAGTACCTCTTTTCTTTAAAAAAAAAAAACCTTTAAAAAAACGGTTTCATTTCATAGCGTTATCATTTATTTCCTAACATTGTTAATCGCTTTCTTTCATCACCATCCATTCTTAAAGATTGGCCAATTCGATTAGTCTTGGCTGTGCTGCATCTTCTCCGTGGAAGGTTAACAACAGTGGTCATTCTTTTGGTCGTCGTCGACATCTTCAACATAATGGATGGAAACGGGAAATAGATCGGGGGCAAACACAGTCAGTATGTTGCGAACTAAATCAATGTATTTGTATGAACAGCATATCTTAACTTGCGTTGGGCAAAAGGGGTTAAGATGTTGTCTGTGGTGAGCTAGTTAGCAGCCAGCTAACATAGGAGGACCGCCTAGGACAGAACAGGTGCACCTCTCAGTGGATGTGTCGATGGCGTCGGCTGGGGCCGGTTATCAAGCCATTTCTGTAATGTTTTCTGCTAAAATAGAACCCAAAGTATTTGTCAAAACACAATTTCTTCAAACGACGAAATGCTTACTCTCTAATAGACGCTTAAAAGTGCTTATTGTTTTTTCGAACGGGCCCTGTTCTGTGTTTAGCTGTAAGCTAACGCGCTAGCAACTGGAATCGGAACTCTCATAGGCCCGTCGTGCACTTGAATCGCAGAGAATTTCAATGTTCGTGCAGCGCAGGTTTGCTTAGAAGATGAATATTGAATTGCTCGTTTGTAATGGTGTGAACATTGATGGCTGACATGATTGTCATTGCATTCGTTGACGGGAATTGCATGCTTAGTTTATTCTTTTAAGCGCGCATATTTGTGCATGTAGCCGAGGAAAGAGCGTCCATTTGTTTGAACCAGGTTTTAGCTTTGCTGGTTCAACTATTACGCTTCATCAACATCGATTAATTGGCTATTATTGGCTAATCTGTTAAACGAGTTAATGAAAACCATTGGAGTTCCAACATCATTTGTCACTGCCACAGACATGTTGACTTAACAGCTTTTTCGCTTTTGCCATTTATTGACGAAATCAAATGCTGCTTAGTCAGTGTGACTTCAATCACAGCAATAATTTATGCTACATTTCTTTTGACTGTAGCTAGCTTTGTGGCTATAAGGCCAGAGCCATAAGCATAGGCGGCTACAAATACAGTAATATTATATTCTAATAAATAGCACTGGCTATAACTGTTACCCCTATAATGAAGTTGTAATCTACAGTTCTATTACTGTGGTTGGACCCCATACCAGAAGTGAGCTGACGACCAGTTGAGTTTGCCTTGATATTTTTGTCCAACCTTTTCCCCTATCTTCGTTTTGGATATTATGCAATGGGTTGGGGTCTGGGGACCACAGAGGGAACATCATATCATCTAGCTATTCAGATTCCAAGGCAAGCTCGCAAGTTGGTGCTGTGGATATGTTTAATATTCAGCTCATGTGCTATCCAGTGGCTGCTTTGGTGGATGTGGGATACGTCAATTCAATTTGCTCTGAATGCCACTGTGCATTTGAGCCCTAATGATTTTTGATAGTTTTAGATTATTTCCCACTGTAATGTTCAGACACAGATCTGGAGGCTGGAATGACACACACAATTCAATTTAAAAGGCTTTATTACGTGTGGGAACTTCATGGGAGCATGCATTTTAGCCAGCATGGTTTTGGTGATAGAAATCTTAGCATGGGCGTGCTAGGCCTGAAACTATCTTTCTCAAGATACTAGATTTGACGTTGACTTTCTATCTATGTTCTGCCCCCTGTTGTTCACACTCAGCCAAATAAGTGTTGGACAGACTTCTTGATGTTGTTATTGCATGTGACTTGTGTGAGAAGTGGGGTAATCTGTAAGATAGTTGTATAGTAATGAACTAATGATGACTCAGAAAATAACAGAATACCAAACGGTGCAACTTGGTGACACTTAATAATCTTTAGGCCTAGGCCTACCAATTTACAAAGTAAGTTAGCCTAGGCCTAGTAGTCTATGTCTTGGGATGTTATTAATTTGAAGAGGTGCATTGTACCGTACGTGGTCCTGTGTGTTTTTTTCCTTGGATGTGGAGCACCTGTTGTTAAACAGATATGCCAGCCTTGTTTTAGGCTCTTGGCTAACTAAGGCTTCCAACTATGTCAAAGGTCTGCCTTCTAATGCCTTCTAGCTTAATACAGATCCAGCAGTTAGCCTAGGTTATTTGCCGTGGAAAATGTGCCTTTGTTTTTAGCAGGAGAACAGACAGACAGACTTGAGACAGATTAAAATGGACTCAACACTCAACTCCTTTGTAATATAGGCTTTTCTCTTTGTGTTTATTTTTGATTGCATCACATGTCACTTTGTAGGTCTAGCGATGTAGCCTATAAAATACTTGTTTGTTTTACAAAATGGCCTTTGAAATACATTCTTAGTTTGAACACATGATCGAATCATGTTCAGAAAATGGGAACATGATAGAATCTAGGCCACAGTGTGTAGACTCTCTTTGATGCACATTGTAGCACAGACGCTTTTAGCCTGTGGACCAGAGCGAGCTGCACAGGCTATTAGTTTAATAAAATACACTGTTTTATGTTAACATTCATGTTACGGTTGGTTAATTGTTGGTGATCTTGCATTCAAGTGGAGTGAACTGAATAGGATGGTTCAGTCTTAACAGTTTATCAGTCAGTTTTATCATTCTCAGTCAGTTTTATCATTCTATTTCTTAGCCAGCCTATAATATATGTTGGCCTACCACTGCAGGTTTGCTGACTTGGCCTTGTGTCTCTCAAGAAGGCAGCTTTAGAAAGCTGTAGAGAATGTGACTGTCGTGGTTTCCATTCAGACTCCTGAGTCAGAGAGGTGTGCTGTCCCACGGTGTAAAACTTGGTTAACAGGGAAGGTGTCATCATACCGTCTCGTGTTTGGTGGGGTCAGGATGACTAAACTAGGTCAAACAGTGTTGGTACAGTCACTGCTTGTACTTGTAGTTGAGGTAGGCCTAGTCCTTACACCTCTATGAAGGGTGGGTGAAAACCAAACACCCAAGAGCATAGCCATCTACTGGTCAAACAAATGGTTAACTTTCTTTTTACGATAGTAGGCTTGGGCCTAGTTGAGGAGTTGAACTAAGAAGAACAGTGGATTTAAAAACGATCCAATGTTTCAAATACGGCTACATACAGTAAATAAATGGGAAACGTCATGTAGACTGTGGCCCCATAGCTCCACAAGCTATTAGTTGAATAACATACAAAATCTTTTTTTATGTTAACATGTTAGTTTTGTTTTTTATTTATTTCTTGTGTTCTTGCAAGTAGTGTGAACTGAATTGGATGGTTCAGTCTATTTTGATCTTTCGAGTCTACTTTTCATCCTAAAAAGAAAGATAACCATTTGTTTGACCACTAGATGGCTATGTTCTTGGGTATTGGTTTTAGAGCTGTAAGGACCAGCTAAACTTATTACAAACAGTGACTCTACCAACACTCTATACTAACCTGAGTTTAGTCATCCTGACCCCACCAAATATATATATAATACTGCTGAATAAACCGTGCATTTGAGAAAGTGTGGTTTCTGCATCCAGGGTGCCGTGATGTTGGATCACACAGATTTAAGGTACCCCATCCTTGTTGCTTAATTGAACATTCCGGCTCAGCCAGCTGGTGTTCTAGTCATAACAATTCCCTTTAATGGCAGAAACACCCCAGCATAGCACTGGTAATGGTGTGCCTCCTGTAAGATAACGCAAGTGTTTCCCACAGAATTTTTTTAAACTGTGGTTTGTGGACCCTCTAATTGCGCTTCTCCACTACAATCCCGTACCGTACCAGAACCTGTGCTCCCGCTTTGTTTTGCTTTCTCCACTGCCAACTGATTTGAGTGTGCAAATGCTGCTTTTTGCACTCTTTTTGATACTCTTCTCTCTGATCACGGATGAGCGGTGGTATTTTCACTATATTGGGAATTTACATGGTGAAATGCATTGTTAGACATGGCTATGTCATCATGATTACAAAGATGCCACTTGAAATGCATGAAACCCAAGTTTATTCATTTATTTCGTACATACACGTTCACCTAGTATTTGACTGCCTGTAGGCCAGTCATGAATGGTCCCAGTATTGTAGCTTCAGACGGAACAATTTGGTTGTTATTGTGCTTGCTGTACCAAGCCCACAATATGTTATTGCTCATATTTATTTAAATCCTGTTCTTTTACCAACTGCTAAGACCACAATATAGTAAGCTAGTTACTTTAGCTAGCTCAATATATTGGCCCCCCAAATCTTTTTACAACTTGTTTAGAAATTGTTACAATGTTTCTGTTGAACCCCGCAGTAAAGGTATCTAATTAACGTAATGTAGCTAGCGAACAGAAGTGGGGTTAAAACGTCAGATTGATAAACTGGACACATTTTGGGAATATATATGGTTACTTTCTCGCCTGAAAACATATACAAACTTAATAAAACTACATAACACTTGTAGAGCCAAAATTACAGCTTTTAGCCAATGGAGGTTTAAATTTGAGGATTTAAAATCCCCACTGCAGGCCGGTGTGAAATGCATTCTGGGAGGCAGGTCTGTTGTGCATAATGGAGAAGCGTTTCTGAGAATGCGGTATGGTTAATGCGTGCCGTCCTGTACTGTCCCGGTCTGGTCAATGGAGAAGCACCATAAGGTCTTATCGATAGTGCTAAATATGATGGTGATTATGGATAGTGCTAAATCGTATGGGCCTACAGTAGATGCAGTGAGAATCCCTTGCATCATTCATGTAAAAAATCGTGTCACTCGCGTGTCAAAATATTTTCAGCTCGTTATGGATCATCACAGTCTAGGTAATTCATGGGAAACACTGCGTTATGAATGTGGAAGGTGTAGAAGTAAGACATTTAGCGGTTTCACCTCCTTATGATATATACATTTAATAAAATCGCAACAACTTTCAGCTTTCCATTCCCCTCACAAATAATCAGCTCTAAACTTGGACTGCACACTTACTCACTCAATATGAGGGAAGACTCCCTTGGAAAACACTTAGCCCTAACTTTCGGCGATTTGCTGCACTTGAGATTCCCAAATCGATCGTGTGTCTGATCGTGAAAGCAATGTGATGATAGCGGTTGGCCTCTGAACAGCGTTGGCTGAGCTGTCTGATTAGTCAAGATCCTGACCCTCTTTTCTTTACACATTTCTTCATCTTTACAGCTAGGCTGAGTGATGTTGGCAGGTTTTTAAAGGGGAGAGAAAGTGCCTCCATGCGTTTGTATCGAAAGCCTCACTGGTTGCTGTGAGTCATCTGTGAGAGGTTGTGATGAAGGTAGAATGACTAGTTGTGTGTGTCAGACAGACCAAGAGTAAATCAAAGAAATGCTTAACTTAATTGGCTTTTCCAAAAGGTTGCCTTCTGCATGGTCAAACCCTCTCAAAATATCTCTCTGTCTACATGTGTCAAATACAACTGAATATACGAAGATTAGCCATATTAACACTACCATACCAACAGTCTAACCTCTGTCAAACAACTACTTTCCTGGTTAGGCCTAAGACAAATAAATGCACATTTCCTCTTTAGGGTGCTACTGTTATAGGCTGTGTCTCAATGTTTCAACTTGGTGTGTGGGTGTTCACCCATCAGTGTTAAGGAAGGAAAAGTAAATGAGAAAAGGTTGCCATTTTAGACTTTCTGGACACAGCATTGGTCTTGATGAGCTGACGTCACAGCCTAGCTGGCTGGGCATTAGAATTCCAAGCCATTGTCCGACCCTGGCCTGGCCATCTCACAGTGCTACAGGATTGGGGTTGGCTGGGGTCATCACAGTGGAGGCTCTAATTCCCACCCCCAGGGCAGCTAATTAAAACTTACAACGAAGACAAATGACCTTTTGACTCTTACACAATCTCATGAGAACTGCTATTACGAAAACTCCATGACATGCAAAGAGCAGATCACTGAGAGATCAACTTACCCTCTTTACCAATGCTTAGTGCACTGAAAATGTATTGCAGTTTCTGAATAGCAGGTTATTCTTTTGTATGGTTGTATACTCCTATGGACTGTGTTCACTTTTGAGACCGTAGTGAAAGCACTCTATTTGTGCATTTGTTAACAGGTATCCCACTGCGTTTTCAGTACACTACTGCTTAGGGCTGCACGATATATCGTTATCGTATCGTCATCGCGATGTTCGCATGCGCAATATGAATATTGTGAAAGGCAATAATATTGACGATATAAAACTCCCCCAGCATGTACAGCTCAGTCAATCAAAACATACGTTTTTACGCTTTCCCTAAACGTACAGCCAACAGTCTGTTGTAAAAATACCCGGGATCTAGCAGCGTCTTCGGGGTTCGGGCTCGCGCAAACAAATCCGGTGAATGTTTTACTAGGTCCGGGCAAGTAAAATTACTGTCGTTACTGTCGAACCCAGTTTTTTTGCACTAATGTTGTGTAACTGTACATATTTATACTGTTTTAGAGATGCTGCCTTGCACTGTTGTCCAAGCACTTGCACTCAGACTTGAGTATGTTTAACATGGTGTTCATGTTGACGCATTTGACGGTGGTCTGTTCTGAGCAATACAATTGCACTTTTCCACGTCCATTTGGTATTATGCTGTTAGTTTTTTTGAAGATTGCTTATTTTTCATTGTTTCTACATTTAAAACTAGTAATATCGTACTAATATCGATATCGAGATATCTGGCATAAATATCGTGATATGCATTTTCGTCCATATCGTGCAGCCCTACTACTGCTGTGGTAAATGTCTTATAATCCTGTTATTAAGGTGTTATAACCCAGTTCAGAAAGTGTAAAATGTGTTAAGTTTTATGCTCTTCCTCAATATTGTGTAAAAACACATCAACTTCACATTATTCAAATTAAGTAGGCTAATAGATGTCTTTTATGTGGGCAATGGTTCATGAGTTAAGCCTAGTCATTGAAATCCAATATCATAATCGTCAACGTGTTGATTTTTTTTTCTTCTTCTTTGTTTCAGTGGTTCTGTTCTTTGTTTCAACTAACATGGCCGACTAACAATCTGCCAAAGAGCTCCTCATGGATAACAGAGGAAGACGACAAAGGAAGAACACAATTAATTCTGAACACAGCTCTTAACCAGAGGATCCGACCCGCCATCGATCTATCATTTTGACTCCAGTGCATGTGGCCCTAAGTGAGGAGACGGGGAACACACAGGCTTACCACTATGCACTATAAACAGAGAGCTAGGAGCTGGGAGGCAGTGGGGGGTGCCAGGCTGCCTACTGGCAGGACTATCTCCCTGCTACTGGGGCTCCTGGTTGCCTTGGCCCATGGCAGGGTGCCTGCGGGGCAGGAGGACACCCTGAGGCAGGTGATGACCATGGATCTGGAGGCCTCCATGCACTCCTCCGTGCTCTCTGAGCTGCATGCTGCGGCGTCTGCAGTTACAGAGGGGCCCCCAACTGCTGTCCCAGAATCCCTTGCAACCACCAAAGGACCTCATACAGGCATCCCAGACACTGTTGCTGTGGTGGGCCAGGTGTTCCAGATGAGGATTCCACCCAGGCCAGCCAACGGCAGCTGTCATGTCCAGGTAAGCAGGGTTCTGGTAGGGTTCTGATTAGGGATGTCCCGATCCCATTTTTTCACTACCGATACTGATACCGATACCTGGGCTTCAGGTATCTGCGATACCGATACCGATCCGATATTAGTATTTATTGTTTTACTCCTGAATAATAACAAATACTTCCCCAGTATATAGTCCACAGCAACAGTTGGCTATTAAAGACTGCCAGCCTTTATTCAAGCAACAAAAACAGTACTCTGAAGTACTCAGTGACCAACTGGTTAAAACAATTTAAACTGCAGCATTCAGCATTGTAGAAAAAAAAAAGAGTTACTGTCTGATTTCTAGTTTTAGTGCCTTCAGGTTTTTATTCTATTTATCTTCTCTTACAAATGGCAAATCAATTATAGGACCCTTTTTAAAAGTGTAGCCCGCTGGTGAGACCAGAAACCAGTCGCAGAATCGAAGGAGTGTCAACAATATCTGCTTTTCGTTTTTTGTACCCAGTCCATATAATAAAAAACTGTTTAACCATCACTAAATACTTATAATCTGTGGATTGGATTAACTGTTCTCGTTTGTCGGAGGCTACTGGTAAGTGATAATGACTTGTAAACATACTCTCGTTTTAGGACGTGTTCAAAAGCAAGAACTGTGTGTTCATCTAGTTAAGATGGGAGTGGAGGTGAGGGAGCTGATGAACTGGGGCTGGGCTCCCAGAGAGGCAGCGCTAAACTGAAAACAGACGCGCAAACGGATGCATTCAGAATGTAGTTATGTGTTTTTAGCATGTCCATGTTCTCAGCATGTTGTGATGATATAAAAACGCAGTTAGATGTTCCTAGCGATGTACCACTGTTAGCCGCTAGCAGCGTTTGTTGTTGTGGTTTGGTCAGAGTCACTTTTCTCCTGTCCCATTCCCATTCGGTGCACCAACATTCAAATACTCGTGTGGTCTTGAATTTCTTTCCGATTTCAATGTATGACGCATTATTTGAAAGCTTACCCTATGTAAATAACCGAAAAATTACTTAAGCAAATGGTTTATGATTTCACCAGCTAGCATCATGACATTGTCAGACTCATTACACACAGGTAGTAAACTCTCCTGCATGTGACCACAGACTACTGTTGTCATCACGTGAGTGACACGCCAGATCGCGCACGCGGATCGGTGCCTATTTTTTTTCTGGTGCGATCTGCGATCCAGCATTCAGGACCAATATCGCAGCGATATCCGATATCAATATCGGATCGGGACATCCCTAGTTCTGATGTCCCTGAACAGACATTATTTTCTTTAAAGGTGCGTGTGAGTGTGGTTGTCCCACACATATAAATACTGAAATGTATGCACTCACTGCAATGTAAGTCGCTTTGGATAAAAGCGTCAGCTAAATGGAATATATTCTTACATATTGTGTATAAATACTAGGGATGCAACGGTTTCGGTTTTATATTGAACCGTACGGTTCGCCTTCCACAGTTCAATACACTAGTGAACCGTTGGCGGTTTTCGGTTTATGCTGCGTTTCATTCAAAGTCAAAGGTCGAGTTAGTCTGGAACGCAGTTGCTTCTTGTTCAAATGTTTGTTGTCGAGCGGAGTTGAGAACATGGCAACAGTTTGAGGAAGCCCCGGATTGCGGGATTGGGGTCATTCATTCCGGTTTTGGCATTGAATACAGCAATGATGGAACAAAAACAGTGAACAGAAACGTGTGTCGCAGAAATGCTTTTTAGATTATACAATATACCAGTCATATTCTGTGACGTGTCTAAATGTTAAAGTTCCATAAGTATAAGCAAAATAAAGTAAAGTAACAGTTTGTAAATAAATAGTAGCATTTTCTTTTCTCCTTACGGACAAAACATGTACCGAAACCGTGACCCAAAAACCGAGGTTCATACCGAACCGAACATTGTAATTGACAGACTGACCAATAACATGTGTAAACAATTAGGCTTATAACTAACAAACTATATTTATATATATTGCATATTTCAAACATGTACTGCACATAAAGGATTATGATTTGGCCTTTTACCTAGGTTACCCAAATCTGTATTGATTGCATAGGGCTCTAGGACCAACCTTTTGTTCAGTGAAATATGAATTCTATATAATGGAATGTGACTATATAATGGAAAAATACATTACATTTACGATGTACTGAGAAATTTGGTCCATTGAATACATTATCCAATATATCTTTGGTGATGTAGATGATGTGTGTAGTACTGTGTTTGTTCACATGATGTCATACTGTACATCTGTAAATGTAATAGAACGTTCAACATGGTGCCTGTTTTCCTCTCTACCTCTTTTTTAAAATAATTTGTGACCAACCGCTTATTGTGATATGTCATGTTCTACTGCTTTGGTCCGCATATCAGGATCTGATGTAATGATCGGACTTTTCTTTTGAAAAATGTGAATACATTTCCGCGTTGTTGAAAATCAATGTCACATCGATAGTCAACTAACACAGCTTGTTTTGTGAGCCTGCTAATAATGTAAAGTAGTGTTAAAGTTAACTAGGTAGCATTGGGGATTACTCACCAAATCCATTGCGTTGCAGTATTTTGGTTTGACTAGCGAGTTTGTGTTGTGATTCTCAACAACATTAAAACATAGTTCTGTGTTTCAAAAGAAAAGCCTGAACATTTTGATTGATTGCCGATATGCGGACCAAAAGCCTAGAACGTGTCACTTATTGTACGTACTCCAGCCAGTGGTGAAATAACACTGTGAGGAATTTACCTTGCAAAAAATAGCTAGTTCTCAAAATCTCTCTCTGGAATTGGGAACAGTTATTACTGCTGAACAGAAAATGGCCTTCGGTCTGTGTGCGGTTAGAGAACGAAGGAGACAAAGCTTTTTGGGGCAGCATTGTAGTCCTATTCAATAGGCTTAACTTTACGTAACCCGTCACTCAACCGCTTTTTTATTCCGTATACCTCCCCTCCTCTACTTTCCGGTTCATGTAGGCCTAGACACTTAGTTTTTTACTGTATGATAATGAACTTAGGGTAAGCTGTGTCATTCTTTCACTGAAATATATTTCTTTCACAGTATGTAGCTAGCTTTTTAATGATATTTGAAATGCTTTGGAATATGCATAATATGCCTCAGTGTGCTTCTGTTCACCGTATCATTGTTGATTGAAGTTGACTGTGCTGCAATTTGTTCCACCCAAGCTTTATGATTGAGATGGGATTCTTTTTGGCCTGTTTGAGGCCTGTATGATTTGAAATGATATCCTGTCACATTGTAATGCCTAAGATGGAGATGACTCATTCTGAGCTGCTTGCTCGTTTTCTATCAGCCAGTGAATGAAAAAAAAAAACTTAAACGATTCTATTGGGCATCCTTATCAGGGATATCTGAACCTGTCTTACGGCCTACAGTGCCCTACATAAATATTTGAAAGCAGAAGCATTTTGTCTTCTTTTAGCTCTATACTATACTCAACTAACAGTTTGGATTTGAAATCAAACAATTAGGCCTACGGGATCAAAGTAGTTTCAGCGTTATTTCATTGTTAGTTTTTTTCAGATTGGGTTCGTCCTTTAGAAAGTACTTCTTAAAAAAAAAATAAAAAAAATAAACATACTCTCTCCCTAAAGTACTCATGTTTAGCATTTGGTCGACAATCCTTTGCATGCAATAGCTGCCTGGTCAAACGCACAGTTGTAGTCTTCCTTCCAGCCTGTTTGTGATTGCTGATCTCACCAGTGCATTCTTTCTTTCTTAATGATGTTACAAACTGTTGATTTGGATAAGTAAGGGTTTGGCTATGTCTCTGATTGATATTTTAGCCTCATAATGGCTTCCTTGACTTTCATTGATGTCTCGTTGGTCCTCATGTTGACAGTCACCAATAGACTCCAAAGGCAAATGCAAAGCATAGAATCAATACTAGACATTGACAGCTCGCTTATTCCTGCACAAATGATGTGACTGAACACACTTGACTAACTAGAAACATCTGTCAACCCAATTTTTCAATACCTTTGGTGGGACTATGTGTAAAAGGGTCGTCATTTCTAAATTGTGAGACCAGAAAAAATAATTAAATCTGAGAATCTGTACTTAAACCTCAGAGTAATTGTTTGATTTTAAATCCAAACTGTTGGGAGTATAGAACTAAAGGCACTTCTGGAGGGCGCTGTATTATAATTTCTTAAAAAGAAACCGTACAGTACCTCCTCTATCAAACACTCTCCTTTCTGCCATTTAATGGTATGAACAGTAACTCACTCCATGTCCCTAAACTATTCTTTCTTCCTCTCCTAGGTAACTGATATGGGCAAGGAGAGCTTGCCCTCGTGGCTGCACTGGGACAGCGAGGGCTGCATCCTTCGAGGCTTGGCACTGGAGCAGGACAAAGGTGTCCACCATATCTCTGTTTATGCACCAGAGGACACAAGCAGCAGAGTCGCCCATAGCCCTGAGGTTTTCTCCATAGAAGTCTACCCAGAGGAGCGAGTTGACACTGAGCCTGCCCTACTTGCTCTCCAGTCCCTGGCCAGCAACCTCCAGCCCTTCACCTGTGGCAGCGATCAGCCCGTCACTGTCCTCACCATCATCCTTGACGCGGACCTTACCAAGATGGATGCCGAGCAGAGAGTCACCCTGCTGGCCAGCATGAGGAAGTTCTCTGGTGTTTCCCTGGAGCACATGAGGGTGGTCCCTGTTGTCAACAACCGTCTGTTCGACATGTCTGCCTTCATGGCCGGACCTGGTAACGCCAAGAAGGTGGTGGAGAACGGGGCCCTGTTGTCATGGAAGCTAGGCTGCGCCCTAGACCAGACCAATATTCCAGACATCAGCAGTGTCCAATCCCCAGCCAAGGACGGGACCATGTCTGCCAAGCTGGGCTACCCGGTGGTGGGTTGGCATATTGTTAACAAGAAGCCCCATGTGATGAAAAGAGTCAGGAGGCAGCTATACAACACCCCCACCCCTGTGCCCTCCCTCCTCCCCCCAACCAACCACCCTGAGCCCCCTCTGCGTATTATTCCCACCCCCACATCCCCTTCCATTGCCCCAGCCACCGACCACTCTGCCCCCCCTGTCCGAGGCCCTTTGCCTCTACCAGTGAAGCCCACTATCCGGGTCAGAGATCAGATAGCCCATACTCCTGCTTTAGGGCCTCCCCAGCCAACTAGAGTCCTTGGAACCACTAGTACCATCCCCATCCAGCCTACCATGACCCGGCCTGTGGTTGAGGAGGCCACAGCTTTGCCTACCCCACCAACCACCACTAGGAGGCCCAAGCCAGCCACCACCAAGAAACCAAGGGGTGGCAAGCCCAAGTCCTCCACTGCAGCTCCCAGGGAACCTAAGACCACCACGGCTAAGCCACCCAGACGCACCACCCCTCTCTCTCAGGCTCCTGACTATACCAATGCAAAGCCTGTGATACGCAACGCCATCGATGAGGTGAATGCATGGGTGGGGACCTACTTTGAGGTTAAGATTCCTCCAGATACCTTTTACGACACAGAGGATGGTACCACAGACAAGCTGCGTTTGACCCTGAGGAAGAACCATAATGAGATGGTGAATGAAACCTCCTGGATCCAGTTCAACAGCACCATCCAGCTCCTGTATGGGCTCCCTGAGCAGCAGCACCAGGGGAAACATGAGTACTTCATGCTCGCCACTGACAAGGGTGGCATGAGCACTATAGATGCCTTTGAGGTTCGTGTCAACCATTGGTCAGCCAATGACAAACCCTCTGTCGTGTTTACCGCTCGTTTCCATGGCGACCCCAAGACGCTGAACAATGACATCCACAAGAAGATCCTCCTGACCAAGAAGCTGGCCTACGCGCTTGGCGACCGCAACAGCAGCACCGTCACCCTGAGGAACATCACCAAGGGCTCCATCGTGGTGGAGTGGACCAACAACAGCCTCCAGCAGAACCCCTGCCCCAAAGACCAGATCGCAGTCCTCGCAAATAGGATCTCCGACCCCCAGGGCAGGCCCAAACCGGCCTTCACCAAAGCCTTGGAGCCAGACTTCAAGCCCATCAACATCTCCATCCGCGGCACCAACACGTGCCAGAACTACATGTTTGTGCCCCCGGAAGACGTGAGCATCCCTGAACCTCCTGCGGTCACTGCTTTGGCCGGCACGGGTCGCAGCACCAGTGACGATGTCTACTTGCACACGGTCATCCCAGCTGTGGTGGTGGCAGCACTGTTGCTGATAGCCGGTGTCATTGCCATGGTCTGCTACCGTAAGAAGCGCAGGGGGAAGCTCACCATTGAGGAGCAGGCCACGTTCATCAAGAAAGGGGTCCCCATCATCTTCGCTGATGAGTTGGATGACTCCAAGTCACCCCCATCCTCCAGTATCCCCCTCATCCTTCAGGAGGAAAAGCCCCCTCTGCCCCCTCCAGAGTACCCCAACATGTCAGGCCCCCACAGCACCCTGCTCAACCAGGACTTGCTAGACGAGTACTCCATCTATCAGGATGAGGACCCCAACGCGCCCCCCTACCAGCCCCCTCCACCTTTCACTGTCCCCATAGAGGGCAAAGGGTCTCGTCCCAAGAACATGACATCGTACAGGTCGCCACCTCCCTACGTGCCTCCCTAATGCTTACAGGAGCCTTCGGTTTTGGTAGGAGGACCGTTGGTGATGGTTGTTTGTATGAAAACAATTAAAGGAGTGAATTGACATATGTAACCCGGGAGAGGAGCAGGCAACCATACCCATATAAGTGACCATTATGGATAACGTAATGGTACTGTAAAAGTCTATTGGCACACGACAACCGGACAGAAAGTTTGTAACTCCAGCGCTCTTTCATTTGTTGTCCTTCATAGCTCTCTGCTTTTCGACTCTTACATAATAATCTTTTTTTTTTAATCTGTATTTGCCAAGAAGAATCATTTTTATCTTCGAAGATGTACTGTTTCTATTGTATAGAAAATAATAAAGAAGTGGGAGAGATGACAGGCTGCAGGGCCTTGGAGCAAATGTCACCATGACAACAGACTTGAGGCTTACATTCACAAAGTCAATCTTTATACCAGTTCAGTATATTTCTTTTGTCTGTCTTTGGGCCACATTTACTAAGACTTTACACCTGTTATCTGTAGAGGGGACAAAAAGCCAAACTAAAAGCATGAAACCATATTTTATTTACACATAACCTTCAGTTAGTATCCTTCCTTAATCTTTGTAATTTCTTGTTCTCTCATGTTTTATTGCCTCTTGACAGTAACAGGTGCAAACACTTGGTAAACCCAGCCCTTTTAACTGGCGGTCTAAAAAGGACACGATTATTTTTTGATTCCGTTAACACCACATGACTGAAAGATCCTCTGCTACTTGATCAATAAGGACAGCATTCGACCAATCACACCTGTTGTAAATGTTACAAAACAAGAATAATAATGATGACATTTTCAGTGTATTAACATGTTGCTGATTTCACACCTGAAACAAGATTTCTTGATTCTGAGTTTGCCAAGATAATGTTGTGGGTCAAAGCAAGCATCGTGGGGTGACCACCATAATGCAGGGTCAATGAGACGCTATGGTTAGCAGCAGGAGATGGTGGCGAAACGTTAACAAGGTCGATCTACTTTCTTACATTTTAGGCGATAGTTGGTTTCGTGGCGTGAGGGGGATGTATGGTACTGTATTATCACTGCTCTGCCTCTCTGCTGCTGCACTGTATCTTTGGTGTGCTGCCTGTCATTATCAGTTCAGACAAGACATGGGGACAAGTATATGTACATAATGGTGTGCCTGTGAAACTGAAGAACTCGATCAAGTTAGTGTTTTATCAGTAGAGTTAGTGGGGGGTGGGGCGGGGTGGGGGGGAAATCCTTTTATTTTTTAATTGTTTGTCTAGATTTATGATCATGCTGTCATGAACAAAAACAACTTAATAGTTTGTTGGTGGACAAAAAGAGTTGACTTGCCCATCACTGAAAATATTGCATCCTGTAAAGAAATATGATGGGGAAGAACAAGACCACAAGTGAATAATGTATGTTTCATATCTGATATCACCATAAGGAAAAATGGTTGAAAAAAAATCTAATGTTTTTACTGAATTTTTGATACAGTCTTAAATTGTTTTATGGAAATATATTAATAAAGATGTACTACTATTTGTAACGCCTCAGAGACCTGTATTTTCCCTTTCTTAAGCTATTCATTTGTTTGTTAAATCTAATAATGCTGCTATTGAGTTTAACTTATCCCATGCTACCCCTTCCTCCGTGGACATTTTCTCCCTGTCTATGTAGTACTCTTCCTATGATAAGATCGTATAGAGTTGATTTCTAATCTGTCTTTATAAGATAAAGCTTTTTCCTCATGTGTCTGTACTTCGAGCGAGTTTAGGGCTTGAGAGAAGACATTTTCTTTGCACATGTCATAGAATACCAGCCAGTCTATACTGTATGTATGTGATCTGATCTGTATACCTCTAACTCTTGATTTAATCAGCTGCATAGATAATTTTTGAAAATAAATAATATTGATTTATTTTTTATTATATAATCTCAGCAACAATGACTAACACCACCTAACCTAACTATAGTGCCTCTGAGCTGAATCAAGAGTGGAGTGCGTGTGTGTTTATATTCTACTCATAAATACATGAGTGCTACTTTACAGTTCATATTCATGTAAATGGAATGTTCCTATTCATAGCTAGGTATTGTTGCACATCCTAAATGGGAACAGTTGTACATTTATAGAATGCAAATAGAATTCCTCTCAGAATTGTGACAGATGTGTGCTTGTGTAGTAGATAAGAGGCAGTCAGAGCTGTATAAAAACACTCTTGGATAACTAGGCCTATGTCAAGCTTATGCGTAAATAATACTGCCAGCACTCTCAAATAGAAAAATAAATTATGGTTTAATGCATAATAAGCAGTCACTGTGGATGTCTTTCAGCATCAAGCGTGTGTAAAACTGCTGAAGAAGACCTGACACCAAAACGCGTCCACAGTGACTATGCTGATTATGCATTAAACCGATGTTTATTTTTCTATTTGATAGTCCTGGCCTTATTACTTACTTATTGGATCAACCCTAGGCTGTACGGCACCCAAAGACGCTTTAATCAGAACTGAACTGTATTTAGAGTCGAGCACATCTTTTCCTTAGTTTCTAATCAAGCTTACCCCTTTTCCAGGATTATAATTAACATTCTGGGTCTTTTGTACCCGTAACATTATGCCATCCTCTTATGAGAAACCTCAGTGACCCTGTTGATGTCCATATTACATTATTCATGGTGAGCGAAAAGGTCTTTGCGTTTTACAAGCTGCACTGGTTAAGTGCAAGTCCAATGACTGAATGATAGATTAAGGCCACTGGTAACCCTTCAGCTGCTGTTTACAGGGTGCCCCTACTGTACAAGGCACAGAGAGGATGTAGACGCATCACCAATGTCTTCTGCCTACAGTATGACTCATTGTGAGGTGGGCATTTTCTTGATTATTCAGTTATTCCTGATTTTCTGACCCAAGGAAAAATCAAGAATACTGTGTCAGACTTGTATCAGACAGTGTAATCAAAATGAACCAATTGCCTGTTGTCGTCGTCCCCCTCTCTGTGTTTTGCTCATCTCATCCTTGATTACAGTGCTTGTCTGAATATCCAATACAAATAAAATGACGTACATCAGGCTCCTGGCGGGTGGTTGCCTCAGATGTATTTCCCATTACCGGTACATGCTATGCACTTAAGTTATAGACATGACGGTGTTGTAGATTAATGTATCGGAACAAAATCATGTGTATTGTGAGAAACTCCTGATAGCCATGCTATTCTAACAGCAGTACCGGTACTCCCACAGCCTATTGGTATGTGGGCTGCTGCTTTTACTGCGCTTTTAGTTCATACTGTACTGTACCTCTTCCTCAGAGTTATATATTTAGAACAATGACTAACCACTAACTTTGGGATTCCTAAATCGGAGAGCTTTTGTTATGATGGGTTACTTCAAGTAGGTCAAAAGCAATTTTATTAGCAGCTGGTGACACGTTGCAGACCCACGCCTCATTGACAATCAGCCATTTTCAGCACAAATGTCTGGTTCTTTCCATAATCTGTTGTCCTTTAGAGCCACAATGTCTGTGCAATAACTCGTCCCAATGTCCTCACAACAACAGTACCAGTTGATGGAGTGTGCGCTTCCTGATTTGCTCCATGATACAGTGATCCATGATATAGTGTGAAAATGTCTAGTCTCTGTGCAAATGTCTTATCTGTCATCCACAGAATTCTAGTGTGCTCTGATTGAATCGTGGTGTGATACAAACCCAATTTGTAGCGTGTATACCGCCTATGTGATATCGCGCTGTGACCTTGATATGGACATAATACGAGAATTCATCTCTGCTTTTGTAACGCTGTCAGTGAGTGTCTGACATGTCTTATGATCTGGTGGGTTATTATGCGAGTCTCTTTTCATGCATCACCACTCCAGAACCCACACGCATCCACCTTCTTATTTTGATGCTCAGTTTGCACTCTCATGAGAACACATCACATGTGGAATCAAGTGATTTCTACCCCCCGTTAACTCAGTTTACTTTACTGCTGCTCCCACTCTGGCAGATGGTATACAGTGCTGTGTCCTAAAGGCACGTCTCTACAGGGAACACACTTACCCTGAAATACCTCTGATTGAAGTCCTCTGATTAATGCAAGCTCATCTCTCGCACTTTCCATCTCTCTCTCACACACTTTCTCTCCCTCTCTCTAATTATTTGCAATTATTTATTAAGTAGGCCTAATAGATGAGATTACAATTGTATCATGTAATTTGCAATGATTAATCAAAGTGAACACCAGATACAGTACTGTAAATAGCAAATTCTAAGATAAAGTGTAACCAATTATTTTCTATTAAGCAGTGCCATAATGAGATAATGAAATACAGTAACAAGTGTCTTCACATTTCTCATACAGAACAAGTGGTTTGATTCAACATTACTGTGTACTTCATGGTGTAGTCTTGGGTGTAGCTATGAAATGTGGTATCTACAGTATGAAAGACGTACTCCTGTATATCATCGCCGGAGGAGCAGGGTTCGTCTGACTTGCTGTGCAGCACTGTGCTGTAAATGCAGCAGGGTTGATGGGAGATTGTGTCAAAACTTGGGAGATGAGGTTTTTCATGCACCGCCACCCTCCTCTTCATCAAAACCCCTGCACTCATTAATAATGTACTGGGAATGAAGGTTAATGTATGTGATGAAATATGTATGAGTTTTATGAGAACCTAGGCAGAGCTGACCTTTCAGTTGTCTATGCCTTTGATGCAGTGCTCCTGGCAGATTGGGTTGGCCAGGCTCTACTCTGAAACCACCATCTCTGTCTGCCTAGGTGGCATCACCGCCCGTGGCATGACAACATATGGAACTGCATTGGGCACAGTGCATAGAGATGCCATGCTAGTAGTGTATCATACAGATATTGAGAGATGAAATAAGAATAAAGTCAAAGAGACAGTTTAGACACATCTCTAACTCACAGTGACTCCCAGATATACTGTAGTCAGATAGGATGTTTAAGAGGCAGGATTGGCAGTGTGTCAGTCATTTTCGGGAACGTAACACATGCTCATCAACTACATGGTGACACAAGGGCAACCTCTCCCGGCGAGAAGGATCATTATTTCTAAAATATACGAATTATCTACTTCACTAATGAGCTACTTCATTGATAGCTGGTTGAGGCTGTTTAACCAATGTGATAATTAGAATTGCAGATAATGAGGAGGCTTGTGTGGTGATCTGTATAATGTGATGTGGTCGGTATAATGTAGTTGAGGCCAGAGTTCAAACTTTTGTTGACCTTTACCCTCATAATGTCAGAGATGGATGTACCAGTGCATGTCCAATGATAATAATAATTAAAAAACTCTACTAGTGATCTGGTGACTTCTCTGTGACCCAGAATCCATTTTCCACCCTGGCTTGATGACACAGTACAGCTATTCCTGCTTGGTAAGAGGACTAGCTTTCTTGTCTTTCCACATTGTGTTATGTCTTATGAACTACTTGCTTTTATTATGGTTTTATTTCAGAAATTTGTTTTAAAACAATATTCAATCATATTCTATTATTTGATATTCAATAGTGCATGATGTTTAGGATATCGCATTAGTAGAGAAACAACTCTGACTTGTCAGCTCTATACATTAGGCATATAGGCTACTGTAATGAAAAGTTATTGACATTGCCCATTTTTTAATATGCCCCTATGGTTTTCTGCTTAAAATGCATTTTTTATGGAACAGATTTATTAGCCCATTAATCATGAAAACTGATAACCTTCAGGTGAGCTGAGAAAGATTTCACAGAAAAACATAAAGATGACAAGAAAGAGGAGGAGAAAGAAGAAAAGGCAGAAGAACAAGAAGAACAAGAAGGAAGATCCATTAAAGTTTCAGTGAAGAAAAGTTGCACTGTGACTGAGTTCTTTCGATTGATTTTACTTCCCAACTCTCTCCTACTTTGAGGTAGTGTAGTGCCATCTAGTGAGAAATACAGGTACTGCGTATACTGCAACCACTGTTTTGCCTTGTACACTGGGATGTGTGAGAATGCTGTGTAAATGTTATTTGTGCAATGATGTTCACTGTAATTTGTATTGTATTTATATTAGATCATAATGGATTGTGTGTATTCATGTGATGGTGCAGCAGGGTAGAATAAAGTTGATCTTACTTTATAAGAACAGTAGACCTGTTTTAAAGATACACAACGGAATCCATTGTTATTAAGAAAAATTAAGTGCAACATAATAAACCATGCACAGAGAGGGAGGGGGGAGGCAGAGAGGGAGGCAAGGCAAGTTTATTTGTATATCACATTTCATACAACAGGGGCAATTCAAAGTGCTTTACATACAGCATTTTAAAAAAATACAGCAAGAGGAGGGTAATAAGAAAATAAAAATGACAAAAATAGAAATTGATTTGATAAGATAATAGTTAATGGATAAGAAGACATAGATAGGGGTGTTAGTGTTTAATCATAACTGCTGCAAAACATGAAGGTTTTTAGCTTAGTTTTAAATATGTTTAGGGTTTGGGCCTGTTGCGACACTGTGTTTTGTTTTCACTCTTGGAATGATTAGCTGATTAGTCTCTCAGCTGATCTTAGGGGCCTTGCTGGAATATAGGGTGGGAGGAGATCTGATATGTATTTTGGCCCAAGTCCATTTTGTGATTTGTATGCAATTAAGGTCATGTTCTCACATGAAAATCTGAATCATGAGCCGGAGCAAGTGGATGAGATTGCAACATTGTTGCATAAATTATTTCTCTGATTTGCGTTCTCACAGCCCTTTATGTAACATAAACATAACATACACAATCGAAGCAACAGACGTGGTAATTGATTGGTCAGATACATTTAAAATTGCCCTCTTATCCCCTAAGAGTACTTGGAATTCAATTATCTGAGAGACTGGTAGCCAGTGTAAAGATCTCAGGATTAGTGTAATGTGTTCAAAGTTCTTCATTTTTGTTAGGACCCTAGCAGCAATTTACGAACAGCTCTTTTAGATAGGCCTGTTAGTAGACCATTACAATAATCAAGTCTACTTGAAACAAATGTATGGATGAGTTTTTCAAGGTTTTTCAATGAAACCTCGCATTCTTGTTATGGTTTTCAGGTGATAGTAGGCTGATTTAGTTATTGAGTTTATGTGGCTGTTGAAGTTTAGATTGGAGTCTAGAATTACACCAATATTTCTGAACTGTTTTTTAGTTTGAAGAGAGAGAGAATCATGTTTTGCACTGACTGAGGGAGGGAGGACAACCTATGCCAGCAGATGGCAGTAGCAACACATCTTTAAAGACAGGGATTTTCAAGGCCATGTAACACTGCAACAATGGTGTGTG
>NC_137676.1:14186148-14188648 GCF_963989245.1 Nansenia antarctica | reverse complement strand
TTGCTGTTATGAGATGGGGGGTGGGGGGGTTAGGGGAGAGGGAGAGAAAAGAGAGTGAGAGAGAGCTAGAGGAGAGAGAGAGAGGAGAGAGAGCTAAATGAGAGAGAGAGAGTGAGAGAGAGGAAGGAAAGAGAGAGCTAGAGGAGAGACAGAGAGAGAGAAAATGAGAGAGGAGAGAGAGAGATAGAGAGAGAGGAGGGAGAGAGCTAGAGGAGAGACAGAGAGAGACAGACAGAGAGAGAGGAGAGTGAGAGACAGAGAGAGGGGCGGAGAGAGAGCTAGAGGAGAGAGAGCGAGAGCTAGAGGAGAAAGAGAGAGAGTGAGAGAGAGAAGGGGAGAGAGCTAGAGGAGAGACAGAGAGAGACAGGGAGAGAGAGAGAGCTAGAGGAGAGAGAGAGGGGGGGAGAGAGAGCTAGAGGAGAGACAGAGAGAGACAGGGAGAGAGAGAGAGAGCGACAGAGAGAGGGAGAGGGGGGAGAGAGATCTAGAGGAGAGAGAGAGAGGGGGGGAGAGAGAGCTAGAGGAGAGACAGAGAGAGACAGACAGAGAGAGAGAGAGAGAGAGAGAGAGAGAAAGAGAGCTAGGGGAGAGAGAGCTAGAGAAGAGAGAGAGAAAGACAGAGTGAGAGAGAGAGAGGGGGGGAGAGAGCTAGAGGAGAGAGAAAGAGAGACAGAGAGAGAGCTAGAGGAGAGACAGAGAGAGAGAGAGAGAGAGAGAGAGAGAGAGAGAGAAAGAGAGCTAGAGGATAGAGAGAGAGGGGGGAGAGAGCTAGAGGAGGGACAGAGAGAGACAGAGAGAGACACAGAGAGAGAGAGAGCTAGAGTCCACGGGCCATGGGCCAGCTAGTGGACATCCTCTCTCCTTCTCTCCCAGGATCTCATCTCCTCTGCATGACAGCGTTGCTCAGCGAGTCTGATAATGTGCCATTCACAGGGTGAGACACAAGACGAGCAGATGACATTTTCATCAGTTTACAAGAACCCATAAAATGAACACTGATTAATGGTATTTATCTATGCATCAGTACAGACATCCAAAGCTCTCTCCCTCTAATGGAAACATGCACACATATGCACACATACAGACATGCACCCATGCGCGCACACACACACACACACACACACACACACACACACACACACACACACACACACACACACACACACACACATAATAACGACGTTATGCCTCATTTCATTGTATAAAAGATAACAAAAATCTTTATTACATGTTGATAATTAGACAGACAACATCACAACAAACTTGCATGATTGTTCCGATATTATTTTTTCCACACCATTGATAATTAAGCATAAATGTACTCTGTACGAAACTATATAAAACAAACATGCTTGCAGATGCAGAGGGGTCAATTTAACAACATATTAAAGCCATATTTTGTTATGAATGAAGAAATGTCTTGGAATGCCATGAATAAACTGCAGAATGATGCTTAAGCTCATAATCTTTATCAGAATTTATTCCTAATTCTTTTTTTCTTTTTTTACATCAAATATAACAGACATACGTTGGCACATGCAATGTGAACACTGTGGTGCTTCCATAACCATCCAAAGCCAATCGAACATAGACTTGACATCTTTTTTTGTAATCCAAACATGAAAATACTCTCAGATATTTACAAAAAAATATATAGAAACATTGCCCTTCACTCTGACACAGTTATTTGTGTTAAAACTATTTTAGCTTATCTCATTTAACGAAACAATCGGCAGAGCTTGCTATTCAAGGTGATTGAATCAAGATCAAAGGTGAAAAAGTAAAGATCAGGCACAAGGAAATCAGAAGAAATCACAATAAACAGAAGATCAAATCAGGGGCACTCCAAGAGAATATGGCTTTGATGACATTACAAAACAATTGTTTGAGAACCAATCAAATAAACTGCCATGTCTTCTTCTCCAGTTGTGTTTCATATAGATGTTTCTTTTCTTCGGTGGTCCTTTAGCACACAGGGTGTTCATTGACACAGACTGTATCAGAGAGATCAGGGGTTCTACAGCGGGATTCTACCCAGAACCCAGAGTCTGGTTCACGAACAGAGCCAAGCCCAGTGACTGTCCTACAGCTGTCCTTGTCTCCTTATCGCCTCTGATGACAAATGTCTCCATCATCCCTT
This sequence comes from Nansenia antarctica, assembly GCF_963989245.1. NCBI lineage: Eukaryota > Metazoa > Chordata > Actinopteri > Argentiniformes > Microstomatidae > Nansenia > Nansenia antarctica. Next base: position 14,186,508 of record NC_137676.1, on the reverse strand, counting down.
GACTCTCCTCAGCCATCCTCCTCTTCCAAAGACTAATTGATACAGGTAGATGCTATCCACACTACAGTGGAGTGCATAGGTAGGTAGTGCTAGGTTGCCCGCCCCCTCTCTTCTCTTGGTCTCCTGTCTTGTCTATCACAGAGACAGGACACAGAGCACTCACTGGGAGCCAGTCAGATCCTGAGGTTGTTGTAACTCACGTATGTTTTCTTCGTAGCCTGACCTAAGAGAGGGAGGCAAGGAAATAGTACTTTACCGCATACCACATTTCGACATGTGAACACACACACTCACACTCACACTCACACTCACACTCACACTCACACTCACACTCACACTCACACTCACACTCACACTCAC
>NC_137676.1:14178648-14183648 GCF_963989245.1 Nansenia antarctica | reverse complement strand
CAAAGATGTTGACCTCCCCGCCCACTCCGGTAACGTTCTATATATATATATACATGTATATATACGGTATATGCCAATTAGCTGACGCTTTTATCCATAAAATCCATTTTATCCGCTTTTATCTATTTATCCATAAAGACTTACATTACAGTAAGTGCATATACATTTTTCAGTATGGTCACATCGGGAATCAAGCTCACAACCTAAGTGTTGTTAGCGCCATGCTCTACCAACTGAGCCACAGAGAGCCATATTCAAATCAACAACTTTAGCTTGAAGTATTCTTTAACATGTTCTGACTGTTACAGTTTCCCCACTAACAAGATCAAGACCAACTGTGTCTGATGAACTATGGGGTCAGTGACACACAGCTGGTGAGGGAGATTATCTCTCCCATTACTAGTCTTGAACGCAGCCCTCTTATGATGTTAATCTGCTACCATGATATGACTGATAAAAGACCACACATGACCAGCCTTGATCTCTCCTACTCATTACTAAAGGTCTTATGATATCAGAGTGAAACAGATAAAGACGGCCCCCTCCAAGACCAGTTTAACACTCGTATGCACCGGGACGTGACGGGAAATTAGACCGTTTACATTCAGCGACACAAGAATAGGAACAAGATTAAGATACAATTGCAGACACGCATGGCCAATTGGATCTGCTTATGAATGGGACACAGGGCTCCCATGTGTACTTCCTGGTTTCTTTTATGACATACTGTAATCTCTGTCTAATCCCTTGTTAACTCATTCCACTGCAGAGACAGAGGAGAGGAGACCCTCAGCTCTGTTGCGAGTACTCATGAATCTCTAATGCATAATGCCAGGTCCAGCATTGGTCGAACCCTTCAAACTGTTCCCATGCAGTGTGACTCAACACTCATGGGGATTGTGGTAGGTCTGTCCCACCTTGTTATGAGTCACAGAAGCCATGTAGTTATAGAGTACTGTACTGTAGGTAAGTACAGTATATGGCATTGGCATGTGGGAACTTACAGTTTTTCCCAATAATGTAAAGATGTTTCCTGAAACTATAGCTCAATTTCTCAAAATTCTAAACACAAAACTGAAAAGAGTTAAAAATGTTGTAAAAACTAAAAACTCTCTTTTCTAAACTGATTTTTTTCCACCAAAACAAAACACATAGCTATCATGAATATCTCTTACAGAGAATCAATTAAACACCGGTGTGCTAAATTAAAAAAACTACCATCAAAATAGTGTTTATGTTTTGGCTTGTGTAGACATTGTTCTCCTTTGTTGGAGATTTTTTGTTGCTGTCCCAAAGTTTTTTTTGTTGTTGTCCCAAAATAGGTTGCAATTTAAACACTGTATTAACACTGTTGCCTTCTTCTTTCTCCTTTTCCTCTCACTCGTCCTCTTCCTCTTCCTCTCTGTTATCAACCCTGCTCCACCCCCCACCCCCCCCACCCCCAATACAGTAGAGGTCACCTGAGGCCTCTTTTATGCTCTGACACATGATTGAAGTGTTTTGCCATTTGAGATTGAACAGATGAGAAGTAAAAGCAATTGGTAATTAGGGTGTAGCATTTTGAAGGCCAGTGTTTTCCAGGTGAACAAAGTGTACTAAATGATGCAATTTGTGCTTAGAGTTTTGCCAAAATGTGATTTAGAATTGCTATTTGAGTGAAAGCAATGGAATTGTGCTTAGAGTTCAGCAGTCTGGAGTCTTGTTGTTGATAACTTTTTCACCCTTGTGTGAATAGTTCCATTTTCTCCCTACAAGGGAGAAAAACTGTAATATACAATGCTTGCGGTTGGTAGCTGGCTTCTTAAACCCTTTGAACTTTACATGACATACTGTACACCATGAGACCGATCATGAGACTCACATGAGGTTGTTGGCGGGGTTCTCACATGGCTTAGTCTGAATATTTCAGTGAATGTTTCAGTACAGTGTAACACATAATGCACCATGTCGGACTACATCGTTCTGCTGTGGCTTGGGATGGTCCAATGGTTTAGCACTGCAGCTTACAGTGCGCACACATGCCTGGCATGTCGGCATGGGTTCAAATCTGGCCCTTGCACTGCTGACATACCTTCTCTTTCTTACTTTCACTGTCTCTTAATTACAAATATAACAATGGGACATTTACATGTGTCTGGCAACGAACTCATGGGGCCCTATTATGCACTTCATCAATAAGACGAGGCGGTAGATCTAAACTTAAGACGTGGAGGCGTGGTCAAGGCCACTTTGCTATTATGCGTGCTGTAGTGGGCGCCTAAAACCCTGCGCTAAGCAAAGAAATTAGTCATGGGTGTGTTTTGGGCGTCTTCTCAATCAACCCAATCAGCGTGCCAGGTGCCATTCCCTTTAAGAACCGGCTGCGTTGAGTCATTAGCGCTATGCTATTATGGAAGTCCTGAGAAGGAGGTCAGCGCGCTTCTCTGCCTCTCCCTTCTGAAATAAAGCATTTATACTGTGACCGTAATTGACGTCTTGCCGTGGAGCCACGTGCGTGTTCATGTGTGCCCACATGCATGCGCAAACCGCGGAGGCGCGCTCGTGTTTCAAAACGTGCATGAAGTCTAAACTTAAGAACTTTTCAAACCACTTCTTAGCGATAGGAGCAAAGTCAGATCGCATAATAGCAGGGGCGCCTAGTGCACTTCATTAACATATGAACACTCCCACAATGAGCAATATATGCACGGGAGTTTTACGTCTTATGTGTGGGCGCCTATCGACACCTGCATAATAGCAGTAGCGCGTATGAAGCGCATAATAAGGGTGGGGGTAGGTCTTAACCTGGCGGTGCGTCTTAATTAACACTTAAGACGGCAAGTTAAGAAGTGCATAATAGGGCCCATGGTGTCGCTGACGGGGTTTCATACCATATCAGCATAACAGATAATAAGCAGTTTTATCAGGTATATGTAGTCAGGATAGGATTCTTTTGGAAGAAAAGGCAATTATGAAGTCTGTGTGCGTGATTGTGGGGGCGGGGGGGTGTACACGTGTGTGTGTGTGTGTGTATGCGTGCGTGTGTGCGTGCGTGTGTGTGTGTGTGTGTGTGTGTGTGGCAACTTACTCATGGGGTCGGTGGCGGGGTTCTCACACAGCTCGGTCTTGGCCTCTCCGTTGGGCCTCTCGCTGGGCTTGGTGGACAGGCGCGAGGACATGGTGGCAGCGGTGACCACGGCCTTGAAGCTCCTCTTCCTCTTCTGGACGTTGAGCTCCGGGTGGAAGATGATGACGTACACCTTAGGCATGTAGAGCATCCCCAGTGCTACGGAAGCACTAAGGTTCATGGAAATGGTCAGGGTGGTCGTCTGGATGTATAGCTGGAGAGGGAGGGGGGAGGGGGAGAGAGGGAAAGGGGGGAGGGTTATTATGCACATCCAAAGTACTGCTCCTCATTGTCTGTCTGCCTGCATGGATAACCCCGGCCATCAGTAATCAAATACAGCCAGTAATGAGTAAATAAGCCTCCTCCATGCTGATTGGACTTCGAGCACTTATCTACATGTTGTCTGGATGTCTGACTAAGAGAGAAGGAGAATCTGGTCCAATCAATTATGCCATAGTCAGCGACTTGTGCAGCACCTGTTACACACCTAGGATTAGCTGGTCTGGAGAGAGAGACATGAACACCACTGCACACTCATTCTGACCATACTGCAGACGGTCGCAAGGTGATCTGAAGAGAATAGGGCCACACTTGTTTAAGTGTGTAAAATGTGACAACTGTCCTCCTCTCACAGCATCGGTTAGGCTCGTTCAGGTATCTCACAGCATTTCTACCTACTGTAGGCTGCCATATTCTCAACACCAGTGGAGGCTGGTGGAGGTTGAAATCAGCGGACGGGCTTGTCATAATGTATGAAATAAAATGGAATGGACATGCATTACAATAAGTCTGTCCTCCGATTTCTACATTGAGATAAGTATTGAACTCATCAACATTTTGTCCAGTAAATGTATTTCCAACGAGCCTATTCAAGTGAAATTTGCACCAAACAATCCAGACAAAAAATCTTGCATTAAAACATTAAAGTCCATATGTAAATAAAGTTATGTGTAATAAAGTGGAATGAAACAGGAAAAAAGTATTGAACACACTAACTGAAATTAATTCAATACTTATTGGAGAAGCCTTTGTTTGTAATGACAGCTTCAAGGCGCTTTCTGTATGAAGTAAATAATCGCCCGCAGTATTCAGGTGTGATTTTGGCCCATTCCTCTACACAGATTGTCTTTAAATCTTGAAGATTGCGGGGGGGCCGTCTTGTGAATCTGGATCTTCAGATGCTTCCACAAATGTTCAATTGGGTTTAAGTCAGGTGATTAACTGGGCCATTCCAACAAGTTGATTTTCTTTCTCTGAAACCAATTGCGAGTTTCCTTTGCTGTATGCTTTGGATTGTTGTCCTGCTGGAAGGTCCACCCACGTCTCATCCTCAGCATCCTGGTGGATGGCAGCAGGTTCATCTCAAGAATCTCTCTGTATATGGCTCCATTCATTGTTACTTCAATGATATGAAGTCTGCCAGTACCATGAGAGGAGAAACAGCCCCACACCATGATACTTCCACCTCCAAACTTCACTGTTGGTATAGTGTTATTCGAGTGATGTGCAATGCCATTTCTCCTCCAAACATGGTGTGTTGTGTGACAGCCAAAAAGTTACATTTTGGTCTCATCTGACCAGAGTACATGCTCCCACTAGTTCACTGCCTTGTCCAAATGTTGTTTGACAAACCTTGAACAAGCTTCAACATGTATTTCTTTCAGTAGTGGAGTCTTGCGGGCTGAGCGTGCACAGAGGCCATGGCGGTGGAGTGCATTGCCTACTGTCCTTTCTGTCACAGTTGTACCTGCTGCCTCCAAGTCTTTCTGGAGCTCTTTCTTAGTGGTCCTTGGCTCTTTGGCTACTCTTCTAAGTATCCTTCCGACTCCCTGATCAGAAATCTTGCGAGGAGCTCCTGTGCTTGGCCAGTTGATGGTGGAGTGATGTTGCTTCC
>NC_137676.1:14111148-14168648 GCF_963989245.1 Nansenia antarctica | reverse complement strand
TCGAATAGCTATAGTGTGTGTGCATTACTGTACAGGTCCTCTCTGTTGTAGCAGTGTGACAAATGGGTTGTTTCTATGCTGTCTCTAGAGATTATCATCTGCCATTTATCTGTGGGCATCGTGGTGTAATTTGTTATTTGGACAATGAATGTAGCTCTCTCTGAGAGACTCCTGATTACACACTGTGTGGAAACGGTAATGAGACCAACACCACTGTTGCTATGGAGACCAGGAGGCAAGATTCGTCACCTTGGACTGATATGGCTGCCATAGCTTTTTCTTTCACATTATTTTCGCAGTTGCTGAAGCCAGTAGTTAATTTGAACCACATTTAGACACACCAGCTGCAGCTGTTTGTCATCACAGATGATCCTTTAAGATAAAAATGTCTCTCGATTTGTCCGGAGAAACGAATTATACTGGGTGTTTTTTTTCCTGTGAGTCATTTGTCATTGTATTGCCAAAGAGAGCAACACATGGTCAGCTATTCATGGCTTTTAAATGTCTAGTTTGTATTTACTATGCTCTAAAATTAGTCATCAGATACGGTATGGTTATATGGTTGGTGAACTCTTAATTGTAGGCAATTAACTCACCCTGAGTTGAAGTGTTTCCACCCATTGGCCAATCGGCTTGTACTCAGGGGAGGACGAGTTGCTCAGTTGAAACTGGAACAGGTCGTAGCGACCAGGGGCGTCGCCATTTTTGTTGAGCAAAACCGTGGTGCCCGCACTACCTACAAGACAAAGGTAGCGAAGGGGGAGAAAAAGAGGGATGAAAGAAAGAGTGTATTAGTAATTAGAGGCTTTATACAGTAGAGTAGAATTGTACAAAAACCAATACAACAACATGATTGTCGTTTAACCTTGTTGTATTCGAAAGGTGCTCCATGAGGGCTACAGTGTGTGTGTGTGTGTGTGTGTGTGTGTGTGTGTGTGTGTGTGTGTTTGCGTGTGTGTGTGTTCCTGGGTATATGGGCCATTCATAATGACCATGACCCATATCCCGTTCCCTCATCATGTTGGTTCAGTAGGCAGGTCAGCTAGTTCCCTGCTGAGCAGGACAGCCATGTACCGCACCTGTCCCTCATGTGCCAAAGCTAGCCCACACTGTAGCTCCATCATTAGAGCTGTGTGTTAGGCCTTACATCATTAGAGCTGTGTGCTAGGCCTACATCATTAGATCTGTGTGCTAGGCCTACATCAATAGATCTGTGTGCTAGGCCTACATCATTAGATCTGTGTGCTAGGCCTACATCATTAGATCTGTGTGCTAGGCCTACATCATTAGATCTGTGTGCTAGGCCTACATCATTAGATCTGTGGGCCAGGCCTACATCATTAGATCTGTGTGCTAGGCCTACATCATTAGATCTGTGTGCTAGGCCTACATCATTAGATCTGTGGGCCAGGCCTACATCATTAGATCTGTGTGCTAGGCCTACATCATTAGATCTGTGTGCTAGGCCTACATCATTAGATCTGTGTGCTAGGCCTACATCATTAGATCTGTGTGCTAGGCCTACATCATTAGATCTGTGTGCTAGGCCTACATCATTAGATCTGTGTGCTAGGCCTACATCATTAGAGCTGTGTGTTAGGCCTACATCATTAGAGCTGTGTGTTAGGCCTATATCATTAGATCTGTGGGCCAGGCCTACATCATTAGATCTGTGTGCTAGGCCTACATCATTAGATCTGTGTGCTAGGCCTACATCATTAGATCTGTGTGCTAGGCCTACATCATTAGATCTGTGTGCTAGGCCTACATCATTAGATCTGTGTGCTAGGCCTACATCATTAGATCTGTGTGCTAGGCCTACATCATTAGATCTGTGTGCTAGGCCTACATCATTAGATCTGTGTGCTAGGCCTACATCATTAGATCTGTGGGCCAGGCCTACATCATTAGATCTGTGTGTTGGGCCTACATCATTAGATCTGTGTGTTAGGCCTACATCATTAGATCTGTGTGCTAGGCCTACATCATTAGATCTGTGTGCTAGGCCTACATCATTAGATCTGTGTGCTAGGCCTACATCATTAGATCTGTGTGCTAGGCCTACATCATTAGATCTGTGGGCCAGGCCTACATCATTAGATCTGTGTGTTGGGCCTACATCATTAGATCTGTGTGTTAGGCCTACATCATTAGATCTGTGTGCTAGGCCTACATCATTAGATCTGTGGGCCAGGCCTACATCATTAGATCTGTGTGCTAGGCCTACATCATTAGATCTGTGGGCCAGGCCTACATCATTAGATCTGTGGGCCAGGCCTACATCATTAGATCTGTGTGCTAGGCCTACATCATTAGATCTGTGGGCCAGGCCTACATCATTAGATCTGTGTGTCAGGCCTACATCATTAGATCTGTGGGCCAGGCCTACATCATTAGATCTGTGGGCCAGGCCTACATCATTAGATCTGTGTGCTAGGCCTACATCATTAGATCTGTGTGCTAGGCCTACATCATTAGATCTGTGTGCTAGGCCTACATCATTAGATCTGTGTGCTAGGCCTACATCATTAGATCTGTGGGCCAGGCCTACATCATTAGATCTGTGTGTTGGGCCTACATCATTAGATCTGTGTGTTAGGCCTACATCATTAGATCTGTGTGCTAGGCCTACATCATTAGATCTGTGTGCTAGGCCTACATCATTAGATCTGTGTGCTAGGCCTACATCATTAGATCTGTGTGCTAGGCCTACATCATTAGATCTGTGGGCCAGGCCTACATCATTAGATCTGTGTGTTGGGCCTACATCATTAGATCTGTGTGTTAGGCCTACATCATTAGATCTGTGTGCTAGGCCTACATCATTAGATCTGTGTGCTAGGCCTACATCATTAGATCTGTGTGCCAGGCCTACATCATTAGATCTGTGTGTTGGGCCTACATCATTAGAGCTGTGTGCTAGGCCTACATCATTAGATCTGTGTGCCAGGCCTACATCATTAGATCTGTGTGTTGGGCCTACATCATTAGATCTGTGTGCTAGGCCTACATCATTAGATCAGTGTGCCAGGCCTACATCATTAGAGCTGTGTGTCGGGCCTACATCATTAGAGCTGTGTGCTAGGCCTACATCATTAGATCTGTGGGCCAGGCCTACATCATTAGATCTGTGTGCTAGGCCTACATCATTAGATCTGTGTGCTAGGCCTACATCATTAGATCTGTGTGCTAGGCCTACATCATTAGATCTGTGGGCCAGGCCTACATCATTAGATCTGTGGGCCAGGCCTACATCATTAGATCTGTGGGCCAGGCCTACATCATTAGATCTGTGGGCCAGGCCTACATCATTAGATCTGTGGGCCAGGCCTACATCATTAGATCTGTGGGCCAGGCCTACATCATTAGATCTGTGGGCCAGGCCTACATCATTAGATCTGTGGGCCAGGCCTACATCATTAGATCTGTGGGCCAGGCCTACATCATTAGATCTGTGGGCCAGGCCTACATCATTAGATCTGTGTGCTAGGCCTACATCATTAGATCTGTGGGCCAGGCCTACATCATTAGATCTGTGGGCCAGGCCTACATCATTTGTGACAGAAGAACATTCAGAACATTTTGATTGGTTGCCGACTTGTTCCCGCTTTCACCAGATGCTGTCACATTGAGATCTGGATAGCATCACATCACATCTGTGTGAAGTCGCATATCGTCACATCTGTCCATTAAAATCACAAGATGGGTGCACATTTCCTCAGGTCAAAAGCCAAGCATTTCAATCATCACAGGGCTACAGAAGACACGGGGAGAATGAGATAAGACAGATAAATAGGTCAGCCAAAGCGTCGTACGCTCCCCATCTGGTGTCAGTTTGTAGCGGGCTGTCTCAAGCAGAGGATGACAGATTTCACTAATTAGCTAAAGTAAAGGAAACCTGAAAACAACTTATTTGAGGAAAGTGGAAAACATTTGCAAGGTATGTGTCTGTCTGTGTGTGTCTGTCTGTGTGTGTGTGTGTGTGTGTGTGTGTGTGTGTGTGTGTGTGTGTGTGTGTGAGGGTTTGTGCATGTACATCCGTGCTAGAGTGGAAGGTAAATGCACGTCTATGCACTTATTTGTGTTGGAGGTATCCAGCATTTTTTGACCCCCCTTTATTTCTACCACCATCACACCCGTGGCGTACATACTGAATGTGTGTATGGCGCTGTTCTACTAAAACCGTCCCTGAGAATAAAATTGCTGTCTAGGCAATGAAACAAGAAGCGAGTGCCCCTCAGAAAAGAAGCCGTGTTGCTTTGTTGACGAGCCTCCTGTACAGAGGAGGACAACACTACTCAGACTGTAATAGTGGTAGAAACTGAACGACTTCATTTCAGCAGTGAGTTAACCTTGGCCCGGCATACAATAACTCAAAGACGTGTGCGGAGATACCATTTCTGAAATGGGACAAGGGGGACTCACATCACATTTGCCATGGGAATTGACTGGCCTAATAGCTTGGGCTATAAAAAGTGTAAAAGGGGAAAGACCAATAACACCTTTTTCTAAAATGGTTTGGGGGACGTTTCGCCTTTGTGTGTTGGTGTAGGGCTCCTGGCTTGCGGAGGTACAGCTTGTTCTCCTCTGTTCGGTTCAGTAGGGACTTTCAGTTCCCTCAAGTTTCTTACCAAGGACATTTGTCATTGAACATTCTACAAAAGAGCCAGGCCAAACTGCCTCCTGCCCCCCCCTCCCCCCCCTGCACCTCTTGCAAGCAAAGCAGAAGTGTTGCAAAAAAAAGACTGTGTTTGAATGTATCTACACTAGACACAAGACGCTTGGAGGAAAACAGAGTACAGTTGGGCTTCCCGAACCACCGTTTGCCATTACTGTGTTCAAGACCCTCTTTTCTGGTGTGTTAGTCATCAAATATTCAATATCATCAACATCAGCGTTTGAAATAATAGTCAGTCATTTGCAAAAGCCTAGCTAATACGGTGATCTACTCAGCGGTTTGAGTCGAGCGTGCTAAGTCAGTTATAAGTCAGTCATACAGTACATTAACGCCAGCCGCCTGTCAATGACAGTCAGTGCTGTGTAGTCCTCTCTGACAGAGGGTTCAAGGGAAGTGTACAACAAAAAGGAAAACCCCATACAGTAGAGCTGCCAGTAACAAAAGAATCCTCGCCAGTTTGAGGCAAAACACAAAAACACAGGGGCTGCAGTCAACAACATGTCAGTTCTGCTTCCAGCGAACACGCGATAGAGTTGTTGACATACTGCACTGAGTTGTTGACAAGGTGTTGACATAGCATTCTCTGAGCAGTAAATAAGACAGGTTCCACGCTCATGGCAATACACCCACAAGCACCCACAAGCGCACGGCGCATAGTGAAATAAATGCTTGGGCACTCGGCACTAAAGCAAATAATTAAGCAGCGTCGCTGTCTGTGCAGATAAAAACCCATTACAAATTCCATTCTATTTCACGTTGCCTATTATTTCTAAGGGAACAAAATGATCTGTGTAGACGGCTTTGTGAGAGCTCTGAAAAAGATGAAAGATTCATACGTTCGGATGGGGGCTCTGAACTAAGAGCATATCTGAACTAAGCTCTGAACTAAGACATGACAAAAGTGCACGGCTGCTGTGCCGAGCAGTGTGGGTGGACTGGGGATCCACCACTGCTGTTCTTCTTTCGCACCATTATTCTCTCTCTCTTTTTCTCCTTTCTCTTCAGCTTTGTGACTTCGGCACAATAGGGAGATCAACAAACAAGGCTTAAACGCTCTCTCTTTCTCTCTCTCTCTCTCTCTCTCTCTCTCTCTCTCGCACTCCCTCTCTCTTATTTTCTCTCACACACACACACACGCACATGTACACACACACACACACACACACACACACACAAACACACACACACACACACTAATGTGCACTGGTCCGGCCTAAACGCAGTTAAGAGCACTGAGGTATGGCTGTCAGAGCTAAAGGAAAACTAATGTTCGCTTGCCAGTAAGAGTTTGTGAATATTGCATCACTGGGGGGTTAGAGAGGGTCAAGTTTATTTTTTTATGGTAGAGCACGCAAGCTGAGCCTACCACTTTGTCAGTGTCATTCCGAATACGTTACAGCAGCATTATACATGATTCTAGTAGCAGTACACAGAGCTGGGCATGGCTGCAGTACAGGTACCGCTACAGGTGAGAGGACAAATGGAAAAACAACCTGACCTTCTGCACTGTACTGTACATGTTCTGGAAGACTGCAAGACATTAGAGCACCAGCGTGTTTTGTGCTCTGCTGACTGTGCTGCTGTACAATGTACCTGAGGCTGATTATTGTTCATATTTGTAAGGAAGGTGGTGGACAAAGAAAGCATTATCGTTATCCGTAATGAAACGCTTATTTTGTGTTATTTCGTTGTGACAATGAGCAGCCTATCCTTAGAAATTGCTGTACGAATAGCCCTATGAAAAAGCTCAATTTATATCTGACAATAGACATGAATCATGCATCCGACCTGGAATTCAATGCAATTTTGAGAAATATCCTGGTTATTATATACTGTATAATACAGAAGCAAGATTTAAGTGTGCCTGTCAAGCGACGTGGCTTTTATAGTAGCCTATAACTAGGGCCAGGCAAGCCACAACAATTAAGCCCCCATAAATGATTGGAACTATAACATTCAGTATCTGGGGAATCAATTGAAATAACTAGCAAAAATGATAGCAACAAAATACAAACTTTTAGACATGTGTACAATGTGGTGACGGTGTGGATAAGAAATACTGCATGTCTTGTTTATTCCATCTGGCCCCAGCCATAACTACTCACCTACTACAGTCCTCAGCACGCCTCCAGTTCCCCTCCCTCTGACCTCTGACCTCTACCTAGTCCTCACTCACCTTTGAAGGTGGCGTTGCGTATGTACTTGAGTAGAGTCTTCCCCTCGGCCGTCTCCATCTCAGAGCAGATCCCAGAGTGGTCTGGGCACAGGTCTCTCTGCATGTTGTGGAGGGCGTGGGCCATGGCGTACACCGCGTCGATCACAAACTGCACCTTCCCCTCTTGTTCGTACTTGGAGTCTATCCCAATGCGCTCCTGGCCTGAGGAGGGTGGGGGGTGGGGGGAGACGGGGGGGGCAGAGAGGGGAGGTCAAGAGGACAATCAGTTCACACTGTGAATTAGTCATCGCCCACTGTAGGCAGCAGAGCATGACACCTACAGTAGATGCTTGTTAGCGTTTTATTTCCATCATATAGCAGTTAGTTGGCAGTTTAGTTGGCAGTTTAGTTGGAATCATTCCAAATCAATACAGCAAAGCCCCACTTATTACAGTGCATAGATAAATACAGAAACATTTTACTTTACAGAGCTGTAAGACCATGTGCTACCCATAGAAGACAAACCCAGGTAGGACACAATCCCACGTGCATTCGGTATCCAACAGTGATGTAAGAACCTCGGATCACGTTTGTCACATCTGAACAGTGTTCATGGCGATGATGAACTTTAGCAGCACACCGGTCCCTAGTATAGGTTAGCAGCTCCATGCTCTTTTACGGTCTCTCCTCAATGCTCTGCCCTTTCACTACAGACTCTCTTTAAGGTGTTCACATATCACTGCTGTGACTCTAGCTGAATATGTAATGATGGCTGTTTTTCTTTGGTGGAGTATCCTAAGCATTTGGGGATTTTGCAGGTTTGGACTGCAAAAGTGTACTCATTTGAACAGATTCTATCATTAAACGTGACATATGAAAGCTGAATTTATTCATTTAAAAGAGGGTGGGAGTAATTCGCCACGATGCATTAGATAATATTATTATCGGAGGGCAAAATACATGTTGACATTTCCTCTTGCTTCTCTCCCTTTAGTATATATTTCAGCCCACCCATAACCTTTTTTTTTAGCAGCAATTGAGCATAAGCTTTGAATGCAAACGCCTTTCCCTCCGTACCTGACATTCATACATTCACAGTACATCGGTTTGTTTTGACATGAGAAAGGGAAATGGAAGCTGCTCTACACGCTCCATAGTTATGGAACAGAATGTCTTTCTAATGTCTTTGTTTTTTTTATTACATCCAAGTCACATTTGTCTTATATTTATCCACTCGTTTTCATTATAAACCACATCATCCGCAACCATTTTATGGTATAATGGACATAGTGTTATGTATTATGTCATGATATGTGTGTGTGTGTGTGTGTGTGTGTGTGTGTGTGTGCGCGCTCGCTCGCAGATATGAGGGAAAGAGCTGAAGGGGGGAAGAGGAGTGAGAGAGGGAACAACAGAGAAGTCAATTATTTTGTGCAGGAACACAACAAACCCTATTCACTTTAGCTACCGCTACTCAATATGACCTATAACATAACAGGAGGGTTAAGCTTTATTGTAATTCTTCATATGGTATGTGGGGGGGGGAGGCAAGCCTGATGCAAGACTGGTAAAACAAACAACACTAAAATGAATGAAAAGTCGCAAACAAACAAATCCCTTTCACTCAGTCTGAAACACGATAGTCAACAGTCATTCATTCCACATGCACAGACGGTTCAACATCCCAGGAGAAACCCATAGAAAAGATAGAAGTCAACTGTCACTCGCATTGATGCAATGTAAGCAACACTGGCACACCATTAGTGCTCCCAACACACCTCATTGGAAATGATGTCTGCAGGGGGATGAAAACAGTGTTGGTAATAAAGCTCGTTGGGAGTAGGAACAATGAGGTACTTGCATACTGTAGTGTGACTTACTTTCATTCTCTTTGTACAATTTCTCTGTTCAGCATGGTATGCATGCTAGCTCTATCTGCATACACATTCACCTGGGACTAGCATGGAATGAGAAGGTGGCTACATCACGGCTCTTTACCAGGAGTGAGAAGGACATTGGCTACAGAAACATACAGTGTGTGTGTGTGTGTGTGTGTGTGTGTGTGTGTGTGTGTGTGTGTGTGTGTCTCGAAACTGAACAGAAATAAACAAGCTACACATTACCTGTGCACTTCCGGCTGGTGTCCTCTCGTTTGGAGGAGCTGAGGAGTCTGCAGTCAAAGTTCTCTTCCCAAAACTCTGCGAACCACACGTTCCTGCGGTTATTCTCCAAGGTGAGCGCTGTGAAGTATTCATCAAACCCTGAGGATTGGAGGGGATGGGGGGTGGCGGGAGGGGGGAGGGGGGGGGGGGGGTGGTGGTGGTAGGGGGGGGAGAATAAAGTAAGCAAAATCCTTCAGCTCCGGCCCAATTATTAACACATCCAAACCTGGAGGAAACGAAGTGGGGCTTGTGTGTGTGTGTGTGTGTGTGTGTGTGTGTGTGTGCGCAGAGTAGTGCTGGCCATTAGGCGTTAGGAGACTCCTCTCACAGCCGCTCCTTCTCTTAATTTGACCATAGTGGTTCCTGTCTGCCCCCCTAGAACTTTAATCATGGCTTTCATCTCGGAAATAACATTAATTAACGAAACAGGATGCATAATGAATGCAGCGGATTGTATAGTATGGGGGATACGCTACCCTATTTCCTAACGGGTGGTGAGCCCTTGAGGTGCAGTCTCTGTATTTGTGTAAAAACCATGATTACAGCGCTTGGTTATTATTATGAGGTATCAGCTCTATCAGTGACTTATTTATGTGAGGTAGCTGTGGCTCAGCCGGTAGAGTAAAGGCCGGCATCTCGGCGGTTCAAATCCCGGCTGGCCACGCGTCGAAGTGTCCTCGAGCGAGACACTGAACCCCTAATTGCTCCAGGGTCGCCTTCAATGGCTCTGACCCCTTGCCTCCTTCCCTTCTTGTGTTTTTTTTTTTTTCCCTTTCCTAACACCAGGGGAGCCACCCCTCCTAAATTTCGTTGTTTGGTACCTGTACTGTAGCAATGACAATAAAGTCCATTCTATTCTATTCTAGAGCGTAAAAATACATTTAGTTGTACTGTGCAATGTTGAACCTTCTTCTTCTTATTCAGTGTCTTTTCAGTCGTCTTCACACATTGAAGGTTTCCTCTCTCTCTTGCCCACTCAGTTATACTAGCGGAGTCATTCAAAGGGCAGATAACGACTACTCACTAATGACTGGGCTGATTTTCGGCTGATTTTCTTTTGAAAGGGCCATTAATGATGCATGGTGCATTAATCCACTCCTGTGCTGCTGCCTCTTGGCTGTAACAGACCATGTTCTGTAGTGCCCTGTCTAGACCCTTCTAATTAAAGAACGGTTTATAAAACTCATATTTCCTAAGTTCCCAGATTGTAGTGATGACTGGTTATTAGGATTGTGACACACGGAGCAGAACTTTTAAGTGCTGCATGATTATTATCCATTAGAAATGGTACGATCGCCTTCGGCAATCGGCTTTGAATGCAAACACCTTTCCCTCCGTACCCGACATTCATAAATCCACAGTACATCGGTTTGTTTTGACATGAGGAAGGGAAATGGAAGCTGCTCTACACGCTCCATAGTTATGGAACAGAATGTCTTTCTAATGTCTTTTAAATTTCATTTTCATACAGTAGTGTATGTGTGTGTGTGTGTGTGTGTGTGTGTGTATGTCTGCGTGTGTATGTGCGTGCGTGCGTGCGTGCGTGCATGCTTGCATGCATGTGTGTGTACCTTTAATAGATGAGCGTTTGGGCAGTATAGTGACTGCTCCCCCAGCCACGTCCTCTAACTGGTGGATTGGACTGCTCTTTGCCCCCCAGCTGTCTGATCCCATCCAAAGGAAATGGCCCACCTGATTGGCCCTCTTGGTGGCATTGAGAAGTCCCCTGCAAGGACAGCCATGTGAATTGGGGAAAAGCAAGAGTGGACACATTGCAATCCAATAGCTATTAGGAAAACACAGCAAAACTATGACGATTGGTCCAGTTTTCTATCATGCATTTTGTTCGTGTTTTAGATTGACCGATGAGACAGTATTTTGTGGAGGGAGCTCCAGCTCATTCTTCTGTCTATTCCTCATCTTCCTCTCCCCCCTGTTGTTCACTGTTGTGTCACACTCACTCATTTCTTTCACTTTTTATGTCTATCCATCCATCCATCAATCTGTAGTAGCGTTACAAAATATACATACCAGGATGTTAGATTTGCTCTGTACTGAGAGAGACATCTCCCATGGGGTGTTAGAAATGAAACAATAGATCTTGTTTGTTGTCATCCATATTTTCTGTTTTCCTCCGAGGCCATGTTTTTGTTTATGTTATGTGAGGCATGTTTATATTGCCGACATCCCGTACACACAATGAATCTGTCGGAGCCTCCAACCTGTCTTCCAGTGTTTCTCCTATGAGATTAAACAACTCAACATGGCAAGTCATCAATGGCCCTAAACAACGTTGTTCCCAGACGTACTGCACTGTGGTACCCACCGTATGTCTTCCTCGCTGGCAAATATGATGACTGCTCGGGAGTTCTGTGTCTCAAGCAGTTGTTGGATAGCCTTGTCATAATCCTCCACCTTGGGGTTGTGGGGAATTTTCAAAGACTGAGCGATGCAGATCCCACCTTAAGGGAGAGAGAGAGAAATAGAGGGAGAGAGAGAAAGAGAGAGATGATGATGATGATGATGAAGGCTCTGAGATCTGTTCACACACTTGCAAACACACACACACACACACACACACACACACACACACACACACACACACACTAAAAACCCTCAAGTCAAGATTGAAGTTAATCTTTTCTCATGTAGAACAGAGCCATATGGAATGCGTTCAAACAAAGTGGTGGTGCCAGACTCAGATTTAGAATGTGCCTTTGCTATAGGATTTCTATTCTTGCCATCTAATTAAAATGTGTAATATGTGTAAAAAGAATAGCCAAATACATCACTTTTACCTTCAGGTCTTAAACTCCCTGAGTGACAGTGGCTTACAGTACCGGTAAGTGCATACCATTAGCAATTAAAAGGACAATTCTTCAAAAGTAAATCAATTTAAATAAAAGAGAGATGTGCAAAAAAGTAAAAGATGAAAAGACCACACTTCACATGTAGACATTTCCCTTCTCTCCATTGTCCTTCCATTTATTTTCAATATCAAACATCCCTCATTGGTCACTCAACCAATCAGATTGGGAGACAAGCTACACATACAAAGAGGATATTAATATTGACAAGGAATCATTTTCAGACAGGTCACCACTAATGAGTTTGTACAGGGTGAAAGGTACTGATTGCTTCTGTGCGTCGCTAAATAGTTATTAGATATTTGGCAACCCGCCCGTGACAGTCACCTCAGAGAAATGCCCAAAACCTAGTTGGCCATTGTCCTTGAGGAAATATTGATTAAGACAATCATTTACATTAATACATGGTTATCTGTGTCTCCCATGAAGGGCCTTATAATATCTAATTTGCTGCTGTCATCCATTTAAGGTCAAGATTAAATATTGACCAATACGTCAGTGTAGGCGGAGGTAAATATAGAGTAGGTGCAGATAGGAACACTGCCACCATTTTGTGAGAGGAAAAAAAAACTAGCCACTGTCTAGCCACTGTCACTGTCAGCAAATTAAAAAGTTTGACGGAATTGTCAACATCAGCTCATATTCAAGAGCTCATTATCTGCATACTGAAATCAAATATAATCTTTAACAAATACCCCGATTACTGGCAGGTGTGGGAGTGGGCCGACTTAACCTTTCAAGCAGTTTGAGTAAACACACATTGCTGTACACCTGTGCTGAGGTGCATCATAACTATAACTACAGCAGCAGACTTGATCCTGAGTCAACACTTGGCTCTCGATCCAAACCAATTAAAATGCCTTCCACTCAAACACTCTACCACCAGATAACCTTTCCGTTTGGGTTTCCATGCGTAAACAGAGAAAATGGGAGGAATCTACCCATTGTCAGCCTCATTACTTTGATATAAACAGCTTTTTAGCTGGAGGAACACACATCTCCAGCCTCTGCTTATTGTGGCGTACGTCTAATGACGACAGTAGTAGCAGCAGCCAGCTAAAGTACTGCCACTGAACCTCTACCTACCCACATCACCAACAGCCCACGGAACAGCCCACGGAATTAGAAGTATTCCTGATTGCGAGTACAATGCATCTCGAAGCACACAAGCACAAAGGACTTGTAATCCTCCTTAAGTGGAAAAAAAACAAAACATAAAAAAACAGAGCACCTCGCTGTAGCCTGGGTAATGCTTCGGGGATTGAGGCATCCTGTTAAAATGAAACGGGGCCTGCTGTGGAGCAGCCGCCACCGAGCGGTCTCACAGGGACAGTTCTAAAGCTCTATTTTAGCACAGAGATTCCAGGATGATTCTTCGGGGCTCCGGGAGGCTTACGACAGCACAAAGAGGTTTCCTTTTTGGGAAACTGTAATACTGTACTATGGCTAATTCTTCGAGAGGTATTAGCGACCTTTCAGCTCCGATTGCCTGTCTTGTCTGACTGTCTGTCTGAAGCTATCCTAGATGGAGAGGGATTAATTCGACAGAAATGTAAATCGAGATTTTTAAGACATTCACAGCACAGTGCTATAAAGTCTCATGAAAATGTATGCCTGACACTGTCATGACGGAGCTTCGTGTGCTGCAGAGGGAGAAAGGGGACAGTACAGTATCAGGCATCGACAGAGACATAGCCTAGGCCATAGCAGCCAACCATGGGGATACTATAGACCATAGATACTATAGACCAACAATAGAAACATAGGCCATATCAGCCAATAATAGAGACATAGTCCATAGCAGCAAATGTCAGGCATACTATAGGCTATAGCAGCCACGGGCCAATGATAGAGACATAAGCCATTTCAACCAATGACAGACATAGGCCATTTCAGCCAATGACTGCCATAGGCCATTTTAGTCAATGGCATACATAGGCCAAAGCAGCCAATGGCAAACATAACAGCCAAAACAGCCAATGTCTGGCATACTGTAGGGCAGGCTATAGCAGCCAATGGCAGAGCCGATGATAGATGGCATAGGCCACAGCAGCCAATGATAGAGACATAATGTAAGCCACCACAGCCAATGGAAATATCACAGTGATAAAGACATCAGCCACAGCAGCCAGCGATGAAGATAAGCAGCATTTTGAGCAGCTTCCTCACGGAAGCACCAGGCCTGAACATTTTGTGAGGACCAGATTGCCCTAAAGGCTGCCGACCAGTTCTGTGCAGTGGAGGCTAAATTATTGAATGGTTGCAGAATTTCTTGCCAGTCAACCATGATCAAGAGACCAGTGCCAGAACAGTAACCGTCACTGCCAGAATACTGTACTGAGGGTTCTGACAGTCTTCACCTGCCACTGGCAGAGATTCTGTGGACATGAAAGAGCTCCCCCACTCACAGAGATAGTCCTAAAGACAGGGGTGTTGTTCAACCTCTTAACATTTTCCGCAAAGAAAAACATTCTGCTATACTGGATAAAGGAAGCTCCCCCTTCCAAAAAATCTTGGCATAATATCATAATGGACTGCATTCCCAATGAATATATCACTTGCATGTTACACTCCAAGACGGACAGTTTCTACCAAACTTGGGACCCCTACTTAAACTATATATTAGACCTGCCCTGTCATCTTCCTTACTGCAAGGTTTCCCCTAAGGATTCTTGCTTGGTAAATGTATGCTTTATCTGACTCCAGGGTACTTGTTTGGTGGGGTTTTGGGTGGGTCGCTTTGGATGAAGGCCTATGCTAGACGACAACAATGTAATGCAATGTAATGATATCTACGTCCATACCTCAATTCTATTATAAATATATCTGAGCGACATGTTTTTTAGATTTTTAGATTTATTATTATTTATATTTATTTGTATTTTCTCCAAACCCCTAGTGTATGTACTGTGACTGTTTACTGTATGTGCAGCGGGGGGGGGGGGGGGGGGGGTAGTTGGATGGGCTTCCACGGAGTCTTCATAGTTCCAGTGGTCCTGTCTGGGTTCTGTGGGGGTTTCAATCAGCTCTGGGGTTCTTGCTGTGTATGTTTAATATTGTCTTTGTCGTTGTATTGTTTTGTTTGTGCCCTCTATATAAAATATTAAACAGTAAAAAAAAAAAAGACAGCGGTGTATCTGTATCTGATAACTTGAAAGATAAATGTCAGGATTAGCGGACAATGGAGAGCTGAGCTCCTCATGCTGTTCTATTTAAACCTTGACTTTTTTTCGAGTTTGCGAAACTAGCCCGTCAGGGAATCCTCAGGGTTATTTCTCTTATTCCAATATTATGTCGAAAGTTCAATCAATGTAAATAATCCCATTTATTCATGATGAACCCAGAGTACAGTATCTACATCATAAATCATCTGCTCTCTAATTCGGTGCTCTATACATTTGCCCCTTTGATTAATATATCACAGATAAAAAACTAATGATGATGTCATTCATCAGGCTCCTGGATGTCCTCTACTGATGAGTCACACAGGTCATGTGCTGCATTAACTGCTTCAATTATTCATCCCAGTTTCTGGAGATTCCCGAA
The DNA here is from genome assembly GCF_963989245.1 of Nansenia antarctica. Classification (NCBI taxonomy): domain Eukaryota; kingdom Metazoa; phylum Chordata; class Actinopteri; order Argentiniformes; family Microstomatidae; genus Nansenia; species Nansenia antarctica. The sequence continues at coordinate 14,153,240 of NC_137676.1, read as the reverse complement.
AATGATCTCCAGGATGGGAGGGAGCTCCCATTTAACCCCTCACCGCCATCCCCCCCCCCCCCCCCCCCCCACAGCCACAGCCCTGTACCCCAGCCTCCGGGGAGATCCATAATGCTCCAATTATATTTATCACCTCGAGAGCAGAGAGGCAGAACGGCTTCCTCTACTTTCCTCTTCGGCACAAGTGGGAGCCCACAGAAACGGAATGCCTTTACCTACTCTAAGTACCGTATGTGTGCGTGTGTTTGTGTGTGTGTGTGTGTGTGTGCGTGTGTGTGTGTGTGTGTGTGTGTGCGTGTGTGTGTGTGTGTGTGCGTGTGCGTGTGCGTGTATGTGTGTGTGTGTGTGTGTGTGCGTGCACTTCTTTATTCTGCATTCCAGTTCACAGCTGCTCACACTGCTTGGCATTCTAGAATAGAGGCGGGGATGCTGTAGAAGCATACTGTTCCATTTTAACAGGGCTCTTCTTCAGAGAATGCATGCAACTGTGTAGTCAAATACTGAGGGCAAACCGCTTCAGTAACTCCATACTGTATTTAAAGACCGACAGAAAATAAATTGATCTTTCATATATCTTCTCCCGCTGTTAAATATTTAGACTCTATTTTGACAGTTTTTTTTCGCAGTTCAAACTAGTGGTTTTGGCAGCTCCCTGCAACTAATTAGAGAATGATGTTTTGTGGGAGTTTCTCCTCAAACGCCCTCGCATAAGTGTGTTTATCAAAGAGAAAAGCTAACTCAATCTCTCAGGACTGAATCCAGACACACAAACAGACACACACACACACACACACACACACACACACTCACCCACACACACAAACAAGATTAATATTTCCCTGTTCAACTTACAAAGCAAAGAAGGCTCATCGGAATGAAACCGTAAGGGTGGAAGACTATCCAAACAAGGGAGAAAGAAGACGAGAGTGGAAACCAGATAGGATCGATAGGAGCTGACCATCACTCCCCGTCTCTGCTCCGGATAATGGGCAGCCATATTGCATTAGTCCAGTGGATGGGCCTCTCCTTGAAGTGGTGAGGCGAGAATCCTACTAATGCATCTGACATTTCACTCTGACCGAAAAGCTGGAGCCCACAAAACAGCTCAAGGCCCTACGGATCAACTCTAAAAACATACTGTGGGTGTATCTAGGATTTTGCTCTTGATCTCTCTATGGTATGGGGTTATTTTATTACTCTTACAACCGTTGCCGCCTTGGTGCAAAATGATGCAGTGTGTTATTTATTCAAATTCATGCAGTACAGTCTGTGATATTGTAAATGCCGACGTCTTTGATCCTATAAATGTACAGTTGTTGCTGTTATCTAATCAATGCTTTTATTAAAAAACGCATCGCCTCTGGTGCATCATTGAAAGCAATAATTCCAATATGATTTCCTTATGAACGCAGAGGTATTATTCTCTCACTGCAGCTCTGCTGCAAAAGATGAGTCAACAACAACAACAACAACAACCATATCCTACTGTGTAATTTCATACACCCTCGCCTGTGATGTTTCTAAAGTCAAATCATAATTGTAGAATGTGATCTTCGCTATTAGATACACCAGTGGAAAGCACCACAGAGAAACCAATCTGGGTGCAGATATGACATATGCTTCCGAGGATGTAACAAGTCACAATGAAACCTCCAATAACAACCACTAAATCATCAGGTCTCCCTCCCCCAATTCTCTCTCAGTCCTACACACAGGTGACTTCTCCAGCTGTTCTCTCCAGACACGAACAGACACCAAAGCCACAACAGACTCTTAACATTTTTAACGAGTGATCAGACTGCACATGGACGGGCCCAGATGAAATATTCATGTCTGGCCGTGGGATATCATTAGCCTTCTCCATCTATGTACAGAGAGCCGGGATTGAAAGCGGCCGAGATAGGAGCTTGTAGCTACAGATCACCTGAAATGTATTAGGATCTGTGTAGAGGTCAAGGTGAGAACCAGGAAGTAACCTCGCTTGTCGTGGTAGCATTATTTCCGGAGGTGTTGCATGAATGCAGGGCCATGAATCAGGAAGTGTAATTTCACCAGCCCAGATGATGAAATGGGTCATCCTTTCTTAAAACGCCTCCACTGTCACTGGGTAGGAAATGGGATTGTGAGTTCTCCACACAGATATTGCCAGCACCAACAAACTCTCTTTGTATTCTTTCAAACATGTATTTTTTCCAAGGACACATACAGAGCTAGAAGTTGCTATGCTGCTCAGAAGTTTCCAAGACTATTAATAATTGATTCCTTCATACAATAACCTGAAAAGTTCCAGCCTTCACCTATGCTTGACCTACAGTACAGTGGTACTTATTACATTACAGTATTCCTGTGTGCAATAAGAGTATTTGTTTTATCTGCTGTTGTGCAAGTGTGGAAAAAAAGGACTCAAAAAACCCAAGACTAGGCCACAGCACCAGCATAGCCCACCGAACTAAAACCTAGGCACTAGCAGGGGGCAAGTGTTCAAGTCTCGGGCAAGCTAATCACACAAGCATGGTTTCCAAACCACCTCCGCTACATAGCCACTATACAGTCTCAGCCTTCATGACATAATTTCCTCACCACCTGCCCCCCCCCCCCCCCCCCCCCCTCACCTGTGATCGCCGTCACTCACCTGCCTCTTTGGAGAGCTGTGTGAAGGCCTCCACGCCCTTCTCTCCGTAGCTGCCCTCCGAGGCCACGGTGGAGACGTAGGACCAGCCCAGGGCTCGGATGATGTCCACCATGGCCTGGGCCTGGAAGGAGTCAGGAGGGACCACCCGCGAGAAGAAGTCGTAGCGCCTGTCATCACTCAGCTCCGGGGCAGTGGAGGAGTAGCTGATCTGAGGGATCTGATTGGCAGAGGAAGAGGAAGAGAAAGAGGAGGTTATGTTTTTACTTCACAGGACCGTGGCAGAGTAGCTGATCTGAGGGATCTGATTGGCGGAGAAAGAGGAAGAGGAAGACGAAGAGGACGTTATGTTTACTGTATTTCACTACGGCAGGTTAATGTGTGAGGAACATGCTGTATGGCTATGGATAAGAGTGTGGTGGGTGGCTAGGTGTTAGGCTCCCACATCCCCCCCCCCCGCCCCCCCGTCCACCCCATCGACCCAGTGCTTTGAAACCTGATGAGTGCCATTATGTAAATGCTATCCATTATCATCGTTACCATTAGCTATCATCATTAGAGCTGCTCCTGATTCCCAGTAGTAAACATGGATACCATGGCACTACCTCAGAAGAGTCCGGGTGTCCACCGCTATCAACAGGTCAGATAGAGTACACACACACACACACACATCAAGAGGAGACACACACACATCCACCACAGCAGCAGGGAATGAAATATATTGCGCAGTATGGTAGAGAAAAGGGAAATACCTGATGGATATGAGGTCATTACTAAAAGCTTTGTGGTTGTTTGTATAAAAGCGTTTCATAGATCAAATCTACTGGTGATAAGAGAGGTGGATCAGTGAAGAGACTGTGGAAACAAACTCAATATTTGGTGCACTCTGATAAGGCCTTATCACACCACGCTGCTATCAGTGATGTTTACAGGGGTGGTGGGGAGGGTGCCGAAGATTAACAAACCCTGCCCCGTCACCATGCCGATCACAAAGTGCCCTCCTGAACGGTGACTCGGTGAGTGCATACATTTTTCAGTACGATCCCAGCGGGGAATCGAACCCACAACCTAAGCGCCATGCTCTACCAACTGAACAACAAGATGACCACGTCTGAGCACGTCCCTGACAGCTATGCTAGTCATCCCATCCCGTCAGCCTATGAGTCAGCGAGCCTCCTGTCTCCTCACCCCTCCCAACTGCAATCTCCAAAAGGTGAAATGGTGGTTTCGGGTCCAAAATGGCCACCTCGCATTACTCCAGGTGGATGGTTCACTTCAGACATTGAAGCTAGATGTGATGTGTTAACCCAGAGTCACAGTCTCATCTAAGCTCCAAATGACTGCCATCCATTTCTATTAGATTACTAGAAAAGCGGCTGGACATGCAGGAGGGAATCGCAGGAATGAGGACAGACACAGCAGCTCACTGATGGGAATTCAAAAGCACAGCTTCACAAACCAGAGAGTTAACGCGATGACCCACAATTCAAAGGGGGTCAACAGTGTAAAGTCGACAAATGGAGGAGTGGAAAAGGGAGGTCGGCATTCTAAGACAACTTAATATGCGCTGCTGAATGGCCAAGTATACCCAATTACAAAATCAGCCCCCGTAATGCAATTACACAAATTCAGGGGGAGGGAATATTGTGAGATGTTACTAGCTAAACCACTTCCAGCACTGCCTGGATTGAGTGTGCCGGGTCAAAGGAGAGAAACGCAAAGTAATGGAAAAAGAGAGTGATGGTTATTTGCATTTAAAAGCACCCTCTCTCTCCCCAAAAAACGGGAGGCCAATGTAGAATGTATCTATTTGCAGTGTTTGATAGAAGATCTATCTCAACAATGCTGTTATGCACTCGGCCTCCCCAAAGGTCTTATAGATTTGGTGAGTCACATCCTATTTATCAGGAACAGGGCTTGAAAGGAATTTGAAACCCGTTTCTCTTCAAAGCTTGTTTCAGCAGGGACAATCATTTAGGATGGCAATGTTTTGTTTTTGGGGTTCGGTCCAGTGAGAGTCTCGTCTTGGCCTATTGATATAACACACTAAATTCAAGCACTCCAGGAATGTGTTCATCCTTTCTTGGTGCAAGCTTTTACTTTTCCATTGCTGTGCTTTTTAATTACCACTCTGACCTCCTCTGAGTCTGAAGGAGAGCTAAGAGCTAAACCCTGAATCAGTAAAACCATTGGCGCAAGTATCGCAGCATCAATAATTATTACGCCAAAGAGAAGCAGTCTGTAAACAGTCAGTGATTAGAATTTCACACCCATGCACCCGATCTCTCCGTCTGGCTAATGGACTACAAATGAAGTGAGATGCAGATTTGTAATTTGCAGTATCCGTGTGAAATGGATGGATTAAATTACAATATTTTGAAAGTTAATTATGTCTTCCTCCAGTAGATTATAGGTACTATAGGTTAGCTTCCATGCTGGTGGCCCCACTCCTGTTTTAACATGCTGGGGGCCCCACTCCTGTTTTAACATGCTGGTGCCCCACTCCTGCTTTAACATGCTGGGGCCCCCACTCCTGTTTTAACATGCTGGGGGGCCCACTCCTGCTTTAACATGCTGGGGGCCCCACTCCTGTTTTAACATGCTGGGGGCCCCACTCCTGTTTTAACATGCTGGGGGCCCCACTCCTGCTTTAACATGCTGGGGCCCCCACTCCTGTTTTAACATGCTGGTGCCCCACTCCTGTTTTAACATGCTGGGGCCCCACTCCTGCTTTAACATGCTGGGGGCCGCACTCCTGCTTTAACATGCTGGGGGGCCCACTCCTGCTTTAACATGCTGGGGCCCCCACTCCTGCTTTAACATGCTGGGGGGCCCACTCCTGTTTTAACATGCTGGTGCCCCACTCCTGCTTTAACATGCTGGGGGGCCCACTCCTGCTTTAACATGCTGGGGCCCCCACTCCTGTTTTAACATGCTGGGGGCCCCACTCCTGTTTTAACATGCTGGGGCCCCACTCCTGCTTTAACATGCTGGGGGCCCCACTCCTGTTTTAACATGCTGGGCCCCCACTCCTGTTTTAACATGCTGGGGGCCCCACTCCTGATTTAACATGCTGGGGGCCCCACTCCTGCTTTAACATGCTGGTGCCCCACTCCTGTTTTAACAATTCAAACAGGTTCCACTTTTAAATAAAAGAAACACCCAATAAGGCCAGTGATTGGGAAAACATCATTGTATCAGACTGTTTTGAACAGTCTTTCCATCTGTTTTGGACTGATGAAATGATGTACCAATCCCCAATTTACAATGAATTACTGCAGTAAGTTAATACAAACGTCTCAAGTGAAATGATTACCATTGGTGAGAGTGAGAGAGAGAGAGAGAGAGAGAGAGAGAGAGAGAGAGAGAGAGAGAGAGAGAGAGAGAGAGAGAGAGAGAGAGAGAGAGAGAGAGAGAGAGAGAGAGAGAGAGCATGAGAGTATTTCAATGACTCACAGGGAATCTACTTTCCAGCCTGTTGCTCCAAACAATACATAATCACTTCAATTAGTACATCCTCTCAAGCCCAGTGGTCTTAAAAACCTCTTATGCTGACTGCCCTATTTAATGTTCACCTAAAAAGACAAAAAAACTAACTGACCTGCTTATAACATTATACATATGTGACACGATCTGGTAAAAAGGGCAAATGAAAAAAATAAAATAATAATTCAATTTTTTTCCGTTTTTTTGCATATTACAAAGGTTGAAGAGCCCCTTGAAATAACAAACAACAGTTTTAGGATCACAAAATAGAACTAGATAGTGATTTGGATTCACTGTCTTGTCTGCCATAGGCTACTATGTGATACATGGCTTGTAAACACATTTTCGTGTTCAAAAAGCAAGGACTGTGTGATCATCTAATTATGTGTAGTTATGTGTTCGTAGCATGTTGATGTTCTGTCAGCATGTTGTGGTGTGCTAAACATGCCGCTAGATGTTTGTAGCGATGTTCCTTTTTAGCACTTGCTATTAGCAGCTGTTTGGCCTGTGTTTTGATTCAGAGTGCGTTTCTCCGCTATTTCGTTAGAGGTAGACCAACATATTATCTAATTATTATAATAATATTATTATTATTATTTAATTATTATTAAATTCATCTATTTTCAGATTTCAATGTATGACACTGCATTTGAAAGCTTACAATTTCTTGCACTTTACAGTTTTTCTCTATCGCTTTAACACTAACATTGGAACCTCAAACACAATGACAAAAAACTGAAACTGGTGTATTTTATCTCACACCAATTCTCACACAATGACAAACACATTTCTTGCTTATCACTCATTTTGCAGATCTAAAACACACAGTTAACAAAACACTAAATACAATTCTCTACATTTGGCACATTCTTCCTTGATCAAATCTCTTGTGTTCACATGGAAAACACTACCAACTCAAACCACCAATCACACAATCACACTCCTCATAGGCAAACACACGTGTAACACTGAAAATGCAAAAGCCCTACTGATAATCTTATCATAGTAGCCTACTGTTTTCCGCTGATCATAGTGTTTTCCATTGTGCACATCAGTGTTCAATTGCTTGTTACAAGTGTCTATTCATTTGACGGTGTGTGTTTGTCATTTGATGACGGTGTGTGAGTTTTTGGATTTGTGTTAAGAGTTAAGAGAAAATGAGCTATGCTTTGAGAAAACATGTTAAAGCGACAGAGAAAAACTGTAATAATCTGGAAAAAAATGAAAAATGAGTAATCAATAATGACATAATCAAATGAAAGCACAATTTGGGCCCGTTGGCTTAAGAGGTTATGGTAATGTAGTGATTGCAGCTCTGGAAGCAGTCTAGACACTGCTTCCAGAGAGAGAGAGAGAGAGAGAGAGAGAGAGAGAGAGAGAGAGAGAGACAGAGAGAGAGAGAGAGAGAGAGAGAGAGAGAGAGAGAGAAAGAGAGAAGAGAGATGAAATGTGACAGCAGCTGGTGAAAGCGGGAACAAGTCGGCAACCAATCAACATTTTGGACTTTTATTCTGAAACTTTGTTGAAGTTCAATGACACATTCGCTAGTCAAGCCAAAACATTGCAATGCATTGGATTCTGTGAGTAATCCCCACTACTCTACACTAACTAGGTAGTAGTGGGGATTACTCACCGAATCCATTGCACTGCAATATTTTGGCTTGACTAGCGAGTGTGTCATTGATTTTCAACAATGTTGAAATGTATTTAAATTTTTCAGCTTTCACCAGCTGCTGTCACAAATTAACAATGGCCCCTTTTCAGCAGTACAATTACCCAAAGCTGACGTCTGGCACCTGTCATTTGCCGTATGGATCAAAGTAGGATTGCTACGGGTAATCGCTTGCCTTGCTCTTAAATGTATTTGGGTTGACAGGATCGATGGCATGAAAACACAGAGGTCTGTTATAGGCGACACTGTTTTATTGATTTACCACCGCAAACGGCTGTCTCCCTCCCTGAATAGGAATCTGACGCTGAAGTCGTAAGTGAGGCGAGAGAGAGAGAGAGAGAGAGAGAGAGAGAGAGAGAGAGAGAGAGAGAGGTTGAGAGGTGGTTAGAGAGGGAGGGTGAAAGAGAGAGAGAGAGAGAGAGAGAGGTTGAGAGAGGTGGTTAGAGAGGGAGGGTGAAAGAGAGAGAGAGAGAGAGAGAAATTGTTAGAGAGGGAGGGTAAGAGAGAGACAGTTAGAGAGGGTGAGGGGGGGGGGGGGGCACAGAGAGAGAAAAAAAAAGAGAGAGAGAGAGAGAGAGAGAGAGAGAGAGAGAGAGAGACAGACAGACAGACAGACAGACAGACAGGCAGGTACAGTAGAAAAAAAAAAGGGGAGAGAAGCAATCTGCTTACTGACATTAATTGAGATTTTCAAATGTGTTTATGTGGAAAGGTGACCAAGCTGGGTTACTGTGTAAAGGTTATATACGCAGGGGTGCACATAACTGGTGCGCCAGTGCGCATGCGTCGCCAAAATGCATGCTGCGCGGCAGATCTGCCACATGAACGCGCTCTTGCGCACCAACAGCTGGAAGCGCTGGGAGAGGAATTTACTTCCTCAAAATCCAACTGCTGACTGCTGCATCACTGCAAGCCCCACTAAGTAACTATTTGCCGTCCCCTCAGCCGAAGGCCCGACGAGTAATCCATCACAACAGTCGACCGACGACACCCAAACATTCGGAAAGTATCGCAACTTGTACAACTTGTACTTTCATTCCGCGTATCGCATGGTTATCTCGCCGCCACGTGAAAATTCAGTCCCGAACGACTCGTCGCTAAAAGGAAAAACAACACCAAGGGACACGTTTCTTTTCTCTGAAGCTTTCAAGCGTTCAGACGTTTGTTTTACAGCTTCATTATTGCACCTCGACCCCTGACTCAGGGAATATGGTTGGGAATCATATTAGAAGAAAAAAAATGTGTTGCACAATCAAAATAATGAGCTATTTAAAGTGATAGCCTACAACATCCTCTACCATGGTTGAAATTGAGGACAGTATTAACAACAGTCAAGAGAGCAGTGATGATGATGATTAAGCTTGTAGCATAAATAAATGCTTAGGCTGTAACTTTTTGTTGAAAAGTTGATTTCAGTGTTTACAGAACAGAGCAGTGCTTAAAGAGATGTCAGTTGATTTCATTGTGTTTAAAGAACAGACATTCAGTTAGTGCTTAAAGAGATGTCAGTTGATTTCATTGTGTTTAAAGGAGTCTGACAGACTTTCATGCTTAAAGAGCAGTCATTTGATTTTGCATTTGTTTCTTTTGTTTTGCACACAATCATTTGTTCGTTCATCTTTATTTATGAATAAATGTCGTTTTGCTAATACAAGTTATCCATGTATCCCTTTTATATCCATCCTGTGGGACGGGTCGTGACTCGCGAGCTCGGGGAGCACCAAGCAGCATCCCTAGATGCTCCTCTGAGCACTGGCCCCAAAAAGTTATGTGCACCCCTGTATATACATTTACTTCAGCAGGAATACATATTATGTGCAAAGTAAATGAGTGTGGCTTGCCCTTTCCACCCTTATTTGACATACTGCAGGTTACAAAGCAGCAGACCAACCATACAATGGGTAACCGTTTGTTTTCCTCCTGCTGTGTTAATTCAATGAATAGATTAGGATTCTTCCTGAATGCAGAGAGTGACCCGATGCTAACTTTGTATCTTTAAAGATAGAAAGCTCTAGTGAGTTCACTATCTACTTTGCCCAGATAGATTCCTTATTCTCTCTCATTTTTGAAGGTGTGGGGAAAATGGCAAGCATCTATACTCGCCATCTGAGAGATGAAAATCTTTCATCCTGTTGGATAAGAGGAAACAGACCATCTCAATGGTCAGGGACTTGACTTCAACAGAGTGGACTTTGGATTCAATGGCGCCGTAGGGGACCGAAATCAAAACCGACCCTTTATGTTAACCAAATGCCCATCCTTCAGATCAGGAAATGTAATCTTCCATACCGCACAGCACCACAATTAGCCCCAGTGTCTTTGAGTTCTGTCACCATAAATTAAGAGTTCGCCACAGAAACCTGGCCTAGTCTTGATTAATCTAGGAGTAATTCACAACAACAACAAAAGAGAACAAGGAACTCAAAACTTTATTTGACAGAGTTGAAATGTGTTTTATTTTCCGGAGCGAAAAAAGGCAGCCAGTTCCCTTTGTAGGAAACCGTGTGGTGCTATTTACTGCATGATTAGATTCTAAGTATATCTTGACATCAGCTCTGCTGGGCTGTTTGTGACAGTCTCCCTGGTGACGGCGGAACTGACAGTGGGTTCCGACAGAGCAAACTCTAACCTCATACTGTCTGCGGCTGAATGCCAGTGCACAGATTGTCACCACGGCACTTTGACATGCTGCACACTGGTTATGTGATCTGGACAAGGGGCCATCTTGGATCGGTTTCATAGTCCATTTACTAAACCAACACTGAAAGAAACGATGAATATGAATTAAAAAAAACTCCCTCCGCAGACAACTTGGGTGCCACGCAGTGCTACAAAACAGGTATACAGTACAGTAGTGTAAATAGAATGTACTGTATATAGTGTACAATATACATGCCTATTAAGATAGTGAACCATTATCAAATTTGAAGTACTTCCTGATAAATCAAAGGGACAGCTGAAAATGAAACTGTGCCAGAGAGAGGAATTAGAGGGCAGGAGATTCGTATTCAGATGACAGTGCCATTTGTCAGCAGGGCAGAGGTAATGACTGTGTCCATACACGGAACCCCGGGCTGGGCTTTGGTAATCTCTCCACACCAGAGTGTCGTCTTGCCAATAGGAGCTCTCTCTCTCTTCCTCTCTCTCTGTCTCCCTCTCTCTTTCCATTTTCTGTTCTTTCTGACTTCCTTCTTTTGCTTCTTCTGTCTGTCACTCTTTCACACCCACACCCTAGATAAGAGAGTGAAATCGAACCCCTCTCTGACTTTCTCTCACCTTCTCTCTCTCTTCTCTCTTTCCTCCCTTGGCCATTCACTTGCCCCTCGCCTCCTCGTTCTCTCTCTTGCAGTGGAGACGGGGAGCTCCAGCCGTCTCTCCCTCCCTCTCTCTGCATGCAGACACTCCCACACAGATGATCAGCAGACACTTCCTGCCCAAAGAGGCTGCCAGTTTCCCTGAGCCAAGCCAATCTGCCCCTAGTTATTCACACACACACACACACACACACACACACACACACACACACACACACACAAACACACACACACACACACTCCCTCGCTGTCCTTGATCTCACTCCCGCTCTCCCCCATTCTTCTCCCCGTCACTCTCACCCCAGGCAGCCTCCCTTTACCAGGCCTCCCCCCCTCCCTCCCCCATTTCCCTTTCAGTCATTCTAACCCGCGCCAGTCTCCATCCTCTCCTCCCCCCGGTCAATTTCTCTCAATTTTCTCAAACGAAGCCAGCCGGTCCCAACTTCCCCCCAGTCTGTTGCTCAGCTAGTCAGCCGTTCTAGCATTTCCTCCAGAGAGTGTCCTCCCCAGTCCTCCTCAGTCCTCCTCAGTTCTCCTCTTGGCTCCACCAGCCTTCCTTCTTACCCAGTCATCTCCTTTCCTACTTCCCTCACCATGCCAGTCTGCTTTTCACCCCCCTCCCCAGCCCCTAACGCCCCATCCTCCTCCCCCATTCCATTCCACTCCCTCACTCTACCCATCCCCAATCCCTGTTTCTCACCCTCCCTCCCCATCTCCCTCCCCCGTACCCTTCCCCTCCCTCCCCATCTTCCTCCCTCCCCATCCCCCTCCCTCCCCATCTCCCTCCCTCCCCATCACCCTCCCTCCCTATCACCCTCCCTCCCCCTTACCCTTCCCCTTCCTCTCCATCCCACTCCCCTGTTCCCTTCCCCTACCTCCCCCCCCATTCCCGCCCCCCCTTCATCTCCCCAGTCTCTGGGGATGCTGCAGGGAGTGTGCTAGGGCCTCAGGTCTGACATGGCTGTCCTGCCAGAGTGTATTTTAAGATACCCAGCATCTCTCTCCGCAGGGAGAGAGGCAAGGTATGACTCACAAATCAGATATTTGACCACGAGGGCCGCGCAAGCAGAGTAGAGTCAGCGCGTGTGGGAGGAGAGTGTGGATATCTCACACAAGGGAACGTGACCGACCTCCATCTTCCAATCTGGTAAACAGCCTGCTATTTCCAAACTGATGTTCAAAAGAAGAAAGAATGGCGTCTAAACTGCAGCTAGCTCTCTCTGTCTCTGTTGCGCCCTTCAGGGGCTTAATGAAATCATTGTACTGTAGTGTTGTATTCTGTCGTGCTGGTCCTAATTCCATGGTTATTAACATTTGTATTCTTAAGATCCTTTTTTTCTTCGTTTTTCCTTGCTGTCAATCAGCAGCCGTATCGTATAGACAAACAGTCACTCTGACAGCTTACTGAAATATAGTTACACATCGATAGGGAAAAGGAACAGCCCCATTGCAGTTGGCCAGAACAGCCTTCATTCTAGACTATTTGATGGTCGGGCCAGGTGCTGTTGAGCCTGAGCTGACAGTGAGAATAAAACATAGTCTGCAGGTTTATGACTAAGTGTTATCAAATGGATTCCTCTCTGTCCAGTGGGTATCACATTACAGATGGTAGTATTGATTTTTCCCCCATCCAACCACAGAGAAGTGCATTGGACCATGATTTTTTTTTTTGTTCCACAGTCTATCTTTACAGCATTGTTTGATAACTTTACTTCATCTCTGAACAGCATGAAATATAGATCAGTGTCTAATATGCATAAAAACATTAACAGCTCTCTAGGCTACCGCCCTTTAGATGAAAGAATACACAACAATTCTTGCATGAGAAATAACAAACACTTACATCATAACTTAACCACTTCATAATTTATGTCAGTGAGCAGTGAAGAAACCTAGGCTTCTATTCAAGGTTTGTGTGTGTGTGTGTGTGTGTGTGTGTGTGTGTGTGTGTGTGTGTGTGTATGTGTGTGTGTGTGTGTGTGTGTGTGTTCCTCCATCAGAGACAGAGGGAGATGACACGGCTTAACGCCTGCTGTACCTCAGTGTACTGGTTGCTCTTTGTTTGGCCCTGACAGGTTATTTACCAAGGAACAGACATGGGCGCTTGTTTTTCCTGCCTACACCTGAAGCATGGAGGGGCTTGACATATTCATTGTCTGTCACCAGTCCTGTGTCTGCAACACACTGCCCTGCATCCCAATGACTTCCCCTCTCTCCCTCTCTCTCTCTGTCTCTCTCTCTCTGTCTCTCTCTGTCTCTCTCTCTGTCTCTCTCTCTCTCTCTTTCCCCTCCCTCCCTCCCTCCCTCACTCCCTCCCTCTCTGTCTCTCCCCCTCCCCCCCCCTCTCTCTCTCTCTCTGTCTCTCTCCCTGTCTCTCTCTCTCTCTCTGTCTCTCTCTCTGTCTCTCTCTCTCTTTCCCCTTCCTCCCTCCCTCCCTCACTCCCTCCCTCTCTGTCTCTCCCCCCCCTCTCTCTCTCTCTCTCTCTGTCTCTCTCCCTGTCTCTCTCTCTCTCTCTCTCTGTCTCTCTCTCTGTCTCTCTCTCTCTTTCCCCTTCCTCCCTCCCTCCCTCACTCCCTCCCTCTCTGTCTCTCCCCCCCCCCCCTCTCTCTCTCTCTCTCTCGTTCTCTCCTCAGAGCTGACAGAACCCCATCACCAGGCCCATTTCTCCCCTAATAGAGCAGACAAAGCAGGCCCGCCACTCTGATCTTATCTCTCCGCCCTCTCTCTGTCTGCAGCTCACAGACCATTCTTTAGTGGGGCCCTACTGTAATTACCTACTACTGATCGCAGCAGCATCAGAACAATATCACAGATACCCTGCACTCACATATTAAAATCAGAACAGAAGGATTCAATAGGCACTTATCAGCTCAGAGGGCTGTGTGAGGCCACCCTGCAGTCAGGAAGATCATTACACTATCTCATCAGAAAGATCTTAAATTGCTGTGAATTATTCAAATACTCTCCCACTAATACACTGTCAGGAGTGACAGATCGACCTGTTGTGGTTTAGATGTGAGAAGACAGCAAGATAGGGTGTTTCTGCGCACACTGCTGCTGCTGGCTCGTAGACGTTCACTTCCTTATTAGAAATGCTAAAGTCTCTATTGCTTTTGGTGTGATTGTCATTGTTATCTTGGTGTTACTTTATTATGTTGTTGTTTGTATTATGTGGGTCCTTTTAACAGTTGCTTCTACCTCATGTCTCAGCCTGTGTCTTGCTTGGACAATGTCATTGTGTTTGTCATGTCCTGTCTTTTTGTCCTTAATAAACATTTTCATAAAAAAAATAAAAAAAAATACAAATAAAATATATATATATGTCTCTCGGTCTACCTCCCTCCGTGCCGCCGACAGATATGAGACATGATGGTTTTTAGAGTTGTGGGACGATAACAGTTGTTATAACAGCCATACTGAAACACAGTACAGACCTAGTATACAGAGATTGCTGATTTGACCAAAAAACCTTGGGGTAATTGAACCACATATCAAGGTACAGTACAGGACACTGGAGCCCCCTTCACCGTCATGCTTCTCCAACGCATTACCTCCAATAACTAGCGATTGGTGAAGCTTGTAAAAGTCTCCGACCCCTCATGTAAGGCCTCTGCCATTCTCATACAGATGAAACTGATCCTGTGTTTAACCCTGGCCCTGGCCTATCCATGAGACTCTCCAGTGGAGGGGAACACCGCTGATGGGTCTCTACTGTCATCCCTGTCAGAGGCCTGCTGGTCTCCTGCAGACTCCCACAGGTCCCCACAAGCCCCCACAATGTACGCTAATTGTCCTTTTAACTCGTTTAGTGCCAAGGGTGAATAAAGCCGCTCAAATAGTCAACATTCTGGAGAGCCACGGGTGACTTTACTCACAAATAATGTCAAATATGACGATGCTTTATTTTGTAGTTAATCAAAGTATTGTTCATATTACCTATGAACAATACTTTGATTAACTCCAAAATAAAGCATACTTTATGAAACTCTAGGTGATAAGTGTTCTGGAATTTCTTTGGCAGTTGGTGAGTTAATGTGGATGAGAGTTGTTGTTTTCTAAGCTCCTGCTAAACATCCTGCCACGTAATCAGTTCCTAGTTCCTAGACAAGGCAGCGTTGGAGACACACAAGATATTTCCGTTTTGAATTGTTCTACATATATTATTATATATTGAGGACCATCTCAATGAGATTATGATTCATCAGACAAAACAACTGACTAATGCACATCCCTGGAAGAGTTCTTTTCTCAGCAACTTACATTACAGCTTCCCACTTGCACTGGCAGGGCTGCAAGAGGGCGGCAGACTGACATGTATTTCAGAGCCGGAGTCAGACATGCGTTACAGACACCAGATCAGAAATTACCCCCATTGAGGTTAACCACCCGAAACAGGACTGATCTGTTTACTGCTTAAAGAATGAGAGCAGAGGTCCCTGGGATGAGCCATCAAATACAAAAGAGAAAGAGATTTAATTTAAGGAGGAATGTCAGGGTTGCTGACTGTGAAGCTGATGATTATGATGGTGGTGGTGGTGGTTGCAGGGGTGGTGAGCCAGATTCGCAAAGAGCTGACAGCACATAACAAATAACACTACAAACGATGCTTGATGCTGGTGAAGATGACGATGATCATGATGATGATGATGATGATGCAACAATAATTCTTGAAAAAAAGATTATACATATTTGAATATCGATGCACTGTTTCATTGATGATGGCTGATTGTTTTCTGCTGGGTTTGGGGTTTAAAGGTCACAGACAGATTGATGAGTCGTTGTCACATTTGATTGGCCTTCAACCCGCAGCCACGGTAAGACTACTAGGAGAATAATCCATTAATGTCCAGAATATTGATCAGGGATTGCACTTTCGACCAGATAGACAAAGGCTTTGAAGGGCTGTTAAAAATATATTTATATATACGTACATTCAGTGGTCAACTGCAGTTTAAACAACCCCATTTAGAAGGGAATGGCTTTTGGCTTTCCTTATTCGAGAAACGTCAATGGTAATTGACTCCTACCCTAATCAATGCAACTGTCACTCCAGGTCCTTGAGAGGGTTTTTGAAATCCTGCGGGATTTGCATCTGAAAACAGTAATCCTGTCTCAACTGATTTCTTATGTATGCTCCTGCTGCTGCAGCATAGCGCACTTCTTAGGCTTCGACACACACACACACACACACACACACACACACACACACACACACACACACACACACACCACTGCAAAGCTTAGGCTGGGAGAATGAGAGAGAAAACTGAACATACGCTAACCACCATCCCCAGAGAAATATAGCCACGAGCAAATTTCAGCTAATCAAATTCTAAAGCTGTAATCTTATGAATTTTGAAGGCATGAAATCAACAGGTCTTTAAGCATAACTACCTGGGGTGCAAGTTGGTCCTATTGTGATAATTGTAGGTTCCAGAAAATACCCTGTCATTGTGCAGTTTGATGCTTTGGCAATGTATGCCTATCTATTGACAGCAGCAAGTTGTTGCCCTAGGGCTTGCTGTAATAACACAACTGAAAGAGCGCAGATGAATCCAAATGAAGGTTTATTATGTGCACAAAGACTGGGAAAATGTGTCCTCCCCTCCTTCTCTACTTTCCCCCAGCCACTGTGCACACACACACACACACACACACACGCACGCACACGCACGCACGCACACACACACACACACACACACACACACACACACACACACACACACACACACACACTCTCTCTCGTCAGGAGTGGTGGAGATGATTGTAAGACTCATGTGCACATTTTGAAACTAAAGCTTCTTTTTTTAAACTCCTCAGCATTTCTTCTTCAATTGCAACATCGTTCATATGGGTTGAGAGGGAATTCTCACTGACAAGCAGTTCCGTGGGATTAGTCTGTGTGGAATATGACTTCTGAAGCACCACATGTATGAAGGAAAAGCACAGGATTGGGCCAGTGGAATGGTGGGGTTAGGGAGAGGCAGGGTGGAATAGTGGGGTTAGGGAGAGGCAGGGGAGAGCTTCCAGAAGCTTAAAGAAAAATATGCAGAAAACAGAAGCAGAAGCCACCAAACATGCGTACAGTTAGTAACATCCCAAGTGGCACATCCTCACAGGAAATGAACACCACAGAAAGAGCAGGTGCTCTCACAATGAGAAACAAACTAATGTATGTGTCACCATGCTCTATGATTTATTAGTATTGAAAAAAATCTGGTGTTGTGCATACATTTGCAAGTGATGCAGGGGGGGGGCATTCCCTGTTGTCTGGAGTGTGCATATGCATGGTATAACAGATGAAGGTTAAGAACACGGAGACATCTTCAGAGATTCCCACACTCAACGGACGTATTCGGTTATGATTTATGTGAAGAAGAGTTCCTCTCTCTGTGTCCAAAATGAGCAGTGACAAGGGACATCAAATGAAAGAAGGAATGGCTTCTCAAGTCACATCATACAGCCAGTCCTCCCCATGGCTCTCTCCACTCATCCCCTCTAAGATGATTAGACATAATGGGGTTTCCTATATTCCAACTTCTTTTGTAGATGATTAGCCAAGACAGTTTTTAGTTACATATTTCGCTTCTTTAGAGCCTCAGTAGTCATATTTTGGGTCCCGTAGGGTCACATTCATCCTGGAAATATGTCTAAAACACCAAACCACTCCAAACCAACTCACATTATGACAGATTCCTCCTTTGAAGACTCTGTCTGCATTACATTTGTTTGAAAAGTCACTATTACACGGTAATCCACTTTAGTATGTCGTTACCATGACAACGGAAATGCAAACTTGTATTACGGCATTATCTTTAGGAAAAACAATGCAGACTTCAAAGTCTTCCGGAAAGGGATTCTGTTATAATATAATGAGCTGGTTTACAGTTCATGCAAGGTGTTTTTCATAGATATACTATTTCTTATGATGACTGATAGATAGACAATTCACTTACTTAGACAAATGTGCTTGTTGTAAGTCGCTCTGGATAAAGGCGTCTGCTAAATGCCAAAAATTACAAATGTACATGTGTTTTACACATATTTCCATAATGAATGTGGCCCTATAGTGCCTAAATGACGAAGATTGTTAAGAAGTGGAAAATCCCTTGAGTGTGTCCATTGTGTGCGTTCTGAAAGACACATGCATTCACATACAATGTGGCTGTGTATTTAGGTGAATAGCACCATGCTCGTCTCCCCATTCCCGTAGGCATAGCAGACTTACTAATAGGCAAACACGGTTTCCTCCATCTCCCCATGACAGGCCTCTTCTGACCCCAGGACCTCATGTCACTGACAGTGACAGCTTATTTGACTGGGGGATTCGATTCAAGACATTATAGTTTATTCATTATATTAATATTGTATTAGTCACCTACCGGTACACTGTATTATGTGTGCATGCATGCCCGCTCAGCTGAACACAGATACACAACAGAGCATGTTTACAATATTCTCTAAAAGACCATGGAGAGGGTGCATGGTTGTTTAATCATGCTGTGCATTCTCCACCTGTTTTGTACACTAACAGAGATCAATTTTGGGTTTAATAATTGCTCCTGGAAGTCTGAATAAATTAGAATTATAATATTCTTATCAGCATTTCTACATATCTTGGAGAGAGAAACACTCTGTGTCACACTCCTAAAAGCCAATTAGCAAGGCTAGCTTTGGAGAAAATAATACAAGCGCTACAACCATTGGCACGGAACAAGAGAACAGCACAAGAGGTTTTATTTGTATATGCTGTGTATGTGTGTGCCGTGTATGTGTTTGTGTGTGTGTGTGTGTGTGTGTATGTGTGTGCCGTGTATGTGTTTGTGTGTGTGTGTGTGTGTGTGTGTGTGTGTGTGTGTGTGTGTGCGTGTGTGTGTGTGTGTGTGTGCGTGTGTGCACATGTGTGCGCGTGTGCAGGTGTGTATGTGTGTGCGTGTGTATGTGTGTGTGTGTGTGTGTGTGTGACAGATATTCGCTAGAGGCATACATAAAGTGGTATAGATGTGACTAATTGACCTGTGCTGTCACATGCACAAGTGTGCAAATAGCAAATGTGTTTAAAAAGAAAGCCCACATATTTAACCTATGGCATTTTGCTGCCAGTAATTTCTGTATGGCAGTTATGCAACGACACATAGCCTGAATGTACATGGCGTGTCTGCCTTTGTCGCTGTCAGCTGAATAGATCGGTCTGACTTCAATCTACCTCGAATCAATCACAGTGATGATTCTCTGAGGAAACAGATAACAAAACAGAGCTGTGCCTGTCAGGGTATGAGAGGAGGAGGACATCAATGCCTCACCTAGACAGCTAGTCGGCAGGGGCCACGTCCCTCAACAGAAGGACAAGACAGAGTTCACTTGCATTCAATTGAAAGTTCCGCCTCACTCTTTGGGAACAGAGAGGAGGCAGCAAGAAGCGGGCAGCACTCCCTGATGTAAATGTCAACCGGATAAAAATCTATTTCACTTTTCATTCAAGGGGGCCAAGAACTGCAAACGGACGTTGTCGCTGAGGCGTCTTAGCTGCACCGGCTTTTTTCTCTGAGTGTGAGACAGTGGTTGAAAACGGAGAGCGAGAGAAATAAGAAAAAAGATCTCTCAGAGGACAACAGCTTATTTATACATACACTGGGTAATAATGCAATGGATTGTGTGATTATGATTATTTTTCTATTTTCCTGTGGCATTATTGCTTCTCATATCCAACACAGTGTGAATGGCAGGGAAATAAAAACATCTTCAGAGCAAATGGCCTCACCATGGCAACGGTATTGATCAACACTTCTGGGTCCTTTGAAAAAAATCTATGGCTCATGTCAATTTCCCAGCATTACCAGTTCGGCGACCGTTCGAGTCGTGAATAGACAGTCACAATATTTAGTGTCACGTAATAAAAATCTACAATCTGTGTTTAACTTCCCTGATTTATCCATTTATCACAGGGGTAGAGTTACACAACGGCTGGATGATATGGGTGACGGTTTGTCTCTTTGTCCAACGAGTTCTGCTAAAGATGGAGAGAACACTCTTCCGCTTGTTTGAATGAGTGCTAATGGGAGTTAATGCAATTGAGTGTGATCTGTCTGATATGAGTAGATATTATGTATGCTGTTGCGGACCGTTTGATAGGCCTTTCTCTCATTTTCGGCTGCAGAAATCACATTGCTTTTTCAGTCATGTCTGAACAGGTGTTCTCCTTCAGCTTTTCACAAACAATAAATCACCGGTTGATGGATTGAAGTTGAAAACAACCTCTGGAACTTATAATTGCTACCACAAATTAATCAGATGCTGTGAAACTGATGACTGTACATAGGGTGAGAGCTGTTGTTATGGATGTATTTATTTATTTATAAAGGATCCCCATTAGCTGATGCCCTTCCTGGGGTCCGAATCCATTACATCATATTCATATACAGCATCATATTTGTGTTATATTATGTTCACCTCTAACTCTGTTACATTAAGAAAGCGGTTATTCAGGTTTTTCTCAAACATGAATTCCAATGTACATTCATTTCTGACTCTGCTTACCCAATTAGTAGAGGTTGAGTAAGGACGAATTAGTCTCAGGATTTGTCTCATGAATTATTCTCATGGCTATCACCAGGGAGCAAGAACAAGACGCTATTCATGACCAAACTTAAATAGTATTTGAATGAGGACTTTCTATTGGATTGACGTATATAGAGGATGCGGGTTGCACTCCCCAGTGCGGTCCCTAGGTGTCTCCCTATGGACATCCACTGTGCCACCTCAATCACAAACGTATCACCTGCACCTGTGTGTAATTGTCACTGATACTTTATGTACCCTCACTTCCCTTCACTCCCTGCTTAGTCTTGACCGTTCGCTCACCGTTTATTGGTTGCTTCGTGAACGTAAACTATTTGAATATACAAGTACTGTTTTTTTCTGTTTTGTTCTCCCCTATTGTTTTCAAGCCTTGAGTCTGTGTTTGTATCCTGTTTTGGCTGCACTTCCTTAAGTACTGCTTTTGTTTGGTACCGCTACCTACTTGTCTGCCTCCCTTTATCTGCACTGCACCTGCGTCTGCTTACAATACATAATCGTTAAACATAAGCCACCATGGACCCAGCGGATGCAGATCAATGCCGTCTCGCTCTAGCGGTGCAGGACGCCATTATCGCTCGTTCGTCACAAGCGGAACCTGCAGACGATAGCCGATATACCCTGTGCCAGATGACCGCATGGCAACTGGGTTCTTGGGAGAGGTTTTCAGCAAGTAGCGGGCCAAGGAATTACCATAGACCCTATGACTGTGCCTTGACCTCCTCTCTTGGGTACCACAGCCCCACGGGGTAGACTGTTATCCCTTTCTCGCCCCGAGACCCTAGTCATGGCGGCATAAATAGAGTCCCTCATTGTCACTCTCATTCGTCCCATCACTTCCCCCACCGGCACAGGGTTTTTCTTTGTGGCGAAGAAGGACGGAGGGCAGCGATCCTGTATTTATTATAGAGTTCCTAACAACATCCCCATCAAGAACCGCTACACTCACCCCCTGATGACTATGGCCTTCAAGTCCCTGCAGGGGGCACAGGTATTCACCAAGCTGGATCTCTGTAACGCCTACTATCTCATCCGTGTCAGGCAGGGGGATGAGTGGAAGACCGCCTTCAACACCCTGAATGGGCGCTATGAATACCTGGTTAGTCTCGCAAACACGCCAGCGGTGTTCCAGGCGCTGGTGAATGACCTGCTCAACCACTGTGTCTCTGTTTACCTGGATGACACCCTCATTTTCTCCCAGGACATCACCCAACATCACCCAACATCACCCAACACGAGCTGCACGTTCGATTAGTCCTCCAGGAACACCGTCTCTTTGTCAAGGCGGAGAAGTGCGAGTTCCACGTCAACACCGTCACCTTCCTGAGTTTCATCGTGTCCCAGGGATACCTCCAGATGGACCCCGCCAAGGTCCACGCTGTGCTGGATTGGCCCCCAACTTCCTCAGGGAAGCAGGTGTAACGGTCCCTGGGGTTTGCACATATTTCGAGATGTTTCTTCCAGACTTTTGGTACCCTTGCCACCCCCGACAGTGCTCCCCAGAAGTGCCCTTTTCCCCAACCTCAAGCGGCGCTTCCTTATCTGCACCGCACCTGGGTCCACTTACAACACCTAATGGTTACAAGCTGTCAGCTCGGGAATCGATTGATCATAGCCCGGAACTCATATCTAATTCATCACAATCAATGTTCACTATCTATAAGATCATCAGTTGACATATGATAATCAAAATATATTGGAATTCGATACATAAAAGAGTTAATCCTCCCTTGCATGTGTAAGGTTGTCTGTGGGGATCAACATTGTCAGAGAGACAGCTATACACCGGTGAAGGTGCAGCGGGGGAAATTAGCATAAATGCAGAGTGACTGCCTGAGCAAATGCAGGAAGGAGCTTTGTGACAGCGCCTGTCAACCCACTGATTCTCCAAGCCTGATTACTACACCAATGCTCCTGTGCTATAGCACACACTGCCTACACACACGCACACTCCCGCAGTCTGACACAGCGGGGGACCTGGAGAGGAAAGGGAGAATTAGGGAATTATCCCTCCCCCGCATGCATCCCTGCAACAAATGTATAAACACTATCTAATCGTTTTTGACACTAAAGAAACATACCGTATTTCATCTTCTAGAGCGAATACCTTCTAGGCTAAGGGCATGAATATAGGGGGTTTATTTTCCTTGAAGCCTTATAAAGTTCCCCCTGCAGAGACAGGCGGAGAGCGAAGCCTATATACCCATAGGCCAAACTCATCAGCAGGGTAGGAAGCATGCCCCAGAGACCTGGATGACTGGTGTCATGTTGTTGGGAGGGGTTAGTGTGTGTGTGTGTGTGTGTGTGTGTGTGTGTGTGTGTGTGTGTGTGTGTGTGTGTGTGTGTGTGTGTGTGTGTGTGTGTGTGTGTGTGTGTGCGTGCGTGCGTGTGTGTGTGTGTGTGTGTGTGTGTGTGTGTGCGTGTGTGTGTGTGTGGTGGAGAAACACAAAACCGTTGTTCATACAGGTTGGTCCTGCTATATGGCATGGCTCATGGTAAGAGGTGACATTAAACAGCTCTGCTTAGGTCTGCTTTTTCATGCTCTTTGGTGATTCATGCAAGAGTTCAAGTAGATGCTCTCTTATGTGTGTGTGTGTGTGTGTGTGTGTGTGTGTGTGTGTGTGTGTGTGTGTGTGTGTGGCTGGGCTTCTATAAAGCAGCTAAAAGCATGTTAAGTACTTTGATGGCCTCAGTCTCCTTTAAACAGCTACTTTCAGTCTCCTTTAAACTGCTACTTAGGCCAGGGCATTGGTTTGGTTTGTCTAATTGATCCCTAGAAACACTCAAATGGCATTGACTGTAAGTTACAAATCTGTGACCACACGTCATTAAGTCTAACACATACTTAGAGCTTTCCCTATGGGAAACCCATCTCATCTTCAGTTGAGAGAGTTGTATGGAGGTTGGGTTTCATGTTGCCACATATCTGTACTACGTAGCGTAATGTTTTTGCTATTAACATGTTTTTAAATAATTCATTTGATGCAATGGAACTCTGTGGAGGTTTCATTACACTGCAGCACTATCTGTGAGCCTACTACAGAGGTACGGAAGAGGGCCTTATGAAGACAACAATGGGCACTTAGTTTCAACCATGCTACTGTTGCTCTGCAATGCAGAATAATGAAGTGTCAACCACCCCGAATCAAACCATGCAATCTAAAAACAAACGCTAGTGCTTTGGCTTATATGCCATTCAGTTACAGCAGAGTGGGTCTTAGTTGCAGCATGGGGTGTGAGTGTCAGTCTGTCAATGCCCCTCCACTGCGCATTCAATCCACCGTGGAGACGGAGAGGGGGGAAACAGAAGGAGAGGGAGGAGAGCGGGCAGCGGGAGCTGTTCTTTCAGCACCACCGGCAAGAGCAACACGCTCACTCAACTCTCTCACAACCTTTTCTCATTGTGGCACTTGAGATAAGCAATTCAATGCCAGTGCAGACACGAGAACCCCTCTGTTGTCTGTTGCTTCGATACATACGAGGATTAAAAAATGATAGGCCTCCATGCAATGAGGCCAACAAGTAGGCTATACATGAATTAAAGAAGTGCACGGGCTGTTACTTTTAGATAAACATGTCTAGTTTGAATTTAATTTATCTTGGGTTATTTTATTTTTTTTCTTTTAAAAAAGTATCCATAGATTGATGGCATTGGTGCTGCTAAGACGAGGACTTACTTGAAAGAGGCGCAGGATGTTGGCGACCATGATCGATACTGAACTTGCTGAGGCCCCAATGACTCCAACCACTTTTTCGGGTTTGACGAACACCGGCGCTTCTCCGTTGGTGCACCTCACGTCTGAAATGTCTTTCTGTATCAGAGCCTGCACAAAAGTTAACGATTGTTCCAGCGCATAGGTGTCCCTAGAACAAGTGTCTAGCACCCGGGCGCCCAAGGTGATGTTAGGTAAAAGTTGATCGTCAATGTTGATTTGGTCCAATGCGTACATCATGGCCTCAAGCCGATGGATCCCGTTTTCCTTTTTGATATCTCCACACGGCATGCCGTCGGCCCCCCTGGCATGCACTGGAAAGAGACCACCCAGGGTCAAGTGTCCCTCAATCCGGATTGAATGGGGTGCGTAAACCTCCTGTGGCCGCGCAAAATCCACTATCGTTCTCATCAACCAAAACACTCTACATAGAAAGCGTGGGTTCCACTTTGTACCGAAAATGAAGCGAGCCATGATGCTTTGACGGTATAGAGAGTTGGTTTGGGGGGTAAACGAGCCAAGAATCCGCTTAGTAACACCCAGAATGACAAGTAAAGTTATTCAATAGCCTACGAGCCCATTTCTATCACCACGGAGGAGATTCAACAAGCTGGGTGAAAAAACCGAGACGCATTGGTTGACTCAGACAAACTGCGCCCATCGCTCGGCTACGGAGGAGTGCACGGCGTAGCTTGTTGCATAGGAAAACAGAACACCCTCTGACGACTATTCAACCCGCTAAGAAAACGAAGCAATTGACATCCATTTGTTTGAGAAGACACCTGCTATATATCTATCGCTGTCGGCAATCCAGAGCACCAGAACGCAACATCTAGCCACAAGAAGAAGAAAAAAAAGTAACGGTACCTATATGGTCAAAACTACCGAAGTGACACTGATTCAGTCAGACTCAGAGAATATTCTAAGGATATTATCGAACCGATCGAACAGACTTTGAAAAATGTTGAACGCGCCTCGATTTTAGGTCCAGCAGAACTGGGTGACATTCTTTTGACTGAGCCCAACTTCATATGAGCGCAGTAGCAGCGGTTAGTGGGGGTCTGGGGCGGGCTGCTGGATTTTAGGTCCAACAAGAGTCAATATATATCATCATAAAATGTCATAAATATGAAACAACACCACCGCCTAGATACCACCCAATGAAAACACAAGTAATTAACCACAAGCGCCTTCTCAGTCTCCCTTTGCAGATTAGATAGGCAAGATAGTACCAGTAGTAGAATGGCTCACATCGAAGAATTCACCACGCGCGATTAGTTTTCGCCCGCTTTCCTTGAGAGACGTAATTCAAGCGGCTTGGAAAACAACGGGATTTTACCTGAATGTGTAGATGTCACCTTTCCAAATTTGGATAGGTGTCACATAACTCCTCTACGTCAAGGGTTAGTTAGACTATCTTTGCATTACCCAGAATTTTAAACAGCGTTTTATATGCATTTTATTCCGTTCCGTTGATTGCGTGTGAGCTCCCTCATCATTGTTGCCTTCCCCATATTATCGTCTTCGGCGCGCACTGAGCAGAGCAGTAGCCTATTGCAGTCACGCAGTCGTTTGAGGTCTGTTGAAAGCCAAAGTCTCTCTCTCTCTCTCTCTCTCTCTCTCTCTCTCTCTCTCTCTCTCTCTCTCTCTCTCTCTCTCTCTCTCTCTCTCTCTCCCCCTCTCTCTCTCTCTCTCCCCCCCCACATACACACACACACACACACACACACACACACACACACACACACACACACACACACACACACCTCATTTTAGATAAATACAAATAGGGGAGAAATTAAATATGATTGACAGTGCATATAATATAGCCTAAATATTTATAGACAGGCCATATAAAGTACCATACAACTCAGTTAGGCTATGTAACATGAACATTCATAATGTCATGTCAGTCAGATGCAAATATGTACTGTATTTCCAAAAGCTATTGTAAGCTTTTTATTGTCAGCACCTTATTCTCTAAAACATATAGCGGAGGCTGGAGGCCGGTGGAGGTAGAAATCCGAGGGTGAGCCCATCCTCCATCCGATTTCTGCCTCCAAAAGCCTCCCCTGCTGTCTACCCCCCTCTCCCCCGCAAAGAGAATGTCAGGGAGAGAGAGAGGGGGACCTGAGGGAGGGACACAGATATTCTGAATGGTCCTATAACTGGTCGTCCTGGCAACCCTCTCTTCCTGATTCTTCCTTTTCACCTCCCACAGGCACAAAACACCGTGACATCGGTGGTGAGGCTAACTACACCCCAAAGTAGAATTAACCTCCTCTGCCATCCAAAAAGCTATCTCCACTAAATCGATTCACAAAACCAGGTGCCGGTGTCACAGCGACAGGCGATGAAGGCAAACATTTGTTTCGGAATGCGTGAGTCACTGTCTCTGTCTTCCCGAGGTATATTGAAGAAATGATATTTCTTTGTTGTTGATTAATAATCACCAGGACAACCCAGGATTCATTCAATTAATACCTCTTTAATCAGTGATGCATCCACCAAGGCAAATCAACTTAATGGCCTCAGAGAGCTGCAGAATGTTATCTGTCTTTGCAGAATTGCATATTTCATCCATGTTCACTGCATTTCAATTTTGTTCAATTAGGAGATTAGAAGGGTCTTGTTGCTCTAATTGAAACATGGCCTATTGACATCACAGGCATTACTGCACCATTTTCTATTTAATTACCTCGGATAGAGATTAATTCAAAAGGCCATGTGCAGAATTTATCCGAGTTAGCTGCATTGGTGGTAGAAGCATGGTTCAACAGAAACATTGTATGCTCAACTCTAAACAGGATAATGTAGGTGTGTTCCAGGGGTAATGGAACTTCATTCAGCATTCTGGCTTTGTGGCTAAAATGCATCTGTGTGACTGCTATTGCGTAGCGCAACAGAAATATGAAATCATATTTGGGAGAGCTCATCATCTTTATCCTGTAACAGCAGAACCCATCAGCCTAGAGAGCTGAGTGCAGGAGCTACTGGGAACAGGCTGCCGAAGAGAGGAGGGAGGAGAGAGAGAGAGCGAGAGAGAGAGGGAGGAGAGAGAGGAGTGAAGCAGATGGCCTTCTCCACTATGAACACACTGAGACAGGCAGGCCTGTGAAAAATGCAGCAACAGCCCCTACAAATGACACCCTGAGAGACTGCCGCAGCTACTCACCACACTAATTCCACTGTTTGGACTCTGTGGAGGAGCCTGACTCCCACTTACACTGTCAACGGAAAGGTTACTTTTGAAAAATGGGACTCGCAACGTGATTTAATTCACTGACTAACCCCAGGAAGAGGGGCCCCTTCCCCTGGGGACCCCATGTGATTTAGACTGAGATTACACTTCAGTTTGGATCCTCTCACCCTGCTCTCCCTCTCCCTTCTCTCTCTCTCTCTCTCTCTCTCTCTCTCTCTCTCTCTCTCTCTCTCTCTCTCTCTCTCTCACAGACACACACACAGATACAGACACACATACACACATACACACACACACACACACACACACACACACACACAGATACAGACACACATACACACACTCACACATACACACACACACTCACACATACACACACACACACACACACACACTGTATCACTGTATCACATACATGTGTACACACACACACACACACACACACACACAAACACACTTAAATTAAATTACACCATACAACACAGGGTACAAAGTACAAGGTGCCAAGCAATCTGGGAGCACGTCTTTGTTTAAAATATACCTTAGACACACAAGGATGAGTTCCTTATCCTGGGGATGCATTTCAATGTATCTTTCTCTATATAAATAATGGCTTCCTTAAAAGAGGCCCAAGCTTTTGTCTCAGGCATTCAATAACATGTCTGCTTAAAGGCGTAAACACCCTTCTTCAAGTCAATTACCAGCCTGGCCCTTTTGAAGAACGCTGAATCAAAGAACAATAAAGAGCCCACCTCCAGGACAGGAGCCAATAGGTTTCGCTTTGCTTCGGTCTGCACAACGGGGTCCGTCTGTCAAATTAATTAACCTGGAAACCTTTTTAATTCCCAGACACAAATGAAAGGGCCTGGGTTTCCACAGCAAAGAAAATAACCCCAGAGCCTGAGGTAATTGCATGTCGGGGTGATTTGTTTCCGAAGCACCACACACCTCGAGTGTGTTCAGAATCATGCATATTCCAACCAGGGTCACTGTAGGTGCCGATTGTTAGATCAATGTTAAGGCAGCGTTAGATTAGCAATGTGAAGGTCACGAGGTGTTTCGGGCCTTGTGTCTCATTATGCACCATCTGTTTGGAGGTTCAAAATCCTGTTGTTTTGTTTCTTGGGGATTTTTTAACAACCATCGGGTTTATTTTCATCTGCTGACATGGCATTAATAGGATAATGAGGTGCAGGTGGATGCCACTCTTTGTTTGTATATAGGGGTTAGATGAGGAAACCCCATATGATGTAAATATGATATAAAATGTTGTGTTATGTAAATTCAAATCAGTACAATAATAATGATTGTTATTGTTTATTAGAGTAAACACTACGTTGAGTTGTGAACTTTGTGCATCGTTTTTCATTTGTTTCATATGATTGTTAACACAATATACATGAAGACAAATTGCTAGCACTTATAACTGTTTACACCAGAGGGAAAACAGGTGCTCTCCAGTTATGATACTGTAATAGACTCTCCACACTCTTAATTATCAATGTAATCCATCTGTCATACTTACTCCACATTAATGATGTCTCTGTAAGGCTGCTGGTGTGTGTGTGTGTGTGTGTGTGTGTGTGTGTGTGTGTGTGTGTGTGCTCAAGGCCCAGTCATTGTCTGAGATGTGACAGACAGACAGATATTCGCTTATGAACACACACACTTGTTGCTGTTGTTGTTGTTGTTGTTGTTGTTGTTGTGCCAACATGGCAACCACAAAGGATTCAGCCAGAACAGAAGCAGAGTGTCAACCAGGTTGTACCTACACAGCATTCCACTGCTATAGTCTCCCTTCTTTGTTGCCATGGCAATTACCTACTCCTCTGATTGGGCGAAGGAAGCTTGTTTGGGTGCGATAACGAGCAGCGGTGTTTTGATTGACAGTTAAAGGGCCGGAAGGTGCTGACCTCCCGCCTACGCAGTTCTGGAATCTTCCAGGGGTTCTATTAGTGAGTGACTGGGCCTTTGTTATTATGAGTGACCCCATGGCCCAGTGGGCTCATTGATAAGTGGGGGCAGCTGTGGCCGGTGTGTTATTTAGCAGGAGAGGGACGTACGCACATATTTGATTGCGATCGCGAACGCCCCTGGCATTGTGTCTGTTAATTACCTGACCTTCTGAGTAGCTTGGTGTCTCTGTGTGTGAGTTATTTTATCATAGAATATTATAATTAAGGAGATTTGTCCACAGCCTTTGTGACTGATTCATAATAATCCCTTTATTTTGTATTACAAATGAGTGTGTGTGTGTGTGTGTGTGTGTGTGTGTGTGTGTGTGTGTGCATGCATGCCTGTGCGTGTGTGTGTGTGTTTGTGTGTGTGTGTGTCTGCGTGTGCATGTTTGTGTGCATGTATGCATGCCTGTGTGTGTGTGTGTGTGTGTGTGTGTGTGTGTGTGAGTGTGTGTGTGTGTGTGTGTGTGTGTGAGTGTGTGTGTGTGTGTGTGTGTGTGTGCGTGTCTGTGGCAAGAGAGGGGGTAGTGGGTATTAGAGGTTGAGCCACAACTATTCTCTCACACAAAGGATAAAATACTCTTATTTGCCAGTTTACCCATGTCACAGCTATATTCAAAAAGCTACATGTATTGTAATATTGTATTGAGAGACCATGCGAGGGTCATCAAGGGTTTGAAAAGCAGTAAGTACTCTAAAGTACAGACAAACTCCAAAACAACACTATGTATAGCCAACTCCTTATTATGACAGGCAGATATGTGTTTTTCATAAACCAGAGACGGCAGACAGTGCTTAATAATGACTTCTGTTCACAGCTGTAAGCCATGCAAAGCCAGATTTAGGAACAGCGACAAGGACATTTATCGTTCACACAACACAGTTGGCGGTGTTTCCTTTTTTTTCCCCCCCTCAGCGATTGCAATTCCTTCTTATTCAAAAATAGACAGTTAGCTGAAGCAGTCCTACCCTTTTAACAACGGCAATGTTTCAAATAGAATCGGCCATTCTATGTTATCTCATGTCATTTATTAGTATGAAAAAAGTCTCAGACACAGCTAATTTCCTACAAGCCAGAAGTGCCTTTGCTTGCCCACGTGACGGCATGTGTGAGTAAGAGTGAGTATCAGAATGTGTGCATTCTCTCTCTCTAGATTGTGTTGAAACGCATGCGTCGGCAATATTGCTCATTTGAATTTAAAGAGTGTGCAAAATATCCAACTCTCTCATTTTCTAAATGAACTGTGATTCTCTGTGCGTGTTGTAAAGCACATATTTGTCTAACGTTGCTCATTAGCATACAGAGCTGGAAAGTGAAGCTTATGAGGGCAGACCCACTTATTTCAGATAAGTGCCCCTGGTGTTGTGTTTTCCTACAGTTCCTCACACACACACACACACACACACACACACACACACAGGCATGCATGCACACACACACTCACATACGCACGCACACACACACACACACACACACACATTGGGGGTTTGCTTGGGTTGACTTCCTGCTGCTGACGCACAATTCATCATGCACATGAATTAATCTCTCTTACTCATTAGATGGAAATTACCTCACAGAGCCTCCAACTAAGGTGGAACAATAAATCACCATCTTTATGGGGGGATGAGCACCATCCACTCAACATATGGGAGGTGCCTTGTACTCTGTACATTACATACTGTACTGTACCTTAAGGCTGTACGTAATTAAAAACACTTACATAGAGTTAATACTATGGCTCTAGAGTTCAACAGAGGGCAGTTCTTCTTCGGCAGCTGAATTGGGAGAGCATCAGGTTTGGTCCCAGCGCCATAGTAATCCCCAGGGTCTGTCTGTACAATGAGCTCAATGCTTCAGTGGTCCCTTCTGTCCCCCCCTGCCCCCCCCCCCCTCCGTGCCCGATTCTCCCATGAGCGCAGTGGCTGGAACTGTGTGTGTGTGTGTGTGTGTGTGTGTGTCACAAAGGCAGCCAATTCCCCCAGTGAGGTTCCACTGCCTGCTCACAGAAAGGGTATCCGAGCCTCTCCAGCTGATCATCTCTCATAAGGGGAGATAAATGAGTTGGAGGGTGGTGTGTGTTCATTACGCAAGTCCCTGCTGGATTAGAATATTCACACACACACAGTGTTTCACAGCTTTAAATCATGTCTCATTGAGTCACACATGAACACAGGGAAATAACAGGGAGACACAGGGAGACACAGGGAAACACAGGGACGACCGTCATGTCGACAAGGTTGCCTAAGAAATCTGAAGGAGGTAAATGATTGTGCACTGACAAATTGTATGCCTGCCCGACAGTATGTGTGTAAGAATAAAAAGTGCACTCTTGTCTACACAGGGGCACAGTACAAGCACGGGAATGCAGACACAGAGCTCTTATGGTTGCTCAGGGATTGAATAAATCCCAGTTCATTTGCTACATATCAAGTTTTGTTACATGGGTTCAGACAATCGCTCATATTTCATCAGGGGGGGCCCCAGAATGGGAGTTTTATATCCTGCCTATTTCCTGCACCTTTCAGTTGGCTTTAAGCTTCTCCGTGTCATAAGGCTGTTACTCTCCTTTAAGAATCTCTCCCTTTTCGCTTTCAAGCTGAAAATCAAATCTATAAATCAAAGGCAATGGCAGAAGGAGACGAGGAGTGAAGGACATTTAAATCCTCTCAGAGTTTCCACAGCTTCAGAGGGCGAAATAAACAGGAAATTAAAATGGAATTTATAACCGTAGAGCCATAATGCAGGTTCCACTCAGAAGATTGCAGCAGGTGGAGTGCCCTTCTTGCTGGCTATACACTCTTTCTATTCTATTCAGAATGGATACTTTTCTCTGTTATTCATTTCCCTGGAAAGCAACGAAATACCATTCTTTCAGAAATGCGGGAAATGCCAAGTGGTTATAATGGCTCTCATTCATTCGTTTTGAATCCTGACTTCGTTTAAAGCCTTTTCTGAGATTGAGTTTATTTCAGATCTGTAGCCAACTATCATAGTCAACAAAACCAGTGAACAACAATATACAGTACTGCTTATAACCTAAAAAATATTTTAAGATATATTTTTAAAAACAAACACATATACAAACATACAAAGTGCTATTCATTTAGAAAACATGTTTCAGATGATAGTTCTATGAACAAAACCATTCTGCAAAACAATGTGACATCTAATTAATAGATGCAATCCGTGAGATCTAATTAATGACAGGCTAAACCACCACTTGATGCCCAATGAAAGATTCTCAAGGGCCCCTAATTAAAACCTGTGGTGTGAATGAACCAAATAGACAATGGACAAAATCATGCTATTGATAAAAAATTCTTCAGACCTCTTCAAGGATGTCAAACAGATCATTCTTGTACATGCATAAATTAAAGCTAGAAAATTAAGCAAATTAAATATGCTAATAATAGAAGGACCAAGTTCTCTCATTTCCACAAATGCACACTCGGTCGTACTGGCCCAGGTGTATCAATCCATGTCCTTCATCACTTTCTCTACTTCATGCCTGAATAAATACACCTCAAACAATATCTCTTAAAGGGTGTGTTGTTTCCGAAACACTGTATGAAAGTATAGCGTTTGTGTGTTGTTCACTTTTTTCCAAAAGAATCTCTTAACGATAGCTCGAAAGCCATCAAAGTGAAGATATAAATCAAGCTGCTCTGTGGTAAACGCCAGCGTGAGAAGAATGCTTTCCTTTTAAGTGGAAGCTTGCAATAGGACCTGAGGCACTACAGTCCATAAATCGAGGCATCGATTATTAACCCAAATCTCTTTTAATGTGCCAAAAGAAACCCCAGCGGATGAACTAATGCAACAAGCAGGAAACGATAAAAAAACAATAAAATGACCAGTGTGGCCAGAGTTGGCCCCTTTTTACATTGCTGTCGTTTAAAGTGCAGGAAAAAACATCAAACAGGGTGGCCATCCTCTCAGGCTGAGGTTTCCATACGGAGTAGTGGTTCAATAATACTGAATTCCACTCACTTAAGGATGGGGAGATACAGTAAGCTGCCAGATCCAGGCCCGTTGACATGATCGATCGGTGCTTTAGAAAAGTGGTGGGCTGGTGGCACACAACTCAGACAGAGTTCAGGGCCATCTCACAAAGTCATTTCAGAGCGCTTTTTAAAAAGGTTGTTGTATTGTGTTGGAGATATGTAATTTGAAAGTGCACTGCAAAACAGGCTGCTGACCATTAAGACAGGAATCTCAGCAATCACAGAAGTTGGGTGCCATCATAATCCCATGCTGTGTTGAGACAAAAAAGCAAATAGAAACACTTTCCACCTTCGGGGTCAGTCATTTTCCACACTGGTCATTTTGTTGTCACCAAATGTTTTGCAGCCCTCTACAGGTAACAGGTAATAAGCAGTGCAATTTCATTTTTTTCAATGTTTTTCACTCCTCAAATGTGTACCTGCTGCATACCTCCTCCAAACACTTCAGCCTCAGAAGGAATGTTTTGACCATAACCAAGGATCCTCCACAAAATAATATGTTGACATATTGACAAGGTGAGCGAGACCACGTTACCAAAAGTATATTTCTCTTCTATATGATGCAAATCCTATTGAAAGTTTTTTCATAAAGTTTGTATAGTATTTTATTATTTTGAATTTCACAGATGAAAACATTGCCAGCAGCAAGTTATGCATATGCAGTGCAGCCATTCACAGTAAAGATTCATTGCAGTTGTTTTTGTTTATTTAAGCAACCAACATTATTTCAGTTTCTTGTGATCTCCAAGAGGTTTCCTCTACCTGTACACATCTATTTTTCCCCCGTCAGAAGAGGGGAGGGGAGGAGAGCGGGAGATAAATGCTGAAAGCTGTCTTATTAGCGCTAAGACCTGCAGATTGACATAGAAAAAAACAAAAACTGTTCACGTAGGCTGGGCCACAAACACACTGGCAGTGATAAATATCTGCTGTCAACATGAGTCACTTGTCTGAATCTCAGCCTAACAGGAGAGGCGGGGGAGGGGGGGGGGGCAGCTATACAGTGCTGTGAAACCATTATCAGATTACAGATAATAGATTCACTCCAATAACAACGTATAAACCAGCTAACATTACTGATTTAATGGTGTTTCTAATGGTGCATAAAACATTGACAGCTTTTTACGGGAGTGTGTGAAATTCGACCCAAGGTGAAAAAACGATGAATCATCTCTTTAAAACTCTGCCAGATGTAGCCTCTCTGTGACCACGGCATTGTTTGGAGGATGAGGAGTTTTCATGTATACCTCCATTTACTACCCATGCCATTCTCTTATAAAAGACCTCTCCAGACTATCATCACTATCACCACAGGGGAGCCTTTGCCATTTGAGCAGCAGGTCAACTGCCCCTGCTGCTGTGATCACTATGGAATATCCAGTACTGCCAGGCATGCTTCAGTATGGATGATACTGTAGGAGCACAGAGAGAGAGACCATGCTGAGAGGCCAACCACGGGTCATTGCTCCCCTTTCTAACAATAATATATTTATTTGTTTCCCTACACAATGCCC
Organism: Nansenia antarctica; assembly: GCF_963989245.1. Taxonomy (NCBI): domain Eukaryota; kingdom Metazoa; phylum Chordata; class Actinopteri; order Argentiniformes; family Microstomatidae; genus Nansenia; species Nansenia antarctica. The sequence continues at coordinate 14,118,170 of NC_137676.1, read as the reverse complement.
ACATTACAAGCAAAACTTTTCAGGCAAAAAAACCCTGCAACAAAGGTTTTCATGCCATAACAAAGAGAATTTCAAATAATGTGGTTTTACAGAAAGGGTCTACACAAATATTAACCAGTGCAGGTTTTGAATGAGTCTCCCTCCTAAATGGCATTGGGGGTGTACTGTTGAGGGTAGGCCAGCCATCTCCCCAGAATTCCTCCATGTTTTATTTTCCCAACTCCCAGTACTGCAACAAAAGCACCCAAAGGGATTTTCTCCCAAATAATTCCCCAGCCCATACTCACACGTTTCCTTTACATGAATGCCATCAAGTGGCAGTGAAAGCAGTTTGATTCTCCTATAATCTCACAGACCCAAAAAAGCTAATGTGTGAACACTTCACGGTTTGCAATAAGCCACTTTGTTTGTTGAAAGCTCACCAAGTGGCAGAAAAGCAGCTGCTATCTATGCAGTCTCAAGGGGCTAGTTAATTTTAGAAAGATAATCTCCTGCAGTATGCCAAAGGGATTAAGACATTAAAAATCCCAGCATGGGGACATGATAAGGCAGTACTCATGGGTTGAGGGAAACAGCAAGTGTGTCACAGGCAAAGAGGTACATGTTAGTTATCATGCTAATGAGATAGCAGATCGTGGAACACAAACAACAGTTGTTTAATGGAAAGTCTATACCGCATTCCATCCTTCCTCTGCTTTCTATGAAACCATTCCAGTACTTGTGTCTTCCATGGCAGTTATTGCCAGTGTTTTTCAAGGATTCCCTCGAGAGAGAAAAAAATGCTACACTGTAAGGGAGATACTGTATATACCTTAAATAATGTAATTTGTAGAGGCAGGTGAAACCAATCTTCATGCTTAAACAGAAGCTTCCGCCGCCCAGTCCTGGCCCATGCAGTGAAGTCCCTAAGTCCCTAACTGATTAAAAAACATTCCACACCTCTCACCTTGGCAGACAGAACAAGGTTTTAACGTCATGCTGTCCGCCAGGGGGTTTGCATTCCACCGAGGTGTTTGGAGACAGTAGTCTGATAGGATGCAGAGAACAGACTGACCACACTGGTATGTTGGTAGGATGTGGCCCAGCAGCAGCCAGGTTTCCGGGTGAATAACAATAGTGTTTGAGGGATCATGTTCAAACACCTTCAGGCGTACAGTAGACTAGGCTTGGCCACCCACCTCTGCCTTGAAGGGAGGCCAGGGTCTTCAAACGCCCAGTGAGGGGGCCAGGGAGCACACAGTGAGGGGGCCAGGGTGCACAGAGCCTGGATTCACGGCCCCCCCCCCCCCCCCCCCGCTGTTTCCCCTCAGTTGTGTATAAACGTCATCAAATGCAGGCACAAAACAGCCTACTAATACACCTGAAGCAAACCTGGGGAACGGGGGGGGGGGAAACGTTCCCTCTGTCAGTGGGATTTGTGTCACATTAGAAGGCTGGCGAGCGGAGAGAAGCCGCTTTCAAAAACATCCCTTAAGGCCCTGCATTGTGGAGACAGCCAGCACTCCCCCTCATGTGGCACCTCCCGCTGAAAGATAGGAGAACATTGGCAGACAAACGTGACATTTTTCTAGTGTGCGACCCGCATAAGGGAGGCTTCATAGGTGGGCACGGCAGATAAGACGACTGCCAGGGGTGTACAGAGGGAGGGGGAAAAAAAGAAGCATGAAAAGAAGACGCCAGGAAATCAGAGCGAGTAGGGCTTTCCCCCTCCAGAAACGTTAATTTATCTAATGCAAAGTTACACCACCAGGGAAAGGTTTGAAGAGGTGAACGCTCGACAAACAAGACCTTACTGTTTAATTCCAGACTGACTCTCCTGTACAGTAACATACTGTAACACATGCTGCTTGGCTGTGTTCCCTAGTCGGGGGGGGGGCTTAAAAGAAAAAGCTTCAACTCTGTTTATGGGGTATCTAATGCATTACAGACTCATTATCTGTAGAGCTGTGCGGACGGGGAGTACCGCCGTTCACACCACATTCAGCCTGCGTCAGCTCACGAGTAAAGAATACCGTGTGCTCTTAATGCGATGAGAGAACGAGAGAGAGAGAAAGGATGAGAGAGCGAGGGGGCTGGCGACTGTTGTCGAAGGCATGGCCGATGCACTTTTAAATGGTGTCTGGCTTTTAAAGCGGTAAGAAGTGAATGACTGGGGAGTTTATTGGCAGACTTAAACTTCATGACCGTCACAAGGGATTGCAGTTAGCCGATACGGTACACGGCGTAGAGGCAGGCACATGCCATTGCTGCTTATACTTCGCCTCGCCTCCAACCCCCATAGATGTACACACTCCCACAAACCAGTTCCAGTTGGTTTACTGGTTGTGTTCTTTTAGATGGGATGCTGTAGAGCTGGCGCGGTGTGACGTGAAGTCATGTGAAGGTCTCTGGGATCCACAGACAGACAGGCATACAGTATATAGGAGACAGCATCACATCCACCAGCCATTTGAAGGAAGGAAAAAAACAAGTGTTCTTCAGCTCAGAAATTACAACATTGGCCAGAAGCTCACTAAATCAGATTGATGATCCATTTTCCCTGCCCTGGGGCCACAGTAATGTTTGGTTCCTGGGCTACACAGGAGCTGCACTGAGACAGATGGGACCTTGTCTGCTGTGACCTTGCTGAGCTAATATTTCTCCCAGGCCTTGTCTGTTTCCTCTGTCATTAAAGGTGCCACGGCTATTAACATCAGGAATACTTCAAAGCCACTGTTTACATGTGTGACAGGACATAATCAAGGCTGGGGAAAAAATGTCAGACAGATAGAGGTAGAAGTAAAGATTGTAAGGCAAAAGGGTGAGGGTGTTTGTGTGTGTGTGTGTGTGTGTGTGTGTGTGTGTGTGTGTGTGTATGTGTGTGTGTGTGTGTGCGTGTGTGTGTGTGTGTGTGCGTGTGTGTGTGCGTGTGCGTGTGTGTGCCTGTGTGCGTGCGTGTGCGTGTGTGTGTATGTGTGTGTGTGTGTGTGCGTGTGTGTGTGTGTGTGTGCGTGTGTGTGTGCGTGTGCGTGTGTGTGCCTGTGTGCGCGCGTGCGTCCGTGTGTTTGTGGATGTCAGAGAATGAGAAAGAAAGTAATAAATTTCAGTCACTCCACATGATCAAAGTCATGCCCCAGTACACACACAACACACCAAACTGCAGCTGTTTAATTTCACAGTCAAATGTCCGTGTCATTCACTGACACATCAGCAGCTGCCCCCACACACATTAATTTGATTCACAGAAATCACGGCAGACTGTCATTTGCATCTCACCCCGTTTACATAGCTTTCCATAAGTGCACGCAATCTCCTTAGCACAGCAGTTTATTTCATCAAATAAAAACTTTTGTTCATGAAATAGCGATTCTCTCACTGACTGTAAGCCCCAGCATAAATCCACTGACCTCAGGAACGGACGGCAACACCAGAAGTCGTCCCAGGAAATATGGTCCAGGAAGCAATCCGGTCGGGTCACTGTTACTCACTGCCAGCCAGCCGGAGAGAGATAAGGAAATAATCAAAACAGAGGGGCAAGGGCCAACTCCAGCCAGACTGCACTGACAGATGGGCTCCCAATCATCCCCTACGGTGCCCCTTCTCTCCTATTTCATCCCATACACCCACACCTCTCACTATTGATATCTGCTTTTAAAAAGTCCTTAGCAATAAGTGATTGTGAGGATTTAGTCTTGTCCAGCCGTGGTATTGCCCACTGTATACAGCTCAGTGAAGAAGGATAACACACTCTATTACCCCCCCCCCCCCCCGCCCCCTATCCCCCGCCACAAATCCCCCCCCCACCCTACCCCCTTCCTTATCTCCATTTCCGTATCTCTCATTAGCTTCGGCCTTTGGAGAGAGGGTTAGCCCTTGCCGGCAGGAGCATAGTCATCTATAAAAAGGGGTCTCATTTCGGATACACTTTATCAGCACGGCTATTTAAATGTTGATAATGAAGAACAGTGCAAATCCCCCTCCCGTGCCCTTGTGCCTCTGCTGACACACAAACACAGCACACATCAGCGCTTGGCGGCTGGTACTCATTATGTAATCACTCAAAACAACAAAGCAAATCTAAGCCCTGTGTGCCTGCAGCCACTGCCCGTATCTGCCCAACCCTAGACATTTGCCAGGCTTATGATTCGTTCTGGGTCTGATCTGAGCAATAAGGAAAAAACCTCCCCTTATGGCCTCGTATCCAGATTGGATTGCAGAAGCATGTTGCACCTGGTGTAGACAGGAAAGGGGCGTGGGGGAGGCGCGGGGCGGATGGCGCGGGGGGGGGGGCTTTGTCCGTATTTACAAATTGATGGCTGCAATCTTATTGAAAATCTGATAATGCAATTTGGTGAGCCTAATGGCGGTTCTCTGCGGGCTACAATCAGTCTCACTCACTGCTTGTCTTTCTCTCATTTATCTCATTCACTCACTCACTCACTCACTCTCTCCCCATCCTTCACTCCTTCTCCCAGAGAGCAGCATGGGAGAGAGCAGCATGAGGTAGTATTGGCTGTTTTTTTTTGTTTTGAGACCTGGGGCTAAACAACTGTTTTCCTTTGCTTTTATTTTTCAATTAGACTTAAGGTCTGGTGAGAGGGTGGATGATCATCGAGAATCGATACGGGTGATCAATGTGAGGGTCTTCTGTTTGGATTTGGGACATCCAAATGCCCTCTAAATGTGCAATAGTCCCACATGTGGGATACAACTACTTCAAAGCTAGTTGGTGGGGCAGTGGGGGTTGGGGGTCGGGAGGGCACTGCGGGAGGATATATGGAGCAATGTATATGTTACGGTACATGTGGGAAAACTAGGGTTAGGGTTAGGTGCTAGGGTTAGGGTTAGGGTTAAGATTAGTGTTAGGGTTAGACATGCCAGCATGTACCAAGTCGACGTAGCACCTAACCCTAACCCTAGTTTCCCCACATGTACCGTATTATATCGATGGGCAATTGGAGTGTTGTTTGATGGCACTTAACTGAAAGAACCAGACAGGATCTGAGAACGTGCAACGTCACGTCATTTCTCTGTCTCCCTGTTTCAGTGTTCTTAGACATTAGCAACGTCCTCTCAGATATAGGAGGACAGCGAGAACATTGCATCAGGTGCACCAGAATACCCACAGGGTTCCGGAATCACATTGGCATTTTCATTGAAACACATTTGCAATAATTAACAGAGTAAAAGTTTTTTATTGTAATTAATAATGGAGAGAAGATAGCATTATTGAGCTCCACATGAAATTGCTCTCATTAAATTAACTTCCTTCCTGGATGCACACAATGCAGACTACTAAGCAGGACTGTGGAAAGGTCAACGTTATCGTTATATAATTTAGCCCGGGAACAATTATAAAATGGGCTAATAAGAGAACCAGGGAGTGAGTGATTTCTAATGAGAGCTGTGAGAATGATGCTCCCTCCTCTTTGGAGCTAATCTAACTAATTGTCTGAATGCACAGATCCATTTCATAACCCTCTGTGATGCAGGGCTCCGCCCTGACAAGTCCGCCGACTTGTCATCAAAACGATCCTTTCCAAAAATGTAATAATGAAGCCTTAGTCCATAACGAAGCCTATGACTATTTTGGATTTTGCCAGCCATGGTTATCTTTAAATATCTAAAGTTTTAAATACACGTCTTTAGTCAGAAAGGGCGTCTTAATCCAAAGGGTTTATTACTATTGTCCACTTTTTAATCTTCTTCCATAGTATATATAATATATATATATGATATATAAAGATGCCACAGCATATACAGCATCTCCTGAATACAGAGTTCTTTCTAAACAGTGGGTGGAAAGTTGGAAGCCGTTCCAGACGACCAACTCCCTGTTCTGCTAACTTCAGCACTCAATACCACCCTGATTAAAGGCCAGTCCATTTCATTGATTGAAAGAGAAGGAAAAAACTTCAACTTTTTCTCTTCCTCAGTTTCCACTCTTCCATCTGTAAGGGTGGAAAAAAAAACTCCCCTGACATTGTCCAAGCAATTTAGGTTGACTGGGCCTCTCCTGTTGCACTCTGTGGCTCCGGCTATGCTCTGTTACCTCATCCAATCAGCTGGGAAAGTATTTGTGCTTGTAGCATGGGAGAAGGCGGCCAGGAGTTAAATTGAGTTACCTGTTCGGAGACGGTCATTCTGCGGATGGCCCGGAGATCCTTGATGGAACTGCTAACCGCTCATCACCTCTGAGGTCCCCCAGAGTCTGTCTCTGCAGAGAACACAGAGCAGGGCACAGGTGGCAGAGACACTGGCTCAGGGGGGTCATCGCCCTAGTTCTGCTGCCACAGAGCTATCACACAACTATTCAACATAAACTCTCTCTCTCTCCCCGATACACTGTTAAAGACACTTCCCCAAACATTCTATCTCTCTGTCACACTCACACACACACACTCTCTCTCTCACACACACACTCACACGCACATGCACACGCACACGCACGCGCGCGCACACACACACACACACACACACACACACACACACACAAACACACACACACACACACACACGCTCTGTTATGTCTGATATTGCAGATGATATATCAACATTATTTTCCCCTATGTAGTAACACATGATTAATGATTAATTTCATGACCATAATGACCTGAGATCACTATCACGACGAGTCCTATCGAGCAGGCCATAATGGGTTTCTTCTGATATGTCGATTCACCAGAGGTGATAAAGAAAGGGTAGAGGATATACAGTCAGCTATACAGCCTGTCTCTCTCTGGTGATAACCACAAGATAAGAGAGGAGAGAAGAGTGGAGACATTTTTAAAATGAGAAGGGATGAGAGGATCGGAGATACAAGCAGTGGAGGAAAGGAAAAGAGAGAGACCACCACCCTAGAGTGCATTGCCATGCAATTTACTCTGTTCTGGCCCATAATGTTTTATAGCACAATCACGAATAGCAGAGTAGTCAGTGATCTCATTTCACAACTCATATCCCACAGTAATGTGAACACAAAGAGTAGAGTGGAGCCATTACCTAAGTCCAGGCACCTACAGGCCCCCTCCCCATGCCAAATC
>NC_137676.1:14008648-14106148 GCF_963989245.1 Nansenia antarctica | reverse complement strand
TCTGAACTCATCACTCTATGGACTCACCAGTCCATATCTATCTATCTATAGAATTGATAGTAGTTACATTTCTCCAACCCCATCCATCAGCAGTTTACCAAAAACATGGCGGGGAGCCCGCTTTGTTCTTGTTTGAATTACAGATTGCACCTTTAAAGAGGGTCCCATAGCCTGGATTAAAAGATTGAAGAACTGGATAATACGACTTTCCTAAAGAGCAGGAGAATAATACTCTAATGCTTGCTAAGCATTGTTTTTTTCCTCCATAGTCTCTATGAGTTATGTAGGATTCTCTATATTGCTCTTAGCCAACTGTAAGTATAAGTGATGAAAAACTGACAATAAAACATTTTTTCATTAATCCCCATTTACCAGGGAGTCCCACTGAGATATAAAGTCTCTTTCCCACAGAAGACCAGAGATGAGCAGAATGTCCTCTGTCTTATCCCCAGGCACCCCTGTGGTGCTGTTCTGTCTCTTCCTCCGCTCCGCCGAGGGCATCTGTTCAGTCTGCCTGTGTACCGCTGACTCCCTGAGCTGCGGCTTCACTGGCCTGACCAAACTGCCGTACCTCATACCTCACACCACCGTCACTCTGGACCTCAGCCACAACCGACTGGCCCGGCTGGGCCCGAGCAGCTTCTCTGGGCTGCCCAAGCTGGACACCCTCCGCCTGGCCCACAACCAAATCACTACCCTGGGCCCCGGGGTCTTCCACAACGCCTCAACCCTCAGGCACCTGGACCTATCCTCTAACAAACTACGTGTGTTCGAGCAGCACTACCTTCAGGGCTTGTGGAGGTTGGAGGAGCTGCTCCTGTTCAACAACCGCCTCACACGTGTGGAGAGCGGCGTGCTCGCCGGTCTGGGTAACCTCAAGAAGGCCTACTTCAGCCTCAACCAGCTCACGGACTTCCCTTTCTTCTCCATCCAAGACCAGAGTCACCCGTTTCTGACCATGCTGGACCTGTCCTCCAACCGGATTAACTCGCTACCGTGGGAAGACGTGACGGCTCTGCCGGTGTCCTTGCAGAAGGGCCTGTTCCTCCACAACAACTCCCTGGTGTGCGAGTGCTCCATGTACACCGTGTTCTGGCACTGGGAGCTGAGGGGCTTTGACTCAGTGAAAGACTTCATGGACGAGCACACCTGTCTGATCTACGGGGAACCCCGCGCCTCGCTCCGATTCCTCAGACACACGCGGTATTTCCAGAACTGCACCTGGGGAAAGGCTGTCCCGCTGCCTATAGCTGTCATCATTTCCAACCTGGTGGTGGACGAGGGCGAGAGAGTGCTTCTGGATTGCCAAACTCCTCTCAAGGGAAAAGACCTTTCGTTTACGTGGATCTCACCTAGCCAGGAGGACTTCTCCCAGACGAGCGTTAACGACACTCTAATTAACCTCTTGCCCAACGGGACGCTGGAGATCTCGGCGGTCAAGTCGATCGACTCGGGAGTGTACGTGTGCATGGCGACGGACTACAAGCAGATGCTGAGCGCCAACCGGGAGGTGAACGTGACCGTGGCCCGCGCCGCGGTCGAGTCGTTCAACACGGGTTACACCACCTTACTGGTCTGCGTGGTGACCCTGGCCCTCATCCTCATGTACCTCTACCTGACGCCGTGCCGCTGCAGGTGCTGTAAGCAGCCCCTGGCCCCGGCTATCCCCAACCCCGCCTACGACCCCACCCTCTCCATCTTCTCTCCCTCGGTGGGCCCCAAGGGCCACAGTAACAAACACGTGGTGTTCATGGAGCCGATGCTGGAGGAACAGAATGGGGTACTGAGGGCTAACCTGGCTACTGAGCCGCCAACACTGCAGTGGGAGTGGGACATCACAAGACTTACCTAACCTGACTATCCACTGATAGCGCTATAGTGGGCAAAAGGAAAAAACTCTTACAGCAGCTTACTGTAGAAAAGGCTGGAAAAGAACTAAACTGCAGTATCACCCTTTCTCTTTCCTGACTTTTGCCCTGCCAGAAATCATCAGTGATGTTTGATTCAGGGCTAAAGCAACAAGACCATTATCTGTAATTCACTCTTTCCTCCCCTCGTTCTTGTTTGGAGGGCCAGTGTTCTTTGGCAATATCATTGTTATTATACTATGCTATTTGGGAGGGATAGAGTGATTGAATGATACCTCAGTCTTAACAAAAATACTATGGAATCATTATCTGTTCTCAGATATCAGTCACTAGCCATCTTTTCCTCGGATACATACTGGAGAACATTCCTATTGGGAGGTTTGAGCAGGGCAGTGACAGGTTCCCGAAATGTATGTGTATGAACTGTACATTCAGTAGATTTATCAAAGATAATTAGATTTTTGTATCTAGGGAGTTGAAGTGGATTATAGTTGATGTAGTAGAGGAATGTCATGAACCCTTTAGGCTACCACTGTATATCCAACCTTCTGACCCTCAAGCGCTTAATAAACCATAGAGACTTTTATGAACATGTGTGCCTATTATTGTTGGGACTAAAAGCAGGCATCAATCATTACCAACAAATAGAAAAGAGATTAACCAGAACAGGAATCAACATATTGATATTATTCTAAAATTGATTGAAATTCGGACCAATAACTTTTATATTCAGGCATGAATATAAAAGTTGCCAGTATAGTTTCCATACTGCAACTCCAACAGATCTCATATGGACTTGTTGCATTGCAATCTCAAATCAAATTGTATTTGTCAAGTACATCGTATGCAGGCGATATATAATATATAATTGACATAGTGAAATGCTTTGGGATCTTGCACCTCGCTCAACAACAATCGACAACAATCAACAATCAGTAATACAATATAATATGGTAATATTCTTTTAAAAAGTGACAATAGTAGTTCATAAGAGTGTAGTGTAAGTAGCAACAAGAATAATGATTCTCACTCAGTCAATCAATGCTCCTGTTTATCTAGCATAGACAGTACAAGACACAAATAAACACCCCCATTGGAATGCACTTCAAAAGGCTGGATCTCTTTAATAAACCCGAGCAGAACACTTTGAACATTTAGGAACAAACACGATAAATGTGAACTGAAGTGACACATGGCAGCATGACGTGCTGCCACTCCCTTCCACCAAATCGGAAGCTAAACAGGACGCTTTGTTCTTGATTTGGTTTGTTGTTTAAATCCAACAGCTTGAATGGCATAATTATACACCGCAACATCAGAGATGATGGATGGAAGGGGGAAGGGTACAACAGACATGCATGTACGGCTATGATAGGGGATTCACTAAAGCTAAAGCCACAGGGGCGAGAGCATTAGGTTAATGGCGGAGACTAGGGAGAGCAAATGGATGGCTAGAGAAATAGGGATATTGAAAACCTTGCGAGTCCCAAGGAGTGATCTCAAGGAAAAATAAACTAATCCCTTTGAGACTAAGCCTCTCCAAAGAAGTCCACTAACATCTTTAGATTGTCTTTTAATCTTGACGAAAACTTTGGGTTGGGGCAAAGGATGGGATTGGGATTGAGATTGGCAAGGCAAGGCAAGGCAAGTTTATTTGTATAGCACATTTCATACAACAGGGGCAATTCAAAGTGCTTTACATACATTATTTAAAATTACAGCAAGAGGAGCATAAGAAAATAAAAATTACAATGAATAAAAGCAAATATAAGAAGTAAATTATTTTGTTTAGGATTATATAATGATCATATAATGTCAGGCAGATGACGTCAGTAGCCATACATTTCTCAAAGAGGAGTAAGTCATTTAGATAAAAAGCCTGGGTTTAATACAGTATATAATCCTTAATCTGCATTCATGTGTGAGGCGAATAATAACATTAATAATAATATTGTTGTGGTGCAGTCCGACTCTGAATCTGAAGTGCAAATCGTGACTCATAATCATCTTCATCACCAACAACATTTCACACAACAAAAGTGGAACAAAGGAAGGAGATAAAGTGCCTGTACATTCGAGACACAAGAGAGACATGTCCACTCTGGATGCCACAAAAAAAAGACATCATCACCTCTACAATCCCGATTGAAAACTTTAATATAACCCTCTGAATAACCTGGTAAGGCTCAAGGTTCAAGGTTCAAGGTTCATGGTTGAGGTTAGAAGTTCTGTCATCTCAAAACCCAGAATTCTATTGAAATGGATAGTCTGATTTAGTGACACTTTCTGAAAACATGGCCCTGGACCAGCATCACAATACCAATGATAAGCATCTCATTCTAGAATGGCATAATCTGCTGCTATTGAGGCACTTGCAGTTTCATCCTGTATTAGTGTTTTTCGTGACCACTTTTTTTTTTTCAGGGACTATATTGCATGGGAGATGAGTTGGGATGAGGTCAGGTTATAGAAGATTAGTGATAGTATAAATCCAGGTGCTTTGTACATTTTCCTTTTCTAAATCCCTCTAATCCCTCCCCCCCCCCCCCCCCCTCCATCCTGGCAGAGAACACACAGCTGGGTTGGCATTCATGTTGTCTACTATGATGAGTGGTTAAGGACACAATGTGATGACATTCAGAAAATGGTGGTTCCCTGTCTTTTTATGGAATACAAGAATTATACAAGAATAATTATACAAGTGCATAAAATATTATACCCTTGCTATGACACTCTTAAAATTAGAATTCAAAAATGCAAAAATTGTCAACAAATCACTCAATAAGTTGAATTGCGTCCATCTTAATGCAAGGATAATAGTTCATGTAATTTTGATGCAGCTATCACTTTTCTACACACAAGAGATGGTGTGGAAACTACATTGCTGGATTTGCACTAAACGTAATGCTTTGTAGTAAAACCAGATAAACATATTTCCAGTCACTTTCTTTGCTGTATCACTTGAATTCATCGTTGCAAACACAATTCTGGATATGAGATATTTTATTTTCCATTAAGGGACTCTTTTTCTTCTCTTTTTTTTAGACCAATTTTGTAAAGTGACTGTGATGATGATGTCCCATCGACTGTGCTTTTTCCTCTCTACCGCTCTCTTTCTCTCTAATGAATATTATTGAAATGTCTAAAAATGTGTTTTCACTGTCATTCCGGGGTATCGTGTGTGGATTGATGGCAAATAATATTTTATTTAATGCATTTTAAATTGAATATATATATATATATATAACACAACAGAATGTGGAAAAAGTGAAGGGGTCTGAATACTTTCCAAAGACACACACACACACACACACACACATATATATATATACAGTATATATATGTATATATATATATATATATATATATAGAGAGAGAGAGAGAGAGAGAGAGAGAGAGAGAGAGAGAGAGAGAGAGAGAGAGAGAGAGAGAGAGAGAGAGAGAGAGAGAGAGAGAGAACCATATTATAAAAGCAGCAATCAAAGTCTTGGAAGGGTATACCAGCCAAGATGTGTCCTAAGGCCAGCTTTAAAAGACAGTCTGTCTGAACAGCCCGGGAATTAGTATGGCTACCAAGCGTACAGTGCAGTTGACTCAGGACGCAGCCTCATGCATACAGCTATATCTCAGATACAGTATAATATAGTCAATCACTGTATCTTATTTGAAGACTAAAATGAGGCTCCCAAACATACTGTAGCCATGATTGAACCTAATGTAAAACCTACAGTTCCAAAAGACTGCTCACCTCACTGCTTACTGGTGCTGACAAACGCATAGGAGCTCTCTCTCTATTGTGTAACTATTAAAGCTCTAAATGGTTGGTCATAGACTCATGCTCTCTCACACTGCTTTGTTAGATCATGTACAATGTTTCCCCCCCCCCCTTCCAGCCCACATAGGCCTGTGCATCCAGAGATCAGAAGTTCAACTGCAGACAGTAATGTAGCTGGATTTCGAAAATATAACGGGCTTTAAAGACTCTTTACGGCAATCTAGAATGAATGAAGACATTACTACAACAAATTACAAGGATGTATAGGGATTTAAAGGCCACTTGATGCCTGAAAAGATACCCTCCACCGAAGTAAAACACCCCATTACGCTTCAATTATTGCATGTAGTCCTTTTCTATATCTAGGCTATTTGTTTTCCAGGGTTTTGGGTGGAATCCAAAGGACTCAAAATGATTTTGTTTCAGGAATCCAATTACCGTGCATGAAGAGTTTTACTCTGAATAGCGGAAGTGGAATTGCATCCACAGCTGAAGGGTTGCCCTCTCTGCCAATGAGTGTATTATTGAACTGTCAAAACGGCCATCAGCGAAGAGTGGAAGCAGTCAGCTGCAGCAGGCATTCCTTTCGTTCTCCAATCTTACTCTAGGCATTGTGACACCCACAGTGGCTCAGTGATGATGGCACTATGTCACGTATTCCACAGTCCTACAGCTACCACTAGCCTTAATCCCAATCCATATTAGGACATCACATTACCTGTGTTTTAAAATCGCTGCACTGGCTACCTGTTAGTCGTAGAATTCGTTGATTTTAAGATTATTTTATTGGTTTACAAAGCACTAAATGGTCTTGCTCCCGACTACATATCTGACATGGTTTTAAGATATATATATACCCACTAGATCCCTCAGGATCCTCTGGTACTGGTCTCTTGGTTGGTCCAGGAGTCTGGTCTAAGACCCATGGCGAGGCTGCTTTTAGCCACTTTTAGCCACTATGGCCCGAGACTGGAACAATTGTTGCACTTTTCATTATTATTGATCTTGTATGCTCCTTTTTTATTGTTTTATGATGTCTTCGTCTTCTTATTTAATGTATTGATGTCCTTGTCTATTGCATGTTCTTTTCATGTGTTTATGTGTTGTGCTGCTTTTGCTGTGATGTATTTTGCTTTTTCTTTTGATATTAAGTGCACTGAGACACCTTGGTGTGATTCTGTCAAAATCAATAAACTAAACTAAACTTACCGGAGGACTTGAGGGTGGCTGAGAGTGTGGATATCTTTAAAAGAAAACTTAAAACACACCTTTTTAGCCTGGCTTTTATCTATGTCAACTGCCACTTTTACTATCTTATCTTCTTTCTTTTTTTTCCTGATTTAATTGTTATATTTATTTTATTTATTTCGTTCTACCTCTTGTTTTATTGTATTGTAGTTTATTTACTATTGTTTTTTATGTTCAGCACTTGGAGTTGCATTCAATGCATGACTTGTGCTATATAAATACAGTTAGATTGATTGATTGATTGATTGATTGATTACCTGGGGCACTGTGTCTGCCTGGGACATGTCATGACTTATTATCAGAATCACAACGAGAAACAATTCACTTCGCAATACAAAGCGATCTAGACTACCGTCCCATTTTGGGGGACGAATGTGATATTGATTTTGACAATTGACATATGTTACCTAGCTACACAGACTGTGTGTGACCTATATGGAGTAGTGTTGTTTGCACGTCTCATTCTTCTTGCATGATTCAGGATGCAAGTTTTGTTGCAGCGATTGGACATCCCCACGGAAGACCATACTGGCTCCCTCTCTTAATGACTCTATAAAGCATCTGGGTGTCTACCTCTCTGGGCCAAATGGAGGGTCCCAGTCCAGACAGAGCACATTCAGACACGCCATAAGCCAAACTCGAATGTAAAATCATGCTGGATATCATGAGCAACTCATCCCTCATGAGTATGAGTTGAGCACGAAATGCAGGACTCACCTGTCCCTGATGTGGGTGCAGGTGTCATGTGCTCAAAGCAGATCTGTTGGAGCCTCACTGTACGAGAGCGTAATACAACCTCTGCCAATGGGTGTGAATCGGTGGAGGCTGGTGGAGGTAGAAATCGGAGGACGGGCTCATTGTAATGCATGTAACGGAATCAGGAATGGTATCAAACAAGTATGTTCCATTGTGCTCCTCATTCCATTCGTTACACTGAGCCTGTCCTTCGATTTCTACCTCCACCAGCCTCCCCTGGTGTGAATCTGTATGGGTACATAATATATTGTACTTGCCCCTACCAAAGATGTGCTGCTCCAGCTCATCTAATCAGTGGCACTGATCACATGTTCCAAACAATGCCTGTTGTTATTGTAAGGACAACATCTGGAGAACCATTTGGTCTAATGACAGATTATGTGCTTAGTTTGGATGTATTGGATCCAATATACGTAAAAAATAAATAAAAAACACACTCAGTGCTACAGCACTACGACCATAATCTCAGTTGGAGTGTGGCAAGTTAGAGGTCACATCATAAAGGTGCATCCAAGAACCTAGTTGAAATACAGCTTCATTATTTTGATATAGAGGAATTGTAATGGCCTTAAACTAGGCTGTAAGTTATGTTTACCGAGACAAGCAGCCATGACATGAATACACAGGGCTCGAAAGAAGGGCCTATTCATAAATCTGCAACGGCTATATGCAAATCTGATGCAACTGACAAGTCAGAGCACTCCCTGTAGGCTATCATGCAAAAACACTTAGGGCCGGTTTCACAGATGAGGCTTGACACTAGTCCTGGACTCCAATGTAAAATCTCCATTGAAGATGTTTTTTAGTCTAGGATTAGGCTTAAGTCATGTCTGGGAAATTGGCACTTAATGTACTTTAGAGGTTACCAAGCTGAAATCTAGCAAACATTTGTTACCATTTTGCTTGTTGAAAAACAGATAGATCCTCCTGTGTCATCATTATCATCTTATCTGATGCATCTCTAAAAAGACTCCAGCAGCAGCAGCAGCAGCAGCAGGTCCATGCTTTATGGAACTTGCTTGTGGAAAATCTAATGTTGGTAGGTTGATACACGGTCTCGATGTGAAATATGTACAGGAGAGTGCGCCCTCTGGTGGTATGATCTACCGCCACTTACTACATCAGTTATGCAGCTCTATTTCTCTGGTCCCATAGATGATATTATGCCCAGACTGAGAATCCATCACTCTCTCAATGCTAGCGGTTATCATCCTGCATGGCTCTTACCTTACTTATCCGCCATGGGGGGTATTCCATCAACGTCTCTTGAGGAGCGTTATCAAAAATAAGCCTGGATCTTTAGCGACATTGATGGAATACCCCCAAGGTCAAGGAACTAAGTGTGGTTTAATGTGATGGGTGAGAAGAGCATGACCTCAAGAACAGATTATATTTTGTCATACGTAGAGCAGGTTGACTTTTTCAGACCTCCAATCCATTTCATTTACGGTTCAGAAGCCTATTATGTCAGCATGACCTCAGCTTTCAAAACGATTAAATATAATTACGAATCTGCAGGTGTGCACAAATTAAATATTAAACCTTTTGATTGCTCAGAGCTGGTCTGAGGACAAGCAATCATGTTCAATGACTCATCACCACAAAACAGATTTTGAAAGATGTTTATTTTAATAGACGCTTATTTTACAACCAAGGATGTAAAAAAAGAAAAACCAACAGCAAAAGCCTTTCATTTTTCTTTTTTCTCTAAAAAAATATTGTCGGCCTTTCCCCCCCCACTCTGTCCACATACCGTTTCAAAACTGGAAGAAACAGAAAATAAAACAACCTAAGCTGGAAGGCCTTGACATTTCTTGGCAAATATAAATATAGTGGTTTGAACAGGTTCTGCTCACATGATAGACCTTACGTACAGTATACACGACAGTAGGACACTCGGCACTGCCTGTATCAATTTCATTGTAGAAAACCAGAATTGTTCTCTTGTGTTTTTAATCAAAGCAATTCATGACGAGTAAATATGTACAATCAGCCAGCTCTTTTACTTTCTGTCTGTCGTCGTCCCCCCTTTAATAATCATGATTGTCTGTTCAGGGGGTGTAGTTGTTTGAATATGTGTAATCTGAATAAAAATTCGGCCCACCGCCCCTTCCTAATGGGTAACCCCATGAGTAGGGGGCCCCGCCTGGCCCCTCCGGCCGCTCATGTCCACGGCCCGGCCAGGGGCCCACAGGAGGGATTCCTCTCCCCCTGTAGCCTCCCACCGACCCGGGACCCATACCCCCCCCCATCTGTCCTGGCATGCCTCCTATACAACCGTAGCCACCTCCACTGTGTGGGGGACCTCCACTGTGTGGGGGACCTCCACTGTGTGGGGGGCAGCCACTGGTCCCTCCACCCCTGTTACCACCAGACAGCATAGGTCTGGGTCCTGAGCCCCCCCTGGTGGGTGCTGCGGGAAGGGCCACGTTGGCTCCATGGCTGTCGACACAGTTCACTGGAGTCCTGCCCTGTTGACAACCAGGGGTGCCGTTGCCAGGGGCTGCTGTCCTCTCCCTCTCCCCACCCTGGGTAAGCCCACTGTGGGAGACTGAGCCAGAAGTGGCACCTCCTTGGCTGCCGTTCCCCGCTCCCCCCCATAAGTCCTCCCTGTGCCCGCTGAGTGTCCGGTCTCCCTGATGAGTGGGGGTGCCGCTGGCACTACCGGTGGCCCCAGTTGGGTAGCTGTGCTGGGCCGCGTGGCTCTGGGGGAACCCCTGGCCCGAGGAGGCCGCGGCTGGGTCTGGGTAGACCGGTGCAGTGGAGAGGGGGTTGGGAGAGGCCTCCATGGCTGTGCTGGGCAGTGTGCCTGTGCTGCATGTAGAGAACGAGCCTCCGGTATCAGGGCCAGACTGGGCCGAGCCGAACGACTGAGACCCTCCCATCAACATGAGGTAGGGCGGAGGAGGGGGAGGTTTGACTTCAAAATTGAGGAGAGTCTGGCTGGTCAGGGGCCCTGTGGTGAGGGTGGAGCCTGGGGCTGTAGTAGACGCCGAGGCTGTGTGTCTGTAGTCCTGTTCCTGGGCGCTGCTGCCGGGCGAGGCAGGGTAGGCCGGGGAGGCCCCGTAACCAGGTGGACCAGAAAAGGGGCCCCACTGCGCTGACAGGAAGCTCTGATGAGGGTTCAGAGCGAAACCTCCCGGTGAAGTACTGCCCACATCTGATGGGCCCCGGCCCACCTGGTTGGTAGCTTTGAACTGTGAGATGGCCGACTTCAGAGCGGCGAAGTCAGACGGGTTGGGAGTGCTGCTGGAGTAGGGCAGGGAGGAAGGGGTCTGTGCGCCAGGGAGGGCATGCTGGTCCGGGAGGGGGGGGCGAAACTCCTCGGACTGGGGTAAGGGGGGCTGGAGCCGGGTCAGGGCCTCCACGCCTCCTTTCGGCTCCTGGCTTTGGGCAGAGGAGCGCTCGGGGGCGGTGCGGGTGTCGTCGTCATCGGAGTCTAGTGACATGTCCTCCGCCTCCACACACTCGTCATTCACTACTGAGACGGAGAGGTAAAGTAGAGGGAGAAGAGAAAGTGAATTAAAAAAAAAAAAAACAGTATGGATGGACAAGTTTGTCAAGTGGAAAAAAAGCACTGAAAAGAAAGGCTCAAAGGCTTCTGTGGGTCTGTTACGCAGCTCATCACTAAATAAGTCTATTATAATACACTGCGGGGTCCGTTTCACAGACAAGGCTTAAGCCTAATCCTAGCCTAAAAAGCTTCGTCAATGGAGATTTTACATCGAAAGTGTGATGGGACTAGGCTCAAGCTTTGTCTGTGAAACCGGCCCTATAGCTGATATGCTAGTGCTTACGACGACGAGACTTTTCAAGGCAAAAGTGCAATTCTATTCCCAAGTTATTCACCACACCCACCAGTAGAGGGTGGCGTAGGCAGCTCGCTTTGATCGCTGGAGCCGATCAGGCTGTGGAAGCTGGTCATCATGTCTTCAATGCTGGCGATTACGATTCCGTTCCTGGAGTACTGTAGGAACATCTCGAATCGCCTCTCTGCAGGGGCAAACACCACAAAGCCGGCCGTTCAGCACACTCAGCATAACTGCAATGGCAGCACTACAAAATTAAAGTAAAGCTTCTGGTAGTAAAAAAAATGTTCCTCCACTATTTAATAAGTTGAATTGGTACCATGTTATTCATGCATGATAACTCTTTCAAGAGAGCGGCATGGATAGTTGGCAATCCATGGTACTGATGATGATGAGGATGATACCTGTGAGGAAGATGATGTGACGTTGTTGGGTGTGATGAGCCTGGAGCTTGACCAGGCAGTCCAGATCGGGGGCGAGACGTGATTGGGTGTCGCACTCATGGTAAGGTAGGAACTCCACCAGGTGCTTCTTCTGATAGGCTGTCAGCAGGTTCAGCAGAGCCATGGCATCACTGTTCAACCTATGAGAGGAGAACGGACATGTCACTTTCTCTTGTCCCTCTCCTTTACCTCTGTCTCAGTAGTGAATGACGAGTGCGTGGAGGCGGAGGACATCGTCGGCTAGGCCCCAATGACGACGACACCCACACCATCGCCGAGCCGCCCTCTGCCCGAATCCAGGAGGGGAAAGGAGGCGTGGAGGAGGCCTTGACCCGGGTGGGGCAGTGTGACCAAATATAGTGACCGAACTGTTCTATGTTTTGGTAGAAATAATGTATATAGTGACTGAAGCATTCAGATCCGAACCAACAGGTTCCTGGAACAGCTTCTAACCTCAGGCCATTAGACTGTTGAAGCTCAGGCCATTAGACCCCCCCCTTCCCCCCCTGACTCCCTTTAGGGGCGTAACATGTACGTTCTAGAGAAAAGTCACCAGCCACTCAGATTTTTTTATCAACCAATAATAAATAAATATTATGGCAAAGATCACAAAAACACATTAGCATGACATCTGACGGATTGATTACTCCCTGCACAGAAAGAACCTCCTGTGGGCTTTTAAGTCTGTGCTTTTAATCCCTTACCTTTCCTGTATAATTAGTCTAAAACGTCTATCCAATGTATACCCAAAGTAAATTGAAAGCTGTTCTTGAACCATTTGGAGTAAATGCATGGGGTTGGTCTCCGTTTGAAGGTAACACTCTGAAGTTTGCTCTCCAACAGTAAGAATGACTAAGTGGCACTGGCATTGAGAAATACAAGTTTGACACACTGAAGTAAACGTTTATTTTTTTAATTTTCGGCTAAATATTTTTTTCCCGATGTAAACAAACCGTTGTGGTCGGAATGTTATCGATCGGTGGTCAACTATAAGGCTTCACTGGTGAGTTTTAGCAAATTTGTCAATGTAGCGTGTTTGTTGGTGGTCTGACAGCGACGTCGCTTGTGCTTCTGCTGTTGTGATTGTAGCTTGAGATGGATTCTTTGGCTCGAAGCGCAAGAATCTTAGCTTTGAGAGGATGTAACGCATGACTACCTACGTAAACATAGGAAGCATGTACAGGTCGCACATGGCGTTAGGGCCCGCAGTCGGGCCGTCGGATGCTTAACTGGCTACTCTCATCCCTGTCAAAACACAGCTAAATATTTTATAATAATAAAATATAATGTTTTTTATCTCACACGTCGTGTGTAAGTTGCTATCTCGTGCTGTCGTGTGTAGTTGACTTTGACTGTTCTGCTTTATTTTAGGTTGTAACCAGAGACACTGTTGTAATTAAGAAGTGTGATTGAGATGTGCAGGTAGGTTTTACCCGCCAATTGCAAAATCGACAACATTTTTGGCGGGTGGAGGGTGTTAATTGTTTGCCCTGGTGTGATCTATTCTATGTTTTGGTAGAAATTATGATGTGACCATTTTTGTATTTGACATTAACATTTTTGCCATTTAGCAGACATCTTTATCCAAAGCAACTTATAATAAATAATACATTTGTCTAAGTCCATCTATCGATCATCAAAAAGTATCTATTGCTATGACCGGGGGCCATTGGCAGTTACCATGCCAACGGTATATAGCGACCACACGACTACTCGGGACACGTCAAGGTACTCACCGGCCCAACTCTTTCAGCTTCTTCTGGGACTTGCAGTGCACCTTCCACTGCCAGGGGTTCTCAGGAGAACTCTGCTCCTCAATGAACCGCAGAAACCCCTGCAGCCGCTCTGCGCACAACAGGAAACAACATGGTTTGAGTTCAATCTCTCGACACACCAGGCAGTAAGTAGCATCCTATCACAGGGTTCGACAGTGCGACTGTTTTGGTCGCATTTGCGAGTGAATATATTTCTGTGCGACTTGGAAATACATTCAATCGCACCAGTGCGACAAAAAATAAAAATAAAATAAATAATTTTAAAAAGCTGAACTACTGTCATGCGCAGTCAATATTATGTTCGTTAATAAGATCACAGCGCATCTAAACCAATGCAATCCTTTGAAAACAGAAGAAAAAAAAAACAGACACGTGACCCGCAAGCACAACAAGCGCGCATTTACATTTGAAAATCCTGTCAGAAAAAGACCGCTGTTAAAATGAATACGATTACGGCATACTTTAGCAAGGCTAATGTTAGCACCGTTCCAGACAGAGAGGAGGTAGAGGGGGGTAGTGGAGTCAACATTACAGCTGGAGACGAGAGTGACGAAGAAAACAGAGACGGGGAAAGCGAGGAGGAGAGCGCCCGGTCAGAAAGTGTGTCAGGGGAGGGGAAAGGTCATTATCCACGCGGTGATAATGGCGGTGCCACTGCCAACGCGAAGTCTGGTCTGACAAAAGTGACAAAGGTCTACAGGTACAGTGCTGAGTGGCAAACATCTTTCCCGTGGCTGTTGCTGAAGGAAGGGAAGATGTATTGCAAGTGGTGTGTCGCCCACATGAAGTTAGCTGGAAAGACCGCGTTTGTGTCAGGAGACGCACAGCTGAAACGCGACACAGTGAAAAAACATGGTCTGTCTCGCAAACATGTGAAATGCAGGGAAGTTTTCATGTCAGCTCAGAACAAGCCCCTTGAGAAAGCTGTTGGACGCCAGAAGGCTAGCTCCAGTGAGGAAATTAAAAGACAGCTCAAGTTAAAGTTTAACATCGCTTACTACGTGGCAAAAGAAGAGATCCCATTTATTAAATTCCACAAATGATTCGCCCTTCACAAGAAAAATGGCGTTGAATTAAATCCAACCTATAGTAATGACAAACGATGCGCTGACATGATCGGGCAGATAGCGGATGCCATGAGAGAAGACCTTGCTGTGAAGATCAATTCCGCACACTATCTCGCCTGGGCTTAATTATTTATTTATTCATGAATCATTTATTAATAAATGAATATTCTTACTTCCCCTTTACATTGTGTGAGTCTCCATTTGTATTACGGCCAAGAGCCGGTTATGATAATTCTGATATGTTATGATTATGATAATTTGTTGTCGTCATACGAAAATTGCGCAATTTTCATTGTGCTACTGAAATTCTTGGTGTGCTACTAAATTTTTTGACATGGTAGCACAGTGCTACCTGGGGAAAAGGTAAGCGTCAAACCCTGTATCAACCACAGCAGCAGAGTGTGTCTGTGTATTGGAATTGAATTGGGAGTTTCATTTGAATTGGGGAGGTTTTATTGGCAAATTGGAACTCAATTCACTTCCGTTATTTCATGAAATTGAAAACAAATTCACCCCCAAACACTCGACACACCAGAGCTGGTCTGAGGACCAGAGGACCAGAGAGACGGCAGACTCACCGTGTGTGATGAAGTCTGGGTTCAGGACATTCTCGTCAGACACAATGAACCCTCCGGACACGAACAGCTCGTTGTAGGTGTGGTTCTTCACGTCGTCCAGACTGTCCACTCCTGCGAAGCTCACTGTGGAATGCTTCTTCAATGACACCAGGGCTGGGATCTGAGTGTGTGTGTGTGTGTGGGGGGGGGGGGGGGGTACAATGGAGCTTTATTATTCAGTCTATTTTCCATACAAGAGCAATGTGTTTTATTGTTTTGATAACGTTTCCGTTTTGACGGCTAGAAGCAGCGGTTCGAAAATAGCTATTTCAGTGTGAAAGCATATCATCTAAAAAAAAAAAGCAGAGACAATCATGACGAGGGTGAATTGTAATCATTCAGCTCATTTCTGGGCTGAGGCATTGTGTCTGGGTCTGTGGATGAGTCGTGCTGGCAGCTTGACACTACCTTGTGCACGTGAGCGGCGATGTCCTCGTTCTGAATGATGATCAGTAGCTTATCCAGACGGCTGTTATTCTCCAGGAACATCTGAGGGTTGCACTCTGAGTTGCCAAGGCTCATCAAGTATTCCTGTGATGGAGAGACAGGAGATTTAAGAGACGCACATTTAAGAGGTACCACATCACAAGAAAGAATTCACGAGGTGCAGACGGGTAAGTCATAAAACTTGGGAAGAGGAGAGGACGGGCTCTGTCGCTCTATCATACTTTTATTTACCGGGGTATATTGTTCTCCCGATGTACTATTTCAGAGAGACATGGAGTGTTGACGCCCATGACAATGAAACTGTGGAAGTAGAATTAAGTATATGACTCATATTGTCTTCCTCGAGACAAAGTTGGTAGATCAACAAATGATGGAACTCGTGGATGGAAAGACATCATAGGGAAACGGTCAAAACTATTACTGTGTCCCTTCGCAATAGGGCTGGGGCACCTCGTCCACATAATGGGTTGCAGAAATGCATCGATTCGCATAACGTGCATCAAAGTTTGCAAGGAAGTACCGTAAGTTGGCTGTGCCCAGTCGAAGCACGGAAAAAACAAAGTGTATTTTATATCTAAAGAGTATTATAGACAGAGACCGAACATGGTGCCCTGTAAGCTCTGCAAATTGGAAATGGCTTATCACAACAGTACAACTGCTATGCACAGACACTTGAAGAGAAAGCATCCCGGAGCGCTTTGTGAAGACGGCAACAAGACAGCAACAAGACAGCACCGAAAGTCCTGTTTATTTTTTGTCCCCACCCACCAAGCACGATATAGGATCATGAACACACGTAACGTGTTTCTGTTAGTAGTGTTAATGTTAAGCGTTAATGTTAAGTGTTAGTCACTTAAAACAGATTTTCTAAATGTTTATTCATCGTCCCCATGTTAAAAGTAATTTCTGCACCGCAGAAATGTCCTTTTACTTGAATTGAACAAGCTCTTGCTTTAATTTTATTTTGGAGAGATTTTATGTTGGACTGTAGTTAAGACTGGGCTATTTTTGGTTGAGGAATAATGCCCTGCAGTCCATACTTTGTTTCTTATTACATTTTTTCGTTTTTAAGAGAAGATGATTGAATAACATATTGATATATTAATGACATGTTTTTTATGTTTATTTTGGGAAAAGTAAATATTATATTAATCGAGCAATGAAAACGTTAGAATAATCGACTAATTGAAAAATTAATTGTGAGATTAATCGTTAGGTGCATCCCTACTTCACAACAGACCATCACAGGAGGCACTCGGATGCAGGGACAAGAAAGCTCATACAATGATGTTGGTGAACGTTAGCTTAATTCATCAACGGTTTCTCCGCTTCTGCACAAATGTTGGGGAATTCTGCAGCATTTCCATTTTTACCAATTAGCAGACACTTTTATCCAAAGCGACTTACAATTAGAGATTACAGGGGCAGTCTCCCTGGAGTAACTTAGGGGTAAGTGCCTTACTCAAGGGCACACTAGTGGTGGTGTTCCCAGGTGGGATTTGAACTCATGACCGTCTGATCACCAGTCTAACTCACTTGTTCAGTAGGCCACCACTACCCCCTTTTTTTCTCAGCAAAATGGCTTCTAAGCATCACCCATATTGGGTGGGCTGCATGTTGGCTTTGAGTGGCTGGGGTGATTTCCCTGTGTAATGTACTGCACTGAGACTGAGCCACAATCAGTAAAGGTGCCACTCAAGCAGATAAACAAGTAGAGGCCAACAAGTACCTTGATTTCCACACAGATTTCACTCTCCTCCTCCTCGTCTGCTGTGTGGATGTAGAACTTGACCGTGTTCTTCTGCACGTCCTTAAAGATCTCCACCAGATGGCTGAACATCTCCGGCTGGAGCTGGCCAATCAGGCTGTTGCCCAGGAGCCCCGTTACTGAGACTGGGGCACCAGAAGGGGGCACTGGGGTAGCAGGGGCAGGGGCAGATCCAGACACAAGGCCTGGGGTCTGGGAAGGGTTCAAGTCTGGAGATTCCGCGGTGACCTGCGAGGGAGAGTACACGTCCTTGTCCGCCTCCGTGGAGCCAGACTCTGGCTTCCTCTTGGAGGAGAGTTTCTGATGGGACTCTTTGATCGTGCCCAGTTTCCCCCGGCTGTGGGACGAGGAGGAGGAGGAGGAGGAGGAGGCGGCGCTCTTAGGCTGAGGTGGGTGTGCTTTGGTTTTCTGGGCGGGTTTAGGGGTAGGGGTGGGGGACGTGATGGGGGCAGGGACAGGTGACTGGACCGGGGCAGGGGTGAGAGCGGGTGGCGGGGGCAGCGAGGGGTTCGCGGTGAGGGAAGGCGGTGGGGAAAGAACCGACGAACTAGGATGGGTAGGGGTGAGGTGAGGGGCAGGCGGAGGGACAGAGGGGACGGGAAGGGGAGGGGCAGGGGTGAGGGTGAACGGAGGAGGGTTAGCAGTAGCCTGTGCTGGGGCACAGAGGGGAGGGGGAGGGGCGGCGACGGACCCCGGGGTTCTAGCGGCGTCTCTGTGGGGCGGGGCTACGGGCGTTCGTATCAACCGGCCCATCCTCTCGCACAGCGTGTGGACGTGACCCTGGACGGGCACCGCCGTGACGTAGGGCGCCACAAAGTCAGAGAACGAGCTGTTGGGCTGCCAGGTGTGGGGGGGGCGCGGGGCCGTCCGCTGGGGCAGCTGGGTTCTGTAGTAGACGTGCTGGCTCTGCATGACGCCCTGGATGCCGGCCGAGAGGCTGTGGAGCTCCTGGGTGAGGATGGTGTCCAGGCTGCTGCAGGGCCTCGGCACCACCCCCCTCTCCTCCGGAGGAGGCGGCGGCGCCCGCGGACCCCTCTTCCCCTCCGCGACCGGGGGGCCGTCGGACACAGGGTCAGGGGGGAAGGCGTGGGATTTGTCTGCAGACAAAAAAAGAAAAGAAAGGCAGAGTGTGTGTTAAGGTAATAACGTATCACTTAGAATAACAAACAACCGACGTGATCGATATGTTAAAACCCATATCATGTGTTCCGGCAAAAACTAGCACGAGACGATTTGTTTCGATTAGAGAATGTCTCTCCCCCCTATGAAAGCACTTTTCTACCCGCCCGCCTCTTCACGACAGCGCCGTTCAAATCTATGTGGTTGGCAGCGGATGAGAACAGTGCCTACAGAGTGTGGTACTGTACCTGTCAGAGAGGGGGGGGCCCAGGGTGGGTTGTTGGAGCTGTGGGCCTGTTCACCCGCAGAGCAGGGACTGACCGGACTGCCCAGACTGCACGCCGTCTGCTCCTGGAAACACACACACACCACCCACCGCTACGGTTAAAGACCTGAGTATTGATGCCGTTCACATGGTACTGTCAGACAGTTCGCTGTATCGTAGTAGTAGTAAACACACACACACACACACACACACACACACACCTCCAGATAGTCTGGCCTAGTCTGGTCTTCTCGTTTTCTCTGCCCCAGCTCTGGGAGTCCGGCCTCCGCCCTCCCTCCGTACGACGGCGCTCCGTCCGGGGGCTTCTCCGCGCCCGCCGAGGGCTCGCCGTGGTCGGCGACCGCTCCGATGGCGTTGTTGAAGGTGGACAGCAGGAGCTTCAGCAGGCGCTGGGTTTCGTTGACCTGGGAACTCTGGGCGCCGCCCACCCTGTCCCTCAGGTCCGTGTCGTAGATGCCCATGCTCTCGATGACGGCCGCCAGGTTGTAGTTCTGGCCCTCCTCCGCGTCCTCCCCCGGCCCGACTGGGAGGACACGCACACACACACACACACACACACACACACAGAGACAGACAGACACACACACAGACAGAGACACACAGACAGACAGACAGACGCACGCACAGACAGACACACACAAACATAAGACCTTTAATATGGATAGATTGTATAAACTGTGTAACATGTATTGAGCAGCTATAGGCCTAGTTTCATGTATCGTGTTCAGTTTTCTTAAGGCTCTGCGGAACAATCTCACGAGGTAACACTGGGGAGTACAGCTTCACTGATGGACACTGGCAGACGAAAGAGAGTGAGACTGTGTTCTGCTTATTACATTGTATCTCTCATTATATTGTACCTGCTGTCCTTATGGCTTGGGGCAGGGTGGCGTTTTCATGAGTACATGAGGAGAAGCAGCGACTATCATTCTTTGCAAGGAACTGCGCTGACCAGAGAGTAGTACACCCTCTATTTCAGACACACGGAAATGTAAAATGATACTAATACTGGGTGTAAGAATATGCTACTCTAAAAATGCCTAGGGTTTTTCCTCCATCCCTCCCACATACACTCTCCCTTCAAGACTCTTTCACCCTCTCACTCTCTTTACACACCCACACACACACACACACACGCACACAAACGCACACACCCACCCACCCACACCCACACCCACAAACACACCCACACACACACACTCACCCTCACCCTCACCCACCCACACCCTCACAGAACTGTAACAACTTCCTCACCTCTGCTAGGTTCTCCATTGCTTTCCCCTCGTAGGTATTTATACACCCCCCCTGTATCCTCCTCCAGTTTCCTCTTCAGACTGTGGGAGTCCCAGGCCCCGTCCTCCCCCCCGTCGCTCCTCTCCTTCACCAGGGTCTTCTTATGCCGCTGGATCAGCTTCAGCAGCTGCTTCATTTTGTCCTTATCGTACTCGCTCTGAGCCAGCCGGGAGCGCTGGGCCTGGGCCTGGGGTTGGGGCTGGGCCTGAGGCGGGGGCTGGGCCAGAGGCGGGGGCTGGGCCCCGTTAGAGCGGGACATCCCTGGCCTCCGCCTGCTGCTGCTCTCCAGGGGTGGTGGTGCCACCCTGTCCGGTTTCTCTGGCCTATCGGACCCCCCCGAGCCCCCCCAGTCAGACACAGGGCTGTAGTCAGCCGCAGCAGAGGCTGTGGGGGGGGCCACCTCTGTCGGGGGGGGCGGGGGGGGCTGCTGTACGCTCTCCAGCATGTCCTTGGCTTTGGCCAGGGAAAAGATGTAGGCGGCGGGGCGATGGAGGTAGCGCAGCACGGCCTCCATGTTGGGTTTGGGTCGGGGGGCGGGGTGCAGGTTGCCCCTCTCGTTGTACTCTGTCAGGTAGAAGGGCCGGGCCTGGCCGCTGTCCGTACGGACAAGGTAGTCCCGAGTCTGCCGCTCCACCCCGGAGCTCAGGTCCTGGCCTGGGTTCAAGCGCAGCTTGAGGAGGGCGTAGTGGAGGGCGGGGATGAAGGGGCCCAGAGCAGCCAGCAGGGGAGGCTGGGGCTCAGCAGACAGAGGCTCTGGTTGTGACCGTCTGGACACTGGGGAAGTAAGCAAACACACGGGTCAACAGGAGTCTGTGGTCATAAGGAGGAGGTTTCACAAAGGAGGTTTCCTGGGAGAAGATTAAGACGTTCTTTGAGGGAGAAGGTACATTTGTTTCAGCCGCTGGTGAAACCTGGAGCAAGTCGCCGACCAATCAAAATGTTCTGACTTTTATTCTGAAAATATCCGAAATGTCAACATTGTTGAAAATCAATGACACACTCGCTAAAGTCAGCCAAAACATTGCAATGCAATGGACTCGGTGAGTAATCCCCACTACTACCTAGTTAACTAGAACACTACTTTTCATTGGTAGCAGGCTCACAAACCAAGAAGCTGTGTTAGTTGACTAGCGAGGATGTCACTGATTTTCAACAACACTGAAATGTATTTACATTTTTCCCATTAACGTGAACATTAAATCGGCTGCCGACTTCTTCCCGGTTCCATCAGCTGCGGTCACATTTGAGAGGAATTACTTACTGAACTTGACGACTCCCCTCGACTCTTGAAAGACGAACAGAGCCTGTAGGCTTCTCTCAATACGCTCCCGCCGCTCTACAACACACAAAACATAAACCGCTGACTTCCTCCGAACTAAACAAACGTACAGAGACAGGAGAGAGAGAGGGGGAGAGAGAGAGAGAGAGAGAGAGAGAGAGGGGGGGGGGAGCCAGAAAGAAAGAAAGAGAATGAAAGAATGTACCATTGGGATTGACCATCTGAGAAGAAGACAGCAGGAAGAGGAAGCCTTTGTCCATCAATGGCTTCACCATCACCTGCACCGTGGAGGAACAGACAGAACACCCGTCACATCTTCACCATGGAGGAACAGACACATCTTCACACAACAAACACAACATGGAGCAAGTCCTGCACTTGGCAAAGGACTTCATTGACTCCAATGATCTCAACCTCAATTGAAGTATGGGGAAGTAACTGGCGGTCTTGAGGGGTTTGTATAATAATAATAATAATAATAATAATAATTATTATTATTATTATTATTATTATTATAATAATAGGAGATGCTCTCCAATTGGGGAATTGGCTGATTTCTGCTGCTCTACCCAACAAATCAGAAGGGACAACCCGTGTAGAGGGGTCGCAGCCTCTCTCCTCCTCCCTCTTCCTCCCTCCTACTCACCATCCTCTCCCTCTCCAACTTGTGTAGGATCCCTGTGAGGCAGCTGCTGTAGGGCCTGCCCTTCCCATCCACCACCTCAAACAGGCTGCAATACCTCCCACACTTCAGCACTGAAAAACACACACGCACACACACACACACACACACACACACACACACACACACACACGAATGATGTTAAGAATTGAGAGAAAAAACCTGACAAAACACCCACACCACTACCAACTGGTTTAAAGAAGCGTGGTGATGGGCCAAACAGTGTTTCCAGTCAGATGTTCAGACAGTGACTTATTGTTGTGAGTGTAGTTGAGTCCTAGCAGGGTGTTTATGTGGAGGGAGGGTGGTGTGGTGGGGGGGGCTGACCGTCGCGTGCGTTGCTGTAGGTGTCCCACGCGAACAGCACTGATGGGATCCTCCTCTTCACTTGGTCCAGCTGCATGCCTTGATTCACCTCCAATCGCTCAGGACTGCAGCAGAAAACATCAAAACAAACATCAAACAAACGCTGTCTCAGTCACAGGAATGGGGGCTGACTCATATATATATGCAAAAGTGACATCGCACAACTGAACTGCCAGCTACAAATTGTTCACTTGTTTACTAAGTCTTACATCAATGTCAAGAGAAATGTAGAACAGGGTAACCCCCACACTTACAAGACTAACTGTAAACACAGTTTCTGTTTCAGAGCTACATAATTAGCGACAGAGATGTTTCTGCTGAATGGCTGATGAGGTACTCACAGCTTAATGGGGAGGTAGGGCACAGAGGAGGAGCGCAGGCAGACCTGGCAAACCACCTGGCCCTTGTTCATCAGCGTCCCACTCCACACCGTGTAGCTGCTCCTCACTGGCCCGCACCAGGAAGAGGGGTCAAAGGTCAGAACGTGGAGAAAAAACACACTTTACAAATCTAGATTTCTAGTATAATACATATGATGGGGGAGGAGTGCGCTTGTACCTTTGTTTTCTGTTTCAGCGATGCTACTGCTGTTGAACCTATTCACGAGAGAAGAACAACATTAAAAAAACATTGAGACCAACGGTTCGACTCACGTGTGCAGCTGTTTCCCAGGGCCAGGTGTGTGGGTTGGAAGGTACCTGTGTGCGGCCATAGGCGCAGCTGCAGCTCCAGACTCCAAGGCCTTGCCTTTGTACTGGAAGGACATCACGGCGTAGGGGCGCACGTGCCGGGGTCGAGGCTTGATTTCGTCAAATGCAAACTCATAGAAGTATTGCTGAAAGAGATTGCAGAGCCAGTGTGAAGAAAGAGGAAAAAAAAAATGACAAAATGAAAAAGGGATCAAATAAAATAAATAAGTCAACAAACAATTAAAAAGATCCATTAACTAATTCTCCACGAAGTGGCACCCTGTTTTCTTTCTTTTTTGGTTTTGTTTACCTGTGTCTGCTCAAACGCCCTGTATGACAGCAGGGAGGTGACCCTGGCGGCGTTTTTGGACACATGACAGTCGAACTTGGGCGTGGGGTCCATGCCATTCTTGTGCATTTCAGTGATGCTCTTCAGGCGACCCTGTGAAGCAAAACATCACTCACTACATAGATAACCCTTCTATTTAGACACTACATAGATATCCCTCCATTTAGACACTACATAGATATCCCTCTATTTAAATGACCCTGTCCAAATTCCCATCAGATATGTGGCTATAAATATGTGTCGGATATGTGGCTATAAATATATAAACACTATCTAGTTACAGTGTGTCCTGGTTTATTGTAAACAGTATAATGGGCTTCCAATCCATTCAATAAATTACCTTCATGACTTTAAATACGACAATATCCCCACAGGCGCCCACTTCAAACGGGTTGATTTGCAGCAGGTCAGCGTATTTGGACAGATAAAGACCTGAAATTAAAAAAGCGTACACACATCACAGAAAAACATGACAAACGCGGCATAAACAAATATGCGTGTGTGTTCATGGTGTCTATGGACAACAAGGCTAATTTCCGAACCACTGTGTGTATGTTGCATACTGCATTTCACCACGTTTTTTTACCAAGCGTCATTGTCATAAATATTCTGGCCATACTCAGCTGTTGCTAAGCTGCGTATTAGGTGTCCTCAGATGTAACTGTATCAGGAAGACGTGCTAATCGGTCCACCAGAGGATAACGGTGCCCTCACTAAGCAATGGCTTATAGCATTGCCTCACTTACAGTCATACTCAATTAATTATGATATCACTGGATGAACAATTCAAACACATTCCTGATTCCAAAGTACACATACACACAGTACACACACACACACACACAGACACTCACCCATTGCTGGATTTCCTAACGCAGTGATCTTAGAGTGTCCCACCGACAGACCCTTCTCACAAATCCACGGGAGCTGGAAACAGAGCAGCACAAACTTGTGAATAAAAGTTCTACCTTCTCTGCGACGGCTGGCCTATCTCCAGTCCCTGTCATCTGTGTCCCGGGAGCAGCCACAGAGGCAGACTAACCTTGGCTTTGTCTGGGAACAGGAAGCAGTAGGACTCCACGAGCTCTGGTTCCGTGCGGCCATCTTGCTTCAGCTCTCTCCTCTTCTCAATGAACTGTCAGACAGACAAGGGGCAAAGGGCAGATTAGAAGACTCATCGAGTCCAATAGAAGGAAGAAAAAAAAAACGGCAGCTCCAAAAAGAAAACCTGTCAAAAGGAGACACTGGGTCTAAAAGAAAGAAATCAAGCAAAATCCTTCAACCAGAAAGTATAAACTTGTGGTTGGGACAGGTAGTTACTTCCTCATTTTACTTCCTCAGGGGGTGGGGGGGGGGGCAGCAGTTGTAAAGTTAAATACTGAGACGTGTGGCCACACAGTGACCAGCACAGGTAAAGGACGTGCTGCTCAGCTACCTCCTTCTCCAGCAGCTCGTTGTGGATGAGCCTGGCTTTGCAGTAGGAGAAGGTCCCTCGCGACGACGCATCCAGGTAGAAGGAGGACAGGACCTTCACAAGCTCCTCAAACTCCCGGGAATGAGCTGGCAGGAACTGGTACAGGCCTGTAGAGATGACGAGAAGAGTTCACCGGCATTAGTTATACAACATCAGCGCTGAACGATTTAGAAGGGAAAGACATTGTTTATCGTATGCATTCCCATTTAATTTTTTCCTGAGGATCTGGGGGGGAACTATACGATAGGAACCCATGTGGAAATGGGGGCCGGCTCAGACTGTTTCATACTTCAATGTCATTATTAGCCACTTCAGAGAATCTGGCTGTACTGTACATGAGTGGTGGGCCTGTTTCACATGCCACAGGCTTATTCAAGAGGGCCGTGTTAATGGATGTTTCAATAGAAATGTATGGTACTGCGCAGACTAGGTTATCTGATACACAGAGCAGGGACCTGTGATGGCTCTACACACAACATTACTATCTGCCACTGAATATGCCCCACGTGTTCATATAGGGAGGAGTCTGTGGTTTGGGACCATCACATAGGGGGCTATGGAGGCGGTATACATGATTAGTGGTGTGTGTGTGTGTGAGAGAGTAATGCTTAGACTACACATAGGGTTCATCAACTTGCTGTCAAGAGGCAGCAAATTCAGGGGAATCTTTTTTTTTTCTGTATTGGGAGATTGATAAAAAAGTGTTGGCCAAATATCATATATGATCTTGGAGGCATTGTGAGTGGCAGTTCAGCCAGAGTTGGGGAGGATTCCATCTAAATAACAGTCAACACTGTAATTACACTCTTACGACTGAATTACGTCACAGGAATGGAAAATGGAATTCACCCAAACTCTGGTGTAAACAAAAATTGTGTGTGTGTGTGTGGGGGGGGGGGGGGGGGGGGACAGCATGGAAACATATTAGTACAACTTCCAACAGTCATAGCACTCTGTATATCAAAAGGATTCCCTATGCGATAAGTAGACCTACAGAAAGTGGTTGGAACGGCTCTACCATGTCATACATAACCTGCAGGAGAATACACCTAATGACAACTAAATGCACATCCTTCTTCGCTGTAACCTAACCAAATTATTATGACCCCCCAATACACAGGAAAGCGCTAATCATGATCAACAGTGACCAACCAGCCAGTGTCATTCGTCACTATTTCCCAAACAAGGACAATATAGCCAGAGTAGCTAGGACGCATGACTACGAACTGTATTTTGAAACCTGTTTACCTGTCTATATGCAAAAGCATTGGGTAGTCAGTCCTGCCATTGTCCAGGGAGACATAAAGATCATATGCTGGGGCCTTTTACTTGGTATGGTAAGTAGGTCTTTGCATGCGAGCTGTGACAATCATTTTGATGCCACACATTGTTGCCTGTTGCCTGTTGGTGGTCTTGGGCCCAATAGGCCTGAAGGAAACCACAGGCCATGTGGCCAGCATTGTACAATAGGACAGGCCTGAGTACAAAAAAGAGGGCCAGGACAACAAAACAGGTCTGAAGTATGAACTCAGGGTTCAGCTACTTCTGGATTGTCACTAATATGGCTTAGCCAATGACACTGGGGTTAGCCAGGGGGGAAGAGCTTCTACAGTGCTCCATTTTATGGGCCCAAGACCACACACAAGAACTCCAACCGAGGGTCAGGACATGAAGTCTTCCATAAGGGTCACGTGCCATATCTGCGAGGATATGGGATGTGTGGGCTGACTAGTCATCTCTGGATGGTTTCATGAAAGGGGGACATGGTAACCTGCTTTAGTTTAAATGCTCAAAATTGGGGTGTGGTTTGCATCCCCAAATGGACATTACTACGGTCACTTCCCCTCCCCAAAAATGCTTGTTTTTAAACGAGTCTTCGGCTGATCATAGATGATAGCACCATCAACACTGATCCCCACTGTCCTCATGAGCCTTCCAACAAACATGGAGACTTTGACGGACAGCATCGCCATCTCTTCACGTGTTTCCCTCCTGGCGCCTACAGAAACTTACCTGCAATGCCGATATGATATAGACGTCAATAAACTAACCTCTCTGCCCAGATGGATTAAAATGAATCCATGTCAATAATAATCTAACCTCAGTCGACACGCAGATTATGAATCACAGGAGGACAGCCTCTGTAATGTTGGAAATAGTAGTGAAAGGGCACAACCTTTCTTTTCCTTGATCTTCAGCCTCGGAATCTGAAAATTTCTTCGCGGCAACTCTTCAGAGTGTCTCTGGCCTGGTAAGGGCGAACTGGTGGCGCTCCTGCCGTCGGACTGGCCTCTCTTCCGCCGATCGGAGGCCTCTCGCTCGGGCATTACACCGCCGTCTTCACATCCAGGCGGCTGATCGCCATTTTGGTTGGATGTGGCCGAGGAGGTGGTGGCGGCTGGCGAAGGATTTCTCTTGCCGTCGACGCTCTCTGAGCCCAGTTTGCCCGTCTTGAGACCTTCTCTGTCCTTTTTTCTCTCCGCTTCGGCGTTCATGGCCATCTTTTGCGCACTGGGGGTATGGTCTTTCCGCGGGCAATGTAAGGTGTGTACACAGCGCCGCTTCACAGACACATTCTCCTCCTCATCCAGCCTCCGCCATTATGAATATGACGTTGACGTTCTTCTCCAACCACTGCAGAAACGCTGGCGTCACTCTGTTTACATGCGAGCTAAGCCGCGCTCCCTACCGGCCGTTTGGACGAATAACACTTTTCATCACGTTGTTGGACTGACATGTACTTTGTACTTGATTACTGAACTTAGGGGCACTTGGTTTGGGAGGGTTTAACTTTAACCTATTGCATAATTAGTTAGGGCTTAAAAAACTAACTCCACCTCTTACTATCTTTTTTTTTTTTTTTACAGAAAGCTCAACGACATGCTGTCTTTCCAAGCTGAACAGTCTCTGTCCATTAGTTAAATGCTTATATTCACAAATCAGTGTATTTTACTTACACATGCCCTCTAGGCAAATATATATATACCCATAATTGGTGTAGTGAGAGGACTGCAGGCAAACACATTATAACATACTGGGGCTTCACTGCAGTGTCTTAGCCTGGGGCTAGAGAGCTTTTAGCCGTGCCCCTTAGCCGTGCCCCTAGGCACAGCGCAGTGTGAAAAGACCTATTGTGCGATAGAGCATAGATAAATGATGCCGTAGATGTTATGCCCTATTTAAACACCAGAGGGAAGCAAAGTGACACTTTTTTTTTTTACAAAGGCATATGAACCATCCCTGATCTCTCTGATGATGTTTTCTTACAGTAAGGTTTCACCCCAGGGCCCTATTCCACAAAGCTCGATAAAGTTCTAAGCCTCGAAAATGTTAGCTTGCGTTCGGTGCCATCAATGTGGCTCAAATAATTCGCTGCTTGGTTGAGCTCCTTCTGAGTCAGATATAATTAGCCTGGTCCCGACCAGGCTAAAACACAGGCTATAGTCATCCGTGCGTCAAAAAAGGCTCACAGGCGGAAACTAAACCCTGAACGAAAGTTCCTCATGTGTCTTTTAGGAAATATTAGTTCCCACTTCACACGAGATAGATAGATTAGATAGTTTGATTAGATAGTTTGACTGTGTGATAGATAGATAATTTGATATTTTGAAAGTGTGATCGATAGATAGATAGTTTGATTGTGTGATAGATAACTTGATATTTTGAAAGATAAAAAGAAGTAATTGTCTCAACTTGCATTGCCGTCATAACAGCGGTCTGGCTGGCGTAGTGGTTAAGGCTGCGGACTCGAGTTCCAAAGGTTGCGAGTTCGAGACTTGACTAAGTCATTCATTTATTTATTTTTTACATTTAACCGAAGATTTCATGCAAAGGTTTCAAACACCATTGTAATCGTGTCAGTTCTTGTAAATTAGCCTGCACCATAATTTTATAGCCTACAATACTTTTTTAGATGAGATTTTAGATTAGATTCAGACAACGAAATGCAGTAAAAAGTGCGCCTGAAGAGGGATTTGAACCACCGATATAGAATAAATCCTATGGCAGCGGTCGATACCACTAGGCCATTGTGGCGATATGACGGTTTGTAGCCTGCTGCTGATATCACCACAGTAGTAAATATTCATTTATTAAAATATGAACATATAACAATAACTGGGGCTAGTATGACCTACGCATTTAATCGGTCAGCAATTTCTTGCCAAACCATTTCCCTCGCCTTGTTAATTGCGGCAGTATTGCACTATTTTACATCTTATTTTTCCGTCTTCATAAAAAATCAATAATTCGGAATGCTGCGCAAATGTAGTACCCCTGCAGAGTGGAGTATCTTCATTTCGACAGATCGACTCTTCTGGGCTGCGTATGTCTGCGTGCACGCGCCCATATCGAAGATGTGTAAGCCTGTCTTCTGTGAACACTGATGACACAAGGCTGATCCTCATTCGAGGAATCACCTGAGGCTTGAAATCCAATCTCGAGTTCCCTGAGCGCCGCATTTATTTATAGCGCCGCTAAACTGATCCACCTTTAGTGGAATGACCCCCAGAGGTTGCAGGTTTCACTTGAATAATAATAATAATAATAATAATAATAATAATAACTTTTATTTGTATAGCGCTTTTCCTGCAAACGTTGCAGGAATAGTGCACAATGTTACTGTATCAAAATCCCACAATGTGCAACAAACCTTTAATGCAGATGACAGAAAAATAAATCAAAATATTGCATATATGCATCATGTTGTAATAAGGACACATATAGGCATATACATCCGTTATGGTGATATTGAGCCACACTTTTGGCTCAAAATAGTTTGTAAAAAGTCTGATCTTAATAAAAGCTTAGATACACAGAAATAAACTTCAGCACTCTGGATTCAATGGAGTTCTACCGAATAGCCTTGCTCTCAGGATCTTTTCCCATTGGGGAGTCGGTGCCGAGGGGGAAAGTGTATTCACTTCCAGACGGACATCTTACAACATACTGTCCCCGCTGTATAACTGCCTTAGAGAAGTACAATAAACATTAGATTACAACTTAGAGGAAGAAACCCAGAAATAATCACCATTTAGCCCTTTCACAGAGAGGGCCCTGCTTAGTACAGTATCTTCACTCTGGGCTGATCATGCTGCCCCTGCTGTAGACATCGTACTCCTTGTAGCGGAGGTAGTCCTTCAGGCTGGGCGGGAGAGGCAGGAAGGTGATGAAGACTGGGGCTCTTAGACGTAGGCGGCCAAGACTGTCCCTGATCCTCAGGCGACACAGGTGCTTCAGACTACGCACGTTCTCTGCAGACAGAGTTAAGCCAATTCAAGTGATCCTTTGTAAACCCCATGGTGGGATATCAGTTGGCCAACACCCCATAAAAGCATACTCAACAAAGAGGAAAGCCATAGTAGGCATATCATAACAACTGACAAACAGATCTAAAATTGAGAAGGCGGAATTCATACTGAATAAATCAGATAGATCAGATAGTATGCACATCATAACATAAAGAGGAGATGTTGACGGCTAAAAGACTCTGAGGTCTAGTTCTCCTACCTTGAATTTCACATATCTCTGCCCACTGTTTCTGCTTCTTCAGGTCCTCCTTGAGTTTGGTACAAAAGGTCACATGGTCGGTGTAGTCCAGCATGATGCGCACTACCTGTGCAGAGATGTCCTTGAGCCAGTACACTGTAATCACCTCACAGAACTGCAAAGAGAGAAAGACAGACAGAGACAGATAGACAAACAAATGCAGAGTGAGAGACAGACAGATAGACAGACAGACGGAGAGAGAGAGGGAAAGGGGGGGGGGGGGGGGGGGGGGGCCATCACTGTCTGGCATCTCACCACCATGTCTTTGATG
This sequence comes from Nansenia antarctica, assembly GCF_963989245.1. Classification (NCBI taxonomy): domain Eukaryota; kingdom Metazoa; phylum Chordata; class Actinopteri; order Argentiniformes; family Microstomatidae; genus Nansenia; species Nansenia antarctica. The sequence goes on along the minus strand of NC_137676.1, from coordinate 14,075,220 downwards.
ACCGAGGTGGTCCAGGGTCCGTAGTCATGGGAGCTGTTGCCGTAGGGACAGTCGAAGCATCTCCGCACGTCGTATCCGTGGTTGAGGAGCATCCTCAGCATGACCTCGTCTTTCAGTGCGTACTGCAGGGCGGAGGGGAAGTGCGTGGTGTTGACGCGAGAGTAGTAGTTGGCGTTAGCGCCGTACCTCAACAAGGTGTTGATGAGCTCGTAGTTCCCCTGCCGGAGCGCCACCTGCAGGCAGGTGACCGGGTCCTGGTTGACCATCGCCCCGGCCTCCAACAACAGACGACTGGACGTCACGTCATCGTTGGACACGGCAAAGTAGAGGGCGGACCTGCGTTCGTCATCGTATTTGCGGCGCACCCTGGGGTGCAGCATGAAGTTGGGGTCGAAGCCCGCTTGGAGCAACACCTCCAAGCACTGAACGTTTCCCTTGGCAGCCGCAGAGTGGAGGGGGCTCATCCCGCTATCCTTCACCGCCTCCATCTTAGTCACTGGGATCAACTGCTCCAGCGCCCTGAGAAGAGAGGCGGGGAAAAGGCATCTTAGCAGGATATATACAGCGGACAATCAGAGGGATGATTAAATGAGGTCGGAGGTGAATACTGTATCTTCCACTCCTCACAGGAGGTGCCCATGGTAGGCCACGCGGTGGATGGGGAGGTGGCCACTGTCCAGGGGTGTGTTTGGGTCCGCTCCATAGTCCAGCAGAACGGAGATGATGTCAGGGTTCCCCTCGGCGGTCGCGTCAAACAGGACAGAGCCAGAGCCGTCTGACTGAGACACACAGGCTCCTGGAGAGAGAGAAACACACACACACGCATGCATGCACACACGCGCACGCAAACACACACACACACACACACACACACACATACACATTGAGAGGTTGCTTAAGCTCCACATCAACTCCTCACTAGCTGCCACATTGGACCCACTTCAATTTGCATACCAACCCAACAGTCCCACTGTGGTTGCCCTGATCACTAACAACGATGAGACAGCCTACAGGGATGCCTAAAGCCTACAGGGATGCCTACAGCCTACAGGGATGCCTACAGCCTACAGGGATGCGTACAGCCTACAGGGATGCGTACAGCCTACAGGGATGCCTACAGTCTACAGGGATGCCTACAGCCTACAGGGATGCCTACAGTCTACAGGGATGCCTACAGCCTACAGGGATGCCTACAACCTACAGGGATGCCTACAGTCTACAGGGATGCCTACAGTCTACAGGGATGCCTACAGCCTACAGGGATGCCTACAGCCTACAGGGATGCCTACAGCCTACAGGGATGCGTACAGCCTACAGGGATGCGTACAGCCTACAGGGATGCCTACAGTCTACAGGGATGCCTACAGTCTACAGGGATGCCTACAGCCTACAGGGATGCGTACAGTCTACAGGGATGCCTACAGTCTACAGGGATGCCTACAGTCTACAAGGATGCCTACAGTCTACAGGGATGCCTACAGCCTACAGGGATGCATACAGCCTACAGGGATGTGTACAGTCTACAGGGATGCCTACAGTCTACAGGGATGCCTACAGTCTACAGGGATGCCTACAGCCTACAGGGATGCGTACAGCCTACAAGGATGCGTACAGGGATGCCTACAGCCTACAGGGATGCCTACAGCCTACAGGGATGCCTACAGCCTACAGGGATGCCTACAGTCTACAAGGATGCCTACAGTCTACAGGGATGCCTACAGTCTACAGGGATGCGTACAGCCTACAAGGATGCGTACAGGGATGCCTACAGCCTACAGGGATGCGTACAGCCTACAAGGATGCGTACAGGGATGCCTACAGTCTACAGGGATGCGTACAGCCTACAGGGATGCGTACAGGGATGCCTACAGTCTACAGGGATGCGTACAGCCTACAGGGATGCGTACAGGGATGCCTACAGTCTACAGGGATGCCTACAGCCTACAAGGATGCGTACAGGGATGCCTACAGCCTACAAGGATGCGTACAGGGATGCGTACAGCCTACAGGGATGCCTACAGCCTACAAGGATGCGTACAGGGATGCGTACAGCCTACAGGGATGCCTACAGCCTACAAGGATGCGTACAGGGATGCGTACAGCCTACAGGGATGCCTACAGCCTACAAGGATGCGTACAGGGATGCGTACAGTCTACAGGGATGCCTACAGCCTACAAGGATGCGTACAGGGATGCGTACAGCCTACAGGGATGCCTACAGCCTACAGGGATGCCTACAGTCTACAGGGATGCCTACAGTCTACAGGGATGCCTACAGTCTACAGGGATGCCTACAGCCTACAGGGATGCCTACAGCCTACAGGGATGCCTACAGCCTACAGGGATGCCTACAGCCTACAGGGATGCGTACAGCCTACAGGGATGCCTACAGCCTACAGGGATGCGTACAGCCTACAGGGATGCCTACAGCTTACAGGGATGCGTACAGCCTACAGGGATGCCTACAGCCTACAGGGATGCGTACAGCCTACAGGGATGCCTACAGCCTACAGGGATGCGTACAGGGATGCCTACAGCCTACAGGGATGCCTACAGCCTACAGGGATGCGTACAGCCTGGTATAACCGACTGGAACGGCAGCTGCACCGCCCTCGATCGCGAGGCTTTACAGACGGTGATGAAAACGACCCGGTTCATCACGGGCTCTGGGCTCCCAGCCGTACAGGATATCTCCTCCAGGAGGTGCAGGAGGAAGGCTGGGAAGATCATCACGGACCGCAGCCACCCTAGCCACACCCTGTTCTCTCTGATTACCACCTGGCAAACGGCTAGACCAACGGGTTCCAGAACAGCTTCTATCTACCCGCAGGCCATTACCTCTGCCTCCCCACTGCTCATCTGTCACTACCTCAGCAGCACCCCCCGCCCCTCACCCCCAGCACATTTGCACTCTGATACTACTACTATTGCTACTGCCCAACATACTGTACAACATACTTTTTAAATTATTATTATTATTATTATTTTATTATTATTATTATTATTATGTTGTATTGCATTGTTGATTGTTTGAGTGTTGTTTTTCTGCGTTGATGTCTACTACATCGTCTATGTCTATGATAAATAAACGTTGATTTGATTTGACATGCATACAGCAAACCCACCTTTTTCTAGCAGGACCTCCACCACGTTCAAGTATCCTCCCTGTGCAGCCAGCGCCAGCGGGGTCTTCTGGTTGACATCACATAGGTTTGGGTCAGCACCAGAGTGCAGGAGCAGACAAACAAAGTTCTCCAGGCCCAGGAGGGCTGCCTCGTGGAGAGGGGTACGCTCCAGGCTCCCTGTTTGGTCCACTTTGGAGTTGTAGCGAAGCAAGAGTGAGGCCAAGTCATACTGGTCATTCAGTATAGCTGAGGAGAACAGATGAGAGAGTAGAAAGAACTAAAGAAATAGGTAATCAAATGATGCATCCTAAAAAACTCACTTGACGTAAAAAAACAAAAAAAAGCCATAAAGATATACACCCTATATTTATACTGTATACAGTACATCAAACAAACCATGCTACTTCAACATCAAACAAACCATATTTTATTCACCAATCAGTCATCAATCAATCAATGTTTGGAATGTGGTATTTCTGCGCGCACACACTCCTCCAAGACATCACACCACTCAAAGGCCTCCTCTAACCTCGGGGCTAACTGCCACCCATCAAATAGAATGCTATAAATCATCAAGGCTTGTGTTGAATACCTGCGACTAGTGGAGAATCCTCGTCATCGTTCTGGACGTCTGGACTGCATCCGTTGTGTAACAGGAATGTAGCGTTCTCCCTGAGGCCCTGAACCACAGCCAGGAAGAGTGGCGTCTCCCCCTCTAGAGTACGGCAGTGCACTGCACCCTGGGGGGAGGCTGTACCACACCCACACCTCTGCAAGTCATGCTTATGATACAGCAATAATGGACTCCCTTTTCACCCTGTCTCAAAAGTGCTTGACAGCTTATGGAAGGTGCTCTCCATCTACCACCAGTGTATAAAACCCACCTGTTGTTGTGTTAGACCTGTACGTGTTACTGTTACTGTCTGTTGATAATACTGTGTCTGTGCAGATGATCATCTGTGCAGATGATACTGTGTCTGGGCATACCATGTGAAGATACACACGCAAGGATTTCATGATTCAGTTGTATATTGTATGTTTCTTTACCGAATAGACTTAGACTATCAGAATACACTTCAAGTACCTGAGTAGATAATCTCCAGTATGCGTCTGTTTTCCTGTACGGCAGCCTCATGGAGAGGGATCCATCCTTTGTCGTTGACCCTGGACATGAGCCCCGGCTGCTCTGTCAACCTTCTCAGTGCCTCCTCGTCCCCTAGGGAGATGTGAGGAGGGACGGACAGGACACAGGGTTCATAAGAGGAGTCATACAAAGTAAAAAATCAGCAGACTTTCGATCATACCATTCGTCCATTAGGGCCCCTAGACTCTGGAACGACCTGGCTGAGGATATTAGGTTAGCAAGCTCAGTATTCTCTTTTAAATCTCTTCTTAAAACAATTAGTACTATTAAAGCATTTTTGTAACATTGTTTTAAAAAGGTAAAATGTATGTAAAATAAAGTTTATGATTGTATTATTATTATATTATACGAGAGAGGGCATCTACAGGGAAAAAGCACTGCTCTCACCTTCTTTTATTGCTGTAAAAATCTCATCTGGGTCGACGTGAATCCCTGCAGAGTCCCTGTGGAGAGTTATTGTACAGAACAGTGAAACAACATGTATAGTTGCAAAGATCGGAGGATATACAGCATATAACAAATATGCAGGTATTTTTCAGTGTGGGAGGTCTTACTCTGGGATCGGACCTCTGAGCTTGTATTGCAGCAGGCTCTGTTCGAGCATGTACTGTGTAGCCTCATCCCAGTCATCTTCTGATCCATCAAACTCATCCCCTGCCTCTGTCTCTGTGTTCATCTGTCGCTCCGGAAAGGATTAATTCACCAGGAAACAACTGACTTGTGCTGTGGAGACATGACAACAATAACGAAGACTGTAATACATGACACCAGAGAGACCCAAACCTCTGACACATGAGTCACCAACTGCCTTAGATACCAAGAGGGCCTCATGGGACATTCCACAGTAAACATGAAGAGAGACCTGTGCAGTCATGCTGTGTACACTTGTAGACGGGTTTGCTTGTGATTTAAATTTAATGTATTTGTATTTAAATGTATTTAAATGTGGCTGATGCAAAGACGGTGATCGTCTGATCTTCCACTGTGAATGGTGATCAATGCCCCCCCTCTCTCAGCCCGGAAAACCTTTTTACAGTTGAATGAGCATATCTGGTGGGAGAGGATATATAACTTGTTGTCAATTCCTTTGCTATTATAATGTATATAGTATATAGTATAGGCCAACGGGCCTCTCCCATCGATGTCTCTGATGTCCTATTGTTGTGATGGTATTTAAGGACAAGGACAGCAAGGTTTTCTTTGAGTTTTGGGTTAGGCCTGTAATGGGCACCATGCTCCTGTGTTAGACTCCATTCATTTAGTACAGTTTGTTTATTTTATATCTTTCTTCTGAAACTGTTAAATTACTCTTGTGCATTAATGTGATTTTGTGCGCTAGATAAAGGTTCTGTTAGAACAGCACGACATAATCGTGAATAGGTCATCACATAGGCTTCTCCATTATTCATACATGTATACTGTGGAACCATGTGTGCAATGATGAACGGCTTTGTCAGCTTGAAACTTGAAACTTGAAAACTTTAACTTGAAATAGCTGCCCCATTTCTCTATATTGATATTAGTAAGCCTGTTGTTACCAGGGTCTAATACATCTCTGTCCAACATAAACACACACACACACACACACACACACACACACACTCACAGGAATGTAAATTCGGATGAAAACATCAGCTAAATGGCTTATATTATTATATTAGAAACATGTTGCAACTAATCTGACAGTATAGTTAACATGCAACAGGCCTTTCACAAACAGACGGCACCCTGTCATAGAACTGCAAATGAACACACAGGGCAACATTTCATGCACTGAACCACTGTCAACCCCATCAGGGAATCATTTTGTATCAAAATGAAGTTTTTGTTTTCTGTTTACCTTCAGTCAACAGGCTGTGTCGGTGGCCTCACTAGCTTTAGTAGGCCACTCTGCTCTCGAAACGCTATTTATATCTCCCGCTATTTATATCTGATCATGGGGTCGTCCCAGCCAGAACCTGGCAACACTATATACAGTTTAACTGACTGACTAAACACCATGCAGGCAGGCAATCAGACAGGGATCACACACTGTGATAATCACAATGACATCACAGACAGTCACGCAGACTCTTAGTCGACTCATCAAATGCAGAGCTTGTCATAGTGTCCTGGGGGTTTGAGTTGCCAGGACAGTGTAGAAATACAACACATGGGCACAAAATCAGAATCAGAATCAGAATTATTTTTATTGGCATAGTATATTTTCACATACAGGAAATGTACTTGGTGAGTTTGGTGCATAAGACATAAGAACAAAAATATACAGTGGGCCAGAGGAAAATATTTAAGTATCTAAATAGAAAATAGAAAAAGGTAGCCTGGTTTCTTCAAATTGCATAGAAAACGTATTTCATTATCTTTTGCAAAAGGAGAGCAGTTTATAGCACGACAGACAGTCTGTCAGTCAAAGTCTTCTCAGAAAAGTCCAGACAGAGAGCTCATTTTAAAGCAAGGTTTCAGAAGATGATTACTAAGGCCCAAACCAAGGTGATTTACACGTTAGGGCTTCAATGAGTCAGGTGAATATAATTCCAGGAACTATATTCTGAAGTAACTCCATGCTTTCTAAAGTATCCGACTGCGGTGGCTGTTGTGTCTGGTGTTAAAAACCATGGGTTCCTCTAAACAGTTGTCCAAGGATGTCAGAATCAAGATAGTTCACTTCCACCATCAAGGAGAAGGCTACAAAAACATTTCAAACTACCCATTTCCACTGTCAGAAACATAATCAGGAAATAGAAAATAAATGGGAGTCAAGGCAAGATCTGGAAGACCAAGAAAGATTTCAGATAGAATGGCCTGAGATCTGGTGAGAAATACTCAGAAGAACCCACACATCACTGCAAAAGAGCTGCAAAAAAAGAGTAGCAGACACCGGTCTAGTTGTTCACAGGACATAATATTTAATATAGCATTTAGTATATCATTAGTGGATAAAATGCTTGTGTGTGAAATAGTGTTGTGTCCTCCATAATTAGCATAAAGCTCAGTCGTCCAGTTGACAGAGCATGGCCACGCCTCTCTTGATCCAGTGCTGCGGCCGCTTGCTGGTGGGCAGCATCATGGTGATGACAAAGTTGGTGGAGTGGCCTGTGGTGGAGAGGGTACCTTTCCTCTCGCTGGTCTTATACAGCGGGCACACGTACAGGGTCTGAGCCTGCTCTGTACCCTTTTTCTCCGCTAGGTGGGAGGGAGGGAGGAGAGGAGAGGAGAGAGACGGGGGAGAGAGAAGGAGACAAAGAAAGAACAAAAAATTATTAAAGACGGAAGATATATATAGAAAGCCAAAAAAAGAAAAACACCCATAATGTAATAGTCACCTACTACATTTCAGGTTCAACCATGATCTATTATTTTTCTCTTGGATGAGAAACAGATGCAAATATATAGATATGGATCACTACAAGTATCAACTTTCTTACTGGGTTTTATCCAGATAATGGGGACAGTATCAAACAGGACTTTGGGGTGCTGCTCTGCCAAGACTCCACTGTAAGGAGAGAGAAAACAGACTCGGTTAATTGAAGTCTCCATTAACGCTCACTATGTTTTTATGGTGTTTAAAAAAAGGATAAGGCAGCTATACCTCTTCCTGTCCCAACGGGCTCCATCCAAAAAGAGCCCGTGAATGTAGACACCGTCCTCAGGGGAGGTATCTGAGGTGTCGATGGGAAGAACCTGTCAGGTGGGAATAACAGGACTTTATAGATCAGCAGTGAGTACAGCAGAGCCCTGTCACACCGTTTGGGTTATAACTGGTTAATAATAATAATAATAATAATAATAATAATAATAATAATGTCTAAAAGAAATTGATGTAGTATGCATTCTGTCTGTGTTATTCTGTCTGGGAGACTTATTTCTTCCCAAAAGTGCCATGTTTGATCACATCCATAGGACCGCAGCGGGATCCTGTTGGTGTTTGTTTCAAATCAAATCAAAATCAAATTAATATAGTGAAATGCTTCATGAATCTAGCTCCTTTTACAACAACAGTCAATAAATCATTACGTCAATAAATGAACAATACAATACAATAAGGTAGTAAGTAATAAAGCAATAAGTAATAATAAAGTAAAATAAATGACAGTGGTAGTGCAAAAGTAGTGCAACAGGGTGCAGTGTAGCAGCAATGACTGTTGTGATCTGTCCCAGAGTGTGTGTCATTTGACCTGGAAGTCGTAGCCGAGCAGGTCGATGGGGATGGAGTACTTCCTGGCGTAGTTCTGCATGGCTCCGGTCAGGAAGGCCTGGGTGAAGAAGAACCCAGACAGCCAGAACACGCTGGGCTTGTTGCTGTCGTACCAGTCCTGCCAGACCACGGAGGAGAGGAGGGAGGAAGAGACAAGAAAGCAACTCTTAAACACATGCAGTATTAATTTCTGTTTTTTTAAGCAGATTCGTTTGAATCAAGGTCATTCAAACTGAGTGAAGATCTGATACATGTTCATTCACCGTGCCTCTCTTTTAATAATAAACCTAGAACCTTCTTTTTTTTATTCATAGAGTGATATCAATACAATGCTAAGAGTGGGTCAGATTTGAACTATTGACTATGGAACCCGGTCTGACCTGCAGGAACTTGAGTTTGTTGAGGAAGTCGGTGACGTAGCTGCCCAGAGGTTTGAGGCTGGGGTAGGAGCGCTTGGCCCATTTCTCTGGCAGCCTGCCCACCATCAGGCTGCCTGACAGGGCTTCCAGCTCAGCGTCCATCACCACCAGCCCCTTAATGGCCTTCAGCAGGTTCTGCAGACTCACACGGATGGTAACACACAACCTGGGGAGAGGACGGCAAAGCTCTAAGTCTCCATTATGAGAATGATCTTACAAAGGAAATACAGAGAAGTCAGAGAGAAGAGGTGCGTGTCACGTGATGACATACGTGTTGTAGCGTTCCATCTCCTGCACCAGCACAGTGTTCATGCTCTCCTCGTACAGCACAGGGAACTTCAGCAGGGCAGACTCGATGTCAAAGTTAGCCGGGAGCTAAAGGAGGCAAACAGCGTGTTTCAACTGACAAATCGCAAACAAATGGTTCCAGAGAGGACATTCGATATTCCGTTTTCTGACAAGACCAGTATCGGTGAGGTTGCTAACCTTTGTGAGAATGTCATTTGCGATGGCGAAAAGGGTGTCGTCTCCCCCGGAGCTGGCCCCTCCCTTAGAGCCCCCTCCCTGGGTGAGCAGCAGGGAGTCAAACAACAGTTTGGTCTGCTGCAGGTCTTTAGAGATGTCCACGTTCTCATGCATCCCAAATACCTCAGGGTGCTGGCTGAGCGGAAGGTTCTGCCAACATAAGACGATCAACGTGATTGTATCACCTCCAAAATGTATAAAGACAGGCAAGGGAGATGTATTTATAGAGCACATATTCATCAAAATTAATGTAAACTCATAGTGCTTTAGAAAAAATGCAATAAATGGGAGAAATGTGATCAAACTTCCTAGTTTTAGTCAGGACTCTCGCAGCAGAATTTTGAATACGTTGTAATTGTCTAAGTGCCTGTTTGGAGAGTCCTGAAAAAAGGCCATTGCAGTAGTCTAACCTTCTAGATATAAAAGCATGTTTTTCAAGATCCTGCTTGGACATATAACCCCTAATTCTCACTATATTTTTAAGATGATAATATGCAGTTTTTGTTGTTGACTTAATGTGGGAGTTCTGAATCTAGAATGACACCGAAATTTCTAACCTGGTCTTTGCACATGGACTTTTCCCGCATCAGTGTTAAGGTTAATGTCATTAATGTCAGACAATTATAATGACTCGTTTTTATTCATCCTTCATTCATACATGTACAAGTGCCTGTTCCATTTACATTCCAGTCAACCAGATACATACAAGTCATATTCCTTCCCTGTACCCCTTTTACCTTGATGAACTCCACATAGTCGTCATAGGTGGACTTGGGCGGGGCGTAGTATTTCCTGCTGGGGGAGAAGGTGTAGCGAGGGTTCTCTATGATGTCCTTGTTGTAGAAGTCGGCCAGGGTGGTCATGAGGAGCCTCCTGTCCCAGTCGTCAGTCACGCGGCCGCCGTAGTTACACTCCCCTGTCAGGTAGGTGATGGCCTCGAACGGGACCTGCTCGTACTCCTTCACAAAGAGCTGGGGGAGGGGGGACCATGACATGGTGAGGGAGGGAAAGGAGGCAACTGTGGGGCTATACAACCATACAGCCATTCGACAACTGTACTCTCAATTCAGACACTGTATTGGTTACTTCCCTATTCTCTCTATTTTCTAAAGGTCTGACTTTTGTCAAATCAAGTTACTGTGTCCTCTCTGTATCTCAAGTTATAGGACTGTTACCTGCAGCTGTCTGATGCTGATACGCAGGTCCGACTCGTTGAAACCGTAGGGGATGTTCCAACCCAGAGGCCCAAACTTCTTCCTCTCCTGAACCAGAGCATGGAAGAAGCAAACTCCATACAACAGCTTCTCCCAGACCTAAAAAAAACAACCACAGACACAATTAGACACAATTCTAGCCTACTATGATATACGGATAATTGATGTGTCTCTAACACATGCGCGGTGCCTGGTGCGTTGGTGTGTGTGTCCTCACATACCAGCTCTTTGTCTAGGCAGTTATTGAAGAAGTCCTGGTCGGAGACAGGGTCTGAGAGGTAGGACTGCAGGAGGTTCAGCCTGAGACCTGTGGGTGGCTCGTTGGTCATCTTCACCCCGTTCTGCAGGATGGTCACCGGGAACTGACAGAGGGGAGGGGGTTGGAGATAGGCACATTCAGGTACACGTATCTACAGTACATATAGAAGTCTCAAATAATGACGTATGAAGTGTTATGGCGAATCGGCGTCCCTGACTGGACAGCAAAGGCCTATTCTATTGTGTTCTGTCCTATTCTGGGTTTTGTGTCTAGGGCCAGGCTTGTGCCCTACCTTGGGTGAGGGGTAGCTGGTGAGCCAAAGGCGGAACTCTGGGTGACAGGTCTCGGGGCTGAAGTCCTCACAGATCTTCTCCAGGGTGGACATCCAGGACACCGCCAGGTGGCAGTTCTGCAGACACACCCAGGTGCCCTCCCTCATGGCGGAGCGGATCATCTTGGCCGCGATGGGACCCTGGCCCTGGCCCAGAGAGATGGACTGGAACTTAGTGCCACCCATGTTCTTGTCGTTGGCAAACTTCAGCAAGCCTGGAGGAGGGAGGGAAGTAGAATGTATCAGCCAGTAGATGTATCAGAAAAATTGTTTGACATTTTTTTTACAGAATCATTCCCAGGAACCAGAGATATTGGTGACACAACAAACGTGTCTTTGATATTGACTACTTGAGGTCACTTACTGGCCATGGGGTCTGCGCCAGGAGAGAGCACAAACACTAGTGGGAGACTGGAGTTGGAGTCCGTGTAGCTCTTACTCAGGTCAAAGGGCGGGGGCTCAACAAACTTCTTCCCCAGTTTGTCGGTCACATAGTTAGTGATGGCCGGCACAATCTAGAAAATGAAGTAGTATGTAAACATGAGTAATCAACATTCATTGCTGGTTTACTGTACAGTGTAAGGAAGAACACAAGGATATCTAAAGGAGAAATGCACTGCTTTGGACATTCACATTCTCCTTGCTGACCTTGTCTGGCCTGAGACAGCGGTAGATGATCATCTTCTGCAGGTCGTTGAGTTGTTCACACCAGGGTCTGGGCAGACGTGTGTTATAGGGCTCCTTGCTGTCGTAGATGGCCAGGAAGTCCTCTGAGCTCTTCGTGAAACTCTCCCTATGGGAATCACAGCACAATCACCCAATTATACAATATTCATATTACCTCCATATCCCAAGTTATCTATATCTATAATGTACAGTTTTACATTCACCATTCAACAGAATGAAGGAGACATTTTAACTGTTTATTAGAGAAACACACGAAGAGAGCTATAATTCTGCAATGAATAAACCAGTTGTCTGTCTATCATACTTTAGTCCCTGGAGCTTGGGGAGGTCGCTAGCCCTGCAGATCTCATCCCAGCTCTTGTCCTGCAGCCAGGTGGGGTCTGGGTTGGGCATGCTGTTCTGCAGACCCACCCCTCCAGTCAGCAGGAACATGAAGTCAGAGTACTCAATCTCCTTCTTCGCTCTGAAGGGAAAACAATAACAACAAGACATAAACAACCACAGTTGAGTATAAGTGACTCTTAGTTATTCAATGTGCATTCATCAATCAATCAATCAATCAATAAATATCTCTACAACAATTGTTTTGCACTGATCAATCCTAAAACTGGTCTGTGTGTGGGAGACTCACAGCAGGAGGTTGGAGCACAGCAGGAAGGAGAAGAGGAGTTTGTCCTTCTCAAACAGGGAGCGACACACGTTGCAGTACAGGTTATAGGTGAAGTGATCGATCAGGTACTTGAGCCTCTTCTCTAAGATCTTGGACTTTCTATTACTGAAATAGAAACGTTGGTTGATGAGTTAGGACGAATCAGCTTCAGTCTTAGTGCCAAAGTGCAGAATTATTATTGACACCTACTGTATCTATACATCATACTGACTCAAGTCTTTGCTGTGTTGTTGCATTCCAGAAGTCAATAATTTCTCATTGTTTCTCACCTGTCCTGGATGGAGTTGATGTAGAGGTTGACGAACCAGTTGAGAGAGTACTGGTACATGGGGTCTATGTTGGCCAGGTCAGCGATGGTGAAGAACAGGATGGAGGAGTGCTTGGCGATGGCCCGGTAGCCCTCTCTCGACTCGGCTATCTTGATCTCTGTCTTCTCAGCAATCTGAGGACAGGGGGAAGATGTTAGATTGGATAGATCCAGGCTCATCTCAGTCCAACACTAGCCTATGTCCCCTGTCTTTCTATGCAAAAGTACTCATGATTTCAGAGTAATGATTCGGTCTATGAAATGACATATCCCATCGGTTAAATATGCTTTAAGACGTCTGTATCCTCCACTGTTGTGTCCAGAGTCAGACCTGTTGTTTCTTGGAGATCTCGTTGGACATGATCTTGGCTGAGTCGAGGACCTGGATGGCGCTCTCGTCCTCCAGGATGTTCCCCTCAGATGAAGACAGTGTCTCCAGGATGTTGTCTTCAATCTCTTTCAGCTGCTTCTTATTGGCTGCAGACTGCAAGATCAGGGCGTTCCTCTCCTCCTCCAGCTCCGGCCTGGAAACAGGGACATGACGATGACGGGAGTTAGTACCAATAATAATAAAACATGGTTATCGACTGGAATTACATTGAAAGAAGTCAAAGTTGAGTGAGTGAGTGTGACTGAGCGAGTGAGCGGGCGAGTGAGTAAGTGAGTGAGTGGGTGAGTGAGTGAGTGAGTGAGTGAGTGAGTGGGTGAGTGAGTGAGTGAGTGGGTGAGTGAGTGAGTGAGTGAGTGAGTGACTGGGTGAGTGAGTGAGTGGGTGAGTGAGTGAGTGAGTGAGTGAGTGAGTGAGTGAGTGAGTGAGTGAGTGGGTGAGTGAGTGAGTGGGTGAGTGAGTGATTGAGTGTCCCGTTTCCCCACCTCTCCTTTGCGACCACAATGCCAAGCAGTTGGTCCTCGAGGCCCTCTGGCGTTATCATGAAGTTGAGCAGGGACACCTTGGTGGCCAACTCTGGCAGGTAGTGGGGGTTACGCAGCTTAGTGGTGATGTAGAAACGGAAATCACACGAATACTCAATCACACTCTCTCCTAGCCTGATGCAGTCCATTCCCCCTGGGTGAGATAAACAAAACAATGATACAATCATTCAGGGGTAAACATAGATTATATACCTCATCGTTGAGGTACTGACAACAATTAATCAAGAGGGAGCTCCCTCTTGATTTATTGTTGCCAGTACCACAACAATGAGGTATATAATGTAGATAATACTGTGTATGATCCTTGCTAAATATGACAAATGTTCATGTTGTGTTCAAATGCTTGCTAAATATGACAAATGTTCATGTTGTGTTCAAATGCTTGCTAAATATGACAAATGTTCATGTTGTGTTCAAATGCTGACAATTCTTTCTGTTCTTTTCCCACAGCTCTTATCACCATGCTGTGTAGTCAGTTAATACTCATATGACACCACAGTAAACAAATACAGATGCTGTGTTTGATCTTTAGTACGTCAGTATGTCCCCCTCTCCCGCACCTTGTTTGAAGGTCTGTTTGAGCAGCAGCGGCTCCAGTGATGGATCCAGTTCCTCCCCTACGTTCTCCAGCAGCAGAGGGGTCCCAAACTGGATACAGTTCTCCAAGGTTCTCATGAAGTCCCCATCCGTCAGCTTGATCACACTCAGGTTGTTGTCCTTCTCTGAGTTCTTCACCCACTTATTGGCCTGGCCCTGAGGGTCAATCATCAGGGGCCTACAGAGGAGAGAGAGAGAGAGAGAGAGAGAGAGAGAGAGAGAGAGAGAGAGAGAGAGAGAGAGAGAGAGAGAGAGAGAGAGAGAGAGAGAGAGAGAGAGAGAGATGAGTGGGAGTGTCAGCAGTGCTGGTCATGAATAGAGTGTGTGCATACTGCCATTCTTAGTCATTCATAGTCCCCTTAATTTATTTTACAATGTACAATGTTAGTTTTACAATCCACAGTCCTGATGGTAACCATACATGTATATGTCTCAGTTACAGAACCATGATATAGATATACATTTAGATGTAACCATACATGTATATGTCTCAGTTACAGAACCATATAGATATACATTTAGATATACACCTTAAACAAATGACGTGTTAACTGTGACGGCTGAAGGGAACTCACCATCTTCGTGAGTTGCTGACGATGACACCGTTGTCTATGGAGAAGCTGTCCGTGGGCAGCCCCGCGATGTTCCAGGCCCGGATCTTAATGGCGTCTCCGAGGGTCTTGCTCAGGGAGAAATCGTCAGACGACGGAATGTCCTTAGACTGGGGGGGGTTATGGAAAACAGAGATTTTTGTCAACTCTAAGGAGGTGTCCTGTAATGTGCTGAGCCAGATGTGGATACCGGTGTCACTATGACAGACAGAAGGCCTCTGGGATATTTTTACTCTTGTGTAGTTGTACATTGGATGTAATAAAATACATTCTGATATCATGACTATTATTTTCGTTTTTGATGTTACTCTTATTATTTGTAATGTGTCTGTTGGTTTTATTTGCATATCTGTTTCATCTATTTGTAAAGCACATTGTAACATTGTTTAAAGTGTATTAAATAAAGTGTATTATTATTATTATTATTATTAGTAGTAGTAGTAGTAGTAGTAGTAGTAGTAGTAGTAGTAGTAGTAGTAGTAGTAGTAGTATATTATATTATTATATGTCTGAACAAGATGGAGGTGCTTCACCTTGCAGAGTTTGGTCCACTGCTTAGTGCAGTTCTGTCTGAAGCCAGCAGTGAAAGCTCCCAGGTAGGCGATGACGCCAGCGGAGATGAGCACGTCCCCGGTCAGGTTGTCGTAGGTGTTCTGCAGGTCGTCCGCGGCCTTAGACCACCTATGGAGGGAGAGCAGACTCTCAGTACACTCAACCGTACCATAACAATTACTGTTGTCGTTGTTTTAGCAGTCCGGAAAACATAAAATATAATACACACACTCACACACACACAAATAAAACTAAAAGCTAATCCCCTGCCAAATATATAACATGATTAATATAATATAATATAATATTGATATAATAATATTAATATAATATAATATTGATATAATAATATTAATATAATATAATATTGATACAAAAATTATCTCCATCATCACAGCACCTGGTCTTCTCTCCTCCCAGGCCTCCAATTAGTTTCTCTGCCCTCTCCAGCTTGCGGGCGCACAGGTCGACCTGGAACTCCAGCTGGGCCTTCTCTTCCGTCTTTTCCTTAAAGGTCTTCTGTAGCGCTGCCAGGCGGTCCTCCACCTCCTTCAGCTCTGCCCTCTTCTCGTTGAGCAGTTCCATGGTGGCGGCCAGAGACTGCTGGGCCTCAGCCAGGTTGATCTTCTTTGGGCCCACAACCTGAACGAGGGATGGAGGGAAGGCATTAAATAAGAGGGAGAGAGAGACACACAGTAGGAACGTAAAAGTTAAACGGTTGAAGGCCAAGTTGCAGCGGGTGATACGTTCAGCAGAGAGGGTGATCGGCTGTCCCTTGCCCTCCCTCAACTCCTTGCATGACACCAGGGCTCTGAGGAGGGCAAGAAAGATCATGGCCGACCCCTTCCACCCCGGCCGAGGCCTCCTCACCCTGCTTCCCTCTGGAAGAAGGTTGCGGCTGCCTAAGGCACTGAAGGCCCGCCACAGGCTCAGTTTCTTCCCCTCAGCCGCCAGGCTGCTAAATGACTCTGGCTTCCCCCTCCCCCCCGCCTCCAAGTCTGCCCAGGACTGAACATGCACTAGACCTTGAATAACACTGCACTTTATATACAGCACTATCCATGCACTGTCTGTCCTGTGTTGTCCTGTTTTTGCATTTGTATTGTACTTGTTTTGTTCATATATATGTGAAAAAAGCATAAATGCACCTTCTGTAATGCCAAAGCAAAGGCTATATGTGTAAAGCATAATGGCAATAAACGTTATCTGAATCTGAATCTGAAGAGTGAGAGAAAAAATGTGAAGAGTTAGAGACAGTGTGAGGAGTCCTCCTCATCCTGCTGCTTCCCCATTGGCCGCCAGAGACGGCTTATTGTTTTTCTTGTTTCATGTCTTTTAGTTAATTGACATAACCTGTGCCTAGTCATTTGGCCAGCTTATAAGCCTGGCGTTTGCTACTAGTTGGGGGCCTTAAGGGCTATATGAGGCTACCGGTATGTTCGTGCAAATTTGTGCAAAAGCACAGAATTTGGCCCGGATGTAGCTCAGAGTATGCTCTAATGATTTAGCCAGGGCGCCCGAGCCAGCGACCACTGGGGTCGCCATGGCGGCCAAATCAATATCGCCGCCCTCCGAAAAAGGTTTTGGCTATAACTTTTGAACCAAATTAGCTTCAAATAAAAACTTGGTGTCTTATTTATGTTTCTTGGCCATTAGAAATACATTGGAATGCTTATATTTATAATTGGGTGTGTCTGGACCCCTAATTTGCATATTTCCAAGATGGCGGCTCCCCGAAAATGAGTTTTACCATAACTTAAACAATTTTTTTAATCCAATATTGACCCATTTTGAATGTTGGGGAGCATGTGGGAGGGCCAGACCTCGTGAACTTACAGACAGTTACAATTTGAATTTGAATTTTAAAAAGCTGTTTTACAGTAGTGTGACTTCATGCTTGTGTGCAAGTCATAAAGATGGACAGTAATGTGTACAACTACTATTTTCTTCCTCACGTAAGTTATTATAATTCATCATTCATCATCAGTCATTTTCATAATATTCCAGGATCCCGCTCTCTGCACCTCACAACATTAGCTAGCTAGTTAGCTGGCTAGCTAACGCCCAGGCTCCACTATGGCCATCGAGCGTTGCGTCAGCGTTGCGTTGCGTCCGGAATTGCTGTCAGCCAGGGAACGTTGCTTTTGTAATCAATGAAAGGTGCTCCACTGCCTACGTTGCGGCCGCG
The DNA here is from genome assembly GCF_963989245.1 of Nansenia antarctica. NCBI lineage: Eukaryota > Metazoa > Chordata > Actinopteri > Argentiniformes > Microstomatidae > Nansenia > Nansenia antarctica. Next base: position 14,057,463 of record NC_137676.1, on the reverse strand, counting down.
TTGCGTTGCGGCCGATGGCTGCGTCCAAAGTAAACATTCGGCAAAGTTTGATTTATGATGGCGAACGCAAACGTATTGTAACGATCCTGTATGAGGCCCCGTTAACAGCTCCTCCAAGGGAGTTAACTCTGTTGGTGTTGTGGTTAGCGCGGCCGTCGGTGATGCGGGAGATCGGGGTTCGATTCCCGCATGGGGGAAATCGCGGAGGCGCGCTCGTGTTTCAAAACGTGCATGAAGTCTAGCGCCTAAGAACTTTTCAAACCACTTCTTAGCGCTAGGCGCAAAGTCAGATCGCATAATAGCAGGGGCGCCTAGCGCACTTCATTAACATATGAACACTCCCACAATGAGTAATATATGCACGGGAGTCTTACGTCTTATGTGTGGGCGCCTAGCGACACCTGCATAATAGCAGTAGCGCGTATGAAGCGCATAATAAGGGTGGCGGTAGGTCTTAATTAAGACTTAAGACGGCAAGTTAAGAAGTGCATAATAGGGCCCTTGGTGTTGTGGTTAGCGCGGCTGGCGATTATGCGGGAGATCGGGGTTCGATTCCCGCATGGGGCGAGTTACACTACCAAGTTCCCGTTCGCTACAGTATATTTACAATTGTATATTGGCTGTTGGTTATAATTGTATATTGGTTGTTTTCTGGTGTTGTTTTCTTGTTTTGCTCTGTTTGTAGTCTACTTGATGTCTTTTTATCATCAGTTAAATCACCACAGCGGTTAATCCACTAATAGAGAAGATACCAGATTGAGAATGCACGTAGCCAACTACTCTATAGCTTGTGCCTGGTCGCAGCTATTGCGAATTGTGAATCACCACAGGTGCTTGAAGCTTGTTGCAGAAATGGATGACGAACGGCTGATACTTGAGGTGGAAAAATCTATATTTTTATATGCGACAAATGACGGTGGAGCAGGTACAATGTCAAGTTAATGCAACGCCGATGGCGAGGTGACGCAACGCTGGTAGTGGAGCCAGCCTGTAATATTCTACAGTAGCTGGCTATCAAGATAACAATGACTGATGCCTTCTTCTGTTTACACGAACACAGCCCATTGTCATATATGCATTCTTATCATTTCAATTGATAGGAGACATGCTGAAAATAAGGTATTGTCTTGTTTTACTTCTGTCTACAACTACTATTTCCTGCAACGACAACATGTAGGCTACAATTTCCTCAATCTCACGTAAGTCATGTATTATGTCATCACAATATGGCCTCTACCTCTACCTCTAGTAGCGGCACCATTAATTGGGACCTATGCTGTCTCTGCCAATGAGATGCTGATGAACTATTGCAAAGACCCAAGATACAACGACTTGTATCACTAGAAAGGGGGAAAAAAAATTCTTAGCTATTGCTAATGTTCTTCCTTCTTCTGTTAATGTTACAATTGATCAGTTGAATGACGGTTCAGGTATTGCAGCAACGCTTAAAACACATAATGCTATGTATCACAAACGCTGTAGAAGCTACTGTAGTAGTTGTCGTGTCAAAAGGGCTCCAAAGTATGACGTTGGCTCCTCCTTAGTAGTGAGTCCTAAAAAGCTTCGATCATGTCAACCCAAAGCCTGTGGCATTTATTGTGTCATATGTGAGGGGGAGATATGGATGACCTTCACAAGGCAGTAACAGATAATGTTGATTCCAATCTGAAAAGCTGGGCAGAATCCTGTAAACATTTTTAGCTTCTTGGTAGATTAGTTACACAAGCTTCAGATGTGCACGCAGCAGGTGTGTACTACATGCCAAATGTTATCTCATGTTGCGATATGCAGCAAAACGGCAAGCATCTCATGACACTGCCAGGCCAGGGTGTCAGAAGGGGAAGCATCTACCAGTGAGTGGGGGACAACCTTTGAACATCTAACTATTGCACAAATTGTTGCCCTGGTTGAGGTTTCAGATCCTCCTTCACAATCTCCTATTACGGCAACTCTACAGGAACCTTATGAAAGAACGCAGGTGTTTCAAGCAATATCTCCTCAGCTATCTGCCTGAATAGAGTGAACACCAGAAGGGGAGGGAAACCTACATCGCAAACAAGGAACAAGTGGCTAAGAGGAACAATTGGTTCAGGATGAGGCAATTCTGTTGATGAGGGCTGCCTTGGTTTTACACAAGTACTGCTTACAATGAGGCCACACATTTGACGGCTCCTTCCTGACCAACTGTCTCACAACATCTGTTGCTGAACCCTTACGAGTGTTCAATTATATCGTCCTCCATGGTCCAGAGTTCCTCAAACCCTGTGCAGCTAATACAGAAGATGCCAACCTGCAACCGAGAATGTCAATGTCAGAAGTACAATGCATTTGGCGGCACCCATCACACCTGCAAGACCGACGCAATACGTCACAGCAAGGAAATTGACATTTGCCAATCGACCTGACCCAGAAGCCAAACAAAACAAAAAAAATGCATTATGCAAATTAGGGGTCCAGACACACCCAATCATGAATATAAGCATTCTAATGTGTTTCTAATAGTCAAAAAACATAATATAGACACCAGGCTTGCATTTCTAGTTCATTTGGTTCAAAAGTTATAGCCGAAACCTTTTTCAGAGGGCGGCCATATTGATTTGGCTGCCATGGCGACCCCGGTGGTCGTTGGCTCGGGCGCCCTGGCTAAATCATTAGAGCATACTCTGAGCTACATCTGGGCCAAATTTGGTGCTTTTCCACAAATTTGCACAAAAATATCCCTAAGGCCCCCATACTCCTGGGGCCTCATTCATAGAACGTGCTTAGATCAAGATTTTGATCTTACCCGTGTCGTACGTAGAAAACCACGTCAACGTAGTGATTTATAAAATTTCAACGTGAGTCAATTTCATCGTGGAAACGATCGTAGCTCGACGTCGAGTATTCAACTTGCTTACGCACATTACCTACTGGTTATGCGGAGTTATTACAGGCATGTGAGCCGCACTGCCTACTGTAATTCATGCAAGTGGCTCGTAATAAAATTAACGATGTTGTTATCAGCCGAGAAAATGAGTTTAATTCAAGATTGAAAGGGAACTAATGTTTATGATTGTATTTCAGTCTTTCTTTATATCCCTCCGGAGCTGTCTATCTCTCTTCAACATGCCTATATATACGCGCTCCAGAACGGACCTTGCCCGGCCATGCGCTAAATGATACTGGATTTCGAGTTGAGTCGGGATGAGGGGGAATGGCACCCCTCCCTGAAATAAAAACAGTCCAAATCATCCCCCGTCTAAAACTGCCATCTCCCCTTTCCATCCCTTATGTCATTTTATCAATGAACGTGGTATTACTGCCCTCTCCCGCTTCCAGACGCATGCCTACCCTATAATATAGTATTAACGCCCTGTGATAGCGGCTCAAATAGCGGCTGAATGAAGCCAAGTGCTATAATATAATATAATACAGACAGTACATAATATATAATAATTATATTATTATATATTATATATATTATGTATATTATGTACTGTCTGTATTATATTATATTATAGCACTTGGCTTCATTCAGCCGCTATAATTGAGCCGCTATCACAGGGCGTTAATACAAACCACATTCACCTGCGTTCATTTCCAAGTATGTTTGGTATTTATAGAAGGAAGCACGTACGCAACTTTAAATCATCTCAGCTCGTTTTATAAATAATGCTTACGACGGTTTAGAAAAATGTGCTTACGTCAAAGTCAAAGATGACGTTCAAGTACTTATTTATGAATGAGGCCCCTGGTGTTCAGTCGTAAGCTATTGTTCCATGGATGTACAGTACCGGTGTTTCCCTGCGACTATTCTAGTAAAGTTCAGTTTAATTTCGGCAATTCTGGGACTCCTGTCTCCTCTCTGCTTTTGGGTCCACCCTGAACTACCCGTTACAAAAAAGCCCACAACCTGAACAAGGGACAAATGTAGGGAGGGCATTAAATAAGAGGGAGAGAGAGACAGAAGAAATGTAATAGTAAAACGGTTGGAGAGTGAGAGAAAAAGATTGGAACAGTAAGAGACAGTTAAAGACCAAATGGAGAGAAGAGCAGTATTGAGAACAATGGGAAGACTCTGGTACCTTGGCCACTCTGTCATAGACCTCCATGGCAGTGATCCACCGACACAGGCCCTCGGCTGCCGAGGAGGCCTTGGACACTTTGGTGGGGTCAAAGTCAGGGTTGGTCATGTACTCACTGCGGATCTTAAGCATCACGGCGACCTAGTGCATAGACAAAAGTATAATTATTGAAAAGCAAAAGAAAATCTTTTTAAAAAGAAAATATCTACATTAATCTTTGCATACAATGAAAAGATATATTGAAGATGTCATCATGACTTACAGGAATGTTGTCCTTGTCATACTCCCGTAGGTCTCGTAGGAAATTCATGTCTCCAAGAAGCTTCTTACTCGGGCCCCAATAGTCAAAAATCTATTCAAAGGTGACAAAGCAAACATGATGTCGATGTATGAATTGGTACCAAAAACATTGTATCATCACTGACTTTTCTTTTCACAGACTGAGAGGTTCCCTAACCTTCTGTCCAGTCCCGGCCGGGTCGGCGATCTTATCTGGTTTCATCTCCTTCATCACGCACACGGCCGCCATGACCAGCTTCACCCCCATTGGAGGGCTCTTCATTGACTTCACAATGGTCACGTCAGCGGGCTGAAAGGGCGGAAAGCATATTCATTTATCTATGGAAGAAGACTGAACAAATAAAGACGTCAACGTGTATTTTGGCATTTCGACGTGTATTTTGGCCCAGTATCAAGAAGACCTCCATGTTCTGTCGCTACCTAGTGAAAGAGAGCGTGGAACGGTGACCCTCTAAAGACCCTAACCTCATGAGTCGTTGTCTTGAGATACCGCATGAGGTTGTAACGAAAGAAGAGAAAAGATGCAGGTGTGACCCTAACTTTGGCTGGTATGAAGGGGTAGGTGTAAATAGGTGGAATGAGATACTGTATGAGCTTGTAACAGTGAGAAGATGCAGGCGTGCCCCACCTTCAGGGTGTCGAGGGCAGAGAGGGCCATCTCCAGGGCAGGTATGGCCTCTGCCAGTTCACTCTCACACTCGTCCTTCAGTGCCTGGGACTCATTAGCCTTTATAGTGGCCGCCTCCTCGTCGACACGCACCACCTTGCTCTTGGCCTCCACCTGCACCGACTCCACCTCAATCACCTGTCGGGGGGCAGCAAACGCACGTGACGATTGGTACTGATATACCGCCTTCGTAAAAGATAGCATTTACACCTGTCCCTCAGGTAGGGCAAATACAATAAAGTGTGGCGGAGGTTTGTTTCTCACCTTCATCATCTTGGTGTTGTCTATCTTCGCCTGCTCCAGCTTAGGCTGCAGGTCCACCAGCTCCTGCTGCATCTCGCTCACCTACCGAGGGAGGACGACAATCATGAACGACTGTGACAGGCCCAGCCCAGGGATGTACAGTGGGGCCAGAGCACTCACAGATTAACTGAAGAGAACTCGTACTCTATCTCTAGGCTGCTGTGTTCACATCCAGGTGATAAAAGGCTATGCATCTCTGCTAAAGAATCCCTCCCGACTCCTTAGATGTCCCGAACAGGCACAGTAGAGTCCTCCTGACTGACGAGAACGTGTGCAAGCAAGCATTTCCGTGTACCTGAGACTCGGCGAAGGCCAGTTTGTCCAGGCCATTGGTGTACCTCTTCTTGGCCTTCATGACCGTGTCCCGGTTCTGGGAGAGGAGCTGACGGAACGCAGCGATGAGCTCCAGGTAGGAGGTGGGCGTCACGTAGTTATGGCGACCCAGCTGAGACAGGAACCTAGTGACACAATGACATTTTCGGAGGTGAAATATGGGGTGTGATATCAAAAAGAGTGAAATCTCCTGCTGTAGTTGACATACTTGTGTGACAGCTGGATGGCGGAGGTGTGAAAGGTCTTGCAGATGCACATGACCTCCAACCTCTCATGGTCACTCATCTCCAGCGTTTCCAGGAACTTGTTGGCCACTCGCTCCAGTGCCTCCTCTGGCCAGGGCTGGGAGGTATAGATTGGCAATGTGGAAAGGATTAGGAAGGGAGTAATTAGTAGAAAAAAACAGTCTGTCATCAGATTCCAAATCAATCTATCTACGTACATATTCTTCTGTATTATCATTTTAGTAAAGGTTGTGAGTTATTAATATCATGTTTTGCTGAAATTAATCACCAATTAATCTACATTTTAGCCCAATTTAAGGATGCTTTCATTTAAATGGAATTGGAATTGTTTCTAATCAAAGGAATTAACATGTTAACTTTGGCAGCCCTAACTTTAACTAATGAATAAAACTAAATTCACTATGATCACTACTCTTCTTCTCTCTGTGGCTCTGTACCTGGAACCAGTCGATGGTGCAGCAGTTGATGAGGGAGGGGAACTGGCGTAGCCGGTTGCGGAAGGCCTCCCCTATGGGACTGAAGGCCACCACGATGTGCAGGTTCTCTCTGCAGCGCGTCACAAAGTAGGCAAACAGGGCCAGAGGGCTGAACTCCACGCTCTTATTACCAGCCTGGGCAATAGGCCGAACCGCCTGGTGAGGATGAGGGAGGGAGGGAGAGAGGAAGGGAGGGAGAGAAAGAGAAGTGAGTGTGTGTGTGTGTGTGTGTGAGAGAGAGAAAGAGAGGAAAGGTTAATCGCCCATTGCCATTGTTCACATCAATATTCATAACAATTGTTCTGATCATTTTAGTGGGTACCAAAGGGATGGGCAGAGGCCTACTGTACCTCCATAATTTCCTGCTTCTCGTCCACGGCGAAGAGGTTGGGAACCTCTCCTGTGTTCAGGACGCTGTCCACATCTTCTAAGAAAGCCTCTTCCTTGATCTGAGCATCAGTGAGCAGGAACACTGTCTTCTGACCTTTCACCCCTGCACTTTTCAACAGGAGCTGCAGCACAGGTCAAAGCATACAGTCAAGAAATGGAAACTTCGGACTTCACTTCTGTGATACAGAACACTTCATAACAAAGCTTCATAACAAATCTTATAAAATAATCCAGATCCTCACCTTGAGGTCGTCCCTCCACTCGTTCATACCATAGCTCTTGGAGATCTCTGGCTGGAACAGGGTCATCTTGGCCATTGAGGTGGCCAGGCGGGTGATGGACTGGCGTCCGCTGCCCCCGACCCCGACCAGCAGGGCATTGCCCCCCGGCTGCTTCAGCACACGACTGATACGGGACAGGTGCTCCAGAACGTATCTGAAACCCAACAGAAATGAAACTATTTGACAATGTTCTCAGCAGATAAAGGGCCATAGAGATCCCCATTCCAGGGAATTCATAGAAAATCAAGAGACGGTTTTACTGGAAGATGACGAGGTTCATGCGGTTCTTGTTTATCTGGTTGTACTCGTCCAGACAGAGCTCCACCACCTGGCCGAAGCTCTCCATGGAGGGAATTTCAGCATACAGACGGTCATTGACTTCCAGGTCAGGGTTCATGTAGTCCCCAAACAGCAGGTTACGCATGTCCTCCTCACACAACTGGACAAGCAGAGGAGAAAAAAAATTATTTCCATGATTTACTTTCAAAACTACATAAAAAAAACATTCAAGTATCGCAGATATTCACAAGTGAATCTCATCAAAAGCTTAAATATGTATAACAACCACTAAAAACAACCGCTGTTCTTACAGCTCTGTTTCCATGCTTCAGGTGTTCAAATGACTGGTCGAAGCTCTCCTTGAAGTGGTCTTTGACGATGTTGTTCATGAGTTGGTAGAGCCAGGCCCGGTCCTGGTCGTCCACCAGCCTGTCGTAGTAGACGCGGAACACCTCGTGCACAAAGAGGCGGATCATGGTGCGCTTGTTCTCCAGGGAGTCCTTCTTCAGCAGCAGACAGCCCTGCACCACGCGGGAGAAGTCCCGCAGGTTGAAGGTGTAGTGGGACTTTGCCGGGGTCGGGAGAAGGTTGTCCATGGCTTTCTTGTACACCTTTTTAGGGATGTCAAAAAACATTTGAGGTAAGAGAGGAGAACTGAGACGAAAAAATGTTGGTTGAGAGTTTAACATTTTTTATTTTTTTTTATTATATTTAAACTTTATTATAGCAGGGAGTGCCATTGAGACCAAGGTCTCAAGCGAGCCCTACATACACACAGTTATACTTAACAATAATATTTCATACACATACAAAATTACAACATAATAAAACAGTACATGTTATACAGTACATCATATTAAAATTCGGTGGACTGAACAACAACTTTATTGAACGTCTACAGGACTCACCTCCATGGTGGCAGCCACTATCTGGTTCCCCACGGTGAAGTATTCGGGAGGGAAGTCGTTGTTTTTGAGGTAGAAGGCGACCACGTTGGAGAAGATGCGCACCATGGTGTCGTCGCTGAAGGCGTTGATGCTGCAGATGTTGAAGTGACGCAGGAAGCGAGGCGTCACCGCATTCCTCCCGCCACCAGGGGGCCCCATGGCGGAGATAAGCTGCAGGTCCACCAGGGTGATCTTAGAGGTGTCTTTTATGTCATACCTGCAGACAAAACAAAACACATCACAAAAAAACAAACAGTAATTAACAGAATTTCAATGGTAAACTAAAGGGCATCTACAATTTTGGATTTATACTTTATGGTCTTTTCATGTTGCATCTGCAGACACCGGTTCTCACCAGTTTCCATGATCAAAGTACTGGCGGAGGAGTTCCACGGGAGGTTGTGCACCAAACTGCTCCAGCGCCGGCATGTTCATGTCATCCACAAAGATCACACACTTCTTCCCCATCGGGGGGCCGTACACTCCCTTCCTTCTCTTATCCAGCCGGGACATGATGATGTTCTACAAAAAAATTGTGATATTAAAAGATGAGAGTCTATTTTCTTGGAATACACCATCTTTGCAATAAGCTTAACACATAGTTCTGACACTCAGTCGGTGGGTTGGGCTTGGGTGTGGGTGTGGGTGTGGGAGCTGAACCACGCAGCAACCCAGACCCCTGACTGTCAGAGACAACATACCCTTCCCATTCATAGACTGTTTTAGACTGGTTTTAGTTTTAGACTATGTAGTTTTAGTTTAGTTTTAGACTATGTAGGCCAGGTTTTGTATTGTATTTGTTTGTGGTGGATGTTGTATGCCTGTGAACAGGTCACACTTGAAAATGAGCCCTTGGGGCTCAATGTGTTTTTTACCTGTATAAATAAAGGTTAAATAAATAAAAAATAAAATCACATGAATTGTCCCATATGTCTTTGTGTGTGTAATTGTATTTTGTGTCTTTGAAAAATAAAATACATACAAAACATGTTCTGAGTCTGACGGACTATTCCTGATGGTGACTTTGATGTCAGTTATTAGGTTTAGGTTTAGGGGTTGAGTTGAGAATGAGTGAAAACAGTTCCCTGGTGCTCACCTGACTCTGGTTGGCGCTGGTGCGGGCTGAGAAGTTGATGAAGAAGGGCAGATAGCGGTCCTTGTCCAGGTTGTTCATGAGTTTCTCCTTCACGTAGACGGACTTCCCAGTGCCGGTGGGACCCACAAACAGCAGAGGCCTTTACACAGACAGGCACGCACACACACACACACGCACACACGCACACGCACGCGTACACGCACACGCACACGCACACGCACACGCACACGCACACGCACACGCACACACACACACACACACACACACACACACTAAGATGTAGTTAGTGTTTAACGATCTGTGAAACTACAATGTAAGTGATTCCATAATTGACAGCAATGGAGGTAAAAAAGCTCTCCAATGATTTTTAGATGAATGCAATATGCTTTTAAATACTGGACATAAAAGACATCTGTTACGGATGAATCGCCATATGTTCACCATAGCATGAGGTGTGGGGACGCAGGCTTACACTCCGTAGTCGATGCAGAGGTCCATCAGGTAGGTGTAACGGACCGTGTCGATGGTGGGGACGATAATATCCTGCACTTTGGTGTTTTTATCCCCCAAATTGATATTCTTAATCGAGTCGGTCCAGTGGACCCAGCGGCCTTTCCCTTTGAACTGCGAAGAAGAGAGATAATGTTATCTCGGTGGGATATCCCTCCCTATTTAAATAAATGCGTGAAGAACAAAAATGTCAGTGATCGTGTAACGCTGTGTCATTACCATACCTCGTAAGAGTAGTCGTAGACCAGACCTTTCTCCTCCATGGGACACTCCCATCTTGACACTAACGCGGGGATGGGGTGGTGCTCTGACTTCCCAGAGATGACCTCCCTGAGGAAGCTATCAAACCTCTCCCTGCTGTCTGCATCACAACTGCCCCCGACGGACCACACCAGGGAGAAAGCGAATGCCGCCTGTATGAGAGAGAGAGAGGGGGGGGGGGGGTTGTTTAATACATGAACCCATAAAAATAGAATTAATGGACCGGCAGCCATAGTGAAAATCTACTACCCATAATCCATTTGTTTAATCTCTTACCATGATCCAGGTGCGTATATTTTTGTTCCCTGGATCCTCCTTCATGGGTTGGGTGAGCAGCATCTCAAACAGGCGAGTCAGGGACACCACTGTGTTGCTGTTGCTAGTGGCGACAACCTCCTGCAAGATACAACAACCATAACTCTTGGAGCAGATGCACCACATAGTGTGTGCTGTGATAGGGTCATGGCCAAGACACTGTTGCCTCAATCGGATTCCTCTAATGGCAGCCATCCCTGTGCCCAGCTAGACCAGACCAGGCTCAGGCCCAGCCAGACCAGACCAGACCAGGCCCAGGCCCAACCCGACCAGACCAGGGCCAGGCTCAGGCCCAGGCCCAGCCAGACCAGACCAGGCCCAGCCAGACCAGACCAGGCCCAGCCAGACCAGACCAGGCCCAGGCCCAGCCAGACCAGACCAGACCAGGCCCAGGCCCAGCCAGACCAGACCAGACCCAGGCCCAGGCCCAACCAGACCAGACCAGGGCCAGGCTCAGGCCCAGGCCCAGCCAGACCAGACCAGGCCCAGGCCCAGCCAGACCAGACCAGACCAGACCAGGCCCAGGCCCAACCAGACCAGACCAGGCCCAGGCCCAGCCAGACCAGACCAGACCAGACCAGGCCCAGGCCCAACCAGACCAGACCAGGCCCAGGCCCAACCAGACCAGACCAGACCAGACCAGACCAGGCCCAGGCCCAGCCAGACCAGACCAGACCAGACCAGGCCCAGGCCCAGCCAGACCAGACCAGACCAGACCAGACCAGGCCCAGGCCCAACCAGACCAGACCAGGCCCAGGCCCAACCAGACCAGACCAGGCCCAGGCCCAGCCAGACCAGACCAGACCAGACCGAGGCCACCCACCCTGCAGTGTTTGCGCAGCATCCTGAAGGAGGGGGGTAGCAGCCAGTGGAAGAGCTCCAGCATCAGGGCTGTGTTGTCTGGGGCCTGCAGGGGCTCCGGGAGGGTGTTCATCCAGGACGCCACCAGGGGCTCCCAGCCCAGTTGAGATGGCTCCATGTAGATCATACCACACCTGCTCACCGTAGCCGGCTGGGAGGGGGGGGGGGGGCAGTTAAGTAGAAAAGTACTTGTAAGTATGCACAGAGTTACAGTTGCAGTGTAAAAGATTAAGCAAACGGTGCCACAATGGACACACTCCTCGGCTCCCAATAACGGCATTGCTTGTTGACTTACCGAGGCTTGTGACAGGTCCATGGCTTCAAAAATTAAACTCATCTGATTGGACATCTGGATGATCTCTCCACTCATCAAGCACAGCTGAGGGAGGAAAGAAAAACGTAACATAGAACACCAAATATAACCCAAAATGTTTGCCTCATGCCTCATGCAAGAACGTGTTTGGTAAGTTTCTTAAGTTATATTCTTACCTTTTTGTTGTCATCAAGCACAGTGTTCATGCTTTCAATCCACAGGGTGTCTATAGGCCCGTCGAACACCACCCATTTACGTTCCGGGGTCTCAGACGATGCGAACTCACGAAACATGTTGGCGACAATCCCATCTGCCCACTGAACAACACAAACAGAGACAGTGAGAGCAAATACAACTAAAATACACATTTGTTTTTTCCACATTATGTGAGTGACAGTATAGCCATCATTATTTTTAGTTGTTAATGCAGATCATTTGTTTGGAAGAAATGAAAGAGTATGACATAAAGAGAAACAGAAAGGTGGAGCCCACCTCATGGGAGACGGGGTCGAACTGGCCGAAGAGCTGTCCCATGGTGATCGACTTGGGGTTGACCGTGATGTAGAAGACCTTCTCCTCCTCATTGAATCCTCTCTCATTCATCAGGGTCAGGGTGTCTGCCAGGACATGCAGCACTTTGGTCTTCCCAGCAAATGGTTCCCCTACCAGCATGAACCTGCGGGACATAGAGAAAGACCCAATTCAAAATCATACACATATATTCAAAACACATACAGCGTTCAACGCTGAAATCCCTGTGAAGCCAAATTATAATCGAGCAATGGTAAAAACATGGTTGTGTGAAGCATTCCTTACCCATGTCTGACTATCATCATCTCATATGTCTGGATCATCTTCTCCAGGAAGACTGGCGCCGGTTGCACATTGTGATTCTTACAGCACTCTTTCGTGCACTCCAGAAATTGCTTGGGAAGATAGAGAATTATGTGAAGAAGATATAAACAACATATATCAAATAATATACATCCATACAGTATCACATCCCTCTGACAAACAAAAACGAAAGAGACTACATCCAACCTGGTAGTCGGCCACAGGGAGGGAGATGCCAGGGAAAAGATCACTGGTGATTCCGTTGAAAAGGGGAATATCGTGAGAGAGAAACTTGGGCTCGTTGACATCCTTGATTGACCTCAGAAGCTGGTTGTACAAAAACGTGGGAAAAAGACAGAGTACTGATCAATAACTTAACAAAATATCCATGTACAAAATCAAAACAGTATAAAAAAAAAAGGAAAAATGGAAGAAACAAATTTGCATTGTGATGCTATATCACAAAGTCATCTTTACGTACCAGTATATCTTCGTTCTCATCCGGGAATTTGAGTTTGAGGTTTCCTGCTGCCACCAACACTGCTTTGACGGCCCTCATGCCGTAGTCGTAGTGAAACTGGGAGGAAAGCTGCTCAGAGCACAGCCTATAGGTCATCACGATCTTCACCGACAGAGGCTTGGCACTCATGAAGCCATAGGAGTACAAGGAGATCTCTGCTATCAACGCGTAGTTAGGGACCATCATGGCCACTGTCCGAAACAACACCTGGTATGGATGAGGTCAAGAAATGTGTTACACTGTGGGTGATGACAATTCACAACAAACAAAAAAACAAAACAAAAAAACCCCAATCAACTCTAACCTTCAGGTTGTCAGGGAGTTCTGACCGTCCGGCGTAGCCCGGGTTCATGGTGATGGCCACAAAGCAGTTCGGGTTGAGTTTAAGTTCAGTGCCTTCAAAGTCAAAGTACTCCATCTTCAGCTCGATGGCCCTCTGGATGCAGAGGACCTGCTGGGCCACCACAGACAGCACCTCCAGCTCGATGCGGTTAAACTCGTCAAAGCACGCCCACGCACCAGACGACGCCAGGCCTTTAAAGAACTGAGAGACGGGACATAGAGAAAGGACAAACACGTCTGTTTCTCCGCAGCCACCGCAAAAAATAAAGATCACATTTGGGAGTGGAAATGGTTCACAAGAAAAAATGTCCCACAGGGAATGATCATTAACTTTGTTGTCATGGTAACTGTACAAAATGTCAATAAATATATTTTAAAATAATAATTTTTAAGTAACTGTTACCTTCCCCATAGCGAGGTAGTCCAGACCATCGGAGCAGTTGAACACAACACACTGCACAGCGAGCGCTTTGGCCAGGTCTTTAGTGGTCTCAGTCTTCCCCGTCCCGGCCGGACCCTCAGGGGCTCCCCCGAGACTGAGGTAAAACGCCCCAATCTAAGATGGAGGGACAACCGGAAGTGGGAGAAGGAAGACACAAGTGGCAACAAAAAGTCAGATCTGCCCTCAGCGTTCCATTAAAACAAGTGCAAAGGCAATGGAACACTCCAGAAACCATTGCTCTGTGTTAGTCCAATGATTGGAAGGATTGACCTGGGTCAGGTATTTTTGCCATTTTGCATTTAGGCCAGGTGATTTACCAGGGTGCGGTAGCATCTGTCGGTCAGCGGAGTGATGACCAGTCGAGGAGAGTTTCCCAGGTACTCGTAAGCGTACTTGACGTCACAGTTGATGATGCGAACGCGCACATTGTCATTGGTCCAGTAGTACCTGAGCTGAGCCAGCCACTGGAAGTCTGTCTCATGTGAGACACCTGAAAATGAAGGAAAAATAATCAGACAAACCGTTGAAGACACTGTTGTTCATAGTTTATTTTTTAAAATGTCATTGTGATTAGGATGGAATGATTTTTATTTTACTATATTTACTGTTACTCCTCTTAGTGCTTATTATTTATGTTTACATTGTATGCTATTACACTGTATTGCTAACATTTCAAGATGACCTTTCTCTATGAGCTCCATGACCACATCCCTGGCGTGCACATCGATAGTGACCAGCGCCCCCAGAGTGGTGCGAGTCTGCTTGGGCAGCTTCCCTCTCACCAAAGCTACTATGTCAGACAACTGGTTCTGCAACTGCTCAAAGTAGTTCTTCAGCCCCTGCAGAAAAGAAAATACATCAAATAAATCATACTCAATATAAGAACTTGGGGTAAAAAATAAAAACATTCCATACAGTGATTGATTGATTGATTGGTAAATAAAACATGGTTACAGATTGGTTTAATAGCCAGGCTTCGTGGGGACTTATATATAATATATAATACCTCAGGTCCTCTTCCGATGGCCTCGTGCACCTCCAGGGTCCAGAAGATCTGCGAGGTGCAGAGCACCACCTGACCAGGCCACTCCCTCACCCACTGATCCCGCTGGGTCTCACTGTAGGCCTGCAAAGGAAACACCACATTAGCATCACTCAAAGTCACCTGTTTAAACACACTCTCAACACAGAGATGGCTATGATGCCTGCTCAAAGTGAGTCTGTGATTTACGGTAAAGCGCATATATTGGTTTGTGGATCTTGATGTAGTGCTGTTGACCTGAACATGACTTCCATGACAATAACTAACTACTGTATTGTGTCACACTGCTGTAACTTGTCATAGCAGTGGAAGAGTGACCTCACCACTCTAGAGCGGGCAACCACGTCTCTCACGCTGCGCAGCATCACGTCCTCCACCTGGACCAGCCACTTCTCCACAGCTCCCCGGGCCTCCGAGGTAGAGATCAGCTGGATGAACTCTACACGCTCCCCCTCACTGCTGTACATGGCCTAGAGGAATCAATGAATGAATAAATGAATAATTTTTTGTGTCATTGGATGCAAGAGAAAGAAAGCTTGCTTGGAGCACACACAAACACATGTACGCACGGATGCAAGCACACACACACACACACACACACACACACACACACACACACACACACACACCACACACCTCTTGGGTCATATGAGAACCCAGTGTGTCTAATAAAGGTGTCTAGTGACACACTGCTACTTGCCTGGATGTCCAGGTTGGGCAGGAAGTCCAGCTTGGCAATGCCCTCGAAGCACTTCTTCAGATGGGGCTGCACACGCAGCGGGTCCTTGGTCTCTGACAGGATCTCTAGCATCTCGTCATTGGACAGGAAGAAAAACCTGGAGAAGAGAGAGGGAGAAGAGGGAGAGAGAGGGACAAGAGGAACTCATTGCTGCTACTGTTTAGATGATGATGTTGAGGTGACGTCAACGGTAAAAAAGCTGGCATTAGTTGTAAATTCTGGTTAGAATATGTGCTAAAACAGCATTACAGTGCAAAGCTGATGATCGCACAGTCTGAATTACTGCGCACGTGGAATATAAACATTTCAAACTGCGTTTCAATACCGAGGGAAGAAGAGACGTTTCTTCTCGAGGTAAGCGTTAAGTCCCTTCATGATCTTGTCCAGAAGGTCATTGGAATCTTGGAGTCTTTCAAGCAAGCGTGGTAATGAGGTTGCTGGCAGTATCTGAAATTACAACAGATGTGCATGTCACCGTTATACAGATACGTCTAACTCATACAGAGAAATCTATATATACACAAACACACACACACACACACACCGGTCTTTCCAAAAACCGGCAACCGTTTGGCCACCTAAAAACTCAGTGACTCTTCCTACCTTGGGGTCCTTGACGCAATGCTTCATGACCTCCTTCCAGTCCTTGTCAACCGTCTGGAAGAGGCGCCCTTCTTCGGGCATCTGCTGCATGATGTCGGCTGATGAAAAGATGGGCTCCAAGTAGAGCCACTGTGCCTGCACCTTCAACCACATATCTATGGTGTCCTGTATACGGATCAGACGCTCCTCCCACACCTGAGGGCGCGCGAGAGAGAGAGAGAGAGGGGGAGGGAGAACAAGGGGTTAAAATGCACGGTGGACCTGAAACAGCCTCCAAAATACCAGCTCAGCCTGTGCGTAAGCCGTGATACACTACACTAGCACCACACAGACAGAAATGGATTTGCTTTGACATGAAACCCACCTTGATCTCGGCCTCAAAGGGCTTGATGAAGGGCGAGCCCCTCATGGTCTGGGTCTTGACGATCTGGTCGTCCAGCAAGGTCTGGATCTCATCCACGGCCGTGAGGATCGATACTCCGGACTCCCTGTAAGGGTGGTGGTGGAAGGAAACCGTGTCCCACACCTCCACCATGGTCTGCATGGCCTTCTCCAGAGAAAACTCCTGGAGACAGGGTGGACATACAGAGGACATACAGAAGTCAACTCATCAGTAGTCAACACGTTTTTTCAATCACAATTTTGGAGTTTTTCATCAAAGAGCTGCCTTTAGCCCTGTAAGACTAAGGTAAGACTGTCTTGTTTGGTCCTTATACCATCAAAGGACCGCCTTGAGTTTTTATGGCAAAAAACATTTTTCTTTTCTTATTTTTTTTTTTAATACCCTATTTTCCTCACCTTGCTGGCAGCAGCACTGATGGTCTCAAACTGCTCGAGGTAAGGAGCGAGGTTCTGTTTGAGGACTTTACGCAGAGTGGTGCTAGAGTTGGGCGTGAGGTCGTAGTCCACGATGGCAGACATCTGATCCCAGTGACGAGCCCTGACACCTGGGTTACACAGGATGGACACCATAGGGATGTGCTCCTGTTGAGACCACACAAGTATTTTCATCAATAAAACACTAAATGTCATAATACACCTTTACACAAATATATGACACTATGTACCTGTCCATTACTACTGTATATCAACATCAATGTTGTTACCTTAAAGTCCTTGACCTGCTCCATAACCCTGGAGCAGATGAGGGCCGTTGGGCTCTCCTGCTTCTCCTCCACCTTCCCGGGCCCCCTCACCGCTCCTGCCATCTTGTCCCTCTCTTGGTCAGCTTTCTTCTGCTTCTGCTGGAAAAACTTGAGCGTCTTGTAGATTTCCCTGAAGAACTCGTCCACCTCCCCCTCCATGCTCTCACCGTTCAGTTTCAGGAAGTCGCCGTCCGTCCATCTAAACACAAACTATTAGATTAGACAGGGAAATCCAGTTGAAATATTGAGCCTTGTCACTAGATCCTTAATGGAGATTAAACAGATGGTAAACATCATGTATATGCATATACAACAACAGCATATCATCAGACCTCTTCTCGGTACGTTGCCACTTCAGCACCAGGCCAAAGAGCTTCTGGTAGGGCTCAATGCTCTCCTTGATGACCTCAACCTCGGGGTAAAACTGCTGGTCCCATTTGTACAGAGCCTCCTCTTTGTTAATGAAGACAATGGCCTCCTCAGCATCCTGAAGACGCTTCTGGACCGTCCTCACATCTGTCACATACTGCCCGAAACAAAAATAAACTATCAGAGAAAAGAAAATATATACATTCATCAAGTTGCACTCTAGAAACCGAGTTGTAGTATAATAATAATAATAATAATAATAATAATAATAATAATAATAATAATAATATCTTAGATTTATGTAGCGCCTTTCAAGGAACTCAAGGATGCTTTACAAATGTACAGAAAGAAAGTCAGACAGACAAAAACAGAAACACAGAGACAACGGCAAATAGGTAAACTAGGGGCCAAAGGCCTTGGTGAAAAGGTGGGTTTTGAGGGCTGATTTGAAGGTGTCCAGGGTAGGGGCGTTGTGGATCACTGTGTATCACTGTAGTAGGGCTTGCCAACCTGTCGATGTGAAAGCAGTACAGTATATGACTTTGAGAATCTTTATGTGACAGTGAGACTTGTACCTGTTGCATCATGTCCAGCTCGGAGCACTCTGCAAACTCCTCCATCCTGCGTCCCAGTTTTTCCAGTTCCAGCATCAGCTTCTCCCTCCGGGCCAGCAACTCCTGCTCCCCTTTCTTCTTGGCCTTCTCCATCACCTGTGGAGGAACAGTATCAGGATGTGTTGCAGATGTATATCAGCTGGATACTACACACATTCTTATTGGAATAACACACACAGGGGGGAATAAGATGCTTATGTGGGAATGATAAGATACAGTACATTATGTGACAGGAGCTGGTGAAACCGGGACCGCCAACCGACGGACCGTTCTGACTTTTATGAAAATGAATGGCACACTCACTAGTCAACCCAAAACATTGCAATGCAATGGATTCGGCGAGTAATCCCCACTACTACCTAGTAGTGTAGAGTAGTGTGGATTACTCACCGAATCCATTGCATTGCAATGTTTTGGTTTGACTAGCGTGTGTGTTATTGATTTTCAACAACGTTGAAATGTATTCAGTCTGAACATATTCAGTCTGATATTCCGTCTGAACAAAGGTCTGAACATTTTGATTAGTTGGTGACTAATCAGTTTCACCAGGTGCTGTCATATACTGTATGTGGGAATGATAAAATACATGTGGGAATGATGAGATCCATATGTTGCAGTACCTCATCGTTGAGTTCAAACACAGGGTATATGTTATGTGGCCACATAAGGACAGTGGAGTTCAGCTCAAGGTCTTCTGGGTCAAAGATGTGGACATCCCACAGGTAATTCAGTCTATGGTGGGTCTCCTGTGAGAATACAGGGTAAATATGGTAAATGAGTCGCTCGGTTATAACATAGTCATTACTCCCTTTAGGGTAAGATCTAGCTTAAGAAAAGTGTATGAAGCTCAAACCTTAATCAAACCTAAATCATACACAATGAAAATAGGATATTTGTGCAAAGACAATTATGTCATAAGCCGCTAAATTATTAGTGACCTACCATTACTTTGGCATTGAGCTCCTCGATCCCCTTTGTCTTAACATGACCGATGTAAGCAATCATCTCAGTCATGTCCTCTGTGGTCTCAGGAATCTTGAGGGCTTTCTCTTTGATGGTCTCAAACTCCAGGCAGATCCTTCAAAGGGGAACAAAAGAGACCGATTGAGCTGAATATGACAGGGTCAAGTTGAGCAATTCTTATAAACTAAAGGATGATGTCAGGCAGCTGATGAAAAAGGAGGGAGGGATGGTAGCATACTGCAGACTATGTTCACGGTGGCTGGTGATCAGGTGCTCCAGCAGGATCTGAGCGAAAGCCTTGGCCTTCTTGGACAGTCCCTGCTTCAGCTCTTCACAGTCCAGACGGACCATGGCAAAGTGGGCTATCGTCGGCAGGCTGACAATCTCCTTCGAGAGAACGCGAAACTCTTCCACGTACTGAGAGAAACAATCACAGAAACATCCTGTCACACTCACATACTCGAGACAGGCAAAGGCTAGAAGAACCACATGATACAGGCATCATACATAAAACATTGGAATCATCACAAAACTAAAATAAATAAATAATAATAATAATAATAATAATAATAATAATAATAAATCTGATACACTGCAACACTGCCTGACTGAGATTTCTGTTCAAACATCCATCATTAGCTAACAGAGCAGCTCTTCATAACAAACATAACATGTGGCTTTCCAATACTGTCTCTTATACTGTTACCTCAGTGTACTCATCAAAAGAGTGGTTCTCCTCCATGAACTTCTCCACTCGAGCCTGTGCTGTCCCATTGACTAGCCAATCATAGCTGTCAACTGCAGAGGAACACAACGGGTTATTAATGACTGGATAAATCAAGCAGGTGGTTCTTTTCTGTTATTTTCATGCTAGATGTTAAACAATAGCTGTAGGGTTAGGGTTAGGGTTAATATGACATATTTACACTGTGATAACAAGTCAAATGTCTCAGTCAAAATGGATTTTTGCCAGAACTACTGTTAAAGCCTCTCACCGTAATTCTGGAAATGTTTATCTGGCTCTTCTAAGTTCTTGCGTACAGCGGCCCTCATGGTCGTCTGAGCCCCTTTCAGGACATGATCAGCCAGCGTGGCATCAACAACAGAGGTGTTGGCCTCAGCCAGCCAGGACTGGACAGTTTGAACTTTCTGTGGACCAGCATCAGCGATTAGAGGTTAGATTGGGTATCAAAAAATTGATTGTTTGAAAAGATTGTTTTCATGCTGATATCAAAGACCATTATTGACATCCTAGATCAATTGATTTTACACAACTTCTGAAGTATATTGAATTGTTAGGGGGAAATAACTTTCTAAAATCAATCTTGTTGGCTCTCCTCCAGACCTGCATGGTGTTGGTGATTAGATTAAGAATTTCCATAATAGCCTCCTCAAGATCCTGGAAGCTGGGATAAAATTCCATCTTCTCATCATCAAAAGTCAGGTCCATCCGGAAGAGGGGCAATCGGTGGGCATTGCATGGGGCGAATAAGCTTACAAACTCTTCCATGCTTCTCTCTATCAAAGACCTCAACTGGATGGAATAATAGACACAAATACTGTAGAACATCAAGATAAAAACCAATAGATAGAAGCAACATAACACATATTGATTTTTCAACATATTTTTCAACCTCTGTACTGATTCAAGACCATCTTCTCACCTGATTGGAGATGAGTGTGGAGACGCAGTTGTAGAAGGAGTCAAGTTTCTCAGCTCTCACCCCCTGCAGCATGTCCTTGCTAGTCAGCAGGTGAATGACTTTAGGGAACCAAGTGTTCATGATCCTCTCCTCAACCCTCTCGCACTCCAGAGCGACTTTGTTCTTCAGGCTCTCACAGTCGACAGGCCCTGTGGATCTTCACACATTGGCATGATTCTACAGTCAAACAAGGTCTCCTGAAACTTGGTTGTTGTAAATGTGTTTAAGTGCTGTGATTGATTTATTTTTAATGTCTTACCTGCATTCGGAAAGATCGACTAAGAGCAGGTGAGAGAATGTCATATAGCAGATATTCAAGATGATTCTCATCACTGGATGAAGAATGTGCAAATTCTCCTTCATCTCCTTGCGACTCTTAACAAAGCTGTCCTGCCATGGTCTAGAGAAATCAAGAGCTCTGCAAAGAAATGTAGGGGGTATATCATGTAGAGATTCAATTGTTTACATTGACACATTATTTACTTTAGCAAAGTGAGTTCTCTTTGGTGTATTCCTTAGTTGATTATGGGCGTGCAAAAGTTCAGTGTGTGCTGTTAACACACTCACTTTGCTAATGTAGCTCTCCGTCTCGCCACTATTGTCCCCTTCATTTGTGGTTTCTGAAGTACAGTATTCACTATAAGGAACAATAAGGTGTGAGAAACAAAGGCATTATATTGTCATAAATAAAGTATTAACACAAATGACTCACTCACACTCAGGCGGCCTACAAACCTGTATGCTTGACCATCACACGGAGGAAGTCGTCGCTGATCTCCCTGCACAGCTCCTGCAGCAGCGCATGTCTCCCCTCTCTGAGCTGAGGGGGCACACGTGTCAGCATGGCATCCAGCCACTCCTGCTGGATGGGTGCAATGGGACTGCTCTCCACACACTGCTTCAGGTACATGTAGTTCAACTGCAGATCATGGAGCCATGATTGAGCAAGAGTGAGGAAAAGGTATGAGAAGGCCATCAGTACTATGATGAAGGGGGGCATGTAAAAAGTTGATCACTTGAACATTGATCAGAGGTCCACAAACAGTAACCAAAGAGGAATAAACCAAAACCAGTACTTACCCTTCGCTTTCTATCTTCACTGCACATCTGTAAAAAAATAAAATAAAAATTGTTGTGATAACTAAGTAAATTATATAGGGAAACATGTATGCACTCACTGCAATGTAAGTCGCTTTGGATAAATGCGTCAGCTAAATGGCATTTATTATTTATTATAGAGTAATACAATTTATATTTCTGAGTCTAGGTCAGCCTGAGAGGTTTGTGAGAAAGATAACAGCATTCTTACTGATGGTGGAAGCTCTGGTTCAGGGGACGGGGGATGAGGATCCTCAGGCCTCTTGTCTCTGTCATGCTTGTAAGCCTGCATTGCACTAGCAACCCTGCAAGTCAACGAGTGCAACATTAACACTACTGCAAACAGTTTTACTTTCACTAGTAATAATAGAAATAGATGATAACCATTATAACTATCATTGAAGTTGATAGTGAATGATGATCATCATTACTGTCATCTTCCTCCTCCTCCTCCTCCTCCTCGCACTGATACAAAGTGACAATTAGAAAAGAGGGTCACATGACCTTAGATAGAAACAATCAAGGACATTCAAACTGTCAGTTGTGAGACATACATTATCTTATGCAGCTGCTCTTGTTGCTGTTTACTCCTCCTATGCTGGAGCAGCTTCCTCTGCCTGGTCGTCCTCGTTCCTTCAGCCTTTGATCCTTCAGCAACCTCCTGCAGAGGTGGGCTTGGGATGGGTGGCAGGACAGAGTACTTCCTCAAGCCATCTCCCAGGGGGGACTTGAACACCCCCGCGGAGGTAGGCATCTCTCAGACACCTATCTACTGCGACACAGTACAGACAGTGCAAGGTGGCAATTCTAAGGACAGATCAAACAGGGGACTTATATTATAAGTCAATATGCTAATTTGGGCACCGACTTCAAGCGCAACTCTGACGCACATAGTGTACAGTTCATTTTAACATGCAAACCAAGTAAGGAATACTAGTTGGCATCATGGCCAGGCAGGCTGAGGTTCTGGACAAAGCTAGAAAAAGTTAGCATGCAAAACCCAAGATAAATTAAAACGAATGTAATAGCGACGTCTGCATGTTATCCAAATATAACTTACCTCCTTTTTTCTATGTCGATAGAAACAGTTATTACTCTTGAGTGGGGAAGACTTCTAACCAGTGGGTTGAAGGTAGTGGAAGGTAAACAGTTCCGTTGCTGTAGAAACGGGACGCCTAGTGGACAAAGTGTAGAAGTGCATCTCGTTCCCGGTCTGCAGAGAGGAATGCATACGCTAGTCTAGTGTACCAGTTAGAATCACATTTCTGTAGGCTACCTGGCTAAATTAGCTACCACAGACCGTTTACCAATAATAATAATAATAATAATAATAATAATAATAATAATAACTTTTATTCGTATAGCACTTTTCCTGCAAACGTTGCAGCTCAAAGCACATGAAGCCAACTTCATAAACTGGCAACTGCACATGTCAAAAGATAACACAAAAACAGATCCAAAAAAATGTAGTAACCTGTATTTTTCCAACAGACTTAGGCTTTACTGCAAATAAACCTTAAAATGAGCTTCAGACATTTCACACAACAATAACATCATTAACTGGACAAAGAAACCAAAACACTTGTTTTCTTGTTTTTATTAGAATTTGTATTGATTTCATTCAGTACAGTCTATGATCTGGGTCTCTCCCTTTTGCCTATGTCCAGAGGCAGCAGTGAGACAATGGCCACTTTGACCACCTTGAAACAGATACCAGTAATGTCACCAATGGCGTGGCCATTCGGGCCAAATCATTCAACCTGCACCTTGTTGTTTTCCTGTAGACAGACAGAATAAAAGGAACAATACACAGAAAATATGTCGAATTAATCAACAAAATACAATCAAGACACCCTTCCCCCCCATGTACCTGTGATGGCAGGTAATACTGTACACCTGTCACTACCTGGTGACAGGTATATTGATTTGGATGACAATTGTCATCTATGAGTAGGTGCTCTTGACTGAAACAAAGTGGCCATCTCCTCCTAGTCATCTAAAACAAATACTATAGAGCGATAGATGTGGTAGGAGAAAACATAGTGGAGCAGAACTAGTAGATGCCTTACCTCAATGAAGTTCAAACAGCTGTCGTTGGGGACGAAGGCTGTGATCTTCTTGCCATTTTTGATCAGTTGTACCCTCACACAGTTCCTAATAGCGGAGTTGGGCTGCTTGGCGGAAGGAGGACATAGGGAGCAAAGGGGAAATGGTTGGGAGCTTATAGGAGAAAGTGATGCATTCTCAATATTATCCACAACAGATACAAGGAGGGGAAGACACTGTTAGTGAGTACATCAGTTTTCAAAATAAAACCACCAATCAAGATGTGCTGTATACATGTTCCTGGCTGCCTGTCTATTTCTGCTTTAGCCTACTTGAAGTCTTGTTGTGTGGCAGAAAAGTAACATCCTAGAAATGCAGAAACAGCCTGGCACTTGCTTACTGACTGAGAAGAGAAGAGATCACAGGTGTTTTACTCACACTTTTTCAAGGACGATGCCTTTGGTGTGAGGAGCTCCTCCAAATGGGTTGGCCTTGAGGGCAGTGCCCAGGTTGGCCTTTTTGAACTGCTTGTCATGCCATCTCTGTTCCCTACGATGCTTACATAGCGTCCTGGCTATACGCAGACCCCGACCCTTACAGAGGGAAAGAGGAGGGATTTTCAGATGGAAGCTGGCCAACAAATGGTAATATAACACAATATTACACCACATTTAGCCTCTGGAGATGCCCTCTTTCACCTCATAAGCAACAAGAAGTGACCGGAGGACAGTGAAATCTTCATCATGTGGCTTGCTCACACTCACAGCATTGCAAGTGTTGAGGAAAAGCAGTGGACAGAGAACATAAGCCTGTGAACATGACATGTACAGCAACAATCACAGCCTACCTAACCTGAAAACCTAAGACAATTTTAGCCTGGCCATTGTATTAAGCTGGATCCTGATTTCTTGCTGGCTCATGCATGGCCGAAAAACACATATGGGATGTTCTAGTCTAGGGCATATCAGGGATAACCAATGTCTATTAAAGGCTTTGAATGATTCCGTAACATTCTAATTGAAATAAAGCACTTTCTTACCCATTGCTACCGGTTCCGGATGATAATAAAAAAGCGTGCGCTGTGTCTTTTTTTCCCGTTTTGACGTCACGGTAGTCCACAGCCAACCATTTTGGCGCATCAATGAAATCCCGAACTCACTTCTCACTGGAAATACCGCGAGATTTTCTATGTCGTGATCCAGATTGCTACTGCCGAGGGGTAGCTAAACACAATTTCAGGTACAGTATTTAAAGTTGTTTTTTGGGGCGTATCGAAATATATTCGGCACATACATAGAAATAACCGCGTTGCTCAGTTAGCCTTGTTTACTGGTTTATCTATTTGGTACACTCGGTGCATTGAGGGCAAGACGACTGCGGTGTTTTGGTGGTAGTAGTAGTAGTGAAGGCAGGCTTCAATGTTGTGCTAACGTTACAAGGCCCCAGCGATGTTGGGCTTCCTGGCTGGTTTAGTTCTAAACGACTGGTGGTAGACTGGTACTAGCTACTGTACACTACTGTACTTATTCGTGAGCTTGTTGACGTACGATTCATGACAATCTACTACTCTTTATCAATTGAACGTCTTGGCAGTTCACCTAGCTTCAATAAAGCCTCTTTAGTAAAGGTCCCGTTTGATTTTGACCCGGCAGGACACTGTAAAAAAAACTGTAAACGAGCTGCTGTCATGTATAACCATCCATAGTGATAGTAAACTATAATATAATTATGATGTTCTCTGGTAACATCTAGCTAAACCTTGTCAATATTTTAGTTAATATTTGATGCGGTAAACCGGAAGTGGTGTCACTACATCAAATATTAACTAAAATATTTATATACATACATTGTTATCAAATATGAACTTTTTAACTTTTCCTAAAGAAAATAAAGAAAGTGTTGCCGGACAACACAATAATAAAGAAAAAAAAACATGTATGTAAACATATGTATAATTGAAACAACAGTGACTGATCATCAGTGTTATGCAACATTCGCAGGACACTTCATGATGAGTTATGCTGAAAAGCCGGAGGACATAACGAGAGAAGAGTGGATGGAGAAGCTCAACAATGTCCACATCCAGAGAGCTGACATGAACCGGCTCATCATGAACTACCTGGTGACAGGTACAGTACTCGAGACAACCCACTGATGGTTTTCCCCTCATTTCATACTTCTTAATAATTTTTAAAAAAATGTTTAACAACAATACAGTATTATTTAGCCTATTTATAACAAATATAAATATATATACTTTTTTTTATATACACAACTTAAAAGCCTCTACAGTGCATGTGTAATCAAGACAGGCCTAATGTCTGAACACCTGACAGTAAAGGCATGGTCATGAAATCGCAGTACCTCAAACAGTCTTCTTTTTGTTTTGTTTTAACAGAAGGTTTTAAAGAGGCCGCTGAGAAGTTCAGGATGGAGTCTGGGATAGAGCCCAGTGTGGACCTGGACTCTCTGGACGAGAGGATCAAGATCAGAGAGATGATCCTGAAGGGGCAGATCCAGGAGGGCATCGCCCTGATCAACAGCCTGCATCCGGAACTGCTGGACACAAACCGCTACCTGTACTTCCATCTCCAGGTAAATGCAGCATTTCTCTCCTGTCCGTTCATCCTATGTTTGATATTTTCTTTTTCGTACCATGCTATCTATCCCTTGCTCCTCCTCCCCTCTTTATTGATACTCCCACCGTTCTACTTGTCCTTCCTCCAGGCTTGTTCCTTCTTCCCATTTTCTTCCCCTTTATCTTTCTTTTGTTCACCATTTGTACTCTCCATTTTTTTTACTCACCATTTTCCCCCTCCTCTGTCGTCCCTCCCTCCCTGTCTGCAGCAACAGCACCTGATAGAGCTGATCCGACTGAGAGAGACCGAGGCGGCGCTGGAGTTTGCCCAGTCCCAGCTAGCTGAGCAGGGGGAGGAGAGCCGGGAGTGCCTGACTGAGATGGAGAGGACCCTGGCCCTGCTGGCCTTCGACAACCCCGAGGAGTCGCCATTCGGAGACCTGCTCAACATGATGCAGAGACAAAAAGTACGGTCCAAATCCAGTATCCTAAATAATAAATATGCAGTTGAGGTCATTAGCATCGTTCTCATCGTGTCCTGTACTTAATCTCCACCCTCTGTCCCCTGAAGGTGTGGAGTGAAGTCAACCAGTCTGTGCTGGACTACGAGAACAGAGAGTCGACGCCCAAACTGGCCAAGCTCCTGAAACTGCTCCTGTGGGCTCAGAATGAACTTGACCAAAAGAAAGTCAAGTACCCCAAAATGACAGACCTCAGCAAAGGGACGATCGAGGACCCAAAGTGAGAACACAGCAGACAGTGCGGAACAAAATGGACACACCTACTCTCCTACTCCTATCTATTTATACTCCAACAGAGACTGACTCATACAACCTTTTTTTATTTTTTTGGTGAGGGTTGCTTTTTGGGAGACTTTGATAACATAGACTGTGCAAACTGGGTAGTTTGTATTTAAAGTGACTTAACTGCCTGAAACAACATCATACAACATATAAATCCTTGTGTTTTAATGAAGTCAAATTATATGATTTGTTTCATGTCTCCGATAAATAAATGTGTGAAGATTTCCTTTTTTGCATATTTCAGTTACACTAGATTTTTTTCTGTCTGTTGGCAGGGAAAGTTGGCAATCTTTGCATATGGAGGGTGTTTAAAGCCTAAATTAGGCTCTTAGGACTATTGTATCAAACTAGAACAGGAATGAATGCAGGTTTGGTGTTAAGAACAATTGGTTTCAATGGCTCTGGTCCACTGTCACAACAATAGGTTGTTTTAGGGGTTTTTCCTGAATAATAACATGCACATTTCAGCTTCTCATGAATGGTGGAGTAGAGCCAAAGCAGGGTACTGTGAATGCTGCCAATGCGCTATAACTTTGTCAGTTTTATTGCAATCTTAGTTTCATCCTGTGTTATCTCCCGAACAGACAAACAAGACAATAATGTGAATACATAAGACTATCCACCCAATTCACGCTGACAGTTTTGCAGCTGAAAGATTTAAGTATGTATGGAATAAAAAATACTCTTTTGGAAAACTTGATTTTGCTTGTGTTGTGTTTATTTTTCTGTATACACCAGAAGACAACGACAACATACATAAGTTATCAGAGCCGCAACAAAGTTGAGGTGACTGCAGTCATGTTATATAACCCTTGTTTGGTACCCCAGCCGTCCTGCCTGGGGCTTATGAAACTCCGAAGGTGCTACGCAGCATCCCTGCCCTATGAGCCAGGATGATGACAGCAGACACATCGCAACAGGGGACCAACATCAGCAACATGGATGGACCAAGGACAGGGGAGGAGGGCGTCGCAGGTTCTCAAAGAGCGGTTCTAACCTAAAACTGCCTGTTTCGATCAGGTCCTGTTCTGCTGTGTAATACGATCGGATCTGCTTATCACGTTGGGATAGGATGTCTAGACTCGAAATACTGCACTGTCACGATGGAGCGCCTGTTTAGACGTCGGAGGGCAGGGATGCCATAGAATAGAGAATACGTCGCTTTCTTTTTTCTTTTCTTTTTTCATTCTGACCATTTCATGCTGTTTTTTGTTTTGTTTTTGTTTTTTTGAAGGACTGAGTCACTTGTATACTTCCAGGGGGGTATTCCATCAACGTCGCTAAAGGAAAATCCAGGCTTATTTTTGATAAATCCTGCGAGATCTATCAAGATTATGCCTGGATCTTTTTAAGAGTCTCGGGAGACTTAACGAAATAAGCCTAGATTTTCCTTTAGCGACGTTGATGGAACACCCCCCTGATACGACCCTGCCGTTTGCAGGAAGAACTGCGAAGGCTGAAGAAAAAAGAAAACTGACACGTGGATTATCATCATCCAGACAAGCACCAGGGAAAAACACACACTCCTCTCCTCCCCTCTTCACCCGGCCGTACGTCTAATATCTATATCTCTCTCTGGTTATTACAGCCATGGGTACGATTATCCGAAGGAAATGAATAATAGTCTACATCGGTTTGGTCCAGATTGAACAAAGTTTTGTTTTTAGTCACCCACCTCCAGCTTTGCTTTCGACCCCTTCCGCGCTGAACTGTGAGAGTGAGAGAGAGCGGGTCGTCAACATTAACTCCTCACGTTGAATGGCAATTCTGCAAAAACATGGAAAGAACTCAAATCCAGATTTGGTCTGTCTCAAAGAAATCCCCCCTGATAAAATAGGGATCGCCGGAGGTCAGAAAAAGTGGACTGAGCTGAATACGACCTGGCCGAGGTAAGTCATTCAGTAACAATTGTCGGCTGTTTTCTATTGAACAGATGTCCAAATGTCTACAGAAACCCATCTCTTTTTAAATACAACAGATCTAATTATACAACCAGGACTGAAATCGAATTAAGCCCAACTCAATGTTGTATAATATGTGGTTAGGTAGACGTTTTGAGTAATTTGAGAGTTGGCTTTGACAAGGACATTTCTTTTCTGAACAGTTTCTCCCGCGTTGACGTATGCAGTGTGACCACTTTCATTCAATGTTGCTACTTTGTTGCAACTTGTTCCTAGTTTGTAGTTGACAAATCATCCATTTTAGATACAAACATAGATACAAAGACGACGTGATGTAAAATGTAACACGTTTTCTTTACAGTGTTGCCATGAACATTGAGGCACATCGTGAGCTTAGAATGATAAGGTTCTATCTCCGTTTAGGGTAGTTAAGAGATATTGAGCGTCAACGTTTTTACATTCCATTATGTTTTGTGAGATGGAACCTTTGTATTTTATGAATTACTAACTCAAAAATGTCAACATTTTAAAAATAACACCACACAGACATTAATAAACACCTAATGGATCAGTTTGTGTAAAAAAACTCAATTTTGACAAAAATGGAGATAGAACCATATAATTCTAACGTCACGAAATCCTCAATTTTAATCATAGATTCAAAGACGACGTGATGTCAAATGTAACACGTTTCTTGACAGTGTTGCCATGAACATTGAGGCACATTCCGACAGAAATACTTCAATCATCAGATGTGTGTCAGCTGGTGGACTCGAGGTTGCTAAGCTGCATAGTTTCGCCAGAGTCAAAGGTTCCCCACTAGAGTCTGTACTATTAATATCATAAGATGTCCTAGCTTGATGAAGTAACATTTACTGAAAATCCAATTTATTTGTGAAGTGCACTGAATAAGACCAGTGTTGTGTTTGCCACTGCAAACTTGTCATATGAGCTGTATTTGCCATGCTGAATACAAACACTCAGAAGTTGGTTTCTCTGAGAGACACACCAATACACATACACCCCCCCCCCACACACAGCACACCCCCCCCCCCCACACACACACACACAGCACCCCCCCCCCCCCCCACACACACACACAGCACCCCCCCCACACACACACACAGCACACCCACACACCCCCCACACACACACACAGCACACCCACACCCACAATAAAGCTATATCCTCTGTGCAGATCGGAGGCGAGGGTATGGACCGCAGTGCTGTTGCTGGGGACCTGCCTGCTGTACTGCGCCCGGGTCGCCATGCCCATTTGCGCTGTCAGTATGGCTGAGAAGTTTGGCTGGAGCAAGAGGGAGTCAGGCATGGTGCTGGGCAGCTTCTTCTGGGGCTACTGCTTCACCCAGGTCCTCGGGGGCTACGTCAGTGACAGGTGGGCATGGGCAATGACTTGAGAATGAAGTCATACTCAATATAATTTTTTTGCATCGAAAAGAAAATCTCTTTTCACCTTGTAGCTAGCTACTTCATTAAAGTGTCAACATCGTATACATTCATATGAGCACAGACAACTTAACAACAGAGTACAGAGTGTGAAGGAAATGTTGTTTGACGAGGCCATAGCTGTTTAACCAGTAAATGTCATGGTTGTCAAGGGTGGGGTTTTCCTACAACGAGAAAGGACAGACGTCACAGGGTCTGTCTTGTTTACATTGTATGTGGCCCATGTAAAGCAGGGAGCCAGTAATGAGTGCCAGGTCATTTCTTAATTAGATTTCCAGGTAGAACCATCATTCATGTACGCAGTGTGGATTTGAATTCAAACCAAAAAGAGCAGAAAGGGTCAGTGCAAATACAAATTGGAAAGTAAAAAAAGAAGAAAATAGTCAAAGGAAACATTCTTTTAATGTTTGACATGACATTCTTCTCATGTCAAAAGAAGCTCAAGGCTTCCTTCAGATTTTGCGAAATAGATACGCCTTCTGCTCCAACTCCTCCCCTCAATAGCCAACACAGTGACTCATTACTTTGAACTCATTTGGAAAATGGATGAATGGGAGAGACCAACTTACATAGTGGGTGTACTCATCTCTCCCTTCAAGGTGTTGGTGAAGTAGTCATTCATTGTTTTCTCTTGTTATCTCATCTCTTCCCTCAGGGTGGGAGGGGAAAAGGTACTCCTGCTGTCTGCAGCAGCCTGGGGGGCTATGACAGCCTTCACCCCCATCCTGGCCCATTTCTGCTCCCAGCCCATCTTCTCCATGACACTGGCCCGCTTCCTCATGGGGCTGCTGCAAGGTGAGACCTCTACAGCGGAGGGACAGAGAAGGGCAGTGAGGCGTGGTGTGTGTCTGTCTGGGGTAGTGGTGGTCTAGTGGATAGTGAGTTGGTCTGGTGATCAGAAGGTCGTCAGTTTGAATCCCACCTGGGAACACCACCTGGGAACACCACCACCAGGGTGCCTAAGGCACTTAGCCCCAAGTTACTCCAGGGAGACTGTCCCAGTATTCTTCTAATGTTTTGGATAAAAGCGTTTGCTAAATGGTTAAAATGTAAGTGTCTGTACTGGGAGCCACAGTGAATAGAACTGAACAACAACGCCACTCCTGTCACGTGTACCTCTTGGTCTCTTCTAAGACATGTGACCCTCTGTTGAGTCCTTTATGATTCCATTGAAGCGCCCTAGCCGCTACAACCACACAGATCCTTATTCTTTTCATCAAAGATGTGAAACTGGATGGTTTAATATGGTTAGTATGGTTGACCTTTCCCCTAGACTAGATTGAGTTTCAACAGAAAGAACATTGGTCCAGTCCACACATATCCCCCCAAGAGTCTCAATCTCAGTTTCGTAGAGATGTCGCCGGGGGCAGTGTGTGTGTGTGTTTGTGGACAGAGAGGCATCTCAATTGTCTTGTGACCTCCTGCCCTCACCCCCCTCCCCTCATAAATACAGATGGGTGAAAGACATATATAGTAGATGTCTGTGAATGGTCTTTATCTGTCTATCCCATTAACATTTGTGCATTACCTTATTCTACTTTGTTATTATTACTTACTTTACTTATCTCACTTTATTGTATTATTGTTGTTTGTTATATCCTGCTGCAATGCCAATGTCGAAGAACCTAAACCTAAGAAAGCAATTCTGATTCAGATGAGAAGTGGAAGATTTCCGGAAGCTTCTCCTAGCTTTAGGCTGGGGTTGAAGTTCAGTTTGTTTATGGCCTTGTTTGACTTTTTGTTCCTGTTTGACATTTGTGAACTTCCCCGGAGGTGGAACTGGGCTATCCTTGGCACCTCTTCTGTCAGGGCTGGGAAAATGTTGTTGTTGACATAGTTTTTTCTGTAAACTGCAGGGGACCAGGCTTTCATGTTGTTGACAATCATTTTCCGTTTTTCGCCTTCCATTACGTGTCCTGGTTTCTATATTATTTGCTAACTCTTGCCACATGGCTCCAAGCAGAAAGCTTCTTCATAACTAGCTTGGACACATACAGATTTCTTCTTGCAAAAACATTACAATACTGGTACATATCGTGCCACCAAAGTAATTACTTACTCTTAACATGTCGTAACTGTGTGTGTGTGTGTGTGTGTGTGTCTGTGTCTGTCTGTGTCTGTGTCTGTGTCTGTCTGTGTCTGTGTCTCTGTCTGTCTGTCTGTCTGTGTGTGTGTGTGTGTGTGTGTGTGTGTGTGTGTGTGTGTGTGTGTGTGTGTGTGTCTGTGTGTGTCTGTGTGTGTCTGTGTGTGTGTGTTCCCAGGTGTGCACTACCCCTCTCTGGCCAGCCTGTGTTCCCAGAAGGTGGTTGAGAGTGAGAGAGGTTTCCTCATGAGCACCGTGGGGAGTGGGTCCTACCTGGGGTGAGTCTGGCTCTGTACACTCAGGCATGAAACTTAAGGAATTTGGCACTGGACAGCCTAGCTAGTGGACTGCAATTTCCAATATCCAGGATGACATTCTACTCGGCCATGCCCAAAACATGCCATAGCTGTAGCAAAACTATTGTTCCTGTTACAGACGTAAAC
Organism: Nansenia antarctica; assembly: GCF_963989245.1. Taxonomy (NCBI): domain Eukaryota; kingdom Metazoa; phylum Chordata; class Actinopteri; order Argentiniformes; family Microstomatidae; genus Nansenia; species Nansenia antarctica. The sequence goes on along the minus strand of NC_137676.1, from coordinate 14,024,087 downwards.
AATATTTCAATGAATGTCTGATCTATTTCACAATGATTAATTCCCATAATGTACAACTTCATAACATTGTGACTTCTCAGGTATGACATCTGTCCTTTTGCACTAAGATGACAAAAAAGGGCTGGTTAGCCACATTTTTCACTAGCCAGCTCTGGTAAAATCTAAGCCTCAGACTAGTTTAATTCCCATCCTTGTGTAAACGTCCTGTTTTTAGCTGGGATGGATGATGTCGTCCTCACTGATGTAAGCATTTACCCTCCTAATGTAGTAGAGGAGGAGGAGGATTGGAGGGTGATACTATAATATCACAACATGCATTATAATAACATATGATGCAATCGCATTGAATTAGATCAATCATGCCAGACTTGATAAATGCAACACGTCTGTGTGTTTTTGTTGTCTTTCCCAGGACACTGGTGATCGGGGGGGCTGGTTCCCTCATGTTAGACCAGTACGGCTGGGAGAGTGTGTTCTATGTGTCTGGGCTACTCTCTGTCCTGTGGGCTTACTGCATGTGGAAATACCTGCTCAAAGGGGAAGGTAAGATGTGTACACATTTGTAAACGGTATTATATACTTTCTAGCCATCTGTTTTGTATTGTTTTGATGCGTAACTACACCACGTTAAGGTATGTGTCTGTGTGTGCTCCCAGGTCCGATCATCACTCTGGAGTCGTTGGGTGCTGGAGGGACCCAGTCCAAACTCTCCAGGAGGCACTGGCTGCGCCTCTTCAAACAACCTGCCGTTTGGTAAAATAAGACAATGGGAAATGTTTTTTTTTGCAGTGTGTGTTGGCGCATGCGGTTTCGGTTTGGCTCGGCTTGTGTGTGTGTGAGTCTCTGTCTGTCTGTCTGTCTGTCTGTCTGTCTGTCTGTTAGAGAGGGTCTACTACTCACTGGTCAGCTTAGTTGCCTGTAGATGTTACATTTTCAGATAGACAGACTCTGTTCATGCCTGTCTCTGTGGGCTGGTTATTTATAGAAGTCAGTGGCAGTGAAGCGCGTCTGCCCTGTTTTCAGCAACAATGGTGTCATTTCCTGTAATGTCACAACCGCACCTCAATAGTTAACCGACAACTGTGACTGTGTTTGTAGTCTTTCTTCTGTCACTGGATAGGGCTCGGCTGCAGTAAAAGCAATACTGACACTGTTTTTTAAATAAGAGGGCACATTTAAGTTGAGATACAGTTAGGGTGATACTGTTGTGAACTACAGTTGTGCACTCTTACAGACTTGGATATAGTAGAAGTGTATGTTGATTATTTTGGGGCTTTTCTATGTACATATGAGTAACATGCAGTCTCTTACGGTACTTAAAAAAATAAAATAATAATAATAATAATTCTCTCTCTCCTTCCCCCCTACAGTGCTGTGATTGTTACACACCTTTGCACCGCAAGCACCTTCTTCACATTGTTGTCATGGCTACCAACCTTCTTCAAGGACACCTTCCCTGAAGCCAAGGTAACTTGAGAACCGCATCCCAACCCGAAACTCACCCTTGCACCCTATCCCCTTAGAGAAAAAAAACTCTTATACTTTAGACTTAGAGTTGCATTCCAGTCCAAGGCCAGAGTGACACTGAGATAGAAGTCATGTTAAAGATTCAACCAGGGGAATTTGATCTTTTGTTGAAAAAGCTGTTTCCAGTAGACCAAACATCTGATGTTGTTTTAGGGACATGATGAGCAAGTTTGTTGAGACCTGAGAGAGGACATCAAGATACGTCCAGGGGGGTGATTGGGGGTCAGCCCAATTGTGAGATGCCCAAATGTGAGAATTCAGTGTCTGGCTACGCAAGGGTATCTCTCTAGATGAGAGAAGATAGACATGTGAGAGTCAGTATTGTGAGGGGTAGCAGAGGGTGTATTAGGACTTCAGTCAACCAACAGAGGGCACTGTAGCCATCCAAAAACACACACACACACACTCCTTCAAACTGATAACCCCCAAATGACAACTGTCATTGAACTAATGTTAAATGCAGAACAAGAGGTTAATTGAATTCTTCTCAGTGTTAAATGAACCTGTTTGTTTGTTTGTTATTGTGTGTTCCCTTCAGGGCTGGGTGTTCAATGTTATCCCCTGGTTCGTGGCTATCCCCTCCTCCCTCTTCAGTGGCTGTCTCTCTGACCACTTAATCAGCCAAGGTAGAATCACCCCGGCCTCTGGTCCATCCAGGGGATCCAGGGAAATATAAATGTTTGTCTTTGTAATGGGTTGAAGCTTGAACTCTGTTGAATAATTGAGCTGCTTAGCGATTGTCTCACTCTCTTTCTCGCATCATCTCGTTGTGTCTCTCCAGGTTTTGATACAGCTGCTGTGAGGAAACTGATGCAGGTATGATAGAGTGTTGCAGAGTTAGCTAACGGTGCTTATTCATATTTAATGTGAGGGGAGCAGATTCTGTAAAAATGTTAGGTAGCCTTTTGAAATCTGGAATCTGAATCAGGACGCTGTGTCTGTGTCTGTGTCTGTGTCTGTGTCTGTGTGTGTGTCTGTGTCTGTGTGTGTGTGTGTGTGTGTGTGTGTGTGTGTGTGTGTGCGTCCCTCCCTGTCTGTCTTCCCCTGCTCAGTTCTTTTCCATGGGGGTGTCCAGTGTGTTCACCATCCTCCTGTGTGGAACCACCACCTTCCCCACGGCCGTGGCCTTCGTGTCTGCCACCATGGGCCTCACCACCTTCAGCCACAGGTACTGATGCCAACCCCTTCATCACCTGCTACACCCAAACCCTAGCCCTCCATCAGCCCCTACCCACTAGCACCCAAATCCTAGCCCTCCATCAGCCCCTATCCACTAGCACCCAAACCCTAGCCTACACCTCCTACCCACTAGGCATGTCCTGTGCATCAAGGAGTTTTGTATAGGTTTTAGCATCAATAGTCGTAGCTTCATCTTGCTCTCTGATAGGGTAGGTGGAATGGTCACCCCATGTAGAAATGTGTTTGCTATGTGTGCCACAACACAAGCTACAGTGCCCTCTGTAAGTATTTGTAAAATAAATAAACATAACAAATAATACCATCTAAATAAAAGTAGGAAATCTGTACTTTAAGCTCTTATTAAAGAGGTACTACAGGATCTTCACGAATATGTCTGTATTTTTCTATAGCTATAGCCTGTAGGTGTAACGCATCATATTGAACCCTCACTTACCCGGCGATTACGGATGGAAAATCGTCAGCTGTAGTGCATAACGTATCCTAAAGCAATTTCCTGAATGAGCATTTTTCTCTCCTGAATGAGCTGCAGTGGACAAATTGTGTCAAACCGAAGTGTGTGGGGACCCGTTTTTGGCTCTTGTGCTCAAATTTTAGAACCAGTGGCTGTGATTATTCAAATGATCCTGTTCAGATCAAATTTTATTTGTCACTTATATCGCATACAGTTGTAATAGACAAAGTGACATGTTTTGGGATCTTGCAATTCAATAATAAGTAATAAATACAATTCAAATACAATTATACAAATATAATTCAATAATAAGTAGAAAGTAGAAGTAAAAAGTGCAATAAAGTGACAATTCAGATTGAATCACTTTAATTGTTTGATTTCAAATCCAAACCTTTGGAGTATAGAGCTTAAAGGAAGACAAATTGGTTCACTGTCCAAATATTTACAGAGAATTGGCTATGCAGCTAACCTGCCCAACCAGTCAGACTAATGTGCAGTAGGGATGCACCGAACATTCGGCCACCGAATGTATTCGGCCGAATATCGCAAAATATGAAAACACCGAATGTTTACCACCGAATAGTGGCCGTGTTTTGATGACGCAATACAATTAAATATAACTCTCAACAGGCGCGCGGCGCGAGGCGACGCGCTTTCAAAACTGGCTGCGTTCGTAAATTCACTCAGGAAATCCGATCAGCACTCGTGGAATGCCTCTCGTCCAATCAAATGACTCGGTTTCTCTATGACGTCGGGCCCAGTGTGCGCTCCAGCACTCTCAGAGCGACTTTACGAACGCAACCTTACACTCATCTAGCTAGTTAGCTTAGCAGTCGTAGCTCAATTTAAAATTGGAGTGAGAAGCAGAGTTGTTGCCTTGTTGAAAACATATTCAGACTCCCAGCTGTTCTACACGAGTTTATGACATGCAGCTGTATCATGCGGTGGTTTCTATGCAAACCAGAGACTATAAAAACAAAAGATATTCATTCTGAAATAACATGAACTATTATCGTTACACTCAGGTGGACTCAATTCAACTTGTTGAATGACTTGTTGAAGACATTTAGCATTTGACCTAATTTTAAGAGTGACAAAGGGTCTGAATACTTATGTACATGAGGTATTTCTGTATTTACATTTTAATACATTTGCCAACATTAAAAAACGTTTTTACTTAGATTATGGGGTAATGTGTGTGGATTGATGGCAAATCTATTCAAAAATGTGAAAAAAGTGAAGGGGTCTAAATACTTTCTGAAGCCTATGTAGAGACAAATCATGAATATCATTAACTTGAACCCTGGAAAGCAGTAGAGATTAAATCCCACGATAATTAGTTATAATAAGTTATATATAAAAGTTCTTTTTTTTCAATCTCAATTTCTTTCTTTGAGAAGCATGAATAAAAAGCAAAATGTATTTAGTTTATGCAATGATAAAATTAAAAACTGCCGATACACATTCGGTATTCGGTATTCGGCCAAGTGTTTCCTTAAATTCGGCTTCGGCCTCGGCCAAGAATTTTCATTTCGGTGCATCCCTAATGTGCAGTTAGGTGGTCGAGATTACGATATCCATATGATATTATACTTATCTTAAAGTGACTCTTTAGTTTAAGATAAGGTAGAGGCATCAGTTATTGATTTTACTGCGAGGTAATTTAGCTGGATAAAGACAGGGAGTCTGTCACTCCTTATCTGATAGGATGGAGCACTAAATGATTCCTCTTTTTCCAGTGGTGTGTCAACAAACGTCCAGGATCTGGCTCCGTCCTGTGCTGGGGCTCTGTTCGGTACGTTCAGCTTTACCCAAATGTTTTCTGTAGCCTTTTGAATCTTCCACTGGCCCTCAATATGAGCATGCATGTTCATACCAACAATTATTGATTACCTGTGGTCCCCTGCGTTTCTTACAGTGTTATTTATTAATCTCTTCTCTTCTTTGAACTTTACATTTTGAATTCTCTCTGTTGAATTTGATAGTAGTGTTGAATATGAAATTTAACAGTGCATCTGTCATCTGTTGTTTTTATTGCAGGTGTTATGAATACTTGCGGCGCTTTCTCAGGTAAGTGTCTCTAATGAGGGAAAATCGTGAGGAGAAACATCTGTGTATCTCCAGACTTAATTTAGCCTTTTTATGAACTAATGAGACAAATAATTAATCCGATTTATTTCGAAGCCAAAAGTTTGGGCTGTGTGTCGTCTCCCTCACACTGGCTCCAATGTGCCATGCATATTTCATCATGGAACGATAATAGAGTTTGTGTCAGATGAATAATAGATGGTATAGAAGATAACAGTAACTGTTACTGCACTTGGGGGAACAGGAATGGACATTTGGCATTTTAATACAGTTACTTATACGGTTACACAGCTGGCAGTAGGGGGCTGAACCATCACATAGGCATATGTGGAAATTGATAACTGAGCTTTAGGATTCTAGTTTAAGGTGCTTGCTGAGTTGATATGTTGTGGTGTTAAGTGTATGATGAAGTATAGTATGTACTGTATAGTCATGTGCAACTTATTGTCAACCTTTCCTGTGTATACGTTGTATTCTTGTATTTCTGTTCTTGTGGTTATCTGGGGTTTGAAAGAGTGTGTGTTCTGGTATTAGTGTCCTGACTGTGTGTGTGTGTGTGTGTGTGTGTGTAGGTGTCCTGATGGTGTATTTCTCGGGGTACCTGATCGAGACCACAGGTTCCTGGGCGTCTGTGTTTGCCCTCATCTCCGTCGTGAACCTGCTGGGCCTGGTCACCTTCCTGTTCTTCGCTGAGGCCCGCCGGGTTGACATCGACACCACCAAGGCCCGATACCACAACATCCACATCTGATACTACAACATCCACCCCTGATACCACAACATCCACCCTTAATACCACAACATCCACCCTTAATACCACAACATCCAACCCTTATACCACAACATCCATCCTTTACACCACAGCATCCACCTCTGACACCACAACATCCACCCCTTATACCACAATATCCACCTCCAAGTCCTCCTAAAGGGACAGAACATCAAGCCCAACATCCACCTACTGTCCAACGGAGCTCTCCAAACGGGACCAGGGCGCTGAGCCAAGCCTAGCCTAGCCGAGCCACAATACCCACACCAGAGTCTTAACCATGGGATGAGAGGACCAGGAACCACGGCCAATTCTACTTCTATCATCCACGTCGGAATTTGAAGAACCAAAAGAGAATCTGCACAACGTTACAGGAATGTTACTCAAGTTTACTCAAGGCACAATAGTACCCTCCCATACGTACTAACTACTTATAGAATGGACCGCGGACCGAAGAGCTGTTCTCTAGGCCAGTCGTCACCATGACTAGTGCCCCCTAGTGTGAGGGGTGAATACAGCAGGCTACCAGGGAGCTTGTAGATAAGTTGGAGAGATTCAGGATGATGTCCTGTACAGTAAAGTGGCTTGCTAAAGCGTACATTGTTGTTTTTCCAGTTATTGTTTACGGTTCCATTTCACTTTCTTTATCCATTTTTTTATTGTCATCCAACTCTTCAGTTTGTTTTGACTGAGGCCGTAGTGCAGTCATGGAAACGGTGACCTCAGTTTGTTAGTGCAGTTGGGCTTAATATGACCTCAGAGTCTCAATATGACCTCAGAGTCTCAATATGACCTCAGTGTCTCAATATGACCTCAGTGTCTCAATATGACCTCAGTGTCTCAATATGACCTCAGTGTCTGCACTGGTCTGTGTTTGTGTTCGAGGAGAATGACGGATGTGTGGTTGTTTCGCCAGTTCTCTGACAGTTTGGTTTCGCCAGTTCTCTGACAGTTTGGTTTCGCCAGTTCTCTGACAGTTTGGTTTCGCCAGTTCTCTGACAGTTTGGGACACACAGACAGATGTGTGTGTTTGAGTGTATAGGGGGGAGGCAGGGGGATATGGGGGAGGCAGGGGGAGTTGAATGCTGTCACACCTGCAGGGTTCTATTACAAGGTGAGTCTCCTAGCCCCCCCCCCCCCCCCCCCGGCGGGACTCTCTGTGAGTGGCACCTAATTACCAAGTGACTAATTACCCTGCACCCGCTCTGATGTACTCTACAATTTACCTGCTATGGCCTTCATTTCCATGGTTACACCTCATAATTTCGTCACCTGGTCATCATGCTTCGCTGCGTCTCGTTTTGGGAAGGCCGCCGCTGCACCAAGGCCTTACATCATCAACGGGCTGTTGGGATTGACTTGTTTTGTGTTAAATTAAGACCAAAGGTTATTCAAACATTTTTTTATTATGTATTATGAAAATGCATGACAGGCTTAAATATACCTCAATCACATTGATTCTTTTTGATTACTTGTATTATTCCTATGAAACCCCTCATCAATTGCTCAATCAAGTACATATTCAGAAGCCTTGTAGATAAGTATTAGTTGAGGTGAATGTGAGAGTGGGGAATGCGGTCATTAGAGGGCCATGTCCATGATGCAATTGCAGTTCCTCTAGAATTGGATGTGGTTCCATCTACATACAGCTTCTTCCTCTCCTTGGCATCATCTGCACTGATCTGAAGGCATGTTGGATGGAATAAAGCAATACATGGGCTCCTAATTGGACCTATCTATCAATTTCAAGTGCAAACGAAGGTTATGAGGAGAAGGAGAGAATAGACACTTGTTCTAATGAGATGCACCCTGTTTGTTGTGGTTACTTCATTGGCTAGACAGTGGGTGATGTCATTAGTGGAAAGGGAGGGAGTCTGTTTGTGTGGAGAGAAGCCAGCCATGACATCAGGACTGGCTCTGCCCTGGTAAAGACATTGTTCTGGGCAGTACTCTGAAGAAATGAGTCTTATAGCCTTATAGTCTTACTGACCTGACCTACTAGCAGAAGCAAGCCGGAGAGTGGGATGAATGTTTAATGGTATGCAGCTTTATCAGCAGATGACGCAGCCTCGACGCAGTACTCGTTACTCAGTTTGGTCAGAACCATTCAATATTTATGTATTCCATTGTAATGTATTTATTAATTGGTAGTTAAAAAATTCATTATTTATGATAGTTGTTATGATAATAGGAGAAAAACAACAGCAATTGTCTAACTTAAATTATTTCTCATATCACCATGAATGAATAGGAAATAAGAGTGGTCCGTATATTTCTGGACGTATATTTGTACCTTCCTAATATGCTTCTCATGCCATATTTAATGTGATTTCAGTCATTTCTGTCTGCACATAAAGTTGAGCTGTGCACATTGTAACTGGACCCTTGCGTAAATGGAAGAATATCCATAAAAGGTTGCCTTTGGACGACCGTGCAAGAGATCATGGTTCCCAGCTCATTTGAAGGCTGTGTTCAGATAGTTTTATAATGCGTCCTTTATTTCTCCTTCATTGAAGTGTTCACTGGTCAAAGCAACAGTTCCACTATGTCTCTCTCACCAATACAGCCATGTTGGGTCACGAGTACTCCAAGAAAGGGCAGCTGTGTTATTGGAACAAAGTTACAGGGTCATTGCAGTGGGGTCACGATAAGATCGAACCGGATGATGATGATGATGTGTGATGGTTCTAATGTGACAGTGATGGAACGTTTCTTGTTACTGAACTTGTGTTAAATCCAGACAATTAAACACTGTACGATGACCAATATATCAATAAGTTGGTCAATGGTGAGGCACACTGGTTTGAAACCACTATCATCAGTGGGTACTTGTACATACATATACAGTGAAGTAGCGTTTAGATCTGTATAACACTTAAAGCCTTTGTACAGAAAAGGTGATGTAGTGATGAGTTGTTGCACAAAACAAACTGTCCTAGTTAGTCTCAATGCCTGATTTGTAGGATTTTTAAAAATTATTATTCAATAAGCCGAACCACACATTTCTCGAGCTCAGAAATGACCTTCAAATGCTTTCACTTCACTTGCCTGAGCTGGGCATTGTTCAAAAACGTCATTGCTTGTCTGATTTCTGTCACATGCTATAATCCATAATGTTAATATGTTGACACAATGCAACAGTGGACCAGAGTTCTGCTCACCGTCGTGTCAATGTGTAGGCTCCTGAGAGCATATAGGTATTGATCTCTGTTTTTTCTAAGATGATGTAAGATAATGTATTATATAAAAAGATTCAAACAATGTTTATGGAAAATATATGCAGTATTCTATTGCTTCAAAAATATATTGTATTTGTAAGCATATTTTATTGAACTTTGAATAAAAAACTATATTTTGTCAGCTGTAATGAGTTTTTGGACCATTCCTTCTGTCAGATTTGCACTGGTGAGAATGATGGTGTGCATTTTCACTGTGACACCACATGGGGGCAGCGCAGTGCAAACAATAAGCACAATGTACTGTAGCTCTGAAGAATGAGTGAAGCATTAAAACATTACTGAAGAAAGAAAAGACAGGTTAAATTATTTTTGTGTGCATGAAGCCACTACATATCAAAAACATGTTTATCCTCCATGCACGCATCCCTAGTTACCATACTGGAAGCTAGCAGCATGCCCCTGGTAGCAGCTAGCAATAGTTACCCTATAGAAAATCGACAAGCAATCAACATTGATCCTATATAGTGGGGCACCATGTGGTCATAAACTTCCTCTAAGTTCTCTACCTATGTGGATCAGCTGGGCAGTGTAGCCTACTGGTAGGTCTGGTACCAGGTCTGTCCCATTCACACCCCTAGTTCACTTCAGACCCAGATCCCCAGCCCTGGCCAGCAGGACATATGGGGTGGCACCATATGGCACGACGCTGTGTGCCATGTTGGCTAGCTGGCACCGGTGACGTGTGAACGGCCAGACGCCAGTCAACCCAACCTCCTCTCACGGGACCGAGTGGCTCAGGTTACCATGGAGACGGGTGGCTTGTGGCTGTCTCCGTGGCAATGTGGAGGAGGGTTGTGGAGGGTGTGAGGGTAGGGGGGGGGGGGTCAGGGACTATGAATCGGAGGTTGTAACTACCGTTCAATCGAAACAAGTGATGTTAAACAGGGAGTCCATGGATATCTGAACAGAGACATCATTTTAAAGTAGGTGATCGGTCGGTCGGTCACTTAGGGTTCGTTCACGACGACTGTAAACGGCACTGTAAAAGCACAGTCAGACATGATCGTGATCAGTGGCCCGCTATTTAATTAGCAGAGATGAAACACTGAAGAGCAGATGAGAGGAGAGGAACCTCCCCCATCTTACGAGCTTCACTGAGACTCTGAGAGGTAACCTGCCATTGGAAGGCCCCCGTCAGAAAGCCAGAGATACATGTAAATGAAATAGCCCCATTAATTAGTAATTAACATCAAGTTAATGACAATGTCACCGTGTCGCCGTCTCATCCCATGTCCTTCCTCCGTGGTGGAGGGCCCCTCTCTCTCTCTCGTCTGATCCCTGATCGGAATGCTAATTAGAGAAATGCGAGTTAGCGGCGTTGAAAAGAGAAAGGACTGTCTTTTAGGACTAACTAAAGACATAAAGGGCCTAGTTAACGACTGGGCATTGTATGTGTGGAGGATTAATAACTTTGTAGTAATAGATCAGGAGGAGTTATAAGTCCACTGGTTTTCAGGAGGGCCTTTGTGTGGAGGGCCATTGACACGGTTTAAGCACTAATTGCGTTGCGCCTGTTAGCGTAGTGTTGGGGATTTCCTCACTAATCACATTTTATTTTAGACACACGTAACTGATAATATCACCGTTAATATCACCATCCGTGTGTGGAGCTTGTCAAAGGCAACATTATTTCTGTACAGCGAGAAAGAACGAATATGTACACTGTATTTGGTGGGTATTTGACCAACTGTTTTGGTGGGTACTTGAATCCAAAAGTGCGACACAACGTTTTACCTTCAATAAATAAATAAAAGCTGCTCAGGTTTAATTGAATGAGCTCGTCAGTAAACGTAATCTCTTAGTTGTCAACCCTCTGCCAGTAGTGATTTGAGGAATCTGACTGCCACTGATGCCTCTGCTTCCCTGTGAGGGAGGATGAAACATGAAGTTTACTCTCTGAACACAGAGGTGTCCCAGAAACAGCCAACGCTCAACCCTCAATGTACAATCCCATTAAATACTGTATATCCCATACAGCAACCCCCCCCCCCTCTCTTTCTCTAATTTATAATTGACCCCTCCAAGTAGTTCCCTGATGCCCACACAAACCTTCCTTGCCCCCCTTCTGTCTCTTACACACATACACATACACACACACTCACACATACACACACACCATACTGCCAGATATGTTGATTTCTGTCAATTAAACTCCATCAGCTGTTTGCCTCCTGCTAGACATATGGCCTCTGTTATATATAAAGAGCAAATGGTGCAGGCATTGAGCGGGGCACCATTTTAATGGAACCCTCCGGGACAGGACCCACACCTGTGCATTAATAACATAAAACCACTGTCGGCCCTGTGGCCAGATGAGGACAGAGTGTGTGTGTGTGTGTGTGTGTGTGTGTGTGTGTGTGTGTGTGTGTGTGTGTGTGTGTGGTGTATGTGTGTATGGTGTATGTGTGTGTGTATGTGTGTGTGTGTGTGTGTATGTGTGTGTGTGTGTGTACGCGTGTGTGTGTGTGTGTGTGTGTGTGTGTGTGTGTGTGTGTGCGTGTGTGTGTCTCCATCTTCATTCTCAGCCTCTCAAATTTTGCAGGCTTTTTCTGTGTTGCCATCATGGGGCCATAGAATCATTTAGTCACCACTTGACTCCTTTGTCAGGCGTAAGTATGACATACAGTCATGTTTTGTGCTTGCCATACCCCAGGATAGAAAGGGCTGAAATGTAGGGATAACAATTAAAATAACTAAAACTATTGAAAGGCACTACAAGGATACAATATATTCTACATTCTAATTGTGTCTATGTCTGTGTTGGGTTCAGCCATGCCAGGGGCAGACCTGAGAATCACTGTTTATTAATATTCAATGTCGCTGTCTGAGCTAGAACAACAAAGACTCACAAACACACCCTCACAACATGACAGGACCACTCTTCCCTGCAGCCACAGAGAGAGACAGAAAAGAGATGGTGCGTTGCCTTGGCTGCCACTCATATGGTCACTTTTGAAATGACAGAGAATTTCAGAAACACTCAAAACCTTGGGTAAATGAAAGTAATGTCATCACAGAAGCTCTGTGTTGAAAAGTCTTACCCCACATCAAATACCAGTAACCAGGGACCAGTAAATATTTGTTGATTATGTTCTGAAATATGCATCTCATGTTTAAGTTTATTGATGTATTTGCAAATGTATCCTAGTGTGTTTTATACATGCGATTGTAAGATATGCATACTAATATATTCCTAATCATATTCATATTCATATTATTGGCATATTAAATAGTATATAATAATAATAATAATAACATTTTTGTTATTATTATTATTATTATTATTATTATACACATATTTTATTATATACTTAAACATTGATCACTCCACGATCCTATGGTTTGGAATGAGAGAATATTCACCTTGCAAAAAAACTGTATGAACACATGTGTATATATGTATACACATTATGTACAGTATATACCTTCAAATTCTAATCTGCTTATTGTTTTTAGATGTTGAGGCTAGTAAACTCCTGAGTTCAGTTTATGCATGCAGTCCAACCCTCTGCTGGTCTGTTACAGCCCTCCCTGGCATCCCACAGTACCACCCGACCCCCCCACCCCTCTCTTCTCCCCTCCTCTCTCTTTACTAAAGTTTGGCTGTCAATCAGCAGTGCCCTCAGGCAACAGCCACTGATGAAAAGACCCCTGAGACAAGGAGACCCAAATTAGATTTCAGTAAGGACATTGAATATTCATTTCAGGGAAACATCTAAAGGTAAATGCTTTTTGATCTCCGTGCACAAATACCACTTGTGTGCATTCCCAGGTCCTGGCGCTGTGCTTCCAAGAGTAATTTTTTTTCTTCCTCTCGCCCGGTCCGGCCCCAGTCACGGCCTCGTCTCGCTCGCTCCTCGGGGGGATGCAGCGGAATAATGATGACGGAGCTACAAAGGAGAGAAAGAGCCATAATTAATGTTTATACTAAAGGGACCCAATAGAAAGGGCACCCGCACTAAGTATTCAGTAATTAGTACTTAGCAGAAGTTGATCGCTACACACACACACACACGCACACACACACACACACACACACACACACACACACACACACACACACACACACACACACTCATGAACCCAGGCACGCACACAAACACACACTCACACACTCACAAACGCAGGCACGCACACAAACTCACACTCACAAACGCAGGCACGCACACAAACTCACACACACGCACACACGCACACACACACACACACACACACACACACACACACACACACACACAGTGCGCAGAGCCACTGAGTCGTGTCATTTAGTCTTAAAACTTCAGATGGGGGGAAAGGGAACCTCCCCTGACAGCAACAGTCAAAACATAGTTTAATTTCTCCTGTCAACATATTTACTTTATTTTTTTAATTGACTCAAATGTTTTTGTGTTCATGGAAATGTCCACAGAATAAATGATGCAATTGTTTCTTTTCTCTAGCACTTATTTCTGTTGCTCATTAGCGCTCTGTAGAGCATGAATAGACTGTCAATATACCACATTCTGGATTGAATATGTCTCTATTAGCTAACATTTTGCCTGTTTGTAAGTATCATAAAGAGGTTCGATCACTGTACATTCAGCTATTTTATTACCCTATTGACTAGGGCAAAAATTACATCAACAACCCAAACACATCAACCCAAGAACATCAACAACCCAAACACAACCCAACAAACACTTCAATACAAACACTATTTCAAACACAGAAATAAATGTGTGATTGTGAGCACTTTCACTGTGTACTATAAGAGTGTATACAAAGGAACTACTCTGCAGTGATCAATGTAATAGTAGTGGATGTCTCCCTATCATACAGACTAGGTTGACAGTACATTGTCTCAATCCCCTATAGCTATCTCTGCCATCTCAGAGGACAGGGAACGAAGAAGGACGGGGAGGGGCACTGCCTGAGGCTCTATGCCCACAGAGAGTCCACCCCGCTCGGATACACACTGCCAGGACTCTCCCTTCAGCAAGACGGCGGGGATGGGAGCACCATCTTCTGATGGAGAGGCTGAGGATCCAGTTAATAGTATAGATAGATCTATATCTACCTCCATCATCCATAGCAAGGCAGGAACGGACATGATAGAAATGCAACTTTCACAAGACGGTTTAGAAAGACGAAGATGACCTGGACAATTAATCTTTTCAAGCATAGACCCGATAATTATAGAGTTAATGTGTATGAAATGATAGTGTCCTGTAAGCACAAGGAATATATGCTTTTTTGTCCTTGAGGATGCCAAACAAATGCAATGAAATGCACAATATCTTATGTTACTCTCTCTCTCTCTCTCTGTCTCTCTCTCTCTTTCTCTCTCTTTCTCTCTTTTTCTCTTTCTCCTTTTCACTCTCTCTCTCTCTCTCACTCTCTCTCCCTGTCTTTTTCTCCTCTTTGAAGATGGAGGATGGTCACTCCATTGCCAGGCAATCTGGTCTGTCATGTTCACACTTGCATTTAGCCCCAGATTTGGTTCTATTTTTTTGGTTCTTTGACAAGTTGGAAAGACGTTCCCACACCTCCTTGCCTTCCAGCTCTGTCTCTGTCTAGGTGAAGGCCGACCTAGGCTTCAGACAGTCAGCTGCGTGTGTGTGAGTGTGTTTGCGTGCGTGCGTGTGCGTGCGTGTCTGTGTGCACATGCATGCGTGCTGCATGTGTGTGTGTGTGTGTGTGTGTGTGTGTGTGTGTGTGTGTGTGTGCATGTGTGAGCGTGTGTGTGTGGTGGGAGCGTGTGTGTGCATGCTTGCGTGTGTGTGGGTCCGCGCGTGTGTGTGTGTGTGTGTGAGCCAGATGTCCATGCCAACACAACAAGGGGTGGGAAGAGGGAAGGTGGCAGAGGCCTGATACCATCCATGGAGGAGAGGTGACAGTCACAGGGATGGCAGAGGTCTGTGGAAGCGTTCTCAACGCTGGCCTAAAACCTGAGGAGGATATGGGGGTCTCCTCTCACAGCTGGTGTCTCGCTTTTATGAGGAAAAAAAGTGAAACTAGGGGTTGCTGTGGGTCAGGTGTGTGTGTGTGTGTGTATGGATAGGTGGCTGGGTAGCTGCTGGAGGGAGGTCAGGCCAGGAGAGTGTGGCGGTGTGTGTGTGTGTTTGGACCCCAGGCCCTGTGCTGTGGTGCTGTGATGCTGATTGTCACACCGCTCCAGCCAGAGCC